>NW_021703769.1:44648103-45360707 GCF_005190385.1 Monodon monoceros | reverse complement strand
TCCACCTGGTAGAGCCCCAAGCCCCCTAAGGCCCTCTTCCCAGAATGGCTGCTCACCATCCCCGTGTTCCTTGAGGCTGCTCTTTCCTCTCTGGCCCTCGGTTCTCTTATATAGATGTGCTCCCCCTTCCAACCAGCACGGCGACACAGGCACTGAAAGGTGAGGGAGCTGCCCCAGGGCCCAGGACTTCTGTCCAGGAGTTCTCCTCTGTTATTTACAATGTTTAAAGGGAGGCCAATCTGACTGATCCTGGCCCTCTGATTTCTCAGCAATTCAAGCTGGAGCAGGTTCCCTGGCCTTCCCCTTAGTCGCCTTCTCTTTTATTTCTAAAATGGGGGAAGCAGCAGTGTCCACAGGGCTGGCGGGATTCCATGGCTCAGTCCGTGCACTGCGCTGGGACGCCCCTGACAGGGCTCGACATGGCAGGTACATTCTCTCCTGCTGCCTTAATGTTTCTCCTCATAATTATAGAAAAATTAAAGAACTTTTTGAAAATTTACAGAAATACTAAGAAAAATCTGGCCCAGCATGAGGTGAGCACGCAGCACATGGCAGCTCTTCTTACTAACAAAGCCAAGGAAGAGAGACATCCTCAAAGTGCCCAAGGCCCCACTGACGTGAAACACTCAGGCTGTTGCCCAGGAGCTGTCCGGTCTCTCCTGGTCCCGCCGAGGAGGCCAGGGCATGAAACCCCACTTTCTTGTCACTCCAACCCACAGGTGACAGGCATCCTGCTTGCCCCAGGAGCTGCCCAGCCACCAGAGGAACCCACTGGGCCGGTCCACGAAGCTCAGGCTATGGACAGCCAGGCTGCAGCCACCAGTGGGTAAGCAGCCATCGGCGGCTTTGCCAGGACCCCTCACAGAACGTTCAACGTGGGTGTGAGAGAAAAGATTTCTGAATCAAAACTTCTCTGTAATGTAGGGGGAAATAGAAATGGGGCTAATTCAAACTAAAACGGGTTGAATACCTGGCAAACAGCTTAATGTCAAATACACATGACGAACTGGCAATACCTTCAAAGTGACGCCTATCACGTTGACGGCCTCTCTCAGCTGAGGATGGTTTGTGCCCTGTGCAAGCTCTTCACAGATCCAGACCCCAAGGGAGCAAATGGCAATGCACCTTTTGAAAAAGAAGGAGACAAGGAGGAAAACTCTCACGAAGAGATTCATTTTCTTGGTATTTTCAAAAGACAAAATATTTTAAGCCTTGTTTACAAAGTACAAAAGTTACAGACACATTAACAAAATGTCTTCTTGAGAAAAAAGATAAGGTACCCTCAACAGACCAGTTTTCAGGACAAATAGAAATATTCATAATGGTTAGTAATTAAATATTTAATGAAATAAATGGTATATTTTCTGTTAATTGTCACAGCACATGTATCACTTATTTTTGCTGAAACTAATTTTTTTATTACAATTTCTTGCTTCAGGATATTTTTGAGGAAGAATCAAAAACATGAATCTTAGAAGATTGTTGGAAATTGAGTTTGTAATTGTTTTCCTTACAATAAAATACACAACACTTACCAAAAACAGAGGACAAATCCTATATTTTATCGTAAAGAATACCTGAGTACAACTTTCAAAATAAGTTTCACTGTTACTTCTTTTAAAAAATGTGTTAAGACAAAATATTCTTTAAGTTGCATACTCCTTTAAAAATTACCTTCCTCAATTATAAGTCAAGATTGGATAGTAATTCTCTTTGGAATTGATACACTCTACTATCTTTTGCAATGATCAAAAAGTCACATTCTTCTGAATGTTTCCTGAATGCATGTATATGAAATTTAAATGCTTGCCCCCCAACCTGCTCACTTTCTGAACAAAAAGGGGCTTCAAACCACTACTTGGAACCAGATGCTTGCTGTTATATGTAATATGCTGTTCTCTGTAGCAGGAGGTCACATCCAGGGCCAATCAAACCGGACACACTGCCCATCCCTCCACACTGAACGTCCCTTAAAGGCCATCAGTATAATTCAGCAATTAAAATCAAGCTATTTTGAGGTTTTAAAACCACCATACTTCACTGGATTCTCGCCTCTTTCGATCAGAATGGACTAAGTGCTTCCGAAACAATTAATTAAAACCCCTTTGGCGACCAAGTCACCTTCTACCAAAACTCCCTCGGTAACAGCTGTGCTTTTACCTCAGTTACAAGGTGTGTGCCGGGCCTTTCTTGTTTCTCCGGCGCCGGCATTAGACAGAGCTCCACACCTTCCTGACTGTCTAGAATTGTCTACACGTCTCTCTTCTCTTGCCCAATTCCTAGAAATTGCCCTTTGCATCTTAGTCTATAGTTATTCCCAAGAACTCTATATTCTTTCCCAAAGCCTCTTTATCTTCCCTCAGCCGAACTCAGACTGATTGTTTGACCCACGAAAACTATACCACTTGGAATTATGCCCCAAATCATACTGTTACCATTTTAAGAGCTGCTCTTCCTTTGAGTGCATGTGTGTATATATATGTGTGTATATTCTTTTTTTTCTTTTTTTTACGACCCATTAACCTATTTGTTAAGTGTAATTTGTTAAGAGCTCTCGTTTCTAGGAACACCTGCATTTCTCTGTAACTATTAGCCTTGTACTATGGAGAATACTGTGACCTATAAAATGGTTTTATAACCTAAGCTACTCTCACCTGCCTTGAGTTTTAAGCCACACTCGCTTATAACAGCTCTTCCTGCTATTTTCTCTCTTTGAAATTCATCATTTAACACCCTCATTTAGCATCTTCTTATTCTTACACTCCCAGTGACTCCTCATGTTCTCTATATCCCCAGGATGTCCTTTGTGATTGTGAATGAGTTTTATCTATCAAGACTCTTTTTTAAGCTACTGGCAGTATTACCTTACTCTCAGTCTGTATTCCAATACACTCTCTTAATACTGTTTGCTACTATGCCATCTCATACCACTCCAATGTATACAACAAAAACCTCTTGCTTTTTCTTCATTTTTCTGAATTACTATCACTCACAATTATAACTATATTCTCTCTCAGTTCTCCTCCATTTATTTGAATCTTGATCATATTTCAGTCTGCTTGCTTATCTACACTCATATGACCTTAACTCCTAACTCCTAACTCCTGCCTAACTGCCTAACTCCTTTTACACACAACTAAGAAAGACTGACCGTATTATACATATTTCTATTCCACTTTTAACTCCACAGGAATTTGGCTTTCTACACTAAAGGAAAAGAGGGAAGAAAGATACTGCCAAGACTCGTTGAAGGTCTGAATGGAGCAGGTGCGGGTAAAGGAGAAATCAAGGATTTTCCCAAGTTTCTGAATAGACAGTCTGGGCAGGTGATGGTGACAAGTACTGAGATGATGTCTGAGGACAGTTAGGCTCAAGGCTTCAGTTATGGTTGTGCTAAGTTTACATGTGTTAAGACACCCAGGTTGAGATATCAAGTAGGCAGTTTAATATAAAAGCCTGAATACTTAAGGGGTTGACAGAAGGGGCCAGGAAAATAAATTCAGTATCATCAGCAAGCAGATGGTGTTAAAAAAGTCTGGTGAAATGAATAAGAGCACCTGGGAACGCCATGCAGAGGGAAAGACAGCCAGCCCTAAACCCCGAGCCACTCTAACCCCCAGAGGTAGGTAGAGAAGGCAGACAGGAGAGGAACAGCTACAGTGACAGAGGAGCAAAAGCAGAATATTACATTCTAAGGAACTGGCATCGTTCAGGAGGAGGATAAAGACAGACTAAGAACTAGCAAGATAAGTATGCATATTAAAATTTCTAAGGCAGCCTCTAAAAGAACTGAAAGTCTATGACTTCTAAAAAAAGAGGTAGTAAATGGAGTGTGAAAAAAACACAATCACTCCCAGAAAAAGGAAGGAAGGAAGGAAGAAAAGGTGAGTGAAAAGAAATGAAGGTAAAAAAACAGGAGAAAATGAAAGAAATATTGAAAAAGACAAATAGCAAAATATAAAATAAGATGAAAGAGTTACATCCAAATACATCAGTAACTACAGTAAATGCAAATGAACTAAAGCTTCAGTTAAAAGCTAAAGATCAGACAGGATAAACACATAAAATCAAGTATGTATAGCTTTTGCAAAGACATTTAAAAGAGAAGAATACAGAAAGTTTAAATTTAAAAGAAAATATTATTTTAAAATATAGCTGAATCAATATCAGACAACTGGTCTTTAAGATAAAAAAATCACCCTTAAAGGTAAAGGGGTCACTACATAAATATAAAAGATTTGATTAACTATAGAGATAGGATAATTTTACACTTCTGTGCAGCTAATAACATAGCTTCAAAATATATAAAACAAAGACTGACAGAAATACGAAGAGAAATATATAAATGCACCATAAAATTGGGAGATTTTTAACATATCTTTCTCAGTAAATGATCTAGATGATGAAAAAAATAGAAAGAATATGTAATATTTGAAACACATGATTTAAAAAATTAATCTAATGGACACATCTAGAACACTACACCCAACAACTGAAGAATAGTATATACATTCTTTCAAGCATATGTGGGACATTTGCAAAAACTGACTACATATTGGACCATAAAGCAAATCTCAACAATTCCAAAGACCAACAACATTTTTGATCCACAATGCAATTAACTAAGACATCAGCAGCATAAAGATAAAGAGAAGTAACCATATTTTTGGAGATTAAGAAATATATTGCTCAATAAATCATGACTCAATGAAGGAATCACAATGGAAACTGGAAAAACTTTGTAATGCAAAAATATTACATATCAAAACTTAAAGAACTCAGACAAAGTAGCACCTAGAAATAAACATATGGACTTAACTGTTCATATTTGCATAAAAGAAAGGCTGAGAATTAATATACTAAGTATACAACTTCAAAAGTGAGAAAAAGAATTATAGAATGTAAAGAAAGTAGAACGAGCATTAAAAAAAGAGCAGAGAGTAGGAAATTAAAATATAGAATAGAGAGGTTGAACAAAGACAAAAGTCTCTTCTTTGAAAAGACCAATAAAATTGACAGATATTTGGTAAGACTAGTGAGAAAAATCAGAGGACACACAAAAAGTGTCAGAGATTAAAAAGTGCTTATAGCTATAGAAGCGAAAGAGATAAAAGATAGCAAAGGGATAATGGAAACACCGTGGATGCCACAATGTTTCAAAACTTGGAATGGACAAGTTTTTAGAAAATTTTAGTTCATCTAAACTGTCAAAAAAAACCTTTTCCTTAAAATCATTGAAGAAAATGAGTCCGTGGTGAACCTTCTTATAAAGAAAATACCTTGATAGTTTTACTATCAAGGTCTATTAAATAAATACACAAGACTATCAAGTCCAATTTTACAAAAACTCTTGCTGACTGAACAGAATGAAACAGCACTTCGCTCATTTTGTGAGACTATATAACCTTGTAATCAAGCCTGACAAGGACAGGATGGGGAGAGAAAATTAAAGGCCATGAATATAAATGCAACTTTCCTGAACAAAATGTTAGTCAAATCAGATCCAGTGCCGTGTAAACCAAGTTGTGTTTATCCCCAAATGCAAGGTTATTTAATATTATCAAATTGATCATGAATTTACAGCTTCTGGTAATGGCAGACTACAAAATTGTGACTGAACCGTCCACTGAAGGTAAGTGAAGAAGTTAGACAAAATACAAAAGAAAAAACCCTTGAAAATGATCGGAGAGCTAACAAGACAGTGCAAGTGCCCGCTGCTCGCTTGGAACCGGCCCGGAGGGAGCAGGACACGAGCAAGAGGCGGAGCTGGGCTTCTGGTGACCTTACAAGCTTGGAGGTTGAGGATCAGAAACTGCTGTGCCCGCCACCAGTGCTCCCAGCTCCGGGCCTCACCTGGGGAGAACAGATAGGAACTTTTCACTCTGTACGTGCCCCAGAAAACCTCCTATCTTGGCCACAGACTGCCAGCAACCTCAGATGCCTGGTGGAAGCAACCAAAATGTTTCCAGACATTGCTGAATGCTTCCTGGGATACAAAATCACTGCCGATTGAGAATCACTATCCTGTAAGTACATCATTTTTATACATTTCGGTTTATCCTTCCATTTTCTTCCTTGTTAAAAATATCAGGGAATACACCTACGTATTCACAATTTTGCTTTTTCTTACACAAAAGGTAGCATGTGCTACACACAATCATCTACACCTTGTGCTTTTCACTTAATAATGGCACCTTTGAAAAAATTAATAAAGCATTTTCCCCACATAGTTCTTACTGTACTTTTTAGTGTAAGAGTAATGTGAAAGAATAAGCATTTTTAATATTAACTGATGACACATGAATGTGTATCTTAAAATTCTAAACTAGTTTACCTTTTATTTAGCATTTACCTTGCACTCTCATTTGGTTCCTCTGTGGCATTCTTCAGTAAAATACTTATGAGGTAGTGCTAAAAACACAAAATGACGTAAAATAAAAGCCTTGTTTAGTAGTTGATTTCCCACATGTTCTGTCCTCATTCTAGGCAGTGAGGGGCCACTGAAGGACTGGGGGAAGGACACAAGGGGCTCAGGGGAGCAGCATGGTGGTCTCAGCCGGGGGCTCGCAGGGCTTTGAGCCTGCCTAGGGAAGAGCTTTTCTGTGTATACAATAAAAACCAAGCAGAGCAAATGACTCTTCGTCATAGGAAAAATCTCGGTTTTCTTTTACTTCAACTGGATTATACATCGTACACTGAATTACACGCTGTACTTGTGTACTATAGATAGATAAACTGATTTGAAAAGCATTTTCCTTTGCCCCAAAGTCAGCTGAGGAGAGACTGTTTAATTTTATTCTCCAAGGATTAATTTAGAACCTCAAATAGTAGTAGTATTTAATCAGGCCAACAATGGGCTTGAATGTTTTGCTTATTTCAATTATTTCTTATAAATTCATTTGATGCACTAATGCAGCATAGTTACACTAATAAAATTATTACAAAGAATGATTCATTACATAATCATGATCCGTAGGCATGATAAACAGATCTAATAAAAAACACCCGAGGAACCTAACCATCGCTCTCCATCTAGTGCATTTAATCCCCCCAAAACCAGCCTTCTAAAAAAACAACTGATACATCTAAACGATATAGCCAAACTTTCAGGGATAACAGCTCAATGCATAATAATGGAAGAGAGAACCACACAGCTCGAGTTAGAAGATGCTAACCAGGGCTTCCCTGGTGGCGCAGTGGTTAAGAATCCGCCTGCCAATGCAGGAGGACATGGGTTCGATCCCTGGCCCGGGAAGATCCCACATGCCGCGGAGCAGCTACTGAAGCCTGCGCGCCTAGAGCCCATGCTCTGCAACAAGAGAAGCCACTGCAATGAGAAGCCCGCGTACCACAACGAAGAGTAGCCCCCGCTCACCTCAACTAGAGGAAGCCTGTGCACAGCAGCGAAGACCCAACACAGTCAAAAATAAAAAATAACTAACTAAATAAATAAATTTATAGAAGATGCTAACCTGAGATTCGGTCATTGCATCACGTACCTTGACATCTTCCGTTCCCCTGGTGACTTCAGTAACTTCGGGCACCGGCTGCCACAGAGGGATCTCGCGGTAGGTGTTGGGAAAGCAGACCAGAGACCCGAGAATGGTGAGGGCTTCCAAACGAGGGGCCTGCACACGGCAAAGGGAAGTGAGACACACATTTTCCTTCTGGTTATAAACGTTAGATAAGCAACAATGTGTTTTACTTTTTCATGATTTTGAGGCAGCCCTGCTGGGGCAACGGCATCAGGGGTGAAGTTTACTGTTTCCTGTTTTACTTCATTTTTTAAATACAAAGATTTGAAACTACTAACACCAAAATGTTCAGGTTTTTCAAAGTTGGTCAGTGAGCACACAGCTTCTCGTTACATGACCCCCACAACACAAGACCCACCAGTTCCCGTCCAGGCCTGGTCTCACCCGACCCCGCACGGCAGGGGATGCAGCTGACAGCTCCCGTGCACCTGGGAGCCCTTCCATCGCTTGGACACCTTTCTTGGTTCCCCAGGGGACCTGACAGTCTCCTTGCTGGGACCCCTCGCCTCCTCAGGATATAGACTCCAGGGTGCTGAGTGCGATTCTCGGCCCTCTTCCCTCCGAGATCTACACTCAACTCATCCGGGATGTCCAGACCCGAGGGTTTAAATGCCTCCTACGTGTCGCCGACCCCTCAGCACCTCTCGGTAGCCCTGGCTTCCTTCCTGAGTCCAGATCTGTAGATCCGACTACCTGTTTGCCATCTCCACTCGGGGTCCAGAAGCCATCTCCCCTGACAAGCGCCCCCTCGCCACAGGGTGCTATGGTTCTGTGTGACACCACCCAGCCTCCATCACTGCCCCCTTACCTGCTACCTGTACCTTCCTCTATTTTCCTGTTAAGAAAATCTCTAAATGTAAAAGTAGACAGAATGTTATATCCATGCACCCAATGCCTAGACTCAAGATGTTACCACTCTTGCCTCATTTATCTCCTTTTCGTTTTTTTCATTTCAATATTTAAAATTTGTTTAAAAGTTTTCCACTTTCAGTTTTAAAGCAAATTCAAGACATTGTGTCATTCCACCTCTGTGTCCTCCAGCATCCCTGCTTTGGGTTTTCCCTTGGTATTCATCACTTCCTGACGACGCGTTATGTATTCATTTGATGTTTACATTCCCCACGAAGACAGGGGGCAGACAGTCTTCGTCACTTCTCTCCCCCGAGGATGCCCAGTAAACACCACCTGGGGACAAGGTGGTGGCTGTGGCTCTCATTCACGGATGGACAGGGCCCACCCTGCAGGTCTCCGCGTCAGCTTTGCTTCTTCCATGAAGGCTTTTCTAACAGATGCCTTCCCTTCCAGCTCTCATCACGCAGAATTAACTGGTCCCACACTGGCACCCCTCTGGGTTCTGGAGGTGCTTCTATTGTGGCTGCTAGAAACTTATGTGCAAATATTAACGCTTAGTTTACCTGTCCGATTCCCGGAGGATGGGTTCCCTGTCACATTTACGCAGGCCAGGTCCTGGCATATAGTACGTCCGCAGTCAGTGTTTCTCCCACAGACTTGTTCTTTCGGCCTTCACTAACGGTTCCCTTGACCCACCATATAGTCTTGGTTTGAACCTCGCTGAGGCTGATTTTTTCCCCTGAGTCGTGTGTGACTCTGTAACCACTGGATACAAAACAATAGCTCCTACATAAAATAAAGAGCTGTCACGCAGCTTTATTCAAAGAACGGAGTAAATCTAGATAATTTTTTTGCCTGGGTACTGAGCCTGTGGTGAGCCCCAATTTACACACAGAAGAGTGAGGCCTGTGAGTCTGTTGCCCCAGGATGGATGACTAGTACCCACAATGCTGGGAAGGACCCTGGGCCTGGCTGGGCAGGGCTGCAGGATGGAGAATGGGGAGAGAATTACATGTAATATCCCTCGCTGTGTGCACATCAGGATGCATCCACTCTGCCGCTGGTGGACTTTCGGATCGTCTCTAGTTTGGAGCTGTGATAACAATATTTGCTGAGCACGATCTTCCCCCACCTCCTGGGTACTTGTGCACGCGTTTCTCTTTCCCTCGTGGCCTCAGCAGGCAGATCTACGTACCAGGAGTCCTCCAGGCTTGTCATTAACGGAAAATTCTGACTGAGCAGGTGTGTCCCTATCCGAACACCTCTCACTAGTTCTCCTACAATTTTAAACCTCAAGTTTAAACTCAGAGAGTGATTCAAAGTAATTCAGAGTTATTGTTCCTTTATGTAATATAAATCTTACACTCACATTCTCATATTTTCTCTCTCTCTCTCTCTTTAAACAAATGTTTTGGAAGGCCACTTTCATAGCTCATCTAGTCGAAAGATAAATTTTCACAGAGAATGACCACCGTGCATGATATTATCACTAGAAAGGGCGCCAGCATTTTCACAGGAAACTCTCAGAGCAAGTAAGGAAAATTTCAATAAAGTATTTTCCTTCCTATATCCTGTTTTTTCAATGTTTTTTCCAAAGTTTTTCCATTTTTTTCCCAAAGTTTTTTCAATGTTGATTTGAATGGTTAAAGGTAAATTAGAAGGTTCCTTGAGAATGATTATCCTACAAAAAGTTTTTCAGAAATAAGTATGAAAAGTTGTCATAGTCTTTACAAAAAAGAAAAACAGTTGAACAAATTCAACATTTTCCTTCTTTCTTCCTTCTTTTCACTCATCCATCCCTTTTGCTCCTGTCTCTCTTCCCTCCCCTTCGCTTTTTAATTTACCCCTAGAAGAAAAAGCGCATGAAATACCAGCTATACAAAGCATTAAAAAAACAATTTAATTCAAAACCCAGGGTTGGAGTTTGAATTTGCCCTGCAGTGAAGAAATAAGTAGAATAAGAAAGTAACAACGTGTCAAACAGAATTTAGGTAGCTAGATACTCACACTGATTTCAATAGAAGTGCCTGGCAAACAGTAAAGCTAGTTTTATTTACACCATTTAAAGAAGGGAAAACTGGCTCTGAACAGGTAACAGCTGTACAGAGCACAACTGTGAGAGGCCTTTAAATTGAAATGGGTGAGAGTGTCCTCTCAAAGGCGTTAATACATCGCCCTAATAGTGGAGGTAAAGGTGGAGACTACAAATCAATTCTTTTCGTAGCCCTTAGCGCTCGCTTAGCCCACTTGCTTCTCATTTCTTAGTACAAGAATTGTGCCAGAGTTTTATGGCATATGAATACAACGATATATATTAATTTTCTGGTTAAAAATTTTAGTGTTCTAACATTTTAAGAAAATATTTTCTATTAGACTTATAACTAAGACTTAATAATAGAAAAAAAACCTTATTGATGATGTACACTTAAAATTCTCTCTTGGGCTTCCCTGGTGGCGCAGTGGTTGAGAGTCCGCCTGCCGATGCAGGGGATACGGGTTCGTGCCCCGGTACGGGAAGATCCCACATGCCGCGGAGCGGCTGCACCCGCAAACCATGGCCGCTGAGCCTGCGCGTCCGGAGCCTGTGCTCCACAACGGGAGAGGCCACAATGGTGAGAGGCCCGCGTACCGCAAAAAAAAAAAAAAAATCTCTCTTGACCACAGACATTAGTGTCTGTGCCACCATTTACTGAAAAATGCTAACAAGATTCTAGGAGACCAGTCCTGCCTCTGACTGTGTAAATGTGCTGCAATAGTAGTGAGGACATGATTTCTCACACTCTGGCCTTTTGATGAAACGCCTTTCCACTACCAGTGTGTCATCTTATCCTACAATTTCACACATCAGCTGCCAGGGCATCTACCCGAGAGCCCGGTTTCACGTTGCACTAATGAGTCAACACCTGTTAGGAGTGGAGAACTCTGAACCTTGTTAGCCGCTGTGAAGCCTCCTGGGAGCTGGGATGCTGAGCATTGTCACACTCACCGCCAGCGTGTCTGCACTGAGGACCCTGGCAGCGGCCGTGATGAAGTCCCCCACCAGCATGGAGAAGCCGGGCAAACCCAGGGAGAAAAAGCGGGGTGGGCAGTGCCTTACAATGGTATTTAAGATATCCTAGAAGGGGAGAAAAGAAAACACAACTGTAAGTTTCCAGACCAAAATTCCAAAGTCATCAGTTCGTCTGTACATATGACTACTGTGAGATTATCTGAAAGAAAACAGACCACGGAACTTTTTCAGTGAAAAGGGTTCCAGGAGATGAGTTAGTCCAGGGGCTATTGTGTACTCATTTTACACGTAAGAGGATGGAGACCTTAAACTGTAGGGTGACTTGTCCAAGACCTGAATTGTGGCATTGGGACTAGACACTCTTCCATCTTCCATGTAGAGGTGGGCTCCTCGGACAAGCTACAGGAGTGTTGAGGTAGATAAATAAATTAAACCTGCAAGCAGCTATCACTTCTCATCTTCTTCAATTTTCAAAAGTCAAAGCACACTGTTCTATTACAAACTCCTGAAGTAGGCAGAGATGGAAACTTGCATTCTTCGGGCGACTCCTGTGTGAAACAATGGGAGTGTGGGTCCCGCTGGGATGGGTCACACGTCAAGGTCAGGTGGTCGGTGGGGCTCCGGGTAGAAGTGGGTGGCAAGGCACGTGTGCCCAGTGCTGCGTGTGGACCATCTGCCCGCAGACACCTGGTGTCCCTGGGTCTGGAAGGGCCTCTCACTGGTGGGTGGCCGGCTGGCCCCTGCCCGCCAGCTCTGTTCTGAGGCGTTGCCTCATTCCAGCCCGTGGCAGACCAGGGCTCTTCTCCTGGACGGCGTTCGTGCCATCCACGGCCAGGCCGCGTCTCTGAAGCCATCTGTGCGAGTGTGTGCAAAGGGGATTAGTAAGAAAACCACAAACTGCTTTTATGCAGTTCTAGGCCAAGTGCATTCATCAAATTCACTGAAGTGCTGTAGTTATGGGACTTGTAGTTATATAACCTAGAGTTAGTCTCAAAATACAAGAAGCAAAATACCAAAACAACAACAACAAAAAGCCCCCCAAAACCTCTGGTTTGTTTTCTCAAATTTCAGTGTAGCTATTTGAAAATCCTTTAAAATAATCCTGATTTAACTTGATTAAATTAGAGCAAGGGATAGCAGTGTGCTCGATTCTAACACATTAAGTCCTTTTTCATAAAAATAACCTTATTGAACAACATGTAATCTTAAAAGAGAACCTTTAGGTGTTCACAAAACATTTTTTCTAAGACTTCTTCCTCACATAGCAGGCTCATTTAGTGTCTACAAATCATGCTGTGTGTGTCCTTAAAATGACGGCGCAGTGCTTTATTAGAGCTCTTATATGGTAAATTATTTAGCAAGTACTAACTTAAGGTTTTAGCATTTCAGCAGACTTTTTCCTATACCAAAAATAAACAGAGAGACAAACAGATAAATAGACAGATAAAAGGGAGGAAGGAAGGAGGAAAGGAAAGAAAAACCCGAACCACGCTTCCCCCGGGTTAATGTTTAAACCTGCTGTAATCACGTCCTTTGATACATTTCAGTGTCCACATCAGCCAAGGCAAACATTCTAGGGGCTGAGCAGATGGACATTGCAGTTTAGAAAGTGTGTGGTCAACTCCCGCTCTGAGCGCAGAACAAAAGATCCACCTTTTTCATAATGAAGCCTCTGATTAATGCCCTGGACTCCTCACCACACACCTGTAATTACTCACAGAGGTACGCTCTGTGCTGGGCCTCGTCTCGGGGTATCAGGCATCAAGGTCTCGGGCAGCAGATGGAAGCACGCTTCTGTTGACATCTGCTGCCACGAAAGGATTCGTGCAAACCTGGCTCGCAAGGTAGTAGAATGCCGTGCGTGGGAAGATTAATAATGCAAACAACCATGATGTTAACTTTGTTAGGTTTGTGTTAATTCCATCTGTTGAGAGGAGGAACTGAGCCTCGAACCGTGTGGGTTTTTAACACCTTTAGCACATACTTAAATCACAGATTTTGCACCACTGGAATTGAGAGGTTTAATTTTAAAAAAGGGTTTTCTGGAATACGTTTAAGGGAATTATGAACTAAATCCTTTAACAAGCTAAAGCCAGAATTTATACATGAAATCCATTTCGCTTCACAAGGTTCGGATGCGTCCAGGCAATGAGCTGGAAGTGGGGCATTCCCAGAAATGACTAAGTTGCCACTGATGCTGAAGGAAGCAGAAATGTCACAGGCTCCCCACCCCCTGGACCCCGGCCAGTCTCTTGAACGGAACCTGTTTCTACGGGCGAGAAGGTTGGAAAGAGAAGGCAAAATAACAGATGGCTGGCCTAGCCTGCCCGCCACCCACGGAAGGCGGCCCCCAGGAGAAGTGAGGCCGCCAGTTACAGCAGCTCTGGGCTGGGGTTAATATGGGGGTTAAAGAGGGGGCTGTATGGCCAGTCGGCCAAGTTAGGGCCATATGCTTGCTTCTTTTGCTTATCCACACTGAAATGGAACAACCCAAAGATTACAATCTTTGTGACATTTTGAAATTAGGAATAACCGTGGTGCTCGAAGGAGAGCAGCTGCATCTTCCCAGCAGAGGGACGTCCACGAAGGGCTGCCGGTACTTCTGGTAGGAGCCTTCCTGTCCACACACTGAGACCACGGCGACAGCCGGAATCCTTGCGAAAATGAAAATCTTGAGACTGAAGCTTTCTCCTGGGTCCCTGGGGTTTCAGGGAGACTGAACAGGATGGTGCTTCCCAAACACAAACTATTCACATACAACCCTCATGCTTTTTGTCCTATTCAAGTCCAAAGTGAACATGATTTGTCTGTTTTTCAAAGTAACTCACTTTTTTTTCATGTAAATAAGAGTATTCTGGAAAACTCGTATCCTGTCATAAGTAGAAAATAACCCTTAAATCAGTACAATTATGGTAAACCAAGGCTACTGAGTTTTTGCTGAACATCCCCGTCAGATGGAGGCTCTCCTTGTTAACAGCGTGGTTTGCATCCTGGGTGGAGAGAGAAGTTCTGTGCCCGCTCCAGCCACCTGTCCGGGAGTCACAGGGCTGGCAGAGCCAGGGCCATGGCACCCCGGGTTCGACTCAGGGCTATTCAGTGCCCCCTCCTTTGTGATCATGGTGGAAAATGCCCCTGTACTCAAGTCAGACTCTGGCAGAGTAAAAAGAGCCCCAGGCCTGGGGTCAAGACCTCGTGTATGTGACCGTGGACAGGTCACGTCGAGCTTAGAGCTTCTCGTTTCTCTTCCACAGAAGGGACTGATTCCCCCTGGACTTGTGGGTAACGGGAGAGATGTGAACACATGCCTTGTAAACTGAAGAGGGTCACACAGAAGTAAACAGAGTAAAAATAAAAGGGAAGGACTATGAAGGATTTTTACTTTCTAGAATTTACTTTGTAGAATTCCGTGAACTACTATTTTGCTGATACTCAGAAAGAGCTTTTTAAAACATTTCAAAGGTGGTCCCCAAAGCCTCTTAGATTACATTCTCCCAGAAGTTAAAAAACCCTAAAAACTAATTCTCTCCAATAACATCCTTAGCAAAGTGTTACAGCAGTTAGCCATAGTGTATATAATTTATAGGGCAAATAATGAAATAAAAACCGGAAAATGCTCTGTTTTAGATATTCAAGAGTCCATTCTTCTAAGGAGTTCTAGAATGTACCCAGTCAAGTGAGTCTGGTAGCAAAAATTAGTTTCTTTTCCACGTTCTAAACAGACTGAAAATAATAAGCAAAACTATAAGCTCAATAAAAAGATGGACTCTAAAATAGGAATTAAGCTTATTCTTGAAAATTGACCAGCATGAAACTCTTTCGCACGCTTTTTGTTCAGAGGAAATAAAATTCAATCCGCAAAATGCTGTAATATGAGGAACGGACCACCAAACTAGTATTTTCCTCTCATTTTTGGTTACAAGTCCACACGCATGCTACACACTGAGTGTGAAAACGGGATTGTAAGATGATAGCTGTGAATTTGCAGCTTATCCAGAGATTCAGGTTTATGAGAAAGTAACTGGTGAGAACATCTGTCTCTTATCACTGATCTTACAAAAAAATCAGGTAATTCAAATAGAGGCATGTTGTTTCCTCCCCTCCAAAGCACAGTTCTATAAACACAAACCACATTCAGCCTAGTAAATGAATCGCTTTAATTGAATGCTATGTACACAGTAACTGGAAAAACCATAAGTGATAAGAAAAACATATGGCGATGGCAACAGAAATTGGTTTATTCATTTTGTATAGTGTTGTTTCTTTAGTTCTCTTATAATTGACCTTTAGAACGATAAATGTGTAAAATAATTTTGTTTATTACGGCTCCAAACCTTCCAACAATTACACAAAATGAAAATTTAAAAGGAAGGATTCATTCTGGAAGCATTTCCATTGTTTACATAATTGCACAGCTATAATTCAGTGCTCACGTTGTTATGGAAAATAAAAAAGGGCCATTACGGGCCATTTCAATTCAAAATATTGCACAGTGGTGTCAAAAATGGGGGAAAATGTTCACTTTAAAGCGGTTTAAAATGGATTAACCCTGTAAACAGAAACATTTCAATATAGTATTCTATGAAATACAAATGTTCAAGAAGTAGCCATCCTTCAGACGGAATTAGAAATGTTGCGACTGTACTTTCACACCAATTACATATATATTATTCACTTAATATTTGCTCACGGCCCAGCAGGTGATGGTGGTAACACAATAGCTGGCCATCTGTCTCCCTGCTTCCTCAGAGGACTTGCGCCCTCTCCTCGGAGCAAACAGATCCGGTTATTCCACCGAAAGTCACTCAGACCTTCCAGGAGGCCAAACGGAATTGTTCAGAAATAGAACCCCTGTGTGCAAAGTCACTGGACTCCTCCTTTCACTTTGAAGAAAACGAAAATGTTAAACAATTAATGATTTCATTGCTATTTTTCAGAAGATACCTTGTATCTAGAATATTCTACAGGAAGTTCTTTTGTTTGGGAAGATGGGGACTGTTCGGATCTGGTTATCCCATTAATCTAGTTAATAGAAAGATCCCGTTCATTCCACACCCAAGTGGAATTACTAATTAGCAGAAGATGTGAAGGCAGAGGGATACTTTTAACACTACCCCTGGATATAATTGAGGCTTTCTTTAACAATTAAATAGGCAGACGTGATCCTGCAGGACCTCGAAGACAAATTTGTAAGTATCAGTTATCACCTTATTGGCGAGGCTCAGATATGCTGAGTGACAAAAAAGTCTTAGTTACAGGAAGGACAGATCTGAAGAGCCCTCCAAGTCCAAGGCCTGGTGTTCTCTCTTCTGCTGCTGGGTCTCTGCTCCTTCAGAAGCGGCACAGACCTCCTCTACACAGCATGAGCTGCGACCTGGCCTGTCCAGGCTCTACACTGGTTCAGGGAGGGGTTTTTGTTGATAAAAAGAAAGGCTTTATGATTATGGCCCTTAAGAAAAGCACAACAGATCATGTCACAGGCACTGCCCTTCCAGAAAAGTCACTGGAAATAAAAACATAGCAGGACAAGCGTAAAAATTACTTTCAAGGTCTGGGCCAAGGCATACGTGGTACCTGCGATACATTCTCTGTTCAAAAGGCTAAGTGTGGTGTAATCCGTTTGGAGAAAAGGCGGAGATTTTTATACGTGCTGGACAAATGTTACTTCTCTGGGTGTAACTTTGTTACCAAGGCCGGAAGAAATATGACAGGAAAGAGTAATTGGGTTCTGCAGCTGGAGAAACAAAATCACCTCGCACTTCTCACCATGAGGAATGCTCCGGAGAAGACATGGCAGCATGCAAAGGAGGGAGTGACAAACACAAAACAAACTTCTGAGGGTCGCAGGAGCTGATGCTTTGACCTTGTGCATGGGATCAGTGACAGAACAAGCGGGCAGATGGCAGAGAAAATCACTGCAACCCTCAAGCCCTAAAGGAGAGCCTCAAATATTTTTTTATGATTGTTCTACAATTAATCCCTCATCTGTGAAGAAAAACTCAGCTCGCCTTTAAGCTGATGAAGACTGCTTGACTGCTTCAGGAAAAGGGGGAGACTGATTGGTTAACTGATTTTAAGAAACACTATATGAATTTTATCTGATACTGGAGTTGATATGTTACTGCGTTGTCTTAACTGCTTCTTTTTCTTTTTGTTATTTGTAAAAGCTTTAGATGTAATTTACCTATAATAAAATTCACGCTTTAAAGTGTACAGCTTGGTAGCTTTTAACGTATTCATAGAATTGTGCGCTGTCACCACGATCTAGGGGAGACAGGCAGGGAGGTGGCAAACCCATCAGGAAATCCTGGCACATTTATGATTCCATAAGACGAGGGACACTGTCAGAGGGTCATAGAGAGAAGTGACTTGCCAGCTGCCACCCGCCCCCCGCTGCCCCAGGCCCTGGAGATGCCTCGACCTGCCTCTGTAAGGACTGTCTTAGCCGTGACCCTGATAAGCTTCAAATCTGAAACATGACAGTTTGCACAACAGGCCGGCCTAATGAGGCTGGTGCAGATGCTCCAGAGCAGTGATTAACCCCTCGCGACGAGACTTAAGCAAGTGAGGGCTTCAAGGAGCTGCTGCTGGTAAGTGGCGGGGGCTTGGGGGGGCGGGGCGGCCTGGAGGCTGCGTTAGACTCGCGTGCGCACAGACCACGTGCTCAGCTCGCCGGACATGGACTCCATGCTCTGGAAGAGGATCCACCGCCCCTGACAGCCAAGTCTGCGTAGAAAGGCATCTGTGCATCCCAAGAATTTACCAGGGGACGGGGGTGGGGTACAGGAGGGGGTTGGAGGATACTAAACTCTGCCTTCTCTGCGGCATCTGGCTGCTCGTTTCAGAAGAGGCCAAACTGAATCAGGTCTCTCCACTGTCTCCTCCGCCCCATCCTCTACAGCTCTGACCATGTTCTGCAGCAGAAGCAGAAGCAGGGAGTCACGGCATCATCAATAACAAGACGGTTAGCAACGTACAGACGGCGCCTAATCACGCGAGTACCTACAGAATCATTAAGGTAGTAATTATCCCATTGAGTGAACCATGCACACGTCTAATTCATGTAGATACCAAAGAGTCGGGCAGCCATACTGTTCCCAGATTCACTGTTCATCCTGTCTCAGGACTACATCAGCTAGAAATATATTCTTCTTAGGATACTGAAAAGAAATTCTTGGAGGAAACCATAGGCTTAACACACTCAGGCACCACCCAAGGCCGTGGCAAAGGCGCAGGGCAGGTATAATCGACATCCCCCCTGATGCCAAGCAGAATAGTTCCTCACCCTCACGCTGGGACCCGCTAGAACCCAACCCACACTCCTGTTATCTTAGGACAAAGTACAGAAATCCAGGAGGGAAAACACATCTCTAATGAATCTGGGTGGCAGTGTGTTTACCTTGTTCCTTTGGGACTATAAAAACTTAGAGAAGATCTAAAAGGTCATCATTCGATCTTTCCATTTCACAGACATGGAGTAGGAGGTCGATCAAGGCCAGAAAGTGCCCAAGGTTTGGACACAAATCCAGGTGCGCTCCCTGTCTTTACTGGAAGAGAAACTGTGAGCCTGTGGTCCACGAGGCACCAGTGGACACCCGTAAGCAGCGAGACTCACACGTGGAGCACAGCACCATGTGGAGGGCTCTCCAGTGCAGATTACTCTTTCAACTCATTCACTTTGCCCACGAATCGTTGAAAAACGCACATATACTTTTAAAGCTATACTTTCAAGTGAAATCAACAAACGGCTGCTGTGGCTTAAAAATGTGCTTCTGGAATGTATACAGCAGACATGCAGCCCTGACTGGCATGGAAGTGCAATCACAGGATGGAACCGGGTCAGAGAGTACGACCTTCTGAATAAGAAGGAGACTTTGCCAAGCATTCTTCCTAGGAAACTGCTAGAAACGAACTCTGTGCGTGTGTGTGCGTGTGTGCGCGCGTGTGTGTGCGTACACAGGCACGGGTGTGGGGAGCGGGTGGTTGGAAATATTCTGTGGAAAGACACCAAGAAATTGCCTAGGGTTGCAACAAGAAATCGAGATTTGTATTTTTCCCTGAAAATGCAGAGAACCTACAACAGGTGTGGCTTCTGTGTTCATTTACCTGTAGCTTCAACTCTGCTTGCAAGACCCAGGGCTTCTGACGCTGTTAAAGCCCAGCGTCCAGTGCATCTACCCCCGCCCCCTCCTCACCTGCTGGAGTCGAGAAGCCTGGTTCTCAGGCCCGCCTGGTGCTGCTGAGACCTGCTGGCTGTCTCCCAGCCCATGGCCAGGAACAAGTTAAAGACGAAAAACTATTTCTGTTGGAGCTTCCATGTCTTCTGGTGTGTTCTCACACCAGAAAATAAAAAAACTTTGGATTGTGATGATCACTCATTCTTTTCATTCTATGATAACACAGAATGCATGTTTCTTTAATTTGCTTCCTTAAAAGTAAAATTATTCCACATGCACATAGGAGCACAAATGAGGCTTTCAACATTTTTGTGTTCTGTTAAAAAAAAAAAAAAAAAGAGGACTACCCGGTGGTCATTCAATTCCGGGAGCCTACAGACCATCCCGCCAGCATTGGACAGAGGACAAGAGCTGTCCAAATTGGTACCATTTTCGGTTTCCGCTTGGGCAACAGAAGTACAACTGCTACTCCTTCTGGACATAGAGCTCCCAAGAATAGCTGAGATTTGAGAGAAAAATCACCAGACGAGCCAGCTCCGTCAACCCGATTGTGAAGAAACCTCAGGCCAGAACCACTGACAAAGAAGCAGTATCAGCGACCCTGAGACCCAGCCCGGCTGTCCATCCTGCGACGGAGACCATTTGGCACAAATCCCAGCAGAGCAGAACGGGAGGGAATCAGGCCACCCGGAATAATTAACTGACCTCTAAAGAGTCGACACAGGACTCATCGCTTCAAATTCCAGGAATACCCGATTAACATTTAAAAATTAATGTAAAAAGAGAAAGCATTTTGTAAATTCTAAAGCCCCATACATCATGGCTATTATTAAATTACAGCAGCATTTTGAATCATAATCTCATTAAAATATTAATTTTTGAAGGATTGATTGAAAATTGACTTGAAGTAGACTGGATTAAAAATCTATTCATTAAAAAAAGAGTCTGAAATGAAAGCCAAGTCATTTTGATAATTCCAGACAAAAACAGCTAACAGTAAGTTGACAAATTTCTCAAGTGCACACTGGGCTTGAAGGTACATGGCAGCCGCTGTGAGGGGTCTGAGGCAGAGTAAAGCATGGCCCCTGCCTCCCAGCAATGTCCTCTAAGAGGCAGGGAACAGTGATGTACAGTTGAGAGTGAGGCCAGACCAAGAGCACAGGGATCCTCTGGGAACAGCCAGTACTCCAGGGGGACCCAGGAGGGGAGGCAAATTGGTGACACAAAGGCACTGGGTCTTGACAGGAGCACCACACTGCACACACTCAACCCAAGGCTCAAGTAAGAGAAGGAAAAAAAAAAAAAAAAAGGTAGGTATTTTATTTTAATGTCTTATTACTAAAAGGGTCTCTCGTGTTAATATTTCTCTAGCCCACATATACCTACCAAAGGATATTTTTCCATGGAAGAACGAAAGAAAACTGTTGTTTATTGTCTCTTTAGAAAACAATGTTCTCTCTGAAATGTGTTCCAGTAAATAGCGTTAATAGCGGAACAATCTGTCACTTATTGTTATGTGTTAAAAAGAAATCAACAGACAAAAAGAGATTATTCCCCACAAGGAGAGCACTTTCTCAAAGAAACAAAACTTGCCATTTAAAATGCTCTTCTTGATGTTATTTCCTCGTATCCAAACCCAACCTTGATGGATCATAAATCACAGTCATGATTTAAAATCTCTTACATTCAAAAATCACTCCCTTCCAAATGGGAGTTAAAGCATCCCTCGCCGGAAGTAACCATTTAGTACTTGAAATGGTAGAAACCATCTCTTTCTCGACCTCTGATTTCTTCTCTGCCTAAAGAAAAAATGTGAATTTTCTTAAAAATCTTCGTCAAATTCTAAATGGGAAAAGATGATCTTCTAGGTCAACAAGCGATATTCCAGCCACAGGGAACCCCTTCTGCCATCCAGCACCAGGGCCTCACCGTGCTCACTTTTCCAAGGCCCCTGAGAGAGTCGTAAGGACCCCACTTCACAGGGCAAGAAGCTCAAGCTAGAAAAGCCCATGTGGTCACCGACGCAAGGAAACAGGGACCTACACGCAAGGTCAGGGCTCAAGCTCCACAGTGGACGTCCCTCTCCTCAGGCTGCCCGTGTGGCGGCCAGGCCAGGTGGCCTTGGAAAGACTCCCCAGAGTGTGAGACGCTTGCAAACCCCAAATCGGCCACCTGCCCTGACTGAACTGGGGCCCCAGACATTTGGAGAAAGCGATCATCTGTGCCTGTGGGCTGACTCTGCACCACGCAGTCTGTGCTCTGGTCACCTATTCCCTGTCGGCTCCCGGGTGGCCTGCGTGGGTGAGCAGAGGACCCCACCGAGCCCCCAGCCCCTCCACCCACGCCTGCAGCGCCACCCCTCATTCAGACTGGGCTCTGGGCAAAACACATTGCAGATATCTTTCGTTGACTCTGAATTAATCAGCTCACTCCATGTTGTACTTCTTCAAAGTAAAAAATAAATGGGGGGGCTTCCCTGATGGCACAGTGGTTAAGAATCCATCTGCCAAGGCAGGGGACACAGGTTCGAGCCCTGGTCCAGGAAGATCCCACATGCCGTGAAGCAGCTAAGCCCGTGCGCCGCAACTACTGAGCCTGCGCTCTACAGCCTGCGAGCCACAACTACTGAAGCCCATGTGCCACAACTACTGAAGCCTGCATGCCTAGAGCCCATGCTTGCAACAAGAGAAGCCACCACAATGAGAAGCCCGTGCACCGCAACGAAGACCCAACACAGCCAAATATAAATTAATTAATTAATGAAAAACTAAATAAATGGGGAACTTTACCAGCTCAACCGTAGGAAACTGCACCCCCCTTTTTGGAGAAACAGTCTCATGTTGGCAATTTCCATACAGTTCAACCTAAAACACTTGCCTCTCTTGCTTTAGTCTCCCTGGTTAAACCTTCGTGTGCTTTCACGTCCTTGGTTACACTGAGAGCTGCCTTTCATCCTCTGATACCTGCCGAGCTTTGTGGGTTAATTCACAGGGCCTGGTGGCACCTGAACAACTTCTCTTCGAGGACAGGGTTTCCCAACCTCAGCACTGCTGACACTTCAGGCTGTGAAGTCTCTGCTGTGGTCCTGGGTGCCTTAGGGTGTGTGACATCCCCAGCCTCTACCCACTAGATGCCAGTGCAGCCCCCGCCCACTGTGACAAACAGAACGTCTCCAGACACGCCCAATGTCCCCGGAGTCCTCACGCATCTCAGGAATCACTGTTCTCCCATCAATGTGGGTGAGCTCCCCACTGCGCAAGGTCAACGCCTGCTTTGAAACTGACGGAGCCGAAAGCTCAACCGAAAGGTCCAGCTCAGCTGCCACGGTCACCGCTCCTCCCCGGGAGGCATGTGGGTTAAGGAGCTCTCCTGTTAGTCCTTCGATGCTCCGTCAATTGACACATTGATGGAGTGCCCACTCTGGGAAGAGTCTCCGAAGGAAGATTCTGGTGACTTGGGCTGCAAGAGACCACAGCAGAGTCTCTTCCAGAGAGACTTCAGGGCCAAAGAACGTTTTCTCTGCTGAAAAATGCAGGCCAGCTTATACATTACATGGTAAGTGTATTTAGTAGGAATAAAATCTTTTAATTTTTCACATATATTGAGTTGCTATTACATTGCATTTTTAATTAATGTATTTCACGCAGTACGTGCTTATTAGACTCTGATGGCTAAATAGAGATAACTCGTATCCTTCACTGGTAGCATTTACTTGAAAGAAAGTCTTGACATCTTCAGCTCCGAAAGGGAAATCAAACAAAACTCTAGTGTCCGCCTCTCCAGTGGACTTCTCCTCTCTGGACCACCCCCCATGCTATCACCTTACACCTTTTAAAGCTGTGGAACAAGTTCGCTGCACACGTGTTACCCTCATAACCGAAGCCTCCGCCATCTGTTACCTTTCACATATTTCCACTTTCCTTACTTAGGTGTCAGTGGGCTCGGTCTGCAGCTTAATGAAAATAATGACTGGTTTTACAACTGAAAAGAAAAGGAAAAAGCTCTCCAGCCTGTTATTTTGGTGCAGTCATCTATCTTAAGTCTCTATGGCCACTGAGAGCTGAACAAAGTTATAATAAAATCTTCTTTGATGAAACTTGACTAATCTATGGCTTGTCCATTCTCACGAGACCTTCTGGGGAAACACTCAGGAACCAGTGGATGTTACTTGATGATAGAAGACTAACCCTATGACACAGGCTACACTTCATCACTCTGAGTTTGTACAACAAGCACACGATAAGAATTATTATTCACTTAACGATACATGTCAAGAGAGGACTGACATACGCTGCCTATCCTTACATGCGGTCTTCTTCCGTCAAACCTAAGTCAAACTTGAAAGGTTTGTTTATTGCTACAGTAAACTCTTTTTTCAATAAAAGATCATTTAACTTGACTAAAGTAAATTCAAACTAATAGGAATTATATTTTTAGAAAAATAAAAGAGTTTGTTTTTAAGTGTCTAATTACTTTCAAAACCAAACAGTAGCAAAACTGGCTAACATAACACAAAATAACTGAGACTTTTAGAAGTTCTACTTTAATAACTGTAAATAAATCTACAGTTTGCACATCATCTATCTGAATGCCGACAGGATTAGAAAACACGTTCTCTTATGTGGAGAGAAAACGTGCCTGGAAATCTTTCCCGTACATTTCTACTTCCCAACAGGCGAGAATTCTTTGGGGACACCCCTGGCTGTATCCTGACACACCTGTGGAGCCTGCCCTGGTGCTGCAATGTCCATGCTGAGGAGGGGGTCCCGTCCTACCCTGCCCTCACCTTTTCTCAATTCGTCACCTTGCCTTTCTGAACCAACGTATGCTTTGAGAGATCATGAGAATAGTGTCAGGAGACCTTGTCTTCTCGGGGCACTTACCACTCAGTCGGACACCCCACTGGTCCACGATATTCCACACACAAAATACACACAACGCACGTGCACACAAGTATATATATATGCACACAGACAGGTATACACACACATAAATAAATAAATTCACACACATACATAAACCCTTGCTGGGCCCGCGTTACCTGGTCCCTTTCTATGCCTGTTGCCATCACTCTCTCCTGACCCTAATCCATCCCACAGAACCTCTGTGCGTTAAACTTCTTAACATGCTTTTCCGTCGTGTTGAGTGTTGTGCTCAGCTCCCCATTATCTGTGGGACGAACATGGCTCTGAACCAAGGCTCTCTCCAGGGCTGCCTGGATCCTCGTCCATGCATTACGTCCATATACGTATGTGGCACTAAATCAAAACCACTCTGGTCATTGTTCCTTCAACACAGCTCGTGAAATCCCACCCTGCTTCTTGTCATCCTAACCATCGTTGAAAATCCTACTCAAATCCCATCTCCCCTGTGAGCTGCCTTCAAGCCAACTGAGCTCGAGGGGTGTTGAGCACAGTTCCCTCCCTACAGTGTGTGTGTGTCACTCACTTGGCCCTTTTCACAAGTGGATGGATATCACGGATACTCATTATTTGTGGGTCTCGTACCACTGGATATGCCCTTAGAACTGGACTAGATCTTTATTGTGGTGGGGAAAGATATTCAACAGGAAAAGATTATTCAAGTTTTTACTGTATTTAGGAAAGGACAATGTGACCCTAATAATAAAATGCCTAACAATAAATCAGAGGACCCAATAATGCTCAAGAGAGGGCCTCCGAGGTCCTCCAGTCCATCTCATCCACTTGACCACCTGTGGTCAGGCAAGGTCCCCATGGCCGGCAGGGGACAGAGCTGAATCTAATGCCCAGGTCTGTGAGTTGCCAGTACGAGGCTTGTCCTCCATTAAAGTCAAAGTTGAATATATTTTGAAGCCATAGGATACCCTGAAGTCTTGGAATATACATTTCCCCATTCTTAAAAACCTTAGGAATAAGGCCTGGAATTAGTCTTTTTTTTACTCATTGTACAACCCTACAGTTTTTAAAAACTGTATTTCAGTAAAGCTTTTAAGGTAGACTTCTAAAGTTCCTCTACTGATACACATTAAGGTTATTATTTAATCCTCTAAATATCAGTTGGACCTTTAAATTTATCAATATGCACTTTGTCCTGCTAGCATTGAGTTAAAATCCCATGAATTCAAACCTTGGTAAAAATCACTCACTGTACAGAAGTACTTCAGAGATGTATTAGAATTATTTCCTTGGATAGGAGACAAATCAGGTCCTTAATCGGACATGTAATTCTTCACTTTTTCTGAAGCTGAATGCTCATTTATGTTTAGCCTTAAATATATTTATAAATTTATGTATATCTAACATACATGGTTCTAGTTATATCTAAATTTCCAGCAAAGAACAACTCTCTGTCTGAGAAAAGGTGATGCAATTATTACGTATCACTGCATGATACAGGCTGTCTGGGGTTATTGAAAGAGTCAGGTATGGCCAACTTACGAGTGTCACCCCTGCACCTTGCTTTCATGGCTCACCGCTGAGTCTTATGCTCACTGAGGGCCCCCTTGGGATCTTTTTACAAATGTATGTTTATTATTATATTATTCCATCATATACCTCATGAGAGGAGGTTGTAACATCCGCTAAGAAAATCACAAACTATTTTGACTTCTGTGATAGAATTATCACTCTATACGTGATGTTTAGAATTATGTTTTCTTTAACATTGGTGTGGAAAAGATTCATTAAAATATGAAGTCGAATGAAAAGTTGAATTGAAATGTAAAGTTGAATGAAAGCAAAATGTTCCTAAAACAAGTTAAATATTCTCGGCTACAAAACAAATTAAAGGGGAAAACAAGAAATGCTGCAAGTGCCTTTAGCGCCTGAAATATGGAGCCGTGTGGAACCCGTACCACCGGTGCCTCGCAGGGCATCACTGGTAAAGCCAGGTCCTTACTTGCAGACGACAGATTCCCCTCGCTGAGACTGAGATGAGGGGGGTTTCTACCAGGGTGTTAGAGGGTTCACAGGATGCGGGAGGACCCACTCGGGAACCCTGCACAGCCAGGCACCCAGCCACCGGGAGTGGTTCCCACGGGGTCTCGGCTGCCAGTGACGCAGGTGCCCGAGCAGTAGCCCCAGCACAACTGTCCCGCCCCCGCCCGCTGTCCAGAGCCACACCGGGGCCCCTGCTGGGCCGGAACCTGGCTGGATGTCGACTGGGCCGCAAGGGTCCAGCTTTCCGGCATCCATCCCACAGAGGGCACGCTGCCTGGGGCGGGGAGCAGGTGGAAGCGGAGCCAATGGCCAAGGACACACAAGAAACGGTCGAGTCACAAAAGGGTAACTGGAGATGTCATTCCTTGTGTCTGACCCATGGCAGGGGGAGGGGTTACTTCTCCCCATGGTCTGAGATTCCACGATGCCTAGTTACATTTTTTTACTCAAATTATTATGTTTAAAAGTAAGAAAATATATGGGGAAGGGGAAAAACATCAACACCCTAAGATATCGGAAAAATAAAACGGGCTTGGTTGGTTGAGGGGCTGCTGTCCCATCCCTGTCCTCAGTGTCACTGCGAGGGCTTGTGCTCACTGAGCGCTGTCGCATCCAGGCCCTGAACTGAGTGCGTTACACGCTCTGCCCCCTCAAAGTCTCCCGACGGCCCTCCAAGGCGGCACTCTAATTACCTACATTTGCAGATAAGGGAGCCCAGGCACAGTGAGGTCAGGTCACCTGGCTCATCAGAGGGACACCAAGCCTGGTGCTCAGAAAGGCTCAAAGCCCAGGCTCTTTTTTTTTTTTTTTAATTTTATTTATTTATTTTTAAAGAGCAGGTTCTTATTAGTTATCCATTTTATACATATGTCAATCCCAATCTCCCAATTCATCACACCACCACCCCCCTGTCACTTTCCCCCCTTGGTGTCCATACATTTGTTCTCTACACCTGTGTTTCTATTTCTGACCTGCAAACCGGTTCATCTGTACCATTTTTCTAGATTCCACATATATGCGTTAGTATACGACATTTGTTTTTCTCTTTCTGATTTACGTCACTCTGTATGACAGTCTCTAGGTCCATCCACGTCTCTACAAATGACCCAATTTCGTTCCTTTTTATGGCTGAGTAATATTCCATTGTATATATGTACCACATCTTCTTTATCCATTCATCTGTTGATGGGCATTTAGGTTGCTTCCACGGCCTGGCTATTATAAACAGTGCTGCGATGAACATTGGGGTGCATGTGTCTTTCTGAATTATGGTTTTCTCTGGGTATATGCCCAGGAGTGGGATTGCTGGGTCATATGGTAATTCTATTTTTAGTTTTTTAAGGAACCTCCATACTGTTCTCCATAGTGGCTGTATCAATTTTCATTCCCACTAGTAGTGCAAGAGGGTTCCCTTTTCTCCACACCTTCTCCAGCATTTGTTGTTTGTAGATTTTCTGATGATGCCCATTCTAACTGGTGTGAGGTGATACCTCATTGTAGTCTTGATTTGCATTCATTTCTCTAATAATTAGTGATGTTGAGCAGCTTTTCATGTGCTTCTTGGCCATCTGTATGTCTTCTTTGGAGAAATGTCTATTTAGGTCTTCTGCCCATTTTTTGGATTGGGTTTTTTTTTTTTTTAATGTTGAGCTGCATGAGCTGTTTATATATTTTGGAGATTAATCCTTTGTCCGTTGATTTGTTTGCAAATATTTTCTCCCTTTCTGAGGATTGTCTTTTCGTCTTGTTTGTAGTTTCCTTTGCTTTGCAAAAGCTTTTAAGTTTCAACAGGTCCCATTTGTTTATTTTTGTTTTTATTTCCATTTCTCTAGGAGGTGGATCAAAAAAGATCTTGCTGTGATTTATGTCAAAGAGTGTTCTTCCTACGTTTTCCTCTAAGAGTTTTATAGTGTTGTCTTACATTTATGTCTCTAATCCATTTTGAGTTTATTTTTGTGTATGGTGTTAGGGAGTGTTCTAATTTCATTCTTTTACATGTAGCTGTCCAGTTTTCCCAGCACCATTTATTGAAGAGACTGTCTTTTCTCCATTCTATATCCTTGCCTCCTTTGTCATAGATTAGTTGACCATAGGTGCATGGGTTTATCTCTGGAAGCCCACGCTCTTAACTGTCACCTGACAGTATCATGACTTCACATGGTGAGGGCTCAAGTCTGTAGCTGGATGGTCACCTCGGGGTGGAACAAAACCTATTTCCCCACCTGAGAGAGGCCTCGTGCTTTTTGGTTTGCTGCAAGTCACGATAATACAACATCATAGATGAAAACGACACAGACCCACATTTCCCAAAATTTCTATATGCAAATTTGCAACAATAATTTTGCATTGATGTAAACTTTGCACTTAAAAGTGAATTTAACTTTGATGTATTTAACAGACAAATCGCATTAAGACATTAAATCTGTAAGTCATTGTTAAAAAATAGTTTACTTATTTTAAGCAAAGAAAACTTTCCAGTCTTTGATATATGTTCTCAGAAACATAAAAATAAAATTTCTTTCCTCAGCTGTCCTTTTCCATTTCACACATATTGATCTTTCCATATGTTTTAAATAACGATGAAATTAATAGGACCTGTATTTAATAAATCCAAATCCTTTCATGTCCAAATACTTTGGGGGAGACTGAGGTGAAAAAGCTGCTTAAGTATTAGGAGAAACCGGGAACAGCTTTGGAAGAGAAGCAGAAGGCAGTGGGGAGCCGGGCGGGCCACTGGGGAAGGTGTTTGCAGGCTGGGGTGGGAGGAAAGTCTGGTAAGGAGGATTCGGAGGTGGGGCAGGACCGAGGCCAAAGCCCAGCGGAGACAAGAAGGAGAAGGAATACGACCAGGGCCTGTTTGTTTGCACAGTGTGAGTCGGGTGAGCTTATCTGTTTGGTGTGAGTCAATGGGCAAGGCAGACCGTGTGGAGTAAGCCGGGCTGCCTGTGAATTCTCACAGCCCTTTTTATGTGTGGCACTGGGCAGACGTCCTCAATATCTTTTGAGCCTTAGCTATTTATACAGCGGGTTGTGATATTTATCTAACTGAACTGCAGAGAAGAATTGATGGGACAACATCATGAGTTCCCAGCACACAGTCTGGCACTGGGGTGCTGGGGAAATTAAGACCCTCCGCGCACCCCCCTGCCCAGTCCCCCCCCCCAGACACAAAGCAGCAGGACAGAATGAAGCCAGCTGGAAGACCCCTTCACAGGCAGTCTGGGCAGTCCTGCACGTCATCCTGAATCTTATTCATAATTTATAGTTATTTCCGAAAGTTTTTATGATCCTAAATATTTTCTAAATCAGTAACAGAATCAAATTTTTAAAAGTTCATAGTCAAGGAAGAATAAAGCCATTTCAAAGCGTTTTCTCAATCATACTAATAAACTGTAAACTTCCACTGTACACGTACTGTGGGAAATACTACTCGGTAAGGCCCCTGTTTTACCTATGACATTGTTGAGTGACTGGAATAGCTAAAACTGGTCCAATCGGGCTTCCCTGGTGGCGCAGTGGTTGAGAGTCTGCCTGCCGATGCAGGGGACACGGGTTCGTGCCCTGGTCCGGGAAGATCCCACATGCCGCGGAGCGGCTGCACCCGTGAACCATGGCCGCTAAGCCTGCGCGTCCGGAGCCTGTGCTCCGCAACGGGAGAGGCCACAACAGTGAGGGGCCCACGTACCGCAAAAAACAAAACAAAACAAAACAAAAAAAACTGGTCCAAGCAACATTGAGAACAGTTGGTTTGGAATATGCTACATTTTGAATTCTGGCTGTTTGCTATACGTATTATTACTTTCTAAAATATAGAAATAACTGTATTTATTTAAACAATTAATTTGCTATTATATTAGATGAAATTGTGATTTTATATGATTGTAACACAACACAATCATACCTGTTTTACAATTTTTTTCTTTTAACGAGAAGAAATCTTCAATTACTATAAGCACTCTTACATTTGGAATAAAGATATTTGACATTTTAGATCTTACTTCTAATTCAACACTTTATTAGTCACCACTGGCATGATTTTGCTACTCTCAGATCTACGAAAGCATCTGTAAAGCGGCCAGGCCACAGCACCAAGCTCCCACAGCGCTGGGTCTCCCAGCAGTTCTAAGGCTCAGTGTGGTCCATGAACCAGTCAGCCGAGAGTCCTGCAGACAAGGGTGCCACCCAGAGGCCAAAGGAGGAAATTCACTTTGGATTTTGTTGGAACACAAAATTATAAATATTAAAAATCTAAAAATGATTTGCTATTACTTATTAAAAAATAAGGAACATTTTAACAAGGTTCTCTCTGCAGGAACGAAGGCTTTTAGTGCCAGGCTACGTAGAAGTGTAGCTCTTTGAAAACTCTCACAAGATGGAAACAGCCCTGAGATGGTCCGAGTTGCAGGTGCACAGTGCATCAACTAAAACATTGAATTTAACTCTATTCTCTAGAGCAAATGCTTTCTTTTCTTATAATTAATATAACATGTGTTTCCAGAAGTCATGTAAGTTCTGGAGCAACCACCATGACCTGTTTAGACATGTGGACCAAAAGTTAAACTAATTACCGGAGACATTTCTTACTTAAATGAGAAAAGTTTCTTTCATTAGAAAGCCTTCTGTGTAATTTTCTTCTGGCACAGGAATAAAGTTTATTTAGAGTAGTTCTGTTTGGCAGACAGTCAGGGCTTCTAAAACATATACCAATAATTGTTAAGGTTAAAGCAAAACAGTCAATTCTATGAAACGCATAACAACTCAAGCTTCTAATGGTCGAAACAGTAGGCTGTTTAGAAAATAGAGATTTATGATATCCCCGTTTTCTCTTAGAAGTCTGAATGTTGGGATTACTGCTAGCAATGGGCCATCATTTAAGACTGACGCGTTTTACAGTGAACTACAAAAGATCAAACTTAACCAAAAATAAGGGATACATTAAATGTGAAAATTATTTTAAGTATAAAATTTGAAAACTCCTTTTTCTACACTGTAAAATCCCATTTTTTTAAAAAAAATTTGTTTAGGTCTTTATTTAATTTGTTACAATATTGCTTCTGTTTTTTCTAAGTTTTGGGTTTTTGGCCATGAGGCATGTGGCATCTTAGCTCCCCAACCAGGGATCAAACCCGCACCCCCTGCATTGGAAGGCGAAATCTTAACCAGTGGACTGCCAGGGATGTCCCAAAATCCCATTTTTGAAATAATGTTTTGGGTACTCAAATGTTATACAGAGTTCATCTCATTTTATTGTTTCATTTTCACTACAACACAATTTAAAATAGAAAGAGGATTCTAAACACACCTCCTTATGTGAGTTTCTGGAAAGCTCATTCTAGAAATACTGTTTACAGCTGACTTCAAATTTTTTAAAAAATTTATTTTTTATACAGCAGGTTCTTATTAGTTATCTATTTTATACATATTACTGTATGTCAATCCCAATCTCCCAATTCTGACTTCAAATTTGTTTTTATTAAATAAGAAGATTCTACAGTTGATTATCATTTCCAAGTAGATGTTTTTCCTGCAAATCTTAGCAAAATACTGCTTTAAAGTACAGCGTTGTTAACTAAACCTTCCTCTCTTGGTTCTGTCACTGAGGGATCTCATTATTATCTGTGAGTTAATTCTCTTCCCTATTTCTACCCCTTAATCTTCCACATGCCCTGAGTTGCATCATTCTGTAAAACATGCTTCCGTCCGCAATGATGGCTGCAAAATATCTGAGCAAGGAGTACAAACAGGTCTACTTATGTGTCTCTATTTCTACATTTGTTTAGCAAATAAACGAGCCTGTGCATCTAAGTCCAGTCTCTGCTCTACAGATGTCCATTGCACACTGCTGGAATTGGAGCGAATATGACAGAGACAACCCAGTAGGACAGTATGGTTATTACTTCAGAAGGAAAGTTCAGTGACTGAAGCTCGAAGTGTTTATCAGGGAATATTTTACAAGAGCTTTAAACAGGGCCCAAGGTAAGGCTGGCAAATCCAAAGAATGACCTCTTCCATGTATCAGAAGGTCCGTGTGTCTGCATCATATATTCAAAGCATCAAATAAAGACAGAAAGGATGGCTACTTGGTAGTTCACGAATGATTCAAGTTCACTGGTAAGTATCTACAATTTAAAGGGTAAATTCTGAAACACTCCTCAAATCTCTAATCAGTCAAGACGACTTAGCGATAAAATTAAATGCCTTCAAACCTCTTAAACCTTTCCCTTTCCTTCTTCCCATCTCCAGTGCTACCATCTTAGTTCTCGCCATTTAAAAAAAAACCATATTTCTTTAATCACTTCCTAATTAACCTCCAGGCCCAGCCTCCTACTCTACCCCACCACTGTCACATCTCTAAATCCATCCTCCAGATAGTGTCCAGAATAACCTCAGGCTTCACAAATCAACCTCTTCACTTGCCTGCTTGATATTCAGACAGCAAGTCAAAAGTCAGTGTTCCTGCCGGTCCAGGTCCTCTGCCCACCACCAGGGGACTTCCAGAGGGAGGAAGGCCGAGGGAGGAAGGCTGATTGCTAGTGGCTCCTTTGGCCCTTCTGTTTCAACTTAACTACCAATCACATTTCTTTGAGAGACTCCTTATCAAGAGATGTCAGGATCCCTAATCTATAGGTGAGGTTGTTCACAAAAACATCCTAACTCCTAAAACAGTAGCTTTCGAACATTTTTAAATGACCAAAATCATTTTCTTCATACAATAGCTAATGTAGAACCCCAACAAAAAGTGGGTGAGATAAGTATTTTTGAGGCTGACAACAGGCAGACGTTAAATCATACATAACTGGACAGGCCAAGGGGTAAAATTCAAGTTTGGCTGGTGAAATGCAGAGTCAGTGGGGAGAAGCAGCTCCGGTGAGACAAGTCAGACCCACATTTCTGAAAGGCCGCTGGTGCTGCTGGGTGTAGAAGACGCGGAACTAATGAGGATTTCAACATTTTGGAGGTATTTTCATAAACCCCAATTTCACCTGCAAAGAGTGACATGCACTTTCCGAACGACAGGCCACCGCGATGGCGGAGTCCCAGATACCTGGTCCTCGCTGGTTAGTCCCAGGTGCATGACGAGGTAAAAATGCACCAGGAAGTCCGAGTTGGGCAGCACGTCCTGGCGTCGGGTCATCATGGCGCAGATCAGCTTGTAGGCTTGGAGTTTGCCTTCTTTATATGCACCGGGCAGCGTTGTCGCCTGCCAAGGAGACGTTTAGAGATTTAATCAACTCCGGATGCAGATGCATTTTGTCCATTCACTTACTTTTCAGTTTTCCATAAAGTTGTTGATGGAGATGTGGGATGGGCTGGCTGGAGTGAGATCCAGCCTGTCCTCAAAACATGCAGTCTTGGGCAATTACATTTTTTAAACTCAATTTAGGAAGGAAGAGGAAATTACAATAAAGGAATAAACACATATTCACTTGCCTTAAATAGCCATGATGCAAACATTCTGAGGGGTGGGATCAAGGCGGGAGGAGACGGAGAAGACTGGTTATCCAGGCTTACTGCTAGGTTATCCCGTATCTAATTCACAAAGAGGAGACTTTTAGGGAAGGCAACACACAGTTTATCCCAATGATACTTCAGAAACGTGCGCCATGGTCAAACAGCTGCTCCCAATTAAATTTCTGTAAGTTGAGTGAAAAGCTACAACATTTACAAGTGTTTTCTTTTATCATGAGGTCTACTGTCTTTTTGAACTGTGTGGTGGTTTTAGATCTAATACAAAACAAGGGCATTGTTTTTCCTTCAATCTTAATGCCTGGAGAGGCCTCCCTGAACTCCAAATGATAAGGAATGGTTTCACAGGTTATACTGTATAAATACGAACTGTGTTTTTGGAAAAAAAAAAAGTACTAACATGGGGAAAATGTATGTTGTAAACAAAAACAAAAACCAGAATGAAAACTGTATGGACTCTAAGACAGTTCTTTTATAAAAATATGTTTATCCACAGAAATAAGATTATATATTAATATTGGTTTTCTCTGTGGATGGTGAGATTGTCTTCTTAGCATTTTTCTACATTCTTCCAAATTGTACAATAAAACCAGTATCACTTGATAAAGAGAGTAACTAAAACTAGTGTATAATATCCCATTCTTTAATATCCTATAGTAACAGTCTACTTGCACATTAAACAAAATAACTCTTAGGCATTTATAAAATGACCAAACTATAAGTATTATTATTTATTCTTGGATCGTCAAACGTACTTTGTCTAAATATCTAAACTTCTGTTCAGAAGTTACGTGCAACACAGTTTTTATGTCAAGTGATAAGGCAATGTTCCCGTATTAGAATAAAAGGTGATGGCAGGACTTACCTTCGCTAGCTTGTACCAGAGTTCATAGAGATAGCCAAACACTCTGGCATGGATCTTGGGTGACTGGATATTATTCACGTCTCCGAGGATTCCCAAGATTCTTCGCCATAACACGGCGGCCGAGTCTGGGTGCCAACCCGTGAGGGTCCCCCCAGCGATTATGCTACAGTCATCAGCAAGGCATTCGCTGCTATCTGTGGGGAAAGATGTGTGTTAACTCTGTAAATGCAATTTTGATTTCATTGTTACAGCCTTTTTTTCTGTCATGCAAATTACCTGTGCTTGAAAATTTACATGTTCAGAGTAAAATAAGATGAAGTGTGAAATGGCTGACAACTTGGAAGGACAGAAGGACAGAAAAGTGGGCTCCATGAGGAAAGGTTAGATGATTCTGCTCCTTTCCAACTAAAAGGACAACAGCCCAGAGATGACAGAACAGTTCCTGGAGACCCTGTGAAGGGCTTTATAAAGCAGCAGGGGGGTGGGGAGGAGAACTTGAGCAGGATAGGTAGGGAACAGGGCCATGAAAAAAGGTGGCCGGGGAGGCCTCATGGCTGGAGTGACATTTGTGGTGGCTGTTACTATTCACTCAGGTTTATGGGGGAGGTATATGGTTTGCTTATAATAAATTTTACCCTTCTTGGATTCAAGGACTTGTAAGAAAGGTATACGATGGTGTAACTGTCACCACACACTGCCACCATAATTGATACGAAATAGCCCCTTCACTCCACAAGTGCCCCTTCACAGTCAGTCCCCTCCCCGAACCTCTGTTCCAGACAACCACTGCTGTTTTTTATCCCTACATTCTGCAGTTTCCAGAATGTCCGATAAATGGAATCCTATAGTAAGCAGCTTTTCTGTCTGGTTCCTTTCACTTAGCATAATGCGTTTATTTGAGAGATTCATCCAAGGGGTTGTGTATCCACAGGTATGACAGTTTATCCACTGACCTGATGAAGGACATTGGAGAGTTTCCTGGTTTGGGTGATTATAAATAAAGCTACAATTGCATACAGGCTTTTGTGGGAACACGTTTACATTTCTTGTTTGTAAGACCAGAATCACAAACGGCACACGGTATTTCTCTGCTTGCTTCTCGCTTTTAGTGGACCACGTCTTCCTGTGGCTGCCTGAGGAAGGCGCACGTCCTCATGTCTGAAAGTCTTGGGTCCCTGACTTGTGATTCATAGTTTGGCTGGGTACAGAATTCTGTGTTGGAAAAGTGCTCACTTTCCTGTAGTTTCCTTTGTAATTTTAGAGTCAGCAGCGTTCCAATTCTTGAAATTTTTGGGGGTGAAAAATTATTAACTCTGGAGAGTTTCAACCTGTCTGAAACAGGTTGAAAAAGAGAGTTTCTCTTTTATTTGAAGCTTCAGTAAAGCTAGGAATTGTCCTCTTAGTTTTAAATAACTCTATTAGAATTAACCTATTGTATTATTTTTTAATTTTATATTGTTTTTGTAGCTCTGTTCCCTTTTTCACTCCCAATATTTTTTCCTTGATCTGTCTTGCCTATTGTCTATTTTACTCATGTTTTTAAAGAGTGGTCTTTGCTTTCTCTATTGCTTTCTAGTATATGTTATGTACTTAGCTTTACTAGTTCCTTTTTTGTCAACTTCTGTATATTATTCTGCTGCCATTCTTTTCCTAATATTTTGAATAAGACATTGAATAAATTAGTGTCTTTTGCTTCTAGTGTACACACCTAAGGCCACGTATTTTCCTCCATATCAGCACTCAGCTACATTTCGCTGTAGTCAATCTGAAATATTTTCCAGTTCACAATTTGATTTCTTTTTGGACTTAATTTATTTGAAATGCAGTTTTAGTTTCTTAATGTCGTTTTCTTCTCTTTTCTTTTTGTTCTTCTGAATTTATTTCATCATATTCATGGAATGTAATACAGTTTCAAATCATGGACATGTTGAGGCTTGCTTAATGATCTAACTGGTCAATTTCTGTAAATGTTCCATGTGCTTTAAAAAAAAAATCTCACGTATTTTTAAATTAAGTTCAAAAAATTTTATACATATAGATCTACAATCAAGATTAATTGTATTGTGTAAATCTTCTCTATTTTAATATTTTTTCTGCTTAACTCATCTATTAATGAGAGCTGATATTAAAATTTCCTACTATGATTATGGTTTTATCAGTAGTTCCTAGTAATTCTGTCAAATTTTGCTTCATATATATCTGGAGGCTATGAAGTTCATATAAATTCAGAATTATTGCTGTCACTAATAAATGACTTCTGCTTTAAAGTTTATGTGACTAACATACACAGAGCTACACCCCTTCTTCCTATGTATCAATGTGTTTATTTATTTACTTAGGATCTCCCTGTACATTATGTATTAGGGGTACCTCTGGTAAGCATCATATGGCTGGATTTTATGTCTTCAACCTAACCCAAGAGTTTCTGAATTGAATTGCAAGTTTAAATTGTTTATTTTTATTGTAGCTGCTGATTTGATTTTTATCTCTCACATCTTACTTTTGGCTTTCCGTTTAAGTCACCTCTGCTTTGCTTCTCTTTTGAATCTTTGGAGGGGGTTTAAAGAGCTGTGTCCCACCAAGACACGGTGGCAACCATTAACCACCGCTGAGCATCATCTTGGGTGCATATATTGCTGGGGCCTAACCATAGAAATGGGAGCACAGTCTACGGATGCGAGGAGCTCAAGTAGAGGGATGAGCAGAGCCGGCAAGGACCAGGAGGAGTGGGTGGAGGAGGGACCAGGGCAAATCCAGGGCGGGCTCCGTGCGCTTTCCGCACTGTGCCCGAGACAGCTGCTGACAGCTTATTATCAATATATTCGTTATGGAAAGATGCCAAGACCCTGAAACAGAGGATTTGATACGGATGGTACATGTTGTCATGGACAGATCTTCCCAAATCCAGGAGCACTGTTCCTTCTTAGAGCAAAACACATCTGTATTTCCCACATCCGTATCATACAATCAACTGAGGTGACACAGATAATCCAAGCCGGAATCCCACACAGTGTGCCTGCATAGACAGCAAAAGCCTAATTACGGCCCTTCTGGGCTCTCAGACTGACTTTTACAAAACCTCAGAAGACAGGCTTGACCTCCTCACATTTACTCTGTAAAATGCATGCAGTATCAAGCATCTGACAGTCCAAGAAAGTTTGCTGAAGCTTCAAATGAACCTTACAAACCAACCTAAGCTCCCAGGTGAACAAGCAGCATGATACAGCATTTATTTTTCTCAAGAAGAATGAGAAAAATTCTCATCCATGAGTCTTTAATTCCTTGAGGGGTAAAAAAAAGTAAGGGAACTCAGTGACTTAGAGCTTTGCTCCATCCCCAACCATCACCCCCAAAATGCAGCCATCTGAGGTGGAGATTAGCCTCCAGCCTTCTAGTCAGGCTGGGACTTCCCTTGAGTGACAGCTCCAAGTAAACAGAGTTCAGGTGTCTTATCACCTACACCTCCCTGCTACCTGCCAGCAAACACATTCTCAGTTATGGAAGGATCCCCCCCTCCAAAAAAAGAAATCTGTTTCAATACTGCTTTGCTCTCAGAAAAATGTATTCCTCAGTGATAAAATTCTAGGTAGCATCCCCCATCACATTATCAAAATACAGGGAGTCTTTTCGATGTATTTGCAACGACTGCATGCTCAATATTACTGTGAAAAAAATTTTTTAATGAGTTGAAATGTTTTTACCCAAAATTATTCCACTCATGGCATAAGTAACAGAACAGATGCTGACATTTTGCATGTAGATGGTTCCTCAGTGAAGCAGCACTTAATTAAGAATCGGGATTTGAGAGATTTCTGAAAATTTCATGTTCACCTTAAAAACACCAAACACTTAGTTCATTTTCTTTTTCATGAGCAAGCTAGTATGCTAGCCTAGCATCTTTTTGTTCCATTATTATTAAATGCTATAGAGACATTAACATTTTTTTGTTGTTGTTAAAGTAGGAAGTCTTGCAAACAAATAAAAGTTATATCATCTTTCTCCCAACACATACAGGACTTTAATACAGGAGCAATCTAAAGTTCAGAACTTTGCAAATATGCAAAGGATTTTAGCCATGAGATAAGTCTTGGTAATCAGTAAAACAGGCACTTAGGACCCAAGGGCGACTTCACACAGCAGCAGTCTCGTGTAGGTTTGGTGGAGGGTTGATGAAACATAGCTGGTGCTTTGGAAATGATTTTTTTTTTTTTTTTTGCGGTACGCGGGCCTCTCACTGTTGTGGCCTCTCCCGTTGCGGAGCACAGGCTCCGGACGCGCAGGCTCAGCGGCCATGGCTCACGGGCCCAGCCGCTCCGTGGCATGTGGGATCTTCCCAGACCGGGGCACGAACCCGTGTCCCCTGCATCGGCAGGCGGACTCTCAACCACTGCGCCACCAGGGAAGCCCAATGATTTTCCCTTTTGAGTTGAAAACTTAACCAACGGCACAAACCCAAAGGCTCAATAGAAACACCTTAATTCTGGGACCAGAAAAATTAGGCCTAGACTTTTGATTAAAAGCGGAGAAGACACAGGTTGGCACTCTGCTGACCGTCACTGCCGCCTGACCCTCTTTTTCCTTCCTCATCTGCTTCCCAGGCACACGCAACATTTATGTTAAAGGTTACAAAGGAGAGCAAGCAACCCCACGGTACTTCTCATCGTTATTTTCCTTTAGAAAGTTTTATGTTTTCAAAATAGATCAAAGCCTGGTGGAAATGCCAAAAATGTCTGCAACGGCAGATGGTGCCGACAGACCATTCCTGTGAATGCTTTTGGTGGCAGGTAACAGTGATAATTAAAAGCAGAAGTTATAATTAAAAGCAGAAATGGTCAAAGGATTTCGATAACAACATCTAGAGGCAGGGCTGTGATAAATATACTAAACAAGAGACTTGGAAACGCAATCGTACATATTTTTTATTATCAAAAAAGGTTAAAATTTCATTGCTGTTTTTAGCTAACTCAAACAACAGCCTGCAGCTTAAAGCTTATTCATTCACTGATTCAAGTATTTCCTGACTATTCCTCCCCTGCTATGTAGTGTCCTGGGAGCCAAGAATCAGCTGTGAACATGACCAGTGAGCAATGACCAATGACAATCCCGCCCCTGAAGCTTACCTTGCAACGGTGGGGGGGGGGGGGACACCACTGACCTTCCCCCAACTAAAGCAAAATGCTGAAAACCACTTCTTACTGAACTTTATCTTAAAACGTATCAGCGATTTGACAGGCACCTGGAAGGAGCAACAGAGCTGGCCCTTACCTGCAGCGTTCTGCTAACCCTGAGTTCTTAAAGTTTCTCTGACAATGAAAAGGAAGTTTTCCTTATGCTGAAGTTGAATTAATAACTGACACGTTTCTTATGGTTAGCTTTTTTTTTTTCCCATCCCATTTAAGAAAGCCTTCCCTACCCCAAGGTCTTAGACATACTTTTAGAGGATATTTTCTTCCAAAAGTTCTTAAGTTTTCCTTTCCACATTTAAGTATTTTATCCACAGGGACCTGGCTGTGGGCAAGGTGGGAGGTAGGGAATCTGTCCCATTTTCTGCCCTGTGGCTAAATATTGTCCCACAGGCCTTTGTGGGGGCAGTCCATTCTTCCCTTGTCAGACCTGGAATGCTGTCTCTTTCGTGTATCAGGACTCCGTGGCTGTGTGGATCCAGTATGTATTTTATACTCCATTCCCTTAGTCTATTTGTCAATCCCTGTGATTAAAACTCCTTTTAAATAAATCACATAGCACTTATTGCATTATTTGTCCTTATCAGGATAAACGTCTTATTTTTGGTAAGCTCGTAAGTCAGTCATGGCTATGACTTATTCATCTTTTTATTTCTTATAGCATCAAATTCAGTATTTCTAGACTATAAGCTTATTTGCTAAATAAGAGATGAGGTCAACAGCAATACTGATTCTTACCTATGGAGTCAAAAACACTCCCCCCCTAGAAAATCATTAGCTCAACAGAACAAAGCTTACGCACGAGTCAACTCTAATTTCTTGTTTTCGGTATTCTTGACGCTCTGGCATCTGGGGCCTCCTTGACCAGGAAGGGACTGCCCATCCCAGGGTTAGTTAATTCCTAGAGATAGCAAACAACTCCCCAGGGAGTGGGTCTTCCACATGCAAACCCCACAATCCCAAACCCAGGCCTCCCACCTACCTCCTCTGTCCAGCTCTTGCTATCAAGGGGATGTCCCTGTGCCCTCATCACCATGGGGTCCGGCACCAGGCAACCAGGGCCAGTGTCTGTGCTCTAGGGTCTGCTGAAATTATCCCAACTAGCCACTCCCGAGTCTGCATAGCCTGCCTTGCCTTCCCTTTCCCGTGCAAACGACAGTAAAGGCTGTTGCCCACGTTTTCCCCTCTCTTCCTGCCCCTAACCCTTGTGCCTCCTCATGTGCCCCCCTGCATGGCATGTCGTGCCCCTATTTCTATAAACTTCTTCCTTCATGACAATCATCTCCATGTCTCCATGTCTTGCCATACAAATCCCAGACATATTGTGAAACAATGCACCATAAATTTAGCTGTTATTCTCAGAAAACATGAAATGACTTAAATAAGAAAGCAAATATAAAACTGAACTGTTAGCTTGCCAATGATAAAGGAATTTAAGATTTTGGAAGCAGTTTACTATTCTAAGCATTTGATAACTGGTAGGATTATTCAACGAGAAACAGAGACACACTCAAATTGTTGGATCACTCTCTTTGTGTGTCCTGGAGATCAGGGAAACATGAGTTTTATTTTGTCCATTTATGAAGAAATTGTTCTCCTAAGAACAGAAAGTTAAATTCAGAACTGCGATAATCCTTAAACCTTATCATATTACGGTTTGTCCTTTTCACAGATGACAAGATGAACTATTGAACTGAGTGTACTGATTCTCGATATTAGAATTTCAAAGAAGAACTAAGTATTTGGAGGAGTTAATCACAACAGAGGGTGCATCATATAAAATTACCTCACACGAGTTTATTAAATTGAGCGGTCCCATGCACACTCTGAGATGGGATCAGAACTAATCTTTCCAGAGGACAGACAAAAGACGTAATCACCCCATTTTCTTTCCTTTCAATAAAACTAATTAAAACTAGTCCTTGTTTAAGTAAATTCAACTTACTGAAAATTCAGTATTGCCTTTGATAGTACCACGAAGATGATTTCCGTTGGACAATCTGTATATTGGACCCAAAGAAGCCATTTATTCCACAAATGTGTTAATAATTCTCAAATAGTTCAGAGGGGTTTGCAGCTGTAATTTTAACAGCAGCGTAGAAGAAACGAGCAGGCACAGCGCTGCATCTGGAGTCAGAACACTTTGGAAGCCAGTTCCAACTCCGGCACTTACTCCCCAGCGAGACAACACAATTTCTCTGGGTCTCAGCTTCTCCATCCCTAGAACAGAATTTGTATGACTTGGCCTGCTTACCATAAAAATCAAAGAGGATGCCTCAAAGTTCCTTGTAAACTGTTAAATCCCTTATAAGTTTATGGTATTATTATTCAAAATCATTATACATGTCTATGTATCACTATATATATGAAGAATTTTAAATCATTTCCAAAAGAACCACACATTTGAGAAGCACAAATTATCAATACTACCCAATAATTTATAAAAGTCAGCACATGGCTTTGCCAATCATTCTCTCATTGATTTTGCAAGGCTTCTACCATTGGCAGATGTGAATACTTAGACCAAAAATGTCCACTATCTCTTAAGGACGGCATATACAGCATTATAAGGTAATGCGTTACTCATTTACAGTTAACTGGCTTGTTTTTCTCTGCTCGTTTTTCTAGTCTTAATTAAGATACACATTAAATACACATTAAGATTATTCTCCTTGGTCTTATCTACCTCATAGATAAAAGATTTTATCCAACACTAAGTTTTACCCAAAACTAAATTTTACGAAGTTTTTATGTTACTCCGTTAGGAACTTCCAAAAACATCAGGGACTGGTTAAATTTTATATCGTAATTAGTGAAAACCAGTTTGCCTGGTTAAAAAAAACAAAAACAAAAAACTAAGTTCAAAGTTTTGCCTTGACTTCTAATTTTAAAATGGCTTTTAGCATTTTAATACCACTTTTTACTCAACATGTGCTTTGTGGCTTCCTGTTGTTGTTCTCATCAAGGACGCCTATGGATGCAGGAATGCAGTGGGCCAGGAGGGAAGTGGCCATGGTCGGCATCGCCCTCGCTGAGCTCCTAGGAACACTAGTCTCTCCTGACACTTAGCAAAACAAAGCAAAACAGAAACCCAACTTCTCTTGGTGTCCCCGTCCTCCCCTGTCACAAGGTAAGGGAACTGAGCCTTTAGAGGTTCACTTTCCCAGGGTCACAGGACGTGTGTGCGTGCGTGTGAAGAGCTAAGACTGCAGAGTGCTTCCACACATACTGCTCTGCGCTCTTGACTCAGGTGCTCACTCATTGATTCCTGCAACGACCCATAATACAGACGATTCCTACCCCACTCTACAGAAAAGAAACTGAAGGACAGAAAGATTCACTGGCTCAGGGCCACCCTGCAATTCCTTGGCAGAGCCTGGATGCAGACCCAGAAAGTTCGGATCTGTAATCTATTCATGAATCTTAGAAATACAGATACTCAAGGGAAAAAAGTTGCAAAAATACAGAATATGACAACATTTTTCAAAAGCTTAAAGCCAGAATTAAATGATGTAGTGTTTGAGGAGACAGATATTGTGGTAAAATTATAAAGAAGTTAAGGGCATGATTTTAGGAAGAATTGGGGACAGGGTCACAGGATGACGGGAGGGGAAGGACTTGAGAAGGGCCTGCTGGGGCCTCACTGGTGGGGCAGCTGTTCTACTTCTTACACGGGGTGCAGGTTTGCTGGTGTTCATTTGATTACTACAGTCCCTAACTTACACATGCCTCACAACTTATCTTGTATATATCAAACATTCTACAGTAAAGTTAAAGAAAAGAGTAATCAATAAGCTATCCAAATTCTTTAACTTATCCTGGATTTAGGACACATGTCAGGTGGAAAAATCACTCTTCTCTGTTTCCAGAGTAAATCACATTTGGTCACGGATCACAAAGCCTTGGCATGAATATCAGAGACCTCCTCCCACGGTGGACAGTGGGTGTCGGCACGGCAGGCCTCCTCCCTTTTCGACCACTGTTTCAGCACCCTCTCCACATAGGACTCTGCAAATTCACAACTGATTATGAACAGGGGGTTGGGGCCGGCACACCCATGTGGGAGGAGGGAGCCCCCATCATCATTGTGCGGAGGGACCCCTAGAGTTCTTGCAACTGGCAAACCCTGGGATCTCCCAACCGGTGTTAGCACTGGCGCCTCTTTTCAAAGACGCAGTTGGTTACCTGTGAGGTTGGAAGCATCCGTGGGACTGAGTTGTAACCAGTGGCGGGCATCGGAGTCAGTCACAGCATCTGTGGGCGTGCTCAGTTCCGGGTCTTCCTCGCAGATCTGCCACGGGCTCAGGGACAGCTCTGCCTCGGTGTTGCAGCCCAGAGCAGGGTCACTGCTGACACTGTCACCTGGCACAATGGGAGACACAGTCTGAGACAGCCAAGAGCAAGGAACCAGTATGTCCACAATCCCAGCACACAGGGAACTAAGCAGCTGTCCCAGCAGGAATCGTTCTCAGGACAGAGGCTCAAAAGGTGCCTGCGTGGGGCTCCTGGTCAATGAAACAGAGGTTCCAGGCATGGGGCACAAGCAGTCCTTATGGGCCGTGCCACCTACAGCCCAAGCCGCACCTATTCAGGGGTCTTAACTGAGATCCCCCAGGTACGGAGAAGATCACCTCGAGTTCTTATGCTTTCTACCCTGACTTATTCAACTACAAAACGGGGGTGGGTGGAGGAGGGGAGGGGAATTGATTCCACCACAGAAGCGAGTTTATTCTGGCAGGCTGAAGAGCCCGAGGATGCCTTCCACCTCATGCCTCACGTCTAGACTTGAACCTGGGGTGAATCACCCAGGATTACCGGGGGATGAGGGGTCCCACACAAAAGGTTTTCTTCAATAGAGACTCTCCCCTTTAAACACTAAAAAGTTCTAATTTGTCATGATACAAGCATGCTTTCAAAGGCTGTGAAGCCTCACAGGACTATTCAGTCTGACACAGAACAGACCCAGCCAGCCTGCCCCCCAAATCCCGTCTGCTCCACAAGGACTCGGGGTGTCCGCCCTCTCTGCCTGCAGCTCTGCCGGCTGCGTTTCGATCTGCCGCTGACAGTCCCCCAGCCCTGCCGCTTCTAATCTGCTGTCCGCTCTTCACCTGCAGAGAACTGACAGCTGTCCCAGTCCCCAACCTGCTAGGTCCCTAACTTTGACTGCCCCAGGACTCTAGAAGGTGGAGCCTAAGAGGCCCTGCTCCGCCCTCCACCAGGATCCGCCAAGAAGGAGGGGCCCTGGCAGTAGACCTCAGGGAAGCGGAGTATCAGGGACTGCGTTTCACAGTATGTGATGGTACGTCTCAGCATCCCAGTCAGATTTTATTTTTTAAACACTTATGCCATTGACTTCAAGGTACTTCTGAAGCTTTTGCTCCTAACCTGGGGAAACTTTCTGGGGAAGGCCATTTTTCCTTCTGGGTCTGTCTGCTCACCCAGACATCAACCTTGGTTGTGCTTCTCACCTGGAGAAAGTCCCAGGGCTGGAAAGACAGGCCTCGAAGGTATAGGTAACTGACTGGATCTATTCAACTGTATGTGCACACTAACCACCCATCATCCTGGGATCCCAGGAATAAAGATGTCCCATTTCACAACCACGTGTCTTCAGATGATAAGATATCATTCGAGTTAGAAAGTCAAAAGGGAACAAAATGCAGCCTCGCCGAAGCTGGAGGAACACAGACCACATTTGCTGGCACTTACTCTTCTGTCTCCCTCTGTATCTTCCTTGCGTCTGCTGCAAATCATCTTTCAAATCCAATTCAGCGGGGCTGCTGCTTCTTCGTACTGAGATCTTCAGACAGAAAGAAATATTGCATTTGGTACAGGGAAGTTTTCATTTTTATAAGACCGGTAAGTTTCTAGTCCACATTTCTAAAGAAAAAGAAACAAACAATAATAACGGGCAAGAAAAAAACTGAATGACGTTTTGCATTGGAAGGATACGGGTTCACAAATTACTATAACTGAATTATAAATTACACAAGATCTGAAATTTAAGGCTTCTACTTTGTCAGTTGACATCCAATTAAAATGGTCTACTGAGGAGGGGTGCCAAGTTATATGGAAATCGTTTATTTTGAAATTCTACTTGTACCTCTGCTCTGGCACACATGCATAACGGTTACAATCCTCCAGGAAGCCTAAGTCCCCGTGGATGGCCAGGGTGCTGGCAGGGAAGGCAGAAACTCCACCCAGACTCCCAAAGGTCATTCAGTGCTTCCCTCGTTACGTGTGCAGCAGGCTTTCCTGAGCACCGCTCAGCACTGGACCGTGGTTTAAAAACAGGGGACTAGAACACTGTGAGGCAATTCGCATCCTCTAAAATTTACATAACTGGCTTGGAAAGACAAAACATACACAAATTACACAAAACGGTTACAATGCAGAGTAGTAAAATATGCGAGTCAACTTTCTCTAAAAGGTTTGCAGAATAAAGCATTACCTTGATCGGCTCACAGTGACAGTAGCTGTTCAAGAAGCAACAGACATGAGGTGGTAGAGAGAAGGCAGGAGGGGACTCAGGGCAGGAAGCACTGAGGAATCAGCAAGTTCTATGTGCAGGAAAAGAAGCCGATTATAGCAGGCCATGCAGGGCAGTCAGGTGAAAATGGTAGGAAGAAAATGCGACCACCTTCTACAAAGAGGCAGCTGCCAGTGGGCTGCCAACATCAGGCTTAGGAATTTCAACCCAGTATTGACAAAACGAGCAACTGTCTGTTCCAGACAATAGCTTACTGTGATTAAAAACAAAACGAGAAAGGTAAGTCGAGCGGCTATCTGCAGGACAGAGTTAAGAAGTTGCTATGGAACTGTTACAGTGACCCAGGAGTGAGCAGATAAGGCTTTTGATGGTAGAAAAGGAGAAGAAAAGATAAATTTAAAAATGCTGCAGAATGACAGTCAAGAGCTTATATGAGAGCTTATATAAGAGTTGTACATGGGAGTGGAAGTTTAATCACAAAAGGATATGAATCTAGGGGACCATGAGAATGATGGTGACAACGGAAAGAAGGAAAGAAGGGAGAGAGGGAGGGAGGGAGGGAGAAAGGAAGGGAGGGAGGACGGACGGATGGACAGACAATGGATAGAGGAACTTGAGAAAGTTTCTGATATTTTAATTTTCATCTTTGGGCTGAATATCTAAAGAGAATGTGATATAAGTGTGCAACAAAAATCCACGACTGGTGAGATGGAGGATACAGCCAGAAATGAAGATATATATTTAAGGCCCTCCAGTTCAGAGTATACGAAAAACATGGGATTCAATGAGCCAACTAAAGGAATGAATATTAAACAAGCAAACACATGAAAAGGGGGGACTAAGATGTATAATTAAAGGACAGAATAATTATTAAGCTAAAACACAGAAGTAGGTCATAAATATTTAGAAGATTAACAGTATATGAAAAAAATATTACTCAGCCTTAAGGAAGGATAATATATGTCTAATATGACAGTGGAAATATACCCAGGATACTTCCTTAATTGAAAAGCAGAATGTGGGCTCTTCTGCTTCTGATTCTCTGAGAGATGAAATATCCTCCAACTACAGAACTAGAACCTACATAAAAATTTGGGGCTCACAGGAAGGAAAATAAACCTCCAAGTGATCCACACCCTCTCCCTACCCCACAAAGCAAACTGAAACCAGGGCAGTGAAATGGGGCTACTTTAGGGGTAAATCTAATGTTACCACTCCCTGTGGCAAAAGGACCAAGAGTCCAGGATTAATAGCACTCACTGTTTCCTGGAAGAAACAAATGAAAATGTTGCCCTGGTGAAACTTCATCACGTCAGATATCCAGGTTTTCTGTAGATTCAGATGAGCCAGGTAGGAACTCACAATCAAAGATCACCAAACAGCAAAGGAAATAAATAAACCACCATGCACAAGAGTCTCAGAAACAACAAATATCAGACTGATTTCAGATAATGATAAAGAATTTAGAATTTAGAATAAAATAATCTGTGATTATTTTAAAGGAATAAAAGATGGCAATCACAAAAATGAGCAAGCAACAAGAGATTATGAGAGATTGCAAGATATACTTGAAAAGAATTAACCTGAACTTGCAGAAGCAAAAGGTATAAGTGTTGAACCAAAATACTGAATGAAAGTATTAAACAGCAGACTAGTTATGAGTAAGGAGAGAATTATTGAACTGAGTGAAGATCTGATGAACTACCCAGAATGCACCCACATAGCCAAGGAGAATGGAAAATATGAAAGGGGGCTTGAGAGACATGGAAGACAGAATGAGAAGGTCTAAATATATTTCTACCCAGAATTCCAGAAGGAAAGAGCCAGAGAGAACAAAAAGGAGGCAATATTTGAAGAAATGGTTACCAAGAATTTTCCAGAAGCAATGGAAGAACAAGTATTCAAAGACACATGGCACATATACCATATCCAAAACAGGACAAACGTATAGACCAAAAGAAAATGCACCTAAATATACTGTGGTGAAACTGAAGGACAAGGATGAAGAACAACAAGGAACAACAAATAGACAGGATGGACAGAAGACCTCTCAACAGCAACAATGAAAGACAAAAGATAGTAGAAAAATAGCTTCCATTAGAAGGGGTGGGAGGAAGGAAGAAGGAAGTGGGGGGACTATGGTAATTAAGACAGAGACAAAGAAACCAATGATTCAAGAAGCACCAAAATAAAACCTTACACATCTGGGAAGCAGTATATATGAGAGAAAGGTAGCATTCAGATTAATAAAGGAAAAATGAATTCAATATATGGGACCCAGAAGTGGATATACATGTGGGGAAAGAAAAATGAAATTGATCCCCACCTCACTCCATAAATATCAACTCTAGGTAGCTGAAAGACTTAACTGTATAAAGCAAAACTGAAACACTTATAAATACAAGGTAAATACTTTTAACCCTGTGCAGTTGATATTTTAAAATTTTCATAAACCATAACCACAAAAATGATAACCAAGAATATCAAAATTAAGAACTTCTGTTCATCAAAAGACAACATAGAGAAAGTGAAAATATATGCCAGACACTGGAAGAAGATATTTGCCAGAAACATAACCAACATAGGATCAGTATTCAGATTATATAAAGAATTAGTACAAATAAAAGAGAAAAAGACAAAGAAATCAATAGGAAAATGGAAAAGACATCAGTAGGCATTCAACAGATGAAAGACATATGGCCAATCAACATAAGGAAAGATTTTAAACTTTATTAGTAATTTGAGAAATGCAAAATAAAATGAGATCCCATTTCCACCCACCTGACTCAAAAGATTTAAAATCTGACGATAGTAAGTGCTGACAAGAATGTGGATGAATGGTAACTCTACACACCGCTGGTACATAAGTGGTACAATCACTTTGGAAAAAGACACATTCTTTTGTAAAGGACAACATTATGCTGCTCTGTGACTCATCAATTCCACTCACATTCTTGATGAAGAATGTACATAGCTTCATTTTTCATTTAAAAAAAAAAGTGAAACAATCTAAATGTCTGTCAACAAGAGAATGGGAAAGTAGGTTGTGGTCTATTCACAGTGGAGTATCACACAGCACAGAAAGCAATGAACTAGGGCTACGTGCTGCAATGTGGACTTAGAAATACATAATAATGAGTGAACAAAGCAATAATATCACTTTTATAAAGTTTAAAAATAAGGAAAACTAAAGGACATATTGTTTGGAGATACATACATTTTGAGCAAAACTATAGAGCAAAGCAAAGGACACGATAAACACAAAGCCAACAGAAAGCTGCTCTCTGAGGGACCAGGATGAAGCCCACAGGCCACGGCAACAACATTGCAGATATTCTAGTTCCTAAGCTGGTGGTGAGCCTCTGGGTGTTTATCTGATTATTGAAATATACACATATAATATACATATACATATGGAATGTGCAAACTGGTATATGTCCTTTACAGAAGTGAAGACAGAGGAAATTTAACACTCATTAGCTTCCAGGCAGGGCAGAGTAGGGAGAGACTTTCTTTGTTTATTTTGTACCTTTCAGTGATGTCTGAGTTTTCTATTCATATATACTAATCTTAGAAAATGAATAAATAGGAATTATCTGCATGAATGAGTTAGGGTTACTTTTTAATTTTCTTCTTTATACTTTAAAGTTGTGTTTTAAAAAAATAATAAATGCTATTTTAGATTAAAAAAAAAAAGAAACTGTAACAGATCTTTGCAGCATCTCACTTATCTAGGAACTCATGTCAGGTGGAGGCTACAACCTAAAGTGGTATCAGGAATAGGGAATCTGAACGTTTGTTTGAAGGTAAGGATGCTCCTTAAAAATAGAAAGGGCACATACAGACCAGATGGTAAATTCTGTTTTCACGTTTATTTTTTCCCTAGTTTTGTAATTTGACTGTAATTTTACATAGAAAGTAGGCAAGGCTTTAAAAGGCCTCAAGGTCATTTGGCCCTAAAACACATTCAAATGGAAAAAAGTTTTAAAAGATAGCATCACACCACTAATAAATTTATGTATTGTGCCAATAATTTGTATGTTTATTTTTAATGACAAATGGATATATTTTGAAAAGATCTTACTGTTATTCCTTCATGTTCTTTCTTCTCATGTCCTTTGTTCTCCTGAACAGGCCTGGGCTCTGAAGAACTCACATTCTGTGCATTTTCTACCTTTTGACCTAGAGATTTGGGAGACGGGAGAATCAACAGCAGGAATACTTCAGATGGTAAAAACTGGAAAAGGTTTTTATACGTAGGTAATTATTAAATTTAAGTATCCTAAGATATACAAAAGAGAGAGATCTGGGCCCAGCACACTGGTAGCCTATGGATCACGTCTGCTCCATAGACCTGGTCTCTGACGCACAGACAGCTTCACTGTCTTGGGTTACGTTACCCAGGGGGCAGGCAACAAGAGCCTCGGGGAAGGGGTCTCAGACAAGAGCTGCCTGAGTCAGCCAGGCAAGCTGAAGGGGAAAGGAAGCAGTGAGGTGGCTCAGCATTGCTGGCGAGAGAAATAACCAGTGTCAGTAATAAAAAAGGGAATATCACCACCAAGCCTGCAAAAGGTAATTTAAAAGATCACATTCTATGAGTAGTCTGGGGCCAATAAATTTGAAAAAAAAAATACACGAATTGAACAAATTCCTAGGAAAAAAACACAACTTATCCAAAAGAAAACAGGAAAAAGAAAATATGAATAGTCATAGTGATTTAAAAATTTGAATAGTACTTTAAAATCTTCCTAGAAGAAAACTCCAAGCAACCGATGGATTCTACCAAGTATTTAAGGGGGAAAAAAAAGTCATAATGATCTTACACAAAGACTTTTGGAGAAGAGAAAATCTTTCAGATAATACATTTCTCAAATTATTTTTATCGTATTTTCTTATCTCAAGAGGATTTCTAAGAGGGGATACTTCCTACGCATTTGACGAGGCTGGCATGACCCTGACATTAAGGACTAGGGGATGGCTGGGTTGATTTCTTCTCCAACCCATGAAACTAAATAAGTGTGTTCACTGTTGCAAGATACGTTTAAACATGTGCTTTCACTGTAAAATACATTAGTCACTGTTTACAGGTCTAACCATCTGCCTCTTTGCCCTCCACACCAGTTGCTGCTAAAAGCTGTTGGAGAAACTGTGTGGGTTAATGCTACTACAAGTTATTATGTTCAACCTCAGCAGACTCTGCACGCTGCTAATAAACTTCTTCACGAGTCTGGTCAGCCTTCCATTCTCACTGTCGACGTTTCTCCTCGCAGCCCTTTCCTCACCCCTCACACCTCTCCTCCCTGCCTCCGCCCTAACTTGCTGCCCTCCCTCACCCGTGGTGAACATTCTCTACCTCCCACCCACTCCAGCCACTCTGGACTTTTTTCTAGTCCTCAAACATGCCACACTTGAAAAAAGTACACACACACACACACACACACACACACACACATAATTTGGATAAATAGATTAAAATAAGTAGTTAAAATATTTCATTGCCAGAAATCACATCCTTGCAAATCAACTTATAAATTCCCTTGAAATAAATAGAGTAGAGTTAGGATAAATGTAGAAAGCCACACGACATGCAGCCCCTTCCCGGCCAGAATCTACGGTCCCGTGTGAGTAAGGGAAGCTGCTGGTACCCGGAGGGGCCTCTGAGCACAGTGGCTCCGTGACGTCAGGGCTGCTGCTGCTCCGAACCATTGGCTGCTGCTCGGCTGCTGCCAGGGGGCCGGATTCGGCTGCAGCTGCATTTTCCGGCTGCGGGCATTCTTCTACTTCTGTGGGCATTGACACAGAACATGCAGGGATGTATTTCAAGATTTTTAAAAATAATTTCACTACTTAAAACAACTGATTCTCAAAATCATAGTTTTAGATACTATTTTTTTCCACAAAAATTGTGCAGTAAGATCACTGTCTTTCACATCATAAAGTTTTCTACACTTGTTAACAGTAATATTCCACTCCAAGTGTACATCTGCTTTTTAAGTTCTACAAAGCATTTTCTTTCAATCAAAGTGAAGAAAACAAGAAGGGAGAGCGAGCAGAATGGTTGAGAACTGTGAAAGTCACTGGAGTTTCAGGGACAGGCATGTCAAGGGAAGAGGGATCCGGGAGATGTGAGGGAAGGTCACTTACATGTGCAAGAGTGGGACATCACGCGCACACACGCGCACGCGCGCACACACACACACACACACACACACACACACACACCCTAAAGGAAGCTAAAAAGAAATGGGAATTTCAACTTGATTATTCTTTTTAAGAGATAAATGTACAACTGTCTAAAATAAAATACTATAATTATTTAATGACATTTCACCAAATGCAAGGTTGAATTAATCACTAAAGTACAAAAACGACCCATTGGTGTTTTTAGAGAATCAATAAATATATGTCATAAAATAGAAAACCACAGCTGAGCACTGACCACTGGGTAATCCCAGCTAGGATATCTATGAACCATATTCCCCTAAAGAAGGGAAGTGCCTCCGAGCTCGTTTCTAAACTTCACAGTTCATTTTAACCTCCAAAGACAACCCAAGGTGCACCACCTCTCTGCAGCTCCGGAGTTCTATCATCCCTCTGCTCTGGCATTACCATCAGACCCCTAACTTGTGGCCTCAGAGAGGTCCCGCTACAAGAGAGATGCGACCGCGCCACTCCTCCTGCGGAGGCCCCAGGCCCCCATCACTGTCCGTCAGGCTTGCACTCCAGGGCCCCTAGAGGTCACCCCACAGGCTTGATCCCCCACCAGGAGCTCTCCCTCACTTTAGTCGTGAGCAGGCCCTGCCCACACAGCCCCTGCAGCTCCCCCCTTGAGGCTGACCTCCCCCGGGCCGCCTAGGCACCCCTCCTGTAGGACTTGCCACGTGGTCCTTGCGTGTGACCCCCACCGCTGCCTGTGCCCCAGGCTCCACACTCCCCCGTGCAGTCACGGAACTCTACACCCAGATTTTCCCCAAATTTTCATTAGCTGAAGTTTCAGTCCTTTTAAAAAGGGACTCATCAAAATTCAGCCTTACCTGGAAGTGTCACCTGCTTCCTCACCTGAAATGCAACTCGCCACCAAGGTGCCCCCATTCTGTGTAACCCTTTCACCAGAGCCACAATCCAAAATGGCTGGTCGGCCCCAACCAGGAAGGTGTATGTAGGAAGGTTCTAAATATAACACGGAGGATTTCACCAAAGGACTGCTGCTTTTATTTTTACTATCCACATAAAAGCTCCATTTTCTAAGTACACTGATACAAGTTACCCGGCCTCAAAACCGTGAGATGTGTGTGATCCCTCGCTTATAATGCAAAGTCCTGGGCCACATTCTCCATTCAGATACTGATGGGAAGCTGGGCTTAGGGGACAAGCAGAGTAAGGGAAGGTGGCAGGAGCAGACAGACCCATTACAGCCTCGTCTTTCCAGGCTGTCTCTGCTCTTCCCTGCTCCTGAACAGCCACGAGAAACACCGGACATCCTAAGTGCTCTGGGATGCTCCGCCCAGCATCCCGGAGCAGAAACCAGCCCCCTCGGCTCTACTCCCAGGCTCCTCAGCAGCAGGCAACAGAAGCCAGATGACCCCGCGGACCATCCTTCCCACTGTCTTCTTTCATTGTTTATTCTAGTTATGCAAGATACTGACACCTTCTGGGAAGGGTTTCTACTTGTTAATGAACCTGCTTGTAAATCCCAGTCAGCAGGTCAGCAGAGGGAGCCCAAGAGCTTCCTACGTCTCTAAAAGATAATTGGCACCCGCTGGTCTTTATGGACAGTGGGAAGACTGGGTTTTATTCCCTTAAACGTGATGCCAAGAACTGGTAGATGTTGATTTCTGGCCTCTGAGCAGAAACAAATAAGAGCGCGGCCAACAGTGGCAGCATCATTTTCAAGATAAAGAACGACGCCATCTGGTGGGATGCAACAGAGCCACAGGACCACGGCTTCCAAACTCGAGTGTCCCCACTGGTCCTCAGACAACAGACAGACGAAGAGCCTGCCATGGCCAGCTGGTCTGCCTTCCCAACAGGCTGGCCTGATGTGGCTTTAATGCTCTGTTTTTGTAAACCTGTTGGTAGGGCCTTCTCAGATGGAGGAAGTCCAAGCCTGAAGAAACCATGGGAAGAGGTGGGACGGGAACCGCCGAGAAGAGTGGGAGGGAAGGGGAGAATCATGGGTCCAGGGATCTGTCAGGCTGTGTGGGGACGGTGCCCTGAGCTGTCCCTGTACTTGGCTGTTATGTTGACAGAGTGTGAAAAAAAAGGATATAAATTCTCCTTATCCCACAAGTTATATATATGTACACTTTTTGGCCTTTTCTCATACTTTGTACTAAGTATATACTCAAGATTTGTTTTGTATAGATGAACAAATGAATATCAGAAACATTTTCTTAATACCTTTTTCCTCTTTCTTTTTTAAACAGTTCTCGAGCTCCCTCTGCTGGCTTTTTATTTTTGTTAAGGCTGCACCCCTTCTACAGGATCAGCTGTAGCAAATGCTCTTTCATAACAGATTAAAACCATTTAATACTGATATGCAAATATCAAGGTAGAGGATTATCTGATATGCAAAATATAAAAAGGACAGTCTAGGTTATATAAAAATTGCGTTATAAATTTTGGGAGGTCTAATGCATTCTCTGTTTTGACTATCACACAATTTGAATCACTTCAAAGAGCTGAATTCTATGTCAGATTCACCGAATCATTTACTTTCTCTCAAGCAGAGCTAATCCAATAACCCAAACTCTGAAAGCACCAACTTTCTGGCTTCTTGATAGTGTACGTTACACAACACCAACACCATTACTAAATCATTGCTTTCTAAAGCTCATTCAAAGCACCAGAAAAATGATCGAATAAGGATTAATTTCATTTTTTCCCACACTGAGAGAAGAATTGGCATGATTAAATTAAGTGTGTAAACTCTTCAGAAACTTCTATTTATTCAAGAATCTGACTACTTTTCAAAAGAAATTTCATTCACTCTTTAATCTAAGCCTTCCTTAATCCATCTTATTAAACATACTGAGACTCATTCTTCAATCACCAAAATTCTGGGTTCCATTTACCCCTCATATGAGGTTGCACAAGCAAAATTAATTGTGCCATTTCCTAACTTTTAAAGCACTGTGCACAAACCAAGCTGACCCTATGAAAAGCACAAGAGACATAAATCAACTCAACATCTTGACGTGTCCCACGAGGACCACAGGTGAATCAGCCCGAACCCTGCCCACAAGCACATCCTGATAACTGGGCGCTACCTGGAAGCCAGAGACCCAGATGCGGACGCCGCAAAGTGAGACTTTCAATCAGGTCCCGTTAAGCCTCTTTTGGAATGAGGGAAGATCACTGATCCTCTAATTACTACTATTACAATATTCCCCAAAGAAAAATAAAATCTACCATCTGCATGGCCTGTAAGTGCTACAGATTGATAAATGTCCCAACATAAAAGCAGTTAAAATTGCAAAACAGCTAGAAAGAATTGTCTCCACAAAGGAGAAAAAAAGGAAATCACTGAAACTGCCAGTTCCACCCCCACATGTTCGTTTACGCAGCTATTCATACTAATTAACGGAATACAGGTGGTTGTGACTGTCCCAAAGTTCTGCTGCCACCAAACAGAGAGCCCAAAGGGATCAGAATAAGACATCGTAGTGGGTGAAGGTAAGTAACTCTCTGTAGTTTCGGTTATTAAAACAATTTTGGTGGGTTGAATAATCATATAGACAAGGAACAAAACCAAGAAATGTTAACTTAAATGAAAACAAAATTAGCAATCACCTTCTAGTAAAGAGCGTGTGTCCAGAAGGTCAACATTAAAATTGCCTGTGTATCATGCACATGCGATGTATGCCTACTGCGTCTGTATTCAGCAAAAGGTTAGCAAGATATGCCAACACCAGAATTCAAACTGGAACAGACGTTTAATTCTCTCCTGTGCCAGTCAGTGGCAGAAGCACAATCTCAGACTGGGGACTGACGTGCATCACTCTGGGCCCAGACTCTTGATAGGACAGTTACATGGGACCGTGGCTCACTTTTCTGGTAAAGAAGAAATGGCTTCAGATGAGGGAGGAGCTTGCGACTGTGGTTTTCAGATGAAACAGATCAGCAGATCGTCCTCAAAGTCACCATAGTGCTAGGTCCCTTCACCCTTTGTGCTGTAAAACCAGTAGTGAGGATGGCAGAGGCCGGAAAGCACGGACCAAACATGGCCTGCTTCACTCCACGCTAAGTCGGGGTCTCTCAAACCTCAGCATCACTGATATTTTGGGTCAGACGGTTCTCTGTGGCGGCTGTCTTCTCCACTGTAGGATGGTTAGCAGCATCCATCCACTGGACGCCGGTGGCACGACCCCAGCTGTGACAACCACAGATGTCTCCAGACATTGCCACATGTTCCCCGGGGGGCAAATCATCCCCAGTTGAGAACCCCTGCTCTAAATCCTATTCTGCTTCTGTTGGAACTGTGTATGTAAATATAGGAATCAAGAATCCGAGTAAACTAAAATATAATAATGAATGAGAAAAAAGCTTCCAAAATGAAATTACTAACAGGAAAAGATTTCTTGTGAGAACACATTCTGGACAAACTAGTTAAAAAAACTTAAACAAAATGGGAAAAAGTGGGTTGTGAAGAAAGAAAACTTTTCACCATGCAAAAAGTTCCTTATGGATGTATATCAGCCAAATAGAAAGCCAAAGTATTTTAAATACTTTATTAATCATCTCCAGGCAGGAGTATTTTTTGGAAAACCAAATTATGAAGCAGTTAATGTTCATTGGTAATTTAACTGACTGGTGGCCATCTTCTCCTGTACCATTCTTACTATTTTCCAACTTCAGTATTTACTAGGGAAAAAGAGCTTTCTGAGAAACACAGTTCTTAGTCTTCCCTCATATTCTAGAAATTAAATAATATGATATTTTAGATTCTCACCAGGGGAATGAAGCTAATTTTGCTTTGCTAAACCACAGTATGACATGATTTAGTGCCACAAGTAAGCTATCTCCAGTATTAAATAAGTACTAGTCTATAATACCATCTTTTGGAAAATAAAAAGAACATGGAAATATTTCCCGCTTTAGCAAGAAGATTCAGTTCATTTTAGGATCATTGAAAAATAAGTAGACATAGACCTAATTATTCACTGTAGAGCAAAGTAAATCCTTTTGTTGAGGTGTCCATGCCAAAAATTTCTTCTGGTGCTGTAACATCTTAATAAACCAGAAAGTGCTCTGTATATAAACAATAGGTAGCTAAACTCAATTTTAACTGGCTGAAGGCCAGGAATAACATTTCTTTGTTTTGGAAATTAGCCATTTTTATCATTTTTTTTGACTCTAAGCTCAATAATCAGTATGAATCTGTATAAACTGATCATTACTTTAAACATGAATTATTACATGATTTACTAACTCCAAGGAAGTCTAGCCTGCAGAATTTTTCCAGTTTATTCATTTTGCGGGGGAGGCCCAGCAAACATGCTAACATTGGCACACTCGTAACTGTTGCAGAATTTTATGAAGACTTCCTTCCTCTCTGTTGGTTCCCTGTTGAAGGCACACGAGGCAGGCATCGCTGTTCTCCCCTCGTAAAAACTATCGTGCTCAGCTGGGAATGCAAAGACCAGTGGTGTTACAGAAATTCTGCCTGACTATCCAATTGCTACTAAGCATCTTAACTGCATAGAAACAATTGATATTCGTTGAAAATAAAGGCAAAGTGCAATGGCCAGGTAGGCATGCGTCACGTGGGGAAATTAACAAAGGAAGCCAGGCGCAGAGGCGAGCGGGAGCAGCCCAGGGACGTGGGGGTGCCACATGAGACAGCATTACAGTACCTGACAGCCTGTGAGAGCAAGAGGTGTAAGATAGACCAGGGAAGAGAGCGCTCACGGTGTGGAGGAGAAGCGGGACGCTTTTAGTGGCGGGCAAAGCCTCAGAGAGGTGGGCACAGCTGCTGACAGACTGGCTTCGCTTAGCTTCCAGGAGAGATAAAGCAACAATCATGTCAGAAGAACCGCAGGATCTTTCACTTCCTTTTCATTATTATTATTTTTCTGGTCTCTCTTTAAATATTCAAAGGAGGTCATTTCAAACTTTGAAGGAAGTTAGCACAAAGCACAGTATTTAATGATAGTCTCTAAATACAGCCAACTTTCAGTCATTCTGATGGCATGGGAGCACAGGCCTTTCACAAATAATCAATCTCATTTTATAATGCTTTGTATGTTGAGCCTTTCCTTTTTTTCTGCTGTGTATCAGATTCACATTTAGCTTGTTTGTTTACTTGGGCAGACATTACAACCAGTTTTCTCTTCCTAATGGGTCCAAACAAAAAGGCCATGGTGAGGGGCTTCCCTGGTGGCGCAGTGGTTGAGAGTCTGCCTGCCGATGCAGGGGACGCGGGTTCGTACCCCGGTCCGGGAGGATCCCACATGCCGGGGAGCGGCTGGGCCCGTGAGCCATGGCCGCTGAGCCTGCACGTCTGGAGCCTGTGCTCCGCAACGGGAGAGGCCACGGCAGTGAAAGGCCCACGTACCGAAAAAAAAAAGAGTAAAAAAAAAAAGGCCACGGTGAGGGACGGAAAATCTAACCTAAGATTAAAATGGTTTCATAAATAATCAATAATTCAAAACTTGGTTTACTGAGAGATGACTGCATTCAGAAGCACATCGCTTAGTAAACTGAAGAGCCTGAAAGCTCCAGAACACGTAAGAGTCAAGCTGAACATTCAAGGGTCTGATATTTGGGAAAAAGGTAAAAAAATCTCCATGAAACCCATCCTTTTGAATCACATTTCGGGCTTATTAAATCCACAGTTTCTTAGTACAAAATTTATGGTGTTCTTAAGTTTCTATGTACTGCTAGTCAAAACCATTTGAGAAAATGGATGGACACAGGAAGAGAGTAGGCCTCATACATATGAAACCACCATCAGTAAAACCAGTTTTATCCTTAAAACAAAAATATGGAGGTTTACTTGCTGTACTATTTTCACATGATTTTATTTAACATTAACGGAATACAACTACAAACGGTAGTGACACATTTGCAAAAGGCAAAACAAACTTTTTACTTTCCTGTCTTCCCCCACTCTGTATCAGAATTCCCAGCTCTACAGAACTGTCTGCAGAAGTGATTACAGCATAATCACAAACATATAAGATACTATTTAGGTGAAAACGACTTCTGTGTAAACATCAAACTGACTGACTTCAAATTTCCTAAAAGATTTGTCTAATGCTCAATGTCAGGGACATTTCATTTGAGTGTTGCTTTTAAAACGTTTTCCTCTTGGGCTTTCCTGGTGGCGCAGTGGTTGGGAGTTCGCCTGCCGATGCAGGGGACACGGGTTCGTGCCCCGGTCCAGGAGGATCCCACATGCCGCGGAGCGGCTGGGCCCATGGACCATGGCCACTGGGCCTGCACGTCCGGAGCCTGTGCTCCACAGCGGGAGTGAGAGGCCCGTGTACCGCAAAAAAAAAAAAAAAAAAGAAAAAGGAAAAAGGTTTTCCTCTTATAATTCAAATAATTGTGCATTTTTCCAAAATTGATCACTAGATATTTTAGAGATAATAAAATATAGATTATTTTGTGTGAAAATTAATTGACTTGCTTTAACCATTCACTTTAGACATGTAAAGTTTTAGCATCATTCATACTCAGAAATGGAGGCTGACTCTGTCATTCTTAAGACTCCCCCTGCCAGTCCTTTTAAGGTGCAAACGAGTACATTCTCTGTTAAATTAATTGTCACTCCCCTACTCCACAATTGCTGATTTTATATTTCCCTCTTGCCACCATCACTGACAGTTTCTCAGTCTAAGTGTAGTCTGTGGGGCAAATTATAATAGAATAATCTTAAAATATTCTCTTACTGAGATTAGAAAAAAAAGTCACTTTCAAATGGGTCTTCCATAATAAAAAATCTTCATGATAACAGTGCACAAACTAATGTCATGAGCTGCTTCCTGTTCTCTCATTAAAAGGTGGCCTCTACACAACCAAAATCTACCATAAAAATGTTCTGGGCCTTCTTAAAAGGCTAAAAATATGTAAAAATAATAGAAGTGAGTAAAAGCTCATGTAGTCTATGTAGATTACATTTATAAAACAGCATGATATAATAAAATATTCAAAAACCATTGTTTTCACAGGCAACAAGAGTCATAATATTCTATAATATTAAAAAATATAAAATAGGAATATATACGTATCCATACATGTATGTGTGTAGAATACATGAAGATAATAGATCTGTCCTACTCAACAGCTCTCATCTTCATTCTCTTTTAAAGGTTATGCTTCCAAGTGTTTTTAACTGAATGAATCCTGCAAAGGCCAGGTTTATGGTGTTGAAGTGACATACTCTACAAGGACCTTTACATGACTTTGTATTGGGTTGGCCAAAAACTTCATTTGGGTTTTTCTGTAAGATGTTACTTTTTGGCCAACCCAATAAAAGCTCTTAGCTTTGTATGACTTTTCAGGTCCCTGAGAACACTGATAAACAGAACCGCACGGGCATAAAGGCACAGAAGATTTTCTAAAACCTACTGGCGCCTCTACCGTATTGCTGGTCTAGAATACCTCTTGAAAAAGGAAGATGCAATCTCTCCTATGGCTGTGTTTTGGCCAAGTAGTGGCATATGGAACATGCAATATACAATCATTTGCTGCTCGTTAAAATGTGAGAATAAAATTTTAAAAAGTGCTTTGAATGAACACTTTTATCACCTCTGTAATTCAGGGGTTGTGAGGGGCAGCAGGAAGTCTGGGCAGCTCAGGCATGATGCCACCTTTGTCACAAACTTCTCTTCTGATCCCTTTTAAGGATCCAGTGATGGAAGAAAGGTATTTTGGGAGCTGGCATGAGAAAGGAAATGCGTGAATAAGCCTCCCCCAAAGCTGCCTGTTACCAGAAACTAGGTCTCTCCTCAGGGAGAGGAGGAAGCAAGAAGGAGGGTATAAATAAGGTGACAAGGACAAACAAATACTATGGTGAAAACAAGGAGGAGTTAGGGTTGAGGCGTAATATGTTTTCATTAAAACTCCAACAGGATTCTAAGCCGTCTGTAGTAAGCCTTTACTAAGCATTGGAAAAAATGGTGAGTGTCCGTGAATCCTTGATTTATGACCGGAGGAAACGTGACCTTCTCTCTGCGGTCAACATGCTGAATATCAATTACAATTGCATGGTATTATTGATGTGAAAAACTACAGGAATCTGAGAAAAACTCATAGGACTCTGTTTTAAACTTAAGTTACAGCCTCAAAGTCACTGGGAAGGTTCGGGGCTTTATTTGTTCTTATTAAAAACTGTATACAAGCTTACTTATTAAAGAGTTCTCTCTTTTTAAGAGTAAACTGTAGCAACAGTTTGATTAACTGGAGGTTCCCTGTCAAGTTCTTGTTAATTCTAACAGCCTGTAAGGTCAACATCTACAGGCATGTAAAGCTCCATTTTCCAAAGAAGCAAAAAATGTAAATGTCTCCTTCCAGTCCTGAAAACTAAGCCCTTATTCTCCTTTTCTTTGCTGGAATAAGTTTCCACCCTCTCTTCAGATCAGCATTGTTCAACAGCAACAACAATGCAACTGGTTGCGTGATTACTAAGAATCTATTTTCTTCAAGGGTCAAACAAAACATCTATTTTCTCTCTTTTGCACAAATATCTCACTCAATATTAACATCTCAAGTTCTTTTTCACAATGAAGGATTTAGAAATAAATGTCACAAACTGATTCGGAAAGTAGTTAGACAGAAAGTTGAAAAGATACAGAGACATCTCAGTTAATAAAAGGCCTGGTGTTTTAAGTTCTGAGTGGAACTTTAAAACTTTAAAAACATTTGATTCTTATAAATCCATTCCTTTGAGAAATACTAGAACACGTGCTTACCGGTTGCTTTCTGGCGGACGACGTTTCTCGCTTTCTCAACTCCCGGCGCCCCGGATGTGGTGGCACTCCTAAATCTCATGGGCTCGGCCACATCGGGGTGGCTCCGCCAGCTCAGAGAAAAGGATCTCCCCGTGGTGGTTCCTTTCTGAGAATCTGGAACACAGCCTACGAGACAAGAAAAATAATCCAGAGACTGAATTCATTATTATTTCTTTCATAGCCTGTGCTGCTCAGCAAAGGTCATACATAGAATGATGTATGTAAGTCAGCAGATTCGGTGCCACTTCCTTATATTACAATTTAGGGAGTTATTCATACATCAGGAATCTGAAAATTCCTGTTGCCAAAGTATTTTTCAAGCATCTTCAACGGTCTCATGAAAATTCACGTATCTTCACAGTACTCATTCCAATATACAAAAAGACATTAATAAATCTTCCTCAACATAAGAACAGTGTCAAAGGAAGTTACACCACTGCTCCCAGGATACTCCAAAAACTGCTTCTATAAACCAGTAAATTAGAGATCCTGATTTTAGAACAGTATTCCATCCTGTAGACGCCAACCTCTCCATGAATCCCTGAAAGAAAATTTATGCCCATAAACTCTAATTATACTCAAATAAGCAAAGTTAATGAAATTCTACAAACAATACAAAATCCTATTTTAAGCGAAGCTCCAAATAGTAAAATACTGCAGATCTGTGAATCACCTTTTTTCTCCTCTCATACTGCTCTGGACAAGTATTTTAAGTAAGTGGTCAAGGATCAAAAGAAAGACAGAAGAAAAGAGAATGAGGCACTTAGAGGTTTCTGCACATGTACGATGTGGCTGGTGGCTGCCACCTGTGGCTCGCTGTCACACCCAGATTCTTCTGAGAGTGTACTTTGTTTCCACAAATCTAGTGCTTGTACAGCAAGTATTTCTATAATGGATATTTAAATGTGTTTTAAGAATAAGGCAATATAATAAATAAATCAGAAATATTTGCCATGGTCATTAATTAAATAGTAAAATTTGTTCTGTATCTTTCCTGAAAATAGCATTTTTTGAAGTTGTTTACCTTCCTAAGACAAGCCCATCTCTCCCTATGAATCTGTGTTCGCATAGTGGGAGGGAAGAGAATATTTTGGGGGCTGAAGGGGAGGGTGGATTATAAGAATTCCAGGAGGCAGGGAACATGGTTAGTTTGAGAAAGTCCTTACTTTCTGTCTCAGCCACTCCCCTCCATCCTGAAAGGTGCCCCAGTCAGGTAGACTCTTCTGGACTGAGAGCCACAGTCCAGGGAGCCAAGTTCCTGGCTGGAAGCACCTAGACCCTCCCAGACTCTGGGTTTACAGAGAGGCCCCCAGAGCTGCTACGGAGGACACTACAGAGGCCCAGGGCTCAGGCTCTGGGCTCCCTGCCCTGACTTCAATCCCAAATCTCCATCTAACATATTTTTTTAGGAAGAGGCTCCTTACAACTTCAACTAGGGAGAAAAAAGGATCTTCTGCTAAAGTATGTGAGAACGTTGCATTAGACAGTCTAAATCTAAACTGGGATTAGACAATTCCACTGGAATGCCCCACACTTCAACTAGTTAGTTTTGGTTTCTCACTGACTTGCTCTTACTAATCGGTGCCTTGGCAAGCCACTCGCAGACTGCAATGAAGACATTCTAGGAATCAGTCACATTAACTAGATGGCTCTGCAGTTAACTAACCATAATTGGTTCACACTTCCCCGTATCCACATCCTCCGTCATCCTCTCCCACATTAACTCTGGGCTTCAGCACATGACTTTTGGTTGCAGAAATGAGCAAGCAGAGATTTGAAATGTACCTGAAAATCTGAGTGTGTCCTCCCCTGCTCCTGGAACCCTAAGCCATTAGGTGAACAGCCTGAGCTAGCCTGCTGGGTGATGAAATATGTACGGCCCCGTCACCTCTACTGCGCAGCCGACAGCTGGCTAACCCCTGGCAGTGGAGCTGCCGCTCGCTGAGCATGTCACAGCCCTGCTGACTGCGAACGCATCTGTGAGGCCAACACAACTGCCAACCCATAAAATCATGATCTGAATAAATGGAGTTATTTGAAGTCGCTATATTTTGGGGTGCTTTGTCACACAGCAAAGCTAACTGACACCATCTACACTAAGACCACTGTCGAGGTTGTAGTTGACCACAGCAAGTAACATGCTTTTTGTAAGTCTCTGGAGGAAAAATTCCTCACAGGTCCCAGGACCACGACAAGCCAAGCAACTAGCTTGTTTACACCTTTTGATTCTCCCGTGTTACTCTGTGATGATCAGAGTTGAATCTGCGGTGGCCCCCTTCCTGCCTCCCCAGCAGCACCGAGGCTCTTCACTGTGCATCCTGCCATTTTATCCATGCCTGAAGCTCCACCCCTGTTCATTCCGCCCCAGTGTCCTTATGTATTTTATCCATTGTATTATGTGTATTTCTATGAGCGGCCTCAAAATCTTTACACAATAAGCTGGAGCACAGGGAACTAATCCAAGGACTGCGTCACAGCCTTAAAAACAGTAATGAAGACGGGCTGCAGAGTGTCATCCCCAACAGAGACCAGTACTGAGGTTTCCCGCCTTGATCTGACTCCAGGTCTCACAACAATTTTCACCCAGAAACACAAAAAAGCCAGAATGACTCCATGTGAAGCATTCAGAACTTCTCCACCTTCCCGGGGGTGGGGCGCAGCAGAACAGATGATAAATAGTGGGGCGCCTTGAGTGGGACTTGCCTGGCTTTGATTTCCGGCTTTACCGCTTCTTAGCTGTGTGACCCCGAGTGAGCCAATCCCTGTGGACTCTGTCCTTGAGTTTCTTGGTCTGTGATGTGGGGAGAGTGACACGGACATCACAGGCTCCCCTGAGGGTGAAGGCAGAGAAGGTGCACCCGGCCCCCGCTGCTATCACTACTGTTCCCAATCCTCCTTCTTCCTTCTTCCCAGCCTGTCCATCATCCTCACTAAGGGGACACAGTGCTAGGAGACGCGATTGAACACCACCGTTAAAAGATACTGTCCGGGGCTTCCCTGGTGGCGCAGCGGTTGAGAGTCCGCCTGCCGATGCATGGGACACAGGTTCGTGCCCTGGTCCGGGAAGATCCCACATGCTGCGGAGCAGCTGGGCCCGTGAGCCATGGCCGCTGAGCCTGCACGTCTGGAGCCTGTGCTCCGCAACGGAAGAGGCCACAGCAGTGAGAGGCCCGCGTACCACAAAAAAAAAAAAAAGATACTGTCCGTACAGCTGGTTCAGCTGACTATGAAATCCCATGCGTCGACTGCCTGCTGTTTAATACACACTCCTCCCCAGACTCAGACGCCCGGTGCCACCCAGCCAGGCAGCAATACCTTTGCCTCGCTGCTTCTTCTCCTTCTGTTCACTTAATTTGTCCAGAGGTAGGTTTGTCATCTCAACTCCGTACACGGTCCTGGCAAGCACCACCGTCAAGGAGTCCATGATGCTGGCCCACTCGTGGATGAGTTCTTCCCAGTCTGTGAGGGAGGACAGCACCCCAAGGAAGTCGTCCCAGAGCTCCCGAGAGATGTACACGCAGAGGTTTGCACGGATCCAGGCCACTATGAGCGTCTGAAAACGACCAATCAACAGGAGAATTCAATCATCTCCATTTGGAAGAAGTGTACTTTCGACAAAACATTGAAAATCACTATTAATAAAATGAATTTTAACATAAAAAGTGCTTGGGGATACTGTGTTTAATTTCTCAAAATGCGTCTGATCCACTGCAATCAAGATTTGAGCTACTGTGAAATTAGTTATCATTCTGAACAGACACTGATCAAAATGATCCTAGTGTCTGTGGCTGGTCCTGGCGGGACCTGGGGAGCCTATTCGCTCCCTCACACCCTGCAGGGGCCACTCCGAGCCTTGTCTTCTGCAGGTAAACCTCCAACTCCACCAGCTCCTGCCTGACTGGCAGCAGATGAGCTCAAAGCAGACTTCAGAGCACAGACCCCAGGAAACAATGCCCTGGACCTCCGCCCACCAGGCCTGCATCTGCCCGGCTCCTCCCCCACTGCAGGCCGTGCAGGGAGGGGCCCTGCTCTCCTGCGTGCCCCCCGGCCCTAACCCCTGCTCCCGGCTTCCTCCTCAGACTCTGCATTTCTGTTAACCCCACCTCACCTTGACCCCCTGCCCATCCTACTTCCCCAGCTCCTACCCATCAGCATGTAAACATGATCCAATTCTTCCTTATCTCAAAAAAACCCCACAGAAGTTCCCTTGAGACCTGATCTCCCTTTCGAGCTACAGCCCCTTCTTCCCCTTTCAAAGCCAAATTTCTTGAAAGAATGGCCCACACCGCTCCATCTTCCACACTCACTCCATCCTCTGCCACCCCACCTTCTGCCTAGGTTTTGGTCCCCGTTCTCATGGCTCCAATGACCATCTGCTCACTACCCACGTTCAACCCAGACCTCTCAAGATGCTGGTTTCCTGACCCTTCTCTTTGCTCACTCGTAGCCCACGTGCCACGTCCTGCAGGCACCTGCCACGCAGCGTAGTTGTGAAAAGAACTCAGTTTCCTCCACTGAAAGCCCTCAGGCCCTCCACCTGGCCTCTCCTGCTCCCGGCCTCTGCACATACCTTTCCCTCCCTCTCTTTTCCCTCCCTCCTCATTTTGCTTCTTTAACTTCCGCCCACTCTTCAGGTCGCAACTTGGACGTCACTTCCTCCTGGATGTCCCTGATGTCACCCACCGCCAGCCTCCAGGAAGCAGCCTGCATTTCCCCCATTGGAGTTCGTTTCCCTAAGTCCCTCAGTCCCCCTGGTCTCACGGTCCACAGTACTACAGCTGCTTGCAGGGGCAACCCTACAACAAGACAATTATGCATGTATTCTGGGTATTTCCTTACCTCCAAGGTGCCCAGCTCCTTACCTCTGCCAAAATATTCCGCATCCTTTAAAACTCAACTCAAAATGTATCTCCCAGGACTTCCCTGGTGGTCCAGTGGTAAAGAATCTGCCTTCCAACGCAGGGGACGACAGTTCAATCCGTGGTTGGAGAACTAAGCCCGCGCGCCACAACTACTGAGCTCGTGCGCCTCAACTAGAGAGCCCGCGTGCCGCAAACTACAGAGCCCACGCACCCTGGAGCCTGCACGCCACAACTAGAGAAGAGAAAACCCGCACGCCACAACTAGAAAGAAGACCTCACACCACAACAAAAGATACCGCATGCCTCAACGAAGATCCCACGTGCCTCAACTAAGACCCGACACAGCCTAAAACTAAAATAAATAAAAAATAAATCTTTAAAAGAAAAAACAAACAACAACAAAAAACCAAAATGTATCTCCCTTGAAAGAAGTGTCAAGTCCATCTCAGATGAGCCCCAGATGCTTTCCTAATCTTAGTAGAGGGAATCTTTATAGCCAAAGTCTGGGTAACTTCCCTGATCTGTTGTCAGAGCTAAAATGTACCAGGTAAGGTGCCAACTCGCCAATATCTCTGCCCAGCCCAGATGCAAATAGGCTCCCACTGCTGTCAGGAGTTGTACTGTGCGTGGGATGGGGGTGAATTTGCTTTTTAATTTAGATTAGATTAGGCGGGTTCAGGGTCGTATGGCTGTAGACTGCTTTTTAATTAAAAGAGAAATTTTTCTAATATAGACCTAGGAAAACTTTGAGAAAAAGAAAGGAGTCTGTACCTAGACAAGCCTGCTCTGACCACCTGAAAAATCATATATAAAGTGACCCTCATGACAATGTACCTGTTCTCTGTTTTAATTCATGTTAACTACACTTTTTAAAGGGGTAAAAATGTTAAAGTTGAGCTAAAATAGTTGAGTATATTGAAAACAAGGTTCTAAACACTCATATTTAAAATCTGGTTCTAAGATAAATGAATTTTTTAAAAATTAAGGACAATGCAAAAGGAAAAATTAAAATAATGTTACCATTTATTGTTATTGGTACTTTATTATACATTTTTATTCTGACTAAAATGCCAGCTTCTGTTTATTCATTTTTTGCACTCTTGTTTTCAAAATGAGTTTGAGGTCATTACCATAAAGTGCATATACACAATAAAATTAATAAATGGTAGATCAAAAATATAATCTTCCAGGGGCTTCCCTAGTGGCGCACTGATTAAGAATCCACCTGCCAATGCAGGGGACACGGGTTCAAGCCCTGGTCCGGGAAGATCCCATGTGCCGCGGAGCAATTAAGCCTGTGCGCCACAACTACTGAGCCTGCGCTCTAGAGCCCGTGAGCCACAACTACTGAAGCCCGCACACCTAGAGCCCATGCTCCCCGACAAGAGAAGCCACCGCGATGAGAAGCCCGCGCACGGCAACGAAGAGTAGCCCCCGCTCGACGCAGCTAGAGAAAGCCCGCGCACAGCAATAAAGACCCAACACAGCCAGAAATAAAATAAAATAAATTTGAAAATATACATATAATCTTCCAGAGTAGGAGAATGCAGAGACTGGCCAAGTTGCCAGGACTCAGCCTCACATGTGGTCACGGCACTGGCTTCAGGTTTAAAAGCAGAGGAGTGTGTATAAGATGCCCACTGGGTCCTGCACTGGCCTCGCTTTATTGACTAATTATTAGACAAGGACAGAACCGTGACTTCCTGCAGCTTATAGGCTTCACCTCCGCAAATCTCACAAACATGTGCATCATCACACATCACACCTCATTCTCATTCACAGCTAAGGACAGTCAGCAGACGTAAGCCCAGGGCCCCCTCTTCACAGGTTTCCCTTTTCTAACAGGAAGAGGGAAAGAGAGGGCCTCAGACTCGGTTGTCACTAACCTGGTTTGTGACCTGGACAATTTACGTGGCTTTTCTGGAGTCCTATTTCTCTCTAAAGATAAAATGCTGAATAAGGGCATCCCTAATTTCATCCTTCGGCTCTGAAAGTCATGTTTTATCAAGTATGTCTTGGCACACAAGACGTATAAAAGACACCTTCACTAGTAAATTACTCCTTTTCTTACAAAGTTTCCTAACCAACCACTTTCTATGTCTCTCTACCCACCTCACTTAGGGGATGACATAATTTTAAGGTATTGGCTCAGGCTATAAACAGAAAGACCGAAGTCCAAGTTTCCTGATATACTTCTGAGCTTCAAGCAGGAGGCACAGTTAGCACTGATGCAAGTATGTAAAGCATCATTTATGGCAATCAGCATTACTTGGTAAGTATTTAAAACTAAGTAAAACTCAACTATCATTTCAAGAAAATTTGTCAACCCAACTTATTTACTGACAGAGAAAAAACTAAACGCTAAAGGAAAAATTAGAAAAAGATAAAAGGATAATGGCAACTTAAAATTCCCCATCCCCTTTAATAGTCTCTTTATTCAAAATTTTAAAAATCAAGTATCTGGCAATTGTAGACAGGCTGCATGACCACACAAATAATGATCAGACAGCACTTTTTTTTTTTTTTTTTTTTTTTTTTTTGCGGTACGTGGGCCTCTCACTGTCGTGGCCTCTCCCGTTGCGGAGCACAGGCTCCGGACGCGCAGGCTCAGTGGCCATGGCTCACGGGCCCAGCCGCTCCGCGGCATGTGGGATCCTCCCGGACCGGGGCACGAACCCGTGTCCCTTGCATCGGCAGGCGGACTCTCAACCACTGCGCCACCAGGGAACCCAGACAGCACATTTTAATTGTAGGATGGGACTAAGATGGAGCCGCCTGACTGCCTGGCAGATCTGCCCTGACCTTTCACATTTCCCTCCTCCTGGGGTCTCACAAAAGGACTTGGGAGGCCAACAGATGATCATAAATCCCAGGTGCATCCTCTCTGATTCTTCCAACAACCCTGGAAGGTAGGAAGGAGCCCCTTCCTGACTGTGGCAGATTAGGGACAAGACTCAGAAGGATGAAGTGATTTGCTCAAGGCCACACAAGCCAGGAAGTACCAGAGCTGGGGTCAGAACCCAGAATCTGTCTAAGTCTAAAAAGCACATCTTCTCTCTGCTACTTTATGGTTAGCTCTCAATTAATGTAAGCATTCCTCTGGATGCGCTGAACCACTGCCAAAATAATAACAACAACGACATCAAAATCATTAATAATCATGGACTCAAAACTCATCTTCGAGTAAGATCTGACAAGACTTCTCCATTAATGAGGAGGATTCTGCCCCCCTCCCCAAACCAAAACCAAACAAACAGAAACCACACTCCACAATACACTCTTGCTTAGTTTAGTGACAAGTTCTCACTCTAATTCCAAGACCCACAATAGATGTGGGACTAGACAACTGGTGAGGAGTGGGGCCCAGGCACCCGCCGCCTAAGCCCGGCCCCCATCCATGTCACATGGCAGCTCCAGTCCCATCAAGAAGGGGAGGTCAGGATATGGGCACATATGTGTATGTATAACTGATTCACTTTGTTATAAAGCAGAAACTAACACACCATTGTAAAGCAATTATACCCCAATAAAGATGTTAAAAAGAAAAAAAGAAGGGGAGGTCAGGAAGGTCGAACAGTGAGATGCTCCAGAGTCAGAGCAAGGTGAGTGGAGGGTCTGTCTGTCCAGGCAGACCGCAGGGCAGGTGGTCAGTGCCACCTTACAGGCAAGAGCACAGCAAAGTTGGACACTTCACCCATCCAGTGAAGGCAAGGTTATCAGACTAAAGGTGATTATACCATGAGGGGTTAACTGAGTTCATGCCAATTACTTCTGCAGCCTTTCCTACATTTCTCGTCAGGTCAAGATCATTCAGTCATAGTAAACTGTTCAAAATTAATATGAACAGCTGGCTTCTCTTGCATTACAAAGGGAATATTTGGCTTTATTTAGAGTACTAACTTCTCTTTTTTGTCACTTTCACCCACAGAACCTACCTGTATTCTGGATATGCTCTTAACACATACCTCCAAAACCACCTTCCAGTCCCCGAGGAGGGCAGCCACCTCTGTCCCTGCAGTGTCACCCCAGCTGATGGTCCACCCTCCTTCTCCTGTTGGATTACTCAAAGTCAGGCCCATCCACTGGACCACAGCCTTTATTGGATAGAACATCACATTCTTTCACACTGCTCTCTGTCAGAAATATTTCATAACTACTATGCATTCCATAAATACTAGTGATTCTAGAAAAGAGCAATGCTGCAACAGGCTGTCGCCCTCAGGACCCTTTCAACTTCTTTCCAGGCCGTCAGTTCCTCACCTGCCTTCTCCTCTCTGCCCCTCAGGGTGACGTCAGAGACTCCTGTGCTGGACCCTTCTTGCCATGAGATGCAGGAACCGCAGCCATCTCCTTGGCTCTCCGCTCCCATTGGAGGCCAACCTGGCTCCTCACCTGGTCCAGAACTTCACCTCTGAGGTTCTCTCTGCCCCAGACGATGCTACTCTCCCTCCCTGGATCATCCCCACTGGTGACCGGGCATACTTTACCGCCACCTTCCTGAAACCCTGCTCCCCACACCCCCGCTGGCTCCAGCTCACCCCCTCCTCCCCCCTCCCTTCCACACCATTCCCTCTGCAAAGCCGTGACTCTAGCTGGGACCTCCACTGCCCAGCTCTCACTTTCTCCTCCATCCACTCCAGGTGGGCCTCATTCCCCTAGAACATTCTCAGCCACCAACATCTTGGCAAAGCCAACAGTCGACTGGCTGTCTCCTCTTACTCAACACTGCTCTCAGGGCATCCAGGACACATGCGCCCCCAGTTACCCTCCCAGGTCACTGGCCACCATTCCTCAGCATCTCTGGCTGGCCCTCTCCATCTGACCATCAGCAGATGGCCCTCTTCTCTCTGACACACTCTCCCTCCCCAGGTGATCCCACCCAGTCCTGTGGCTTTAAACACAATCGCTCAGCACATCAATGGCCCTCACACGTTTATCTCTAGTCCGAACCTCTCCCATCCTATTCCTATTCCCATGCTCTGTCCTTCCTTCACCTCTTCAAATCTACCTGGCCCAACACCAAGGGCATCAGCTCTTGTCATCTTCCTAATTTCTAGCAACCTTCAGCAAATCAAAAGAGGAAGTAGATGGCAGAAAGGTGGGAAGGCCTAAGAGAAGACCAGCACTGATTGTAAAGACAAGATTACAACCTTCAAGACAAAGCTAAGAAGGAAATTTTCTAATTAAATTTTTAGAAATTTAAAGTTAGTTTAATTTTACTCTTGAAATTCTGTGATTAAAACTAATTTGCTGTAAAATCTAATTCATTTCTTGCATTTGCAGTGTTTTAATAAAAAAGACTTACCCTAAACAGTAACCCTGCCAAGCTCTGGGCAAACAAGTCCTTTATTTGTTTATCCTTTGGCTTCTGCATGACAGCTTCTGTTATCCTGAGTAGTATTTGCAACATCTGTTCCCTGGGCCACCCAAAATAAAAGCTCATATTATTAATCACATCTCCAAAGCACTTACATTTATAGGTACATGAAATTCCCTTAAGGATTCAGCAAAATTGATATTCACATATCATTCAGAAGTATCTCAATGCCCATTACATAATGAATACCATACTTATCAAAATAAGCTAGCTTATGTTACCACAGTTCTAAAAATACGCCTCTCGTGCCCACATCAGTAGACAGGACAACCCAGGTCTCATCCCAGCTTGACCTCCCCACCCCGTTGTAAAAATGGAGGCGACGCGTTTTCTCCACCTGTGCCAGCACCTACGGCACACGGGGAGAACTGTGCCTACTGAACTTACGCAGCACTCTCAAACTTTCACATCCATTATTTTACTTAAACTGAGCGGCCTCCCTATCTCTCTGTGTGACAGTAAACAACATGGACTTTCTGGTCCTCGTCCTGGGGAGGTCTTCTGTCGGCAGTGGCGGGTGGCCGCGCTCCACAGCACTCCCACAGGTAGGAGGGCTGGGAAAGGTCACCACTGGACGCTTAGGGTACGGAGCTTGGTGCCTGGAAGATCCTGACGCTGCAAACAGGGCGCCCCTCGGAACCGCGGTCACAACGTCTCCATCACAGCACTCCTCAGACCGTGTTTTGTTTTTTTTTTTTTTGGCTGTGTTAGGTCTTCGTTACTGCGTGTGGGCTTTCTCTATTTGTGGCGAGCAGGGGCTACTCTTCGTTGCGGTCCGCGGGCTTCTCATTGAGGTGGCTTCTCTTGTTGCAGAGCACAAGTCTAGGCGCACAGGCTTAGGTAGCTGTGGCACGTGGGCTCAGTAGTTGTGGCGCACGGGCTTAGTTGCTCCCCGGCATATGGGATCTTCCCGGACCAGGGCTTGAACCTGTGTCCCCTGCATTGGCAGGCGGATTCTTAACCACTGCGCCACCAGGGAAGTCCCGGAGATGGCATTTTATGTAAAAAGTCTTTAAAGAGTATAAAACACTAGAGACACAAAATAGCACCGCTAATCGTGATGATGATGGTAAGTTCTCTAGCACAGCCAAAGGGCATTCTTCTCTCTCACAGCTGAGTTACATTCTTCATATCTTCCCCCAGATGCCATGGAAACGGAGAACACATTATTTTCTGTTAATGGAGGGAAATCACCCCGGTCCCTTTAACTACTTCGAGGTCTTGAGCACAAACCGTTCGTTCATCTCTGTAACTTCCTCCTTGGCCTGGCTCTTCAGTGATAAAACCAAGTGGACAAAGTAATCTGGTCCAGGTCGGATAATGAGATCTCAAATCATGGTTCCTTTATAGTTTTCTCACATTTCTGAGAACAATGTTTTCTCTTAACACGATGCTGGATCTCATTAAACTTCTCCAGGGTCTCCTGCCCTCCTCATGGCTGACCCTGTCCGACTTCTGTCCTGGTTTCTGCAGGTGCCCGTTCCCACTGTGCTCTGCTCTGCCTGCCCGCCCGGCCCCCTACCCACGGACCCTGCAGGCTCAGGACTAGAGGATCGGGGCACGCATGCCTGGAGCAGCTGGCAACTTTGAGGAGGATGAGGGGAGAAGTGGCCCAGGGCTGGGACAGCCTGCGCTCGCCCCGGCCAGTGTCCCCCGGGCCCTGTCACAGGGGGAAGGGAGGGCTACACCCAGGGTCGCCTCTGCTGCGCACCTTGTGTGATGCTCAAGACAAGGAAAAACAGCCCCTTCCACACCCATCGTGCGAAGGTGAGAACAAGAAACGTAGTAACTTTCAGCTAAAACCTCAGTCATGGGAACTGTTAGCAAAAATGCAGACCTGATGGAGGCAAAGACCGACACAGACAAAGGGTAGGTTTAACTTCTGAACCTAAGAAAGCTTGGGAACCACAACATTCCCACACGGAGTCTTCTGGAAGAGAATGGGGGTGGAAAACTACCTCCAGTTTGGAAAAATCTTTGCTAACAGTTCTGACCTCTGCTTGTTCCTTTGTGTTTTGAGAAACATTAACTCTGGTCACTCCTCTCAAAGGGGACCTGCCTGAAGAGCGAGCCCAGGACGGCCCATGTGTGCTGCCCGAGTGGCGGAGGAGCGGTTCTTGCTGCCTCTTTGTTCTCTACTTTGCCCCCATCTCCTTGCACACCTACTCACTAACACCGGCTATCCCCTCTTTGGGGGCCACTACTCGGCACCTGCCGGGCTACAGCCTGCTCTCAGCCACCGTCATCCACCGCCACAGAGTCTGCGCTCCAGGCACTGTCTCTCTCCACGCGGCAGCCAGAGATCTTTTGGAAACATAAATCGGGTCGTGTCACACTCTCGCGCACAAGCAGAGGTAGCGGGGACCTTCCTGCAGCCCGCGGGGCCCTGTGCCCCCTGGCCTGGGGTGCCCCCCACTGCGCTGGCCGCCATCTCGTCCTGCCCGGAACCCAGCAGCTGTGACCTGCGGTTCCTCCTCGTGGGGATGCTCTTCCCTCTGGGCTCTGCTCAGAGAGGCCTTCCCACCCTCCACACTGCCCCCCACAACCAGCTCCACGGTTCTTAGCGCTGAACCCCACCTGACCCCACTTTTGTGTTCATCGCGTCTCTCAGGCCTATGAGGACGGATGCCTCGGGAGGGCAGGGACCCTGTCAGTCTAGTTTACCCTCTGTCCTCACAGTAGAAGCTCCCTAGTTATTTACCAGATGAAAGAAGGGAGGGAGGGAGGGAGGGAATTCACTGATCGTCCGGTACTTCAATACACAGGAAAATCTGCTAGGGAAATAGATCACATCCCTGGTCTATGCTCTACTGACTTCAGTTTTTTTTTTTTCGGTGAGTATTTTCATCTATTCCTATATTTTGATTTTTTTATAGTTTTACCTGGAAATCTCTGAATTATTAAAGAAACAGAGAAGCATTGTTTAATTTTATTTCCTAGAATTTTCACCCCAAAAAAGATTATCAAAAATATCAAAATATTACTGATACACTGGTATACAGAATTCATAGAGTTTTCAAAGGAAAAAAAAAGCATCAAAAACACTTGATACAACTGGTATGTGGAGCAGATATTTCAGTTGAAAGCTTCCAGCATTTCTCATTGCTTTCAACATTACTGACACAGCTTTTAACTTTGTTTAAATTGCCTTGTTCATCCCTGTGACGCTTTAGCAACAGCTTCTCGGCAAACAGTGCTAACTTTAAAAGTCTGGGAAAGATGACACCGGAAGGTACAGCTTCAAGTGACCATTTTGACATCTGCGGTTCCTGTATTTGTGCACCTTCTGCCCGCCGGCTTCCTCTGGGCCCGCTCCCCCTCATCTGAGAAAGAAAAGGGCTGGATGCAAGGCCCTGGAGGCCCTGCGGGCTCAGTCCCATCTCACCCCCACGGCTCCCTGAGCAACGGCTCCAGCCTCCAGAGCACAGGCCTGGGAACAGGGACCCCGAGCATTTCCGGGAGGCAAGTGCCACCAGCCCGGGTCTGAAGGTGCTGACCACTGCCAGGCAGGTAGGGAGGGTGCTCCCTGGGCGGGAGGAACCAGCAAGGACCAGCCTGGACAAGTAGAAGGGAGAGGCTGCCCCCCACCCCCCAAACCTTAGGAGCTGGAGGGATGTGCAGACACTCATCACGGGAAACTCTAATGCACTGCTTACCTCTGGGACATTATAAACACAAAGACACCAAACAAAAATGAACGACCAGGAGGAAAACACTTCACATACGTGTATTTTAATGACGCCACTATATTTTTCACTGCACTCTGACAATTTATCACTTAAAATAACTGTTTTTTCTAAAATGAATTTAAAACTTCAAGTTTAAACTTCAAGTTTAAAACAATCAAATCAGTTAAAAGTATTCTGGAGCAATTAACCAACCCTCCTGGGATTATGAAGAATGATATTATGAAACGTCAGTTACTGCTTTTCCACAAACTGCTTGACGACAGTTTAAAACGGAAAAATCTACTATTAAGTAATATGACTACTTACTCTTAATTTGGGAACTTTTTTTAAAACCAATAATGAAAATAAATGAACTGTCAAAGTACTGGATACTTACCTTCATAATTCTGTTACAAAAGACTGATTATCATCTCATCGTTCACTTTGTAGAGCTATTTAATAAACGGAGGCTTTAGCATTTTAATTATTTCGTTGAAAACAGAAACATCTGTTTTACAATGTTAATTAACTGAAAAGATACTCACCATGTCTTTTTATTCATTGTAAGCTCCATTATCATGCGCCTAAAAATAATCAGAACAGCTTTACATGCATCAACTTGCTCCTTCAAGAGCATGGGAACTTCCACACACGGTTCCAGCAAGAAGACGTTTGCAGCGTTTGTCAAAAATACCTTAGAATCAACACATTTTACATGAGAAGATATAATTAAAACAGATAAACCCGAACAAATTTTGTTTAAAGGGAATGATATTAATTTCACCTTTGAGCTATTTCAATAAGACAAGTGGTACCAACACATACTCAAATTTATTCTAGTTCACCCCTTAGAATTACTTAAATACTGATCCTTGAAAGATCTTTTCTAGAAAAATAATTGCTATTACATATTAATATTGCAGATTTGGAAATTTATGAATCAAAAAGGCTTCTGCAGATTTCTTTTAGACACCCCCTCAAAAATTTTTTAAAAAGATAAGACAGGATCATTGCCTGTGGGTGAGGAACCTTGGGGGGCCAGCAGAGAGGGTAGGGGCCCTGGGTCAGACAGCGGCTGGAAAGAACGACCTGGCTCTTGTTGAGTCTCCAGCTTTGCTGACATGAAGGCCTTGCTGACAGGAGGCAGCCAGTACCACCCAAAGGGCAGCCAGCAAAGGGGCAAAGGCGTGTGGCCAACACTGCACACCTTCCAGGAGCATGGGTTCTCAATATGAGAGATACAATATGCAGCAGAACACAAAACCTAAGGAAATTCTTAGGATAAAAACTGAGATTTCCAACAAAATTTAGAAAGTACGCCAACTGCTCTACACTCTGCCTTTAGGATACAAGTCCCCTGTCCTGTACCATCCTTAGAGAATTGTGGGGAGCACGGATCCAGGCTGCCCGGGGGCACTGCTGCGGCATAACAACGTGTCATCATTTACACAGAGTCAGGACATTCTGAGCTGTCAACCCGGTGCCAAGGGTGGAGCTTCTCCACCTTCTAGACCTACAGTCCCTCTTAGTTCTCCTCTCCATTCAACAGCACAGACACCAATGATCTGGGGACAAACAGAGCTGGCTCACTTGTGGATGAAATCCATTAACACAGCATCTCAAAACAGATGCACAAACTGACCAGAGGAACTGAAATGAGCACACTCAAAAGTCAAGTGGGCGAACTAAAAGGCTGACAGCCTCTGAGATAATTTTATGCAAGATTAAAAATGTATCGTGTCCCAATTTTCTAGGAAGAATCACAAAATCAGCTCTATAATAGTTGATAACAGATGATAACGGCACTTGTGAAGATTTACTAAGCTTCGAGTAAGAAAAATGAAAATAAAGAACATTTTGACTAGCGAACTATAGCTTTAGTGACTATGTCTTTTAAAGAAGTATGCCATAGATGATATACTACAATACAGATTCTTTTTAATTCAATGTACTTGGCTCCTTGATTTAATTTTAAACCTTTGCATACTCCAAAGTAAAAGTGAGGAGTCTTCATATATTATATTTCTTTCATTTTACTTTCAAAACAACATCAAAAATGTTGACTCCATGACTACTTATTACCATGCTAGTATCAGGATAAAAATAAATCAACAAAATGAATATGTCCAAACTGTACCTGTCAGAAGCAACTATAAAACACTACTATCTTATCAAACCTTCATTTGGCCACATTTTCCTCATTAACCAAATCAAGGACCAAGGTACTCGATAAAATGAGAACAAAAACAGCTATCTAAATCCAAACAAAATATTTTTTAAAACTGTAGAGCTATAATCAAGTAGAAATTTTTTTTCTTGGCTCAGCCAAGGGGTTTAAGTTCTCCTTCTAGAGAATAAATAACTCACCTGAACTCAGGGAAATAACAGGCACCCGCAACCCCCACTGGCCGACTACGGGATGCTCTGCGGGGAGGGGGCGGGGCGGGGACTCCTGCAACCATTGCTCTGGTGGGCACACAGGTGACATTTAGGAGCTGCGCCAAAATTCTCTGAAGCTATTCAAGTAAAATCATCTTGAGTTTTTTAAAGCTAATATCATTTGCTGATTTTCAAATTATTTGCTGATTTTCAATGAAAAATGAGAAAATTCATTAATTACAGTATATTAAACTGCCAATTAATTTAAAAACAAAAAGGATCCCACGATAAGGAATCCTCTCAAGAGACAGATGACAGAAACACGGTATCACTGAAAACTGGATACCATGCCTTCCTGCCCCAGACCCTACGCCCAGCCTCTGTGTGGGATGCCTAACTGGACACAAAGGAACGTGGATATGGATATGGGGAGGAGGGTGGGGTGCCAGGGATCAGGGGAAAGAGAGGGACCCTGTGTTTTCACTTATACTTCTAACAACCTTCACACTGGGTGCAACCCAAGAGGTAATCTTTTTTTTTGAGATAAATCTCCATTTCTGAGATAAAATCCTGAGATCTGGGGAGACTGAGTGATAAGCCAAAGCTGCTTTTCCCAATGCTCCCAAATGGTATTTCATATATTCATTCAGATAAATATCTAAAAATTACTGCATTAATCGTCATTCTTCATAAACACAGGCAAGTTTTAAGAGGAATACTACTTATAAGATTATATAATTGCCAAGTTTGTCTTACAAATTAGAATCCTGGTAACTCACTACCCACATGTGTTCAGAATGTGGCACAAATATACAATGGAATATTACTCAGCCGTAAAAAGAAAAGAAATTGAGTTATTTGTAGTGAGGTGGATGGACCCAGAGTCTGTCATACAGAGTGAAGTCAGTCAGAAAGAGAAAAACAAATACCGTATGCTAACACATATACATGGAATCTAAAAAAAAAAAAAAATGGGTCTGAAGAACCTAGGGGCAGGACAGGAATAAAGACACAGACGTAGAGAATGGACTTGAGGACACGGGGAGTGGGAAGGGTAAGCTGGGACAAAGTGAGAGAGTGGCATGGACATATATACACTACCAAATGTAAAATAGATAGCTAGTGGGAAGCAGCCGCATAGCACAGGGAGATCAGCTCAGTGCTTTGTGACCACCTAGAGGGGTGAGATAGAGAGGGTGGGAGGGAGACGCAAGACGGAGGAGATATGGGAACATATGTATATGTACAGCTGATTCACTTTGTTATAAAGCAGAAACTAACACACCATTGTAAAGTAATTATACTCCAATAAAGATGTTAAATAAATAAATAAAAAGAAGATACTTTTAAGGTTGAAATCTCAGTCATATATTCACTGTATAACAATCCCTCTCAAAAAACTGCAACCAGTTCAGATGTCTTCTCTGACTAAAAAAAAAAAAAAAATCTTTATAAATTGAAGGTGGGCAAGCAGAAAGAAAACTTAGCATGAGAATTTAAGGGCTGTTTACTGATGGATAGCTAAAAACATCACCATACTTTATACGATGTCACCCCCAATAAACAAAATGTTCAAGCTGACTCCATCGGGAGCCTTCCCGTCTGTGGCCAGCGCGTACCTGCAGCATAGCTTGGGCCCCAGCCTTCACGTTTTTATTCTCCTCTTCGGTCACACACCCTCTGCTCACAGCACTCGTGAAGGAATAAGTTCGTCCCCAACTGGAAGATCGCTTGTGACCAGAACTTTCAGATGAGGTCTTTAGAAAATAACAATCAGTCAACAGAGTGGGGAGAAGCACATGTTGTGTATTTAGTTCCTTACGCTCACCAGAATTCATGAGATTACAGGTTCTAGAAGGCAAGCCTCTCTTCTATTGTGTTCACCATTCTACCTCCATCACCTAAAATGGTGCTTAGCACTTAGTATGTGCTGAAGAAATAGAGAACACTTGTCCAGTGACCCAGTGAACATGACTGTTGATTTGTTTTGATCTCATGACTAGTTATTAAGATGACTTCAATATTGAAAAATCAAATTAGGGAATTAATGTAGATATTTAAAAGTGATATACCTTTGGTTACAAGTATTTTTTAATGTTTGGTGTTAATTGCCATGACAAACACCCACTTTTAGAAAGAATTCTCAGACTAGATGTCAAAATAGCATGCCAGAAATATAAATACGACCTAAGTTTTTTTTGTGCATCAAGTAGAGGCCCACTCGCACCTGTGGCTTTATCTAACATGGAATGAAAGGTCCATCCTGATAGCACCCCTCTCTGAGAACAGCACCCAGCCCTGAAGCGAGGCTCACTTCGCTTATTAATATTGTGTGTCACATTGGACTGTTGCTGGTATGGCCACTGTACAAGGAAAGTCTGCCAAAACATTCTAAATTTAGTTAAGTGAATATTACTTATTTAAGCATATCAATGATATGGCAGTGACGTTTTTAGTCTCATACAGAGACATGCAAAGTATATTGGCTTATTCAAAGACTCTCATGCAGTAGTGAATAAAGAAGCTGCCATGCACATGTGGCCAAGCCTGAGCTTAGGATGTGACAGAGGACCTTGAACAGAGAACAGAAGCAGCCTCCCTGAGGCAGGCGCTCATCATGGAACTCAGCAACCCGAGAGCAACAGAGCTGACAACAAAGAGGTGGCCTGACTGCGACCCTTGACTGAGCAGAATACTTTGCTTTATGTTTTAATACAGATGTTCCCAACTCAAACACTAAGTGATAAAATATTACCTGCTTGTTATCAGTCTCTGAAAATTCTAATTTTTCAGCATCTTCTTGGGCAACTTCTTTTATGTCTGGTTCCTCCATGAACACAGGTTTGTCCTGGAGGATCCACTTTCTGTACACTTGAACTACTTTTCTGGTTACGGCTATGTCACAGGAAGGCAGCAAAAATGCCTAAAATGGTAAGAGAAACTCCCTTTAACACAAGTTCAGGTCACCAAAGAGCCCAACAGACATTTTCAACACCCAGCACCAATCTCAGACTTTCCTTTGAAACACAGACTACACAGGGCCACATGTTCCTGTGCACACCAAACTTATCTGAGGAAAAAAGACAATTGTGTTTACAGCAGTTGCTTCAATTGGGCCAATTGTGTAATTGGGCCAGAAAACAAAATGCAATTTTTTTTCCCACAAAATAACCAAAATGCATACTTATAGAGATATATTAATTCACTGTATGAACAATAATAATTGTACAACAGAACTTTTCCCCACAAATGAGAAATAGATGATGAGATGGTAGAGATTATAGTACAGCCAGTTGTCATGTCTCTTCCCAAGTTCACGTTCAGTGACACTGTGTTGGTAACTTGAATTGGCCATAGTGGGAGTAGTGGCAACACAGAAGTGGGCAAATGTTACCAACCAGGGCTTTTGTTTTCTTTCTTTTGTCTTTTTTTGCCTTTCCCTGTCCTTTCCTTTCTCTTTCTTCCTTTCCCTTCCTTCTTTCTTTCCTCCTTCCTTCCCTCCCTTCTTTTCTTGAGAGTCAGTTGTCCAACTGGCCAGTTGTAGCATTATGCATACTTATGTGAACTTTTTAACATTAAAGAATCCCCTTACACATCTGCACACAGAATTTTTGTTTAAGGTGATCAGAATCCAAACATAGACAACTATGTAACCCAAATTCAATATTACCTTCCTCCCAGAAAGCAAATATAAATGCCCTCTGGAGGAAAATAAAAGCACAGTAAAACCAAAATTATTTGCACAGTCTGATTAATATGATATACAGCACATTAGTAAAAAAATCAGAAATGTGAGCAAAGAAGTCAACATTAATAAAATCACATTAAAAATAGATAATAATTTAAACATATAAGAGATCTAGGTAAAGTATCAGAAAAAGATGTATATGAAATTGAAAAATAAAATAACCCAAATTAAAAGCCCAGTGTAAATGGCTGACAGTAGGATGGACATAGCTGAAGAGTAAACTGGAAAAAAAATCCGATGAAAATATACAGAATGAAGCACAGAGAGACAAAGGATGGCTCCATCAGAAGAGAGGTGAGAGAGAACTCAATGCAAAGGTTATCCTTTCCATGGCTGGAGATGCAGAAGGAAAGAATGAGTCAAAAGCAGCAGAAACAATATCTGATGATAGAATGGCTGAGAATTTTACCCAAAATGATAAAACACATCAAGCCACAGATTCAAGAATCACAAAGAAACACAAGCAGGATACATTCAAAGTATATTACACTAAGACTGCTGAAAACCAAAGACAATCTGAAAATCTTAAAAGGAGCCAGGGGGAAAAAAGACACATTTCTTCCAAAGGAATAACCACATAACTTAGCATAACTTCTCAAAGAAACAATGAAAGCCAAAAACCAATGGAACAAAATATTCAATGTGCAGAAAGAAAACAGCTGCCAAAGTAGAATCTGACATCCATAAAGAAATATTTCAAAAATAAAAGCAAAACAAAGACATTTTCAGATAAGAAAATGAGAAAATTTTTACCAAGAGACCTAATCTAAGGGAAATACTAAAAGTTATTCTTTAAGCAGAAAGAAAATAATTCCAAGTCAGAGATTTGGGAAGAAATAAAGTGCAATAAAAATGGTAACTATTTGGATAAATCTGAATGAATAATATATATATATGAATATATATGAATAAAAAGAATAAAACTGGATAAAATAATTATAGTAGTTCTGAAAGAGATGATATATATGTATATGTATATATATATTTGTGTATATACAATACATATTATATATTCATAATATGGCATTAAATGGCATACACGTACATAACAGTGGTATATAAACTGAGAAGGAGTAAATGGAACTAAAATGCATACCAAGAGGTAAAAGTTGAAGTTAGCTAGATTTTAAGTTAGGGATGCATATTGTTAATGCTTAAAGTATTACAAATGAGTGTAAAAATACTTATCTAGAGGAGAAAAATAGGATGCTAAATGTAATCAGTCTGAAAAAATTAAGACAGAAAGTAGAAAGTAAGATAGTAGATGTAAACACAATTATAGCAGTTGTTACATTAAATGTAAATGCAATAATGCTCCAATCAAAAGATGGAGATTATAAGGGTGGATTTTAAAAACTATTAAAAAGACCACATGCCATTTATAAGAGGACATCCAAAACATATGAAAAGGGGACGTTGAAAGCAAAAAGTTAGAAAAAGATCACCATGAAAATACTAACCAAAAGAAAACTGGAGAGCTATATTCAGAACAGGCAAGAACAATTTTGAGGCAAAAAAAAAAAAAGGCATTACTAGAGAAAAAGAAAGTTCTCAATGATAAAAGATTCAATTCAAAGGAACATATAATAATTCTAAATCTGTATTGCAACTAAGAATTTTACTTAGTAAAATTCATATTCATATATATCAAATACTGATAAACTGTGAACATACACAAACCCACAGTCAGGGTAGGATATTTCTCAGCTGAGAAAAGAGGAGACAAAAATAACAAGGATAGGGCTTCCCTGGTGGCGCAGTGGTTGAGAGTCCGCCTGCCAATGCAGGGGACAGGGGTTCGTGCCCCGGTCCGGGAAGATCCCACATGCCGCGGAGCGGCTGGGCCCGTGAGCCATGGCCGCTGAGCCTGCGCGTCCAGAGCCTGTGCTCCGCAACGGGAGAGGCCACGACAGTGAGAGGCCCGCGTACCGCAAAAAAATAAAAATAACAAGGATACAAGAGAGCTGAACACATACATCAGACCTTCTCACTCTCCTCCACGTCTCAATCTCTCATACTCTTCCTCTCTTTGCCTCTCCAAGGTGCATTCAGGATAATTTCTTCAGACCTGTCATCAAATGCATTCCCTCTTCAGCTGTATCTAATCTGCTATTAAACCTACCCATTGAAGTTTTCCTTTAATATTTCAATTATTACATTTTTTTCATCATTAGAAGTTCTATTTTCTTCCTAGTCATATCTGCTTAGTCATCTGCTATGGTTTCTTGTTTTCTGCAAACATTTTCAAGCTTGTCTTTTATTTCTTTAAACGTGTTAACATATTCATTCTAAAGTCTCAACTGTATAACTGATATCCTTGTGAGGTTTTCTTGCCTCTTCTGATTTGTTTATCTAGAAAAGTTTTGATGTATAAATTCCTAAGAGGAAGAAAGTGACCTGAAATTATTATACCCAGCTAAACTACTGTTCATGTGCAAAGGCAAAAAGAAAACATTACCCATCACAAAAGGACTCAAGGTAGATAAACAACAAGGATTTACTATATAGCACAGGGAACTACATTCAGTATCTTGTATTGATAATAACCTATAATGGAAATGAATCTGAAAAAGAATATATATATATCTTCTGTATTCTATATTCTGTATGTCATATATATTCTATATTCCATATTCTATGTGTTATATTCTATATGTTATATTCTATATTCTATGTAATATATGTTTTATATATATATATATATATAAAACTGAGTCACTTTGCTGTATACCTGAAACTAACACAATATTGTAAATCAACTATAGTTCAATAAATAAATAAGTAGGACTCAGGGAATAGAGCTGCCAATACAACTTCTTGAAAACACCACTCAGTGACAAAACGAGACCAACCAAGAAGTCAATCAAAGCAAGTATTTTAGGGCTGTGGACACCAGGAGGAACGAATCTGTCAAAATACAGAACCAAGATTAAATGCCTCTGCCCATCAGGATTCCAAAATCAACTGCAAATATAAATTTACAATACAATGCATATTTATATATTCATTATATTATAAATTTATAATATAATGAAATAAGCAGATGGGGAGAGGAGGCTCAAAAAAATACTGCTGCTAAGCTCTTCACGTTTCATAACAAGAAATCAAGTGCCACCTAACATTAAAACATGCAGGTAAAAAGTGATTCCAATATTTTAATGCTATTATAATCTTTTTATTATAGACACGTCTTCTAGCAATTAATATTTCTTGTGGTAAAGGAATATTGACTGGAATTTCAACAGTTCCTTCGGGTTTGCTGTCTTCTCTTCTGTTAAATTCAGGTAAAAATAAAATTCAGAACTACTCATTAAAACTGCATTAAAGATGCATTCAGAATTAAAGGTTTCCTTGTCATAAAGCTATTCTGAGGTCCCCCACCCCAACCCTGCCACTTCCACACACCTGTCGTGGCCCCTGCCTTCACCTTGGTCAACCTCTGTCTAATTCGCCTGTTTCTGTCCACGCCTGCCTGCCTGCCTGTCTACCCATCCCTGCCAGCCAAATTCTACCTCTGTCTGCCCGTCTACCTGCACCCACCCACCTGTCTAGCTATACCTTCCTGCTTATCTCCACCTCTGCTGGCTGGCCAGTCTGCACCTTCCTGTCTGTTCTACGCCTGCCTGCCAGTTCATTTATGTCTATCAGCTCATCTGTAAGCCCTCCTGTCTAACCGTCCACCAGGCTGCTTCCTGTCTGTTCATATCCTGTCTCACCCTGTCCTCTCTGCTGGTCTCTCATGCTGCCAGGCCAGCAGCCATCTATACACACAGAGAAATACCTAGAATGATGCTTTTCTAACACTGATAACAGTTACTTGGATGGCAGTGTTTGAGTGATTTGTTTTTGGCTTTCTACACTATACTTATATCTATAGAAAGATCCTATCTTTATCTAATGAATTCATCTTTTTTTTTAATAAAAATAAAGTTGCCCTTTAAAATAAAACCAAACCACCAACAAAACAACCTAGTGAACAAACATCCTTTAGAGCAGTGCTTTCATTTCAGATCATAACCTAAGTAAGACATTTTCCATAAGGATATATGCATTTGTGTATGTAGTATACACAAAAATAAGTCAGAAGTTTCACAAAGAAATACTAATTCTTACAATATGCACTGTGCTGTGAGTTTTTTTGGTCTGTTCTATTTTACTCTATTTCATTAATTTTTTAAAAAATACTGGCTCTTGACCCACTACATTGATTTCATGACCAACAAATGATCACATAAGGTAGCCTGAAAAACAGCAGTTAGGAGACAAGTTTCTGGTGGAGTGACCCAGGGATCAGAACTGCACTCCTGACGCACTCCACCCACCCAGCCTGCCTGCTGGAGACTGCCTTGAACCTTGCCAAACCTCATCTCCCTCAGGAACCGTCTATGGCCACCGCCTTCAACTCACTGAACCATCCAGTCTGAGGTGACTGCTCTGTCAGCCCTGCCCTGAGCCACCCAGCCCCCAGTGGTCCTCGTGGGCCTTTGTTCCCACATCATGCGTGTGGACATCTGACCTGCCTCTTGCGCTGTTCTCTGTTACGTACACACACATCTTAACTCCACACTGAAAACGTGCACTTCTTGAATGAATGCACATTTTTAAACTTTAACAGCCTTTAGGCTTAATCTCTGAAGAATTTAAAATTAAAAAAGAAATTATTATAAAAGAAGTCACATTTTGTCTTCCATAAAAGAAAACTTCATCATTGACCAAGAGAGGGCAATAAAACGCAATGTTCAAACCCATGCCCCTTTTCCCAAATGTCTCTATTTCAGTATTTTAACAATGCATAATAATCATATTTAAAATTTCATATAAGCTTTCAAATTATATTTGATTAAGAATAATTATAGGGATTCCCTGGTGGCGCAGTAGTTGAGAGTCCACCTGCCGATGCAGGGGACACGGGTTCGTGCCCTGGTCCGGGAGGATCCCACATGCCGCGGAGTGGCTGGGCCCGTGAGCCATGGCCTCTGAGCCTGTGCGTCTGGAGCCTGTGCTCCACAACGGGAGAGGCCACAACAGTGAGAGGCCCGCGTACCGCAAAAAAAAAAAAAAAAAAAAAAAAAAAGAATAATTATAAAATGTAAACGTTTTTGAATTTCATGATACAAAGATGGCTCATAACTTCAGGCATAAGTAGTCTGCAGTTACCTCAATGATGCAGTTTCTACTTCAAAACTGAATTTAGACTGGAGTTAGGATTTTGATTGAATCTAGAACTTAGAAGACACTATTGCCAGGGGTGGAATTCCAATAATGGATGCAAATGGAGCTTTGTGTATAATAAATAAATAAATACGCAATATAGGTAGAACCACATCAATTTAGCACTTCTCTCTTGTGCAAAATTTAAAAGCTTTGTTAATGATATCTGATTTTAAGTATTTGTATCCAAGGGTTTAAAACATTACTCTAGATCAGGATCAGCAAACTATGATCCACAATGCAAACCCAGCCTGCCACTTAATTTTTGTAAGTAAGGTTTTACGGGAAAACAGCCATGCTTGCTTGTTCCATGTTGTCCATGGCCACTTTCTCACCATTTTCTTAAGTAGAAATTTTTTATTGATTAAAATACAAAATACAGTAAAACCTCTAGACTGCTGTGGATTGTGCTGGGACTGTCACTCTTGGTGGATGTTTCTTTCCTATAAGTCTCAGAGGTGAAGGTTTCCTCATTCCCCATGCGGGTCTCGCCTCTGCGGGAAGCTCTTGGCAGTGCACGTGCATCGCTCATGTGTGAACAGGCTCCTCCTCTTCTCCCCCCAACAGGTTTCTGCCATCCGAGGGCCTCCCCCTCTGCTCGGGGCACAGACTGAACGACTATCCGCTCATCACATACAAGCTCTCCATTTCCCGGGGCACCGGTTCCAAGACACAGGTGGCCAACGGCTGCTCCGATGTGCCAGGCTATTGTCTCACCCCATCAAGGCCCTGCTTCCTATGTCCGAAGCTGCAGCTGAGGGTTTCTGCCCAGCAGCACTACTGCCTTGTGGGCACATGTGTCATGGGCGGGGAGGTTGGGGGGATGCTGTCCTGTGCACCACAGATGCTTAAAATCATCCAGGCTCCCTCCCACTAGATGCCAGTAGCAGCACCTCCCTCCCCACTGTGACAGTCACACATGTGTCCAGTCACACACATGTCCAGACAATGAATCAGCTGCAGCGGTGGGCAGGCTGCTCAGCGGCTGCTCTCACCTCTCCAGCATCCTCCCTCGCTGCACCTGTTTTCTTGTCTGCACTTCTGCTCATCCCGACACCTTCTCACCTCCCAGTTTCCACCAAAGGTCAATTATTTCAATGTCTTGGCCTCGGCTCCTTTCCTTCCTCTGAATCCCCTCCCCAGCCTCCTTTTTCCCCTCAGGCCATAAATACCTCTACTAGAGGTGCCTGCCATATATATGCCTCTGTGGGCAAAGTCCAACTGTGCAGGAACCTGCAGCTCGTGAGCTCCTACAGCCCTGGAACAATCCAGCCTCGGGCCGTCTCGGCTGTGCTCACGTGCCGCGGTGGTTCAGTGCCGCGGGGGTTCAGTGCTGCGGGGGTTCAGGAGCGGCTTTCTCCCTGCCTCCCTCTGGGTTTAAAGTTTGTTATGGAAACACGAGGTATTTGCAGGATGATTTTGTTCAAATATAAAATCTTCCCACCCGTGTAGGAATTCTACAAAAACCAAAGTCATAAAAACAAAATTAAAAATTACCAAAAAGCCCAAATCACACCCCTCCACATGACACATTAAATGTGGGATTAGAGAAATCATTATGGAGTTGTGTGATGGAGCCCAACTTGTCGATTATATTTCTTGGAGTAGTGTGAGTGAAAAAACAAGAACAAAAACCTCTTCAGCTTTGTGACCACACACACACACACACACACACACACACACACACACACACACACACACTCACCTGGCGGAACACTTCATTCACGAAGTTGATGTAGCCACGCGTGGACAGGAGGATGCGCTGGACCATCTCATACACGGCGCGGTGCTCCTCCTCAACGCCACAGACACTGCAGCTGCTGAGCCGGCGCTCGGACAAGGTGCCACTGTCCGAGTGGCTTCTGTCCTGCTCGGTCGCCCCGCCGTTGTCCAGCTCTGGCGCCCGCTCCGGCACTGCAACTCCACCCCCGACGGTCTGCAAGAAAGGCACCCGCTCCTGAGTGATCCTCCCAGACTCCAGAACACCTGGCAAGACTGAAGGCTTGCCTTGTTTTCACGGACTCCGGTTACCATGCAGTTGAAGAGCAGCTGAAACGCAGCCCTGCTCGGAGCACAAGGGACTCCAGGACCTGCACTTACCCACTTTCTAATTCACCAACTAACCTCCTCCCCAACTAAGTTATTTTAATGGGAAAAGTATTGCAGGGAGGGAGGCTGCGAAATGTTATCAGCCTAAAACGTTTGGTTTATATCTGTAAAATCACAGAATAAATTAATGTGTAAATGAATTTACCTCTGGTCTCCACCCTTCAGCACTTAATCTACGGTCACAGAGATTTGAAAATTTGGTGGATTTTTTGCAGCCACAGTGCTGGGAAGCTTCATCTGATTCACATGAGTAAGTGACACCTTGATCGGAGGAGTGTCAATATCTTTAAAGAGTATTTTATGAGAAGGACCTTGATCTGAGTTTTATATTCAGAATCTCGGATCAAACTTAACTAAAATATTTATAAAACTTTAAATATTTAGAGGCTTTAGGAGCACAAAGAAATAAAATAATCTATGTAAGCATTCACAAAGTTTAATTTGTTTTTTGCTCTCATTTCCCCCAGAATTAAAGATTTCCTCCAAACACAACATACATGTAATTTTGCTTCAATCTTTGTAAATTACAGTAGTATTATTCTTTTGTGTCAAAAATATATAACCCACATACCACTAAAATTCTACCTACTGTGAATATTTTTTACAAGAAGTGACAAGAAATGAGTCGTACAAAATAACTTCGGTAACTACCAAGGATAGTTTGAAAGCAAAGCAGATATCCAAAAAATAATCTCTAGAGAAAATTAATAGAAAATTATATTAATAGTAACTTTTCTCTTCATGCCTGGGATATCAAGCCTGTGTGGCTTATCAAAGGCACTGCCACACTGTGCAGTGAGCTACCCTATAGAAATTATTTCATCTTTTTGATGGGTCAACTACCTTGCAGAGAAAAATAAAATTTTACTCATTCTTACTGATATACATACATTTTTAATCTGTAAAGCATGGAGGTTGGATTAAATCTAATGTCCTTTATGGCTTAATAAACTGTGACTTTTTGATCAATAACTTTCATTTTCCCAACAGGCCAAAAAAAAAAAAGTACACACATACTTACATAGAAAAATTTAAATGGCCACAAATTCTTTGGCACTCCCTCTGCAGAAGGGGGAAATCTGCGTCCCCTCCTTTGGATCCCCACTGGCTGGGGGACAGAGTTAACCAGCAGAACGGAAGGGTGGAGGGGACCTGTGCCTTCTTGGGCCCCGGGCCCAGGAGGCTGACCACTCCCGCTTGGCATCTCCGTGAACTTTTGCTCTCGGAGCCCTAAGCGGCCAGGGAAGAAGTCCAACTGCCTCGCTAGAGGGGCTACGTGGAAAGGGAGGCCCAGTAGAGCCCAGCCTTCCAGCTGCATCCACCAGAGTAACAGGCACGGGAATGAAGTCATCCTGGACCCTCTGGACCAGCCAGCCATTGACCACCGCCCACTGACCTCAGCTAATGCCACATGAAGCACACAAATTGTCCAACCAAATCCCACCCAAATTCCTGACCCAGAAAGGGAAATAAGTAATATGATTAAATGGTGGTTGTTCTAAGCCACTCCATTTTGAGGTCATTAGATAACGAATTAGATAACACAGCAATTAGATAACTAAAATCATGTATGTAAAGAATTATGTTTAAAGGCACCAAATTGTTTTTAAAAAGTGAGCTCTGTGATCCAAATAGAACATAATGATAACACAGATGAACTTCCCATCATGCCATAAATTGAAAACTACTTCTCTTGATAAAACAGTGCTTTTCTCAGCCTCCGCTAGTTCGCACCAGCAAAAGGCTGCTTTCCAAAAACATCTGTATGATTTAACAGACATTTATAATTATAGTAAGTGATGAGAGTGGAAACAAACTGGTAATTCAAGTTTAATCATTTCTTGCCTCTTTTCTGAAGATTAACAATAAAAGAATGAATACGAATTAACTACAGAGAGAGGTCCATTTTCTGCCCACTACAATCAAGCTGGAATTCTCAACTACAATTTAGTATTAGTTGATTCTGGTGGTAAATATAAAGATGCTTTTTACCTCTTTGCCATATGATGAAGGCTTAGCCAGTGAAGCAGACATATCTGCTTGGACTAGGTCTGTGCTGTTAGGGCTCAGGAAATTGCATGATACAGGCTCCACTTAATCCCTCCCCTCCCCACCCTGGTTTCCTCTCAACCCATGGCTCATACTGAGACTTGCTCACCCTCAGGGTCAGGCCAGATGAGGACACCCACAAAGCAGGTGTGAAACGAGGATGCAGCTGCCGTTCTGCTGGTGATGCCTGATGCCACTCAATTCCCCGTCATGATTTGCCCATGGGGTTGGAGGCAGCCTACGCTTGCCTTGATAGAAGTAAGAACACAGAGCACTAGAGTGGCAGTCAACAGACAGGTGGGTCTGTGTGATACACAAGCTTCCCCAGGGGTGTCAAGTTGTGTGATTCATCTTTTCTAACTGTTCATCCCATAAGATACAACAATTTCGGGAAACCCATAGCCCATGAATCATTATTGAAGGGCTGGCTCAGAATTAGTAAAAGTGGTACTTTAACACTGTAACTAAAGAGTTATCATACAAATAAGCGCGATCAACTGTCTTAGTATCGCACACTGTTTTTCATTCCCTCATGGACTTCTTTGGGTTTTAATGCTTAATTAATGTGCTACTGAAATTTTAAAATCACTACTCCGCTTTCTCTAATACGTGCTGGAGTACTTCTATGTCATACAAAAATGAATTACCAAGGAATAAATAATAGTTCACTGAAAACACTTTTGGCTGAGATGAAGCACCAAGAATATTCAGGTTTGAAAGGGGGATTTGTGGTCATTGTTGCCAACATGGTACCAGATTTCCAGGCAACCGTATTCTCGCTCTCCCATGAATGATGCCACCAAACAAGAATATCTGTCAAACCACATTCTCCGAGGGCTAAGTGAGCTAATTCCTTTCCTCTCTGGTGAAAAATACTGTCAAAGTTATTAGTTCTAGATCAAAAGGAAGTAAATTCACTTTGGAAAAACACACACACAAAAACCCCCATACATGACCTTTAACACAGTAATAGTGGCAAAAGTGTGAAATCTATTTGGAAGCAGCATTATAAAATATTGTTTTAAAGGGCTTTTATAAGAGCAGTACATTCTTTGAAAAGAGATTCTGGATCACCTGACTTAGACAGTGATGTTCACTTTACACGGGTAAAATTATATTAAACTTGAAACTCCAAACAAAAACTTTCAGGAGATAAATACAATTACATGTGCTTTTATTCCTGCAACTCCATTTCCAAAATTTAATATTCAGTTGTTTAAACTGCTTTTTCTCCTGTATGATATAAATGAGGAGCAGAACATAAGGTAGACACACGTGAGATGAGAGGGAAAACAGAATTGTAAGGCAGAAACGGAAACACAAGGAGACAGGTTGGCTGAATAATGACCAAGATGTCTACGCGGAATCCCGGAACCTTTGACTGCGCTGCCTTATGTGGCAGAAGGGTCTGAGCAGATGTGACTAAGGACGCTGAGATAGGGAGAGGACCCTGAATTACTTGGGTGGTCCCAATGTAACCACAAGGATCCACAAGGAGGCAGGAGGAGCAGACACAGAGAAGGTGATGTGAAGATGGAAACAGAGGGAGAAATGATGTGATGAGGGGCGGTGAGCTGGGGAATGCAGCAGCCTCTGGAGGCCAGGTAAGGCAAGAGCATGGACCCCCCTCTCCGCCCCAGAACCTCCAGAGGGAACACAGAGCTGCCCACACCTTGATTTTAGCCCACTAAGACCGGTTTTGGCTTTCTGGCTTCCAGAGCTGTAAGATAATACATTGGTGGTGATTAGCTACAGTAACAGCAGGAAACTAACATAACAACTGACTGCAAGGTGTATTAACAGCCTGGACCATGGCAGTGGCCATGTCTGGGCATGGCCACCTTCAGGGCACAGTAACCGTGGGCCTGGATGGTGTCTGCCCAGCATCCCTTCCCCCTTCATGGAACCCCAGTGCTCTGCACCTCACCCCTCGCATGCAGCGCACCTGCCTCACAGGAAGCTGACCCCTGGCACCAGAGGAGCCTTCTGCTTCCTGGAAGCTGGTCACCACCCCCTGGGCTGTTCACACCCCCAGATCTGAGCCAATCAGCAACTTATTTTTGTCCTCAGAGCGCACAGGTAGCCTAAATTGTTCCCCAAAGACAAAAGGGAAGGGCTCTGCACTTCCGGACTGTCTTTAAACATGAACTAGGAAAGCAGGGCCCCAGCTGCTGCTGCAACCTTCAGGGAGGAGCAGAGGGAAAGGGCGAAGGAGAGAACAAGGGAGAGGGCAGGCACCAGCCACAGCCTCGGCCAGCCTCACCTCGAGCTGCTCTTTTATGAAGACTGAAACATTTCTTTTATGGATATGACAGTTTGAGTTCTGGTGCCTTTTTCCTGTTAGGGTGCTAAAACTCTCCTAACCAATTCAGGACGTCAGAACCTTATGACACTTTTAGCTATATAATAAAAGGAAATGAGTCACAAGTGTGAAGAGTCAACAGGAAAAAAATTAGAACCTGGAGGCAGTGGTTAATTTGCTAGTCTTGCTACTTCTTATCCTCCAAATGTATTTTTCAAGAATGAGCAACTTATTTTCAATAAATACAGGTGATGATTTTCTGAAATTTTTAAACTAGGCAGGAAAAATTACATCCTTTCTACGACAGCGTTTTGAATTGCCTGCATAACCACATTGAGACACCATGAAAAATTTATCAGAGTGTGACTGAGTTTCTTATATTTCCTACAGATTTTTGTCTACCTGAGGATTTTTAGTTTTTGTCTCCCTGATGGGTGAATAAAGGCCGCTCATCGTGGCTCAGAACTAACTGTGTTTTCCTGACTGCTGGAGAGATCCAGGGCCATTTTTATTTCCTCTTCTGTGAATTGCCTTTCACCTCCTTTGTCCATTTTCGGTTAACTTATTTGTCTTCATATCTATTCATAGGTGCTCTTTATACAGCAGAGACTATGAACAGTCATGATGTGACCAATGTTTTCACAGTCTATTGCTTGGGCCTGGCTTTATGTTATATTTTGACATTCTAATTCAAAATCAAAAAGATTTCTAAATCTTTTTCTATTTATTTATTTATTTAATTTTATTTTATTTTTTGCGGTACACGGGCCTCTCACTGTTGTGGCCTCTTCCGTTGTGGAGCACAGGCTCCGGACGTGCAGGCTCAGCGGCCATGGCTCACAGGCCCAGCCGCTCCGCGGCATGTGGGATCTTCCCGGACCGGGGCACAAACCTGTGTCCCGTGCATCGGCAGGCAGACTGCTCCACCAGGGAAGCTCTATTTTTTAAAATAAAGTCAAACCTCGATTAGTCTTTGGTTTGTGGGTTTCATCTCTACCAAAGGTGGTCTCCCACTTCCCAAATTTATACATTCTCCTAGATTTTTTCCTAAGTTCTTTATCACTTTGTTTTTATATTTAGACCTTAAGTCAACTTAGGCCGTAAATCAATGTGACCAAGTGCTTATGTACGTGATATGAAGTGAGACTCTGAGAAAGGGACAGACCGAGGGACAGACAGACAGTTTCCTCTGGCTTCCAGCGCTGCAGATTTCATTAGATATTTGGTGCTAATCTCAGTGTCATTCCTTTGAAATAAATGCAGTTCCTGTTTGGAAGTCTGTAGCATTTTTCCTTAATCCCTGAAAGCCAAATGTCTGTTTAGGTCTGTTTTGCTAATTCTTCCTGGGACTCAAAGGCCCTTTCAGTTTAAGGCATGACTTTTTTTTTTAGCTTAGGTAAACTTTTCTTACTGTTCGTTCAATTATTACTTCTCATTCTTTTCTCCTTCTGTCCTCACAATATCTACAAGGTAGGTCTGCACTTAAGGTTTTATCTATTAGTTTCTATTTCCATCTCTGATTTTTTTTATCAGTGTTGTGGGATATTTCGTCAGAAAACCAATTTTATTCTCAGCAGTGATCATTACCATTTAGAGTTTACCTACTAAATTTTTAAATTCAGAAATTGAAGAGTTTTTAAAACTTTCTTTTAGCGAGTCTTTTGTTGTTCTCATTACGGAGCCTGTGCTCTGGACCGGCTCGGTGCTCTGCCATCAGGGTACTGAGTGCCCCTCGGGGAGTGCACCCTCCAGCCCAGGCTGACATCACACATCTGGGAACTGCAGAGCATCAGCCAACCGGCACTAAGTGGACCACACTTCCTGCCCCTGCTCTTGGCGCCAGTGAAACAAAGCACACGAAACCATGACTCCTCCACACAGCGGCCTCTCTGACTTCCACAAGTGGTCCTGCTCTGCCTGCACAAAGGTCTGAAGCCACACAGCCTGCCAAGAAAGCCCCACATGTCTGACCAATGCCACTGAGAGAGGGAAGCCCCGCAGCCCCCAAGGTGAGAAGAGGGCTTCACCCAGGCCTCAGGGAGACACAGCCATCTCTTCTGGGGACCCCATAGTGGCTCAACAACCACCCGAAATCCTGAGCTGCTGACCCACCCCTTCCCTCCTTGAGATCCCAGAGGGCACCTGGCAGTCTCAGGGGTCCTCTCCACGGACCACCTCACAATTCCTGAGGACCCTGCTGGGGCTGGGAGGAACAAGGCAAGAGAGGCCCTCGGCATCATGCTCAAGGTCACTGGGGCCCGAGTGAAGCACGGGAGGTGAGAGGGAGCCAGGAGCGCACAGGTCAGCCACCTGCTCAGAAGGCCTCCCTCGGCCCCAGGGTCGCCTTGTCATGGCAACACCAACAGAGCACGGCAAGTGCTTCCAACTCATGGCTTCCTCTGAGACTTCAGCAGTACAGACAGAGGAACCAGTAAATTGAGTCCCTATGACCAACAACCTGTGAGAGCCAATAACCCTGATAGTCAATTACTTTGGTGTTAGTATAGGTTATGACATCAGAATTGAAAGATAAAAAAGTGATGAATGATATACCTGAATGATTTTGGGCAATACATCAACTCCATTCTTAGCGTTTTGTGTTGCAGTTAGATACTTTTTTTCCAAAAAGAAAGTCACGATCCACTTAATAAAAACAACGCGAGCTGCCATGTATGGGGTTTTTGTGCTGTAAGTGTTCTCACTGTCTCGAGTTGTAGCAACATACACGGGCTTTGGTCTCAAGTGGGGGATGTCTGCAAGACAAAAGAACACATGATCAGGTTAGTGAGTCTTAACATCATGTAACCCCTACAAATGTTTCAGTTTCTAATTAAATAGACATATATCTGGTTGTTTAACAGCAGCTGAGATTTAAAAACCCAAGTGATTAAAAATGGCATCTTCTGGTAGGCTCGGCTCTGGGTCTGCCTTGCAGTCTGACCAACGCGGGGTGGTGGTTGCTATTACCTACATACAACTATGTATACAGCTGTGGAAAAACAAAGGTCATAACTCTTTTTAACGAATTTGAGAAATTACATGAGATTACAATAGTGAAAATCTTTTCACATATAACTAATTTAATCTTATTTTATGACTAGAATAGATGTAAAAGCATATATAGACATTTTTTATTGCATTAGGTATTTTATAACCTAACATTACACTGATCAAATCTATCAATCTTTAGTTTTATATCCTTCTCCCTTTAGATGCATCCAAAGACATAGAATTAGTATAATCGACTTTATGTCTAAAAGAATTCAGACAGTCATGTTTCATCTTGGAGATATCAGACACCACCATTTCCAAAGAATTAATAAGAAGTCCACTTCTCATTCTTTAAACACCGTAATTAATATGAAAATGATATGGTATTGAATCTGAGACACCATTTGCTCTAAGTTCAACTCTCTTATGGAAATACCTGCGGCAGAAAAGTTCTCAACAAATCCCTTTTAATCTAAGGATAGTAACAATACACTATGTTTTCTACAATGAAATGGAGGACTTATAAAATCAGAAACAATTTTTGAAAAAATTACCCACAAATATATAGCTAGCAAAATACATACCCTGGTACCACTAAAAGTCAGCACTTCTACCACTTTCCAAGTGAGCCGAGCTTCAGCTGCTTCTCCTTGCCCAGGTGTGTGGGTGAACACACAGACACCCAAAGATAACTGAATTAGCTGTCCACACTCCCCAGATGTGTTAACGGCTGTTGTGACCTTTTCTCTTCCAAAACTGTTCTTGATCATTTATTTGAACTATTTTCACTCATTTTAAAATAATAGGGAGAGAAAGATTTGTCCACCACCCCACTCCCTCCGCCACCACTGCAAGGGATGCTTCTGTCCTATGCGTCCTCACCTCTCATAGAAGGAAAACCCTGGAAGCTAAATTAGAAATCCCTTTATGTTTCCTATCTCTCGGGGGCTCACCGTCCCTTGGTTCCCCAGTCACCCAAACATCTGTCCCTCCATTAGAAGCTGTGAGTAGCACCTGCTGGATGAAGGATCCAGTGCTGAAAAAGCCATACTGAGGGCAGCTCTGTGGCCTGTGCTGGCCTCATCCCTGGGCAAGGTCTGGGGTCTCCACACCCCACCACCCGTAAGAGTATACTTCAGGAAATTCAGGATTTTTTTACATTAAAAATTTTATTAAATGTAATTACACCAAAAATACCATGATATATATCAAATTACTTCTAAGTACAGGAGCCACAGATTCCCTTTATTGCTGTGAACTGAGGTAAATCTTAGTTTGTACAAATAGTTAAAATCATTCATTAGGAAACCGTAAACTTCTTACAACAAAGTTACCATTAAACATGAGAAAGAATGATTATTTTATTTAAAAATAATCAAAGTCCACTTTGGAAGAGGCGGGACACACAGCCCACTCAGTACTTACCAAGCACAGGCTTGTAGATGTTCGTTAACTTGGTAAATGATGGAAACAAATGAGGAAGGTAATACTTTCTAAACAATGTAAAAAGAAATTTGAAACCAGTCTCTTGATTCTCCTTGTGCTTCCACTCCAAGCTTGCGGCCTTCAGATAACACATGGGAAAAACATATATATAGTTACATTTCAGGTTAATGAACACTCAACTGAAATGCTGCTATGTTATTAAAATTCCTATCCTAAATAAAAAACGTGAGAAATAGCAGTGACAATTATGTAATAACATCTTAAAACTCAAAAGACGACAAGAAGGAATACTTCAAAACAAAACAGTAACTAGGTTAAAAACAGAATTTTTACCGGATATTCAAAAAAAAAAAAACAATGATACCGTATCTTTTTAAACTTGTCCTACTACATCATGCCCATATTTTTTTCTACATGTTGTCTGTAATGATTTAATGTTCTTTGTGCCCTTAAAATGTTCTGTCAGAAGTAATCAGGTGTTTTTTTTTTAATTCAAAAAAGGCCATTTACAGTAAACAAGAATTAAGGAAACAATCCCTTGCAAGAATTTTATCCAATGTTACCTACATGCAAAATCATTATCAAAACACAAAGCTATGGAATCTTGGAAAGGGCATGAAAAGCAATCCATAGGCTACATGTATAACTGAATCACTTCACTGTACACCTGAAACTAACACAGTATTGTAAAGCAACTGTATTTCAATTAAAAAAATAGAGCAATCCACAGGCTGGGATAAACCTGGCCTGCCAGCCCAGCTACAGATTAAGTTTAACCCCTTCACAGTGTCAAGACACTGTTTCCCCCTCAAATAACCAGTGCCGCATCCCCCAGTGGCAGCACTGCAAACAGCTCCCCCGCAGGGAGAGGCCCACACAGGCCAGGAGCCCAGATGGTGATGGGGGGGGGGGTCCTCCCACAACTGAGGGAAACGTGGCGTGAACAGGCCCTTAGAGAATGCTTGCCACTGGCCGTCACGCTTGTGAGGCCACAGTGCGCTCTAGAGCAGAGCTTCCTGACACCTTCCTGACTCGGCCCCCCCGGGGCACCTGCGGTCCAGGGAGGAGGGGCCGTGGCCGACCTAGGGCAGAGGGGCCCATGTCTCCCACCTGTCAGAAGCCCCCCGGGGTGAGGCAAGGGCGAAGCTCTGCTCCGAGGACCCACCCACCCAACAGGCCGAGGGAGGGAGGGGGTGGGCGGACACGCACACACAATCCTGCACACAGTGGAGGGGGGTCACCTCCACCCTCTACCAATCCTTCCTCTGATGGGGTCCCAGGGGCTACAGGACTCATCTGAGGTCACACATCTAGAATGAAACCCAAGTCCCCCAGCACATCCGGGTTCTGGCTACTTTGCTGCTCTCCTGGGATGGATGGAAAGCCCGACCCAACCACTCCTGACATATGGGGTTGAGAGGCGTGCAGGAGGGGCCGCACAGCTAGGACATGGGGCTCCCCGACGGCGACAGAAGCCAGGCCAGGCGCTCAGGATGTGGGAGTCCTGTGCCTACGGTGCTGCTAAAGGAATCGGGAAGAGGAGAGCACACAAGGTCGCCCCGCGGGACATGGTGGGCAGAAAGGGCAGTGAGAAACACAGTCTCCTAGAGAAAGGTGGAAAGGAGGAAAGGATGGGAGGGGAAGCATCACAGGAGGAGAGACCCTGACGAAGAAGGGGGTCCCCTGGAATCACCCGGAAGGTCAAGGACGACAAACACTCAAGTGTCCTTCTCTGGACCTGACACTAGAACCCTGTGCATCCCGGGTCCCTGATTTCGCGGTGACGGGGCAGAGGCAGGCGACAGCGGGTGTCAAAGGCCCATTGGGTGAGGAAGCGGACATGGCAGAGATTACACGTCAACAAACCAGGTTGGGACGGGAAGGACAGAGCCTGGACGACACCCCGGAGGAGCTCAGGGACCAGGGACATGTTTGCTGAGAGAAAAGAAGCAGTAGCTTTTTCCAAACCTCATCACTGTTCAGAAATACAGACCAAGAGACATAAATCCCCTAGTTTAGTTCTGTATTCAGCTGGTAAATTTCAGAGAAAGGACCACACGCCATAAAGCAGGCTGTGCTGACGGCAGGATGAGATCATTCCACGGGTTTCCTTCCAGGACCCCTGCCCGCTCTGCCCAATCATTCCGGACCCACCCGGTCAGCCTCGGGCTTGCTCCTCCCCCATCCTCCCACCAACAGGGGCAGGAAAGGAGCAAACAGACAAAAATCGTCAGATACTCTGAGATAACAGAAATACCTATACTGGTCTCTGTCCCTGGCTCCTGGCACAGAGGCCCTAACACCCTGGTCACTTCTAAGTGACAAGAGCTCTAGGCAACTCTGAAGGGGCTCCTGGACAGGGCTGGTCACCAGGAGGACAAGCCTCGGTCTGAAGCTTGGAATTTTCAACCTCTCCCCGCCCCCTGCCCCATTGTTCCAGAGGCGGGAGGGGGGCTGGAAATGGAGTTAATAATTCATCATGTCCCCGTGAAGAAGCTGCCAGAAAAATCCCAACAGCCTGGGTTTCAGGGAGTGTCCAGGCTGAACACATGGACACTCCAGGAGGGGAACGCACCCCCATCCACAGGGACAGAAGCCCCTGTGCCCCGGATGCCCCCAGACCTCACCCTGTATGTGTCTTCATCCGGTTGTTCACCCGTGTCCTCTATCATATCCTTTCATAAACTGGGAAATGTAAATCAATGTTTCCCGGAGTTCTGTGAGCCACTCAGAAAATGAATTGAACCTGAGGAGTGAGTCATGTGAACCTCTGATTTGTAGGCAGATTGAACAGAAGTCGTGGGCAACCTGGGGACCGACTCCCTGCGACTGGCATCTGAGGGGGTGGGGGCACATTAGAGGACTGAGTCCTTTCCTGTGAGACCTGAGGCCACCTCCAGGTAGAGAGTGTCGGAAGTGAGTTAAATTGTTAAGATACCCGGCTAGTGTCGCAGAGAATTACTAGGTGATTCAAATTCCACACGTTTGGTGAGCAGAAGTGTCATAAGTGAAGTGTTCTGTGTGAATAATATGAAACCATACGAAAGTAAAGGAGACAGATGGAGGATGGAATTGCGCCCTTTACGCACACATACACACACATACTAGTATGTAGGCCTGGTCTCTGCTGAAGTGTCCTGGCACACATTCTATGTTTAGTGAAATACCAAATAAAATCATCTCAAAGAAAAAGCAAAAATATAAAATATGAACAAAGAGGAAGAAAAGAGGCAATGTTTTCTCCTTCCTACTGAGAATACGACCATCACTGAATTATCCACGATTTTGCTCATACCTGAGTAACCATATATTTCAACAGTATTTGAAGAAAAAAGCATGTTTGGTCCTCAGTGATCTTTTCCCCTGATATGGCTGGCAGGAGTGGTGTGATTTCTTCTGGATATATCTTTGCTGCAGAGTGGAAAATAATGAAACCTCTTTCACCAAAGTTAAATTTCAAACAGGGCTTTGAAAAATGGCCTCTATTAAAATACATGTACCTCACTTTGCTGTACAGCAGAAACTAACACAACATTGTAAATCAACTACACTCCGATAAAAATTTCAAAAAAATAAAATAAAATATATGTACCAACCACTGGAACTGCTCACACTTCAGGCCAGGCCCATCTGACACAGGGGACAGAGGCCCATGAAGCCTCCTCCCACACTGGACCATTCTTTTCCCTTTCACATTCTGCTCTGGCCAGCCCAAGATCAAATACCTGTCACTGGGCAATAAAGTGATAGGCAGTAATAAATCAGTGGCCCTAATGAGCAAGTTCCTTGAAAACTCACTGGGCACAAACAGCTGGCATTAATAGTCCGGTGAGGCCACCACTGTCCTTCCATGAATGCTGCATGAAAATACACAGCTGGCAACAAAGAGCCTGGGGGAGCAGATGAACGCCCACTTATAGAACAATCGCGATGAGGGCAACAGGCAGCAGTTTGGGAGGCGGATTTAAATCTCATTAACAGCAACAAAAGCACTCACTCCGGACGTACCATGCGTCTCTGCTCCTGCCAACAGCCGTCCCCTCCCTTCCGTTCCTGTTTCCACCACTCCAGTAAATTTCTCCTGTCATCATTTCATATAAAACAGGCTCCAACTCTGTCAGTTCTAATGTTTGTAAGAATCTACTGTGAGTACAAAACATGACTACCCATCTATGAAACCAAGGTTTCTATTCAGGAAAAGGACAGACCAAGGAATTTCTCAACGCAACTTGGAGGGTTGTTTCCACCTGTAAGATGTGCCACCATCACTCACCGTCAGCTGCGCTGGGGCCAGGATTGATGAGTGTCTCCAGTGTACAGGGCCCCCTGGACGACATGATGGCTGGGAAACCGGGCACCAGGCAAGCAAAGATCAGCACCTGCTCTTCTGCACAGTTTGTCTGAAGTGCTTGAAGCCACAGGAGATACAGCCTGATTCCTTCACACCTTATCTAAAAACAATATCAAAGGCAACAAAAGTAAATACGTACATGTATTTGTAGGAATGCATTGCAATGTAGCATTAGTTCTGGGGGAAAATAAACTAGAAGCTAAAAGCATTACTGAAGTCCTGCACCAAGTCCTTCCCTGAGTGACAAGGAAGCAAGGGCACTGCAACCCAGCACGAGGGCCAGAGTGCCTGAGCTCCAGTGCAGCCTCAGCCACTTTCTAGCTTTAGCTGTGAGCCGTGGAGGACCACTTAACTCCTCTGTGCCTCAGCGCCCCCATCTGTAAAACAGGGACGATAACAGAGTTTACCACAAAGTGCTGGTATGGGGTGAAGTGAGTTAGAACTGCCCAGCTCACATAAGTGCTACCTAAGCATTTCCTATAAGCAGTATTTCATTCTTCATGGCAACAGCACCCATACCATCAACGCTTGAATACTCATGAAAACAATGCAAAGAGAATCGTCCTCCAAACTTACACTGCGCTTTGGATAGAATTTTTGTCATGGCACTACATTATGCACATGTATGATGTTCTTGAAAATCAGAACACTTAGAGCTGAATAGGACCCTGAAGACCTGGCTCCCCTGTCTGTGTCCCTACTCTATTCTCTCCTACACTTTGCCATGCGCCAAATCGTTGGCATCATCGGTACAAAATATCAATATAGGCAGATGTGCCCTTTTTCCTCCTCTGCACTTACTTTCAACTTCCCATTCCAAGAATTCATAAACACAGGTAACTCCATTTTTATATTCCTAAATGGCTGGGAAGATGATGTCAATAAAAGAGGTTAAATAAGCAAAGGAGATGAAAAAAATGTCAGACGCAGCTGAAAGACATAGTGAGCTCCAAATACAGGTAACTGAGGGGCTGCCTGATCTCCTTTCAGTGACACCAAAGTGGTGCTGATTCCTCCACAGCAAGTGTTCAAGCCAAGCCCCAGGCTCTGCAGGAAAGGTAAGAGGAGGAGGAGAGGGAGGGAGGGAGAGAGGGAGAGAGGGAGAGAGGGAGAGAGAAAAGCTTGGCTGACCCCCCAGAGAAGTCAAATACACCAAGACAGATACCCCATCAACACTGATCCCATGACACCCTTCCAGACATGCCCTGGACTCAGCACTGCTCTGCTCTGCTCTGCTCAGCCACTCACACCTGCCCAGCAGGTAAGATGAGCGGTGACGATGCTGAATACATAATGCTATTCAGCACCCAACAAAAAATGACAGGGCTCTATGTATATCTAACCAAATTATATCAAATTTAACAAGAGAAAATTTTCTACATACTCCGATCACAAATCGCCAATTTTTTATGTTAACTACATTAAGATAATTAAATATAAATAAGTCCAATAATAAACACAAGATAAGCTGGTAAGTTTTAGCTATAAGACCATTAATTAAAATAGGAGGGACAAAATATGGAACAGTCACGAAACTAGGGACAGCTCATCTCTTTTTTCCAACAGGTAAGAGAGAGTGAACCTATTAAAGGCACGCACATAAATTAAATAGCTATGAAGTGAATTATCTTCCATAAAACATACATCCCAGGCTGGCTTCTTTTGCCACTTACGTTTTAGGGTCATCTTATTCCAGCATCAAATGGTATACTTTTATAAAAGGCACATTCATTATAAATAAGCCAATTTTAACTTAAATTACAAGATCAACCCGCTGCAAATAAACATTCAAGAGTCAGCCTCTGCTGCTCTTTTTCCCCACAAGTGTTCTCAAAAAGAGCAAAAAATAGGGCTTCCCTGGTGGCGCAGTGGTTGAGAGTCCGCCTGTCGATGCAGGGGACACAGGTTCGTGCCCCGGTCCGGGAAGATCCCACATGCCGCGGAGCGGCTGGGCCCGTGAGCCATGGCCGCTGAGCCTGCACGTCCGGAGCCTGTGCTCCGCAACGGGAGAGGCCACAAAAGTGAGAGGCCCGCGTACCGCAAAAAAAAAAAAAAGCAAAAAATAATTGAGAGACAACTATAATTTTTAACAACAAGATTACTGGGGTGAACAGAATCAGGTACATTAGCTCTGAAGCTTAGGGAGGATCTGGTTCAACTTCTCTTTTCTGATGATACAGCTGAAGCAGTCAGCACCTCGCCGGTGGTCCCCTGGCTGCACAGGGCAGAATAGAAATTAGAACGCAGGATTCCAAACTCCGAATGCCAAGCCGCTTTCTCCTACTAATGTTTAAAATGTCTAGCACAATAAATTATTATGTAAGTATAAAACTCTAACAATATTTGTCATATCATTTCTCAATTAAAATAAAAATTAAGTTAAATGGCTTTTAAAGATTTTGTTTTTCAAAATGGCCTAATTTTGTCACTTTATGGCATGAATAAGTTTAAGAGTAATTAAAAAAGCCATTACACTTTCATCTAAAATAAATACCTTAATAGAATTTCCAGTGTGTAGAAGCTTCTTTAACGTTGAGCCTGAAAGTTTAAAACAATGAATTAGAAATGGAGTATGTGAATGCATATCTAAGACCTATTTTTTAAAAATTAGTTTTAGAAAGAAAAAATGCACTTATGACAAAAGATATCATTTTTAAAAAATAAAAGGAAAGAAGGCTGACCTTCAGAAGCAAAGCAATGTCATAGAAGGAGAGATGTTGTTAGGATAAAAATACTTTAAGTATGAACCTCTTCAAAATTCTTTTAAAAGAGTCAAAGTGATTGATATTAAGGTAACCCAAATGCCCACAGTGGATTATGTGCAAATGTCTCTGTCAGGCACAAAATGAATGATTTCTTTAAATCTCTAAAGGAAAACATAATATAAAACTACCACTCACAAAACATTTTTACAAGACCATTTTGCAAATATTCAGGACAGCATGTCTCTCTCTTTGCAATGACAACCACATTTATGGGTTCTGTCCATCAATAAATCATCTAGCAGAGCACTTAGGTCACTGCTGAGGAGAGGAATTCAAGGTTTCATCAGAACTACACCAGCTGGTGCTGCAGCCCACTTGGGGGAGAAGTCTTCCTCATGAGGACAGAGACATAGTACCTATTACTCGCTAGATGTGTTCATGCCTTTAGCATAGAGATGGCTTGGCAACCACATCTCAGTATCACATGTAGCCCCTAAATGAGATATCAACCTCGAAAAGGAAGTAATCTTTTTTTTTTTTCTTTTTTTTGCAGTACGCGGGCCTCTCACTGTTGTGGCCTCTCCCATTGCGGAGCACAGGCTCCGGACGCGCAGGCTCAGCGGCCATGGCTCACGGGCCCAGCCGCTCCGCGGCATGTGGGATCTTCCCGGACCGGGGCATGAACCCGTGTCCCCTGCATCAGCAGGCGGACTCTCAACCACTGCACCACCAGGGAAGCCCCGGAAGTAATCTTTTAAAATAAAAATAAATTGGAAGTCTTAAGCGAGAGAACCTTTTTTCCCAATTTTTTTGAGAAAAAAAAATTATTTCGATTTCCTGATGGAAAGTTCTGTGCAATATTTTAAAATTGGATATCAAGACACTTTACACCACCAACATATTTTGAAGAAATAGAGCCAGTGCCTCGACAACTGCTACAGGTTGTATCTATGTGGACAGATACACGTATGTCAGTTAAATGCATACACTTTAGGAATTCATTACCTAGAATGAAATCACTGGCTTTCTGAAGGAACCTTGTACAGCTATCTGCTGTACTGTTGATAACACCTAACGCTGGGCTCGGTGGGAACTCACCATCGTCGTGACTAGGTTGCAGCACTGAATTACTAATGGTTTGTGATGAAGTAGGAAGTTAAAACACCCACTTCCCTCCACATCTGTCACCAAAGCACGTCTAGTGATTTGGGGTCCAGAGTCAGCATTGACTAGGCTGGGCTCTCTCACAGCTGAGCCCTGAGTGCCTGTGCTCACAGGACTACTTATCCCACACCTGTCCTCCACCTGGTCCTCGTCCCTCGCCTCCCTGTTCATCCACTCTTGGACCAAGCCCACTCTGCCTCAGCTTAGTATTTGCTCCATTATGTCCATGAGGACCTCCCAAGGCTTGGCAGAGCCGGCAGAACCTCACCTCCTGGGAGACTCGGGATAAAGTCTTCACAGCTCTCTTCCCAGACATCCGGCAAATCCATCATCTTGCAACACATTCTCAGAAACAGTTTCTCCTGCTCATTGTGTGTGACCACGGGGGGGTTGTCAGTCCTTCCTTCCCCTTCTTGAAATGGGCTCAACATTTTTATTTTAAACTCTCAGCCTACCCATAGTTGCCTATATCTACACTTCTCTACACAGGGAGGAGAAAATACATAGGAAAAGGACAGACTTTACAAAGAGACATAGAGAATCTATGCCCCGTATCTGTCAACAGTACCCTACTTTTTGAAATGATTCTGTTAATTCGTTACAGCAGCAATAGAAAACTAATATATATATATTTGATCTATTCCATCCTGCTGTATTCAGAAACTCTCAGATGTGTGAGGCAGTGCAGCTTAGCAGTTGCAAGCCAGATTCAGGAGCCAGACTGCTAGGGTTCAAATCTAGGTTCTGTGCTTACTGTGTAACCTGGGTCACTTACTTACTTTCACCATGCCTGAGTTTTCTCATCTGTAAAATGGGATAATAACAGTGCCTACCAGAGAGCACTGTAATGAGGTTTAAATGAGTTTATATACAGGCTTAGAACAGTGTCTGGTACATGCGAAGCACATTCCCCCCGAAAGACAGGGCATCAGCTATTCTTTAAGGACCTCTTTTTAAATAAGATCAACATTAGAAAGAAAAATGTGTGCAGTGCAGGCACATGTCAGAGGGTTTCAACATGAGAATTGGTGATGAGTACCTGAGAGCCTTCCCTGGTCACGTTAGGTATTTCTTAAAGACCCTAAGTTCACAAAGATATTTCTACTTTTACTTTACCATTATGAAATCAGTTTCATTTTAATTTCAAAAAGTTTCTCTCTGTATATCATTCCTGTTTGGATTTTTAAACTCCTCAACCAAACTGTGATTATACCCACCTCCATCTCTTTTATGTGCCTCTTCAAGCCTACTGATTACCACTATATTGACTCATGTGAAAAAAGAATAAATGAATGAGTACAGTAAAGTAGTTGAAAAACATTGAAAAATCAAAAAGCTCAATATTGAAAAATGAAAAAGTATTATGAAAAATCACACTAGTTTAAATATTTATAACACAGAATGTATTTTAATTTTACTTTCCTGGCTTTAATGGAAGCAAATTAATCAATGTTTTCAAAGTCTACTTCTTTGCTTATCTCACTGATAAGTGCTTGAAGATTTCTCCTGATAAAGTGGCAATCTTTTCAAGATCTTTTAAAGATATTTTTAAGGCCACAATTTCACAAAGACGTGTCAAATCTAACTTTAACATTATAAAACCCTTCCTTATTTATCTTTAATTAAAAAAAAACCTCCCTCTGTGTATGCATCGTGCCTCAAGCCAATTAATAAGCGATGGCAGTATGACATCAGAGAAGGGGCAAGAGCATGGAGGAATGCCAAGTGGGTGCTGGTGTACAAGCTCTGCTGAAAGTGCCAGTAGAGCAGAAGCACAGGACTTTCTGGCACTACAACATCTAAGCACAGGGGAGCAGCAGTCTACCGGAGGAAGCTGAAATTAACAATGATTATCTCAAAATGAATCAAGGGCCTAAATGTGAAATATATAACTATAAAACTTCTAGAAGGAAACACAGGAGATCTTTGTGATCTTGGGTTAGGCAAAGATTCCTTAGACATGACACCAAAAGCATAATCCATAAAAGCAAAATTGGTAAACTGGATTTCATCAAAAGTAAAAACTTCTACTCTTTGAAGGACACTATTAAAGAAATGAAAAGATGAGCCAGAGCCAGGAAGACAGTATTTTCAAATCATATATTTGATTGAAACACTTATAACTAGAATATGTGAAGAATTCTTAAAATTCAGTATTGGGGGGAAACCCTCAATTTAAAAATAGGCAATAGATTCAAAGATACACTTCACCAAAGACATACAGGTGGCAAATAGCGCATGAAAAGATGCTCAAGATCATTAGTCGTTAGAGAAATGCAAATTACAACCACAACGAGATACCACTACCGCTAAAATTAAAAGACTGATAAGACTAAGTGTTGGTGAGAATGTGGAGTAATCGGAACTCTCACACTGCTGGCAGGAATGTAAAATGGTACAACCACTTGGGAAAATAGTCTGGCAGTTAAACACATGCCTTTATTTGATTCAGCCATTCCATTCTCAAGAGACTGGAAAGCACATGTCCACACACAAAGACTTGTACACAAATGTTTACAGTAGCTTTATTTGTAGCCACATACTAGAAACAACCCAAAGGCCCATCATCAAATGAATGGATAAAAAAACTATGGTATATCCATTCAATGGACTACTGTACAACTTAGAAATAAAAAGGAATGAACTATTAATACATGCACCAACACAGATGACTCTCAAAATAATTGTATTGAGTGAAAGAAGCCAAACAAAAAAGAGTACACTGCATGATTCTATTTCTATAAGACTCTAAAAAATCAAACTATAAGGACAAAAAGCACATCAGTGGTTGCCTGGGGACTGGGGGGTGAGCTGGGGAAGGGTGGAATGGGGCAGGAGGAAACTTTTGGGAGTGATGGCTATGTTCATTATCTTGATTGCAGCAATGGCTGCACAGGTGTATACCTACGCTTAAACTTATGAAAATGTATATTTTAAACATGTACAATTTGTTTTATGTCAATTATACTTTTAAAAAGCTGTATTTAAAAAAAAAAAAACAGAGCAGGTAGCCTGGAAATGACTGAGTGAAAGATCAGGGATGGAGATTGTGGTCAGACAGAGATCTGCATCATGACAAGGCTTGGAAGAGAAGTCAGGAAGCCACAGAAGGCGAGGGGGTCAAGGGGCTGATGGGTAGCTATGGCTGCCATGAAGGAAAAGGACTGAGAGAGAGTAAAGCCGTTAAAAAAGAAAAGTAAGTGAGCAGAAGATCAGAGGACATGGCAACAACAAGAGAAGAAGGCAGCATCGTCAAGGGAGAGAGGTTTCCGTAGAAGGGGTGGTGGATGAGGTCTGGAATGGGCCTTGAAGGAAAAAAGACCGTGGTCTCACCCCCATACCCCTGAGGGAGACAGAGAAGCATCAGAGAAAACCCAGGTTTCTGCAGCCAAGGAGATGAAAGCAAGAGGCCGAGGCTGTAGGGCTGTCGCTTAACCCAAGAAGAGGGCTTCCGGAGGGCAGAGCACAAAGGCGAAAGAGGGGAAGAAACGCAGAGCAGTGATGGGGGAAGCACCCGAAGGAGGATGCTGGGAGGACACCAAGTGAGCTGCCAGGGCATCAGGCCCAGCCAGCCCTCAGTGGGCACGAGGCACACAGGGCCCCGGACTTAGCCCAGCCTGGCTGTGATGCACCCTGAGGGAGTCCTGGTGTGAAGTGCCTGGGGAGCCCCCGCTCCCTCGGGAAGAGTGGGCTGACGGGGCGGGGCCCTGGGAGGGCTGTCAGACTCAGACTCCCAAAGAGTGAGCAGCAGAAACTATGAGAAATGAGCCTCAGAGAGTGTGTTCACATCCCAGGCAATGTGAGCCCACTGGGTAGCCCGGGGTATACCCAATGCAAGGATACTCTTTAAAAGCCATAAACATATTTGCAGTTTAGTTATGCACCTGGTTTTTATACTATGTATAAGAAAAACCTAGTTGAACAAACTGGATTCAGTGACTCATATATAAAAACCATGTATGAAGTTTTGTACATGTGTGAACTTTTATTAATTGAGCCTGCTCCTTTAAGCCCAAAGGTTATTTATTTTTTAAACATTTTTAATATAAAACATCTCTAATATGAAACATATACTTTCATCCACTCGGCAAACATTTACTGAGTACAGATGCAGCACTATACACTGAATGGGACAGAAAATCTTTATAGAAGCTCAGGAGTAGTAAACCTTCTTAAAGTGAACACATGTATAACTTGAGTCCTGTACTAAGACACATGGGCACATGAAGGGGTGCCACAGCCTGCCCTTGTACCAAATATCCCTGGTTTGCTGCTGTGCCATTCTTTGTCATCATCTCACTCCCTGTCAGTTCTCAGTATTACTCTCAGATAAGGCTTCAAGCAGCCACGTTTACCCACCATGATTTACTACTGGCCTAAAATGGACTTCAAGAAAAATCTAATAAACACATTTTTTTCCATTTGTAATTAGTAATGGAAATTTGCAAATAGTTGAGTAACAGGCCAGCATATATCAAGAGTTCATAAGTGCTGTGTCAGCCATTTCCCTAATCTCCTTACTCTCCAAACATCACTTGAATCAGTATCTCCAGATGCTCAGAATAATGAGCCAGTGTTCATTTCACACTGCAAGCCTTAGAGTTCAAATATGTTCCTTGTTCACAGATTTACAGCAAGGAGCCAGCCTTAAAAACCTTACAGATAGGCTTCCCTGGTGGCACAGTGGTTGAGAGTCCGCCTGCCGATGCTGGGGACACGGGTTCGTGCCCCGGTCCAGGAAGATCCCACATGCCGCGAAGCGGCTAGGCCTGTGAGCCATGGCCGCTGAGCCTGTGCGTCCAGAGCCTGTGCTCCGCAAGGGGAGAGGCCACAAGAGTGAGAGGCCCGCGTACCGCAAAAACAAACAAACAAAAAAAACAACCTTACAGACTATTTTTTCCCTCTAAGAACACTTTTAAGAGAAATAGAATGTCTCTCTTTGCTACAGACAAAACATGATGACAAGATAAGAAGCCGACTTCAAAAACTGTGGCAATTGATGTTTCGAATTATCTCCCTCCTTCTCAGGGTAAAATGTGGCTATCGGGTGGGTCTGAGAGCTTCTAAGACTTGCAGATGCAGGAGTTGCTCATATTTTCGGCTTCTGTGCTAGTAACATTGTCATTTGTACTGTGGGGCAGGAAGCATGCTGTGTCAGTGCTGTGAAAACCAAACTCCAAGGTGCTAACCCAATATTTCAGAGTACCTTGGCCCCTACCAGGCCCAATTAACATTTAATTAAGACGTTTACACAGCAGTGTTCTTCCTATTAGGTAAGGAATACCAGATATCTAAATAGAATGCGAAAACCTGCAATAAGGGAGCTTAGGTCCCTAAACTGTCAGGCGCTGGGAAAAGCTTCCTGTCCTGACCCCAGAGGTTTTGCACATGTCAAGACGCCAGTGCTAAGAAGAGATCCAAGGCACATTCTCTCCCTTTGATATCTGGTATTTCCCTACAGTTTCTTACTTTCTATAACGAACTTGGTCAAGATCTTGAGTGACAAATAGCAACAGTTTTAACAGGTCCAAACAAACTGGGAAGAATGCAAGAGGTACAGCTGAGGTATTAAAAAAAAAAAAAATGTGTAGAATTACAAATCCACAGTCGCTTACTGGCGATTTCAAAATCCAAAAAGCTATGAAAACAGAAACTTTTCTGTGTAACTCTTTTTTGTTTTTACATTTTCATTTTTTTTATTGGAGTATAGTTGCTTTACAATGTTGTGTTAGTTTCCACCGTACAGCAAAGTGGATCAGCTACACGTATACATATATCCCCTCTTTTTTGGATTTCCTTCCCATTTAGGTCACCACAGGGCACTGAGTAGAGTTCCCTGTGCTGTGCGGTACAGTAGGTTCTCATTAGATATCTATTTTATACATAGTATCAATAGTGTATAGATGTCAATCCCCATCTCCCAATTCATCCCACCACCCCCCCTTACCCCCTTGGTATCCATACGTTTGTTCTCTATGTATGTCTCTACTTCTGCTTTGCAAATAAGATCATTTATACCATTTTTTTAAATTCCAAATATATGCATTATATTCGATATTTGTTTTTCTCTTTCTGTGTCATTCTTTAGTGGACAAGACCTGACGTGACCTGAACTCATGCGGTGGCAACACCGGGCTAGCCTGAGGCTATTTGGGGTGTAGTTATCTCACAATAATGAGTACTTACACCTCAGGCTACAGAAAACCTGACACTCTGGGTTACAGGGTGCTGCCCAGGCCCCTGGGGGTTACTTACAGACACTAATGTTGACTCGATGGTCGTTATACACCCACGCACCACAGCGCCATTCTGAAATCTGAGAAACTCTGATTCAACCCACGTCTAGCCTGGAGAGCATCAGAAAAGGGATGTGGGCCCATCGCAACACCAACTTCTACCCAGTTCGATAAATCGCGCAAAAATTTACTTACCTGAAAAAAGCCTGTTTGATTCAAGCATTAAGTATACAAGTGTCAATAATAAGGATGACTTGATACACAAATGCTCATTCTTGAACGTCCTTGGACATGATGCATTCTGACTGAGTTACAGAGCTGGCTTATTCTACACAACGGACAAAGATAACACCTGCTCTCCCAGGGGCTCAGGAGACCTGGCGCTCTGCAGTCCCCGAGCCAGAAGTCACTGTTCTCAGAAAGATACTCTTAAACTGGGTACCAACGCTACTTGTACCAGCAATTGTAACCAGCCCACGAGGTCCTGGGCAGAGTTGAAGTGATACTACACACTGCCTAATGGGTACCTAAAGTTTCACAACACAAGTGGCAAGTTAATTTCCACACGTAGTTCTAGTAAGTTCATTCATGCTGAGGGGAGCCTACTAGTCTTCAGACATTGTAAAGTATTATCTGAAGAAAATGAGGGTGGTTTTCACACAGACGACATAAACAACATTGAAGGATTATAGGGAGCACAGATAAACACTGCATGCAGGTATTTTTCACTGTCATCCATTCCTGCTGTACTGCAGAGCATCACATCCCTGTGATGTCACTCTTATACTTAATGTTTAATTTTTTTTTAATTTTTACCTTAATTTAAATACAGAAGGTCAAAGCATCAGTTAAACAGAAAGGCTATCAACAACTCTAAAGTTTAAAGAAAAACTTTCTTTGTGTGTTTGAAAGCTTGAAAGACCAAGGCACGATCTTAAGATAACGATTCATTCATTCAGTTCAATAGTGTGCTTAGTATATATACTTTACCTTCTTCACATTTATAACATTTATAACATATAACTTTAAATAATTCAGTTTATATAAAGATCGGTTACAGTTTTCACATAAATAATCCTAAATTAAGTTTAGGACCCTGAACTTTGGAACATCCCCTGACTGTGCCACGTTCTTTCAGGTTCCCTATCATTTTCCTATTGATCTCTCACCTGGAAAGCCCTTCCCACACTCATCTTTCAAGGCTCAGATTGAAATGACCTCTTTCAAAGGCTTCCTCAATCCCTCTGAATAGGATTATTCAACTTTTCTTCTTTGCTCCCATTACACTTCTTGTAGAGCAATGATCATACTGTACTCGTTTTTTCTCACCTAATCCCCGTTAGGCAACCAGCTTACATAATACAGTATGGTGAGATGCTCTGTTTTTGCCTCTCTCCCTCAATAAATATTTGAAAAGTCTCTCCCTCAATAAAAGTCTCTCCCTCAATAAATATTTGAACGAATGAATGATCTAATAGTTAAGATTCCACTATAAGGTCATGCTCTCCTCAAATATGACCACCTGGTAAGGCAGAAGAGTTACAGGAAATGTCAGAGTCCTCTAAGGCAGGAGGACTGAACCGGACACTCTATTTAAAGATAAGGTAGAATTCACAATCAATGCCACAAATTACTCTTGTTGTACTGTGAATAGTAAATTGAGAGTAAACTGTGAGATGTCGAGAACTGGACAGAAGGGCAGCCACGGTAACTTGCTTTATTTCAAGTTCCCTCTTGCTGCCACATTCTAAAACGGTCAAACAAAATAATTCTGAGTCCGTGATAAAGGCCTGAAGAACAAGATACTCTTGCAAGAAAAAAATGTAAAATTATTTAAGTAAAATACTCCAGATCAGCTTTACGTGCACAGGAATCCCCTGGGACTCTTGTTGGAAAAGCAGGCTGTAATTCAAGAGGTCTGGCTGGGGCCTGAGATTCTGCATTTTCTAACAAGCTCTCAGGTGAGGTTGAGGCTGCTGGTCTGTGAACCACTTTTAGAGCAGGAGACAGACGATGCACTTCCCTCTGAAGGCCAGGTGGGACTGTCTCAGCTTTAATTGGCACACTTATTAATATTCCCTGCTGTAACCTATCTTGATGGTGCTGATTATACAAAACAATACTGAAAATACTATTGGAAGAAATCTATATTACTTAACATTTTTGTAATTGTTCTTACCTATACTCTGGTAATGCCATCGAAAGAAAATTCGTTCAGGTAGAAACTGCAGTATTTTCTATAAAACAAACAAACGAAAATTCAGAAGATATAAAGAGAAAATAAACAACAAATGAAATTACACATTTTCATGTTAGCCCATAGTACATGCTGTATATCTATATATATCTATATAGATATATTTCAGAAAAGAAAAAAAAACTTCATAATAACATAAATATTGCACTTTATTTTGGACCCCAGTGGGACAGTCTCTTTTACTTGCCCCAAGCAAACTTCCTTCCCTGAATGTTTTAAAGAGATTACTGTCCCAACTTGAATTCTCCCTATAAGAAAGAAAAGAGAAAAAAAAACCTGAAGTGATCATTTTATCTTAATTAAATCACAGCCATTGCTTAAATATTACAAGAATAAGCTCTCAAATGCCAGATTCTCTAGGTGTCTTCTTTTTCACCTTCCACTTCCCATTTTCATTAAAATCCTCGCTGGTCTCTGGACAAGAAACGGAATTGGGAAGAAAGATGAACAACAAAAAGGATAAGACCTTACTCAGTGGAATAAGGAAATGAAATTGGTGGCAAGAATTTCTTGAAATTAATAGCTAAAAATTAGTTTTAGGATTGTAGTATCCCCCCACCACTGCCTCTGGTAGATACAATAAAGAACAAATTTACAATATACAAGAGTATTTGGAGAATGAAAGCAGCTTTTCCCGAAAGACCCAAACAAACGAGAACGACTTTATTTTCACTCTACAACAAGTATTGGCAAGTTACTCTTGGGCAATAAAAGTCCTTGTATTCTATCTGTAACTGCCTTTTAAAAAAATGTAGAAAATCCAAACGCTGGTTAAAATTCATTCCTTGGTATTGATAATATATTTCTATTTTACTATGAAAATCCTCATTCTAGGTTTATCTAGCCTAACAGTCTAACATTTTGAAAGATTAAGGTAGGGACTTCCCTGGTGGTCCAGTGGCTAAGACTCCGCGCGCTCCCAATGCAGGGGGCCCTGGTTCGATCCCTGGTCAGGGAACTAGACCCTGAATGCCGCAACTAAAGATCTCGCATGCTGCAACAAAAATCCCAAGTGCTGCAACTAAGATCTGGCACAGCCAAATAAATAAATAAATATTTTAAAAAATATATCAGATTCCTATGATTAAAAAATTGAAAAAAAAAGATTAAGGTAAAAAACTTATTGATATATTCAGACCTCCGGAATAAGTATATTTCCAGGCAGCTATCGACACACCACCTCTTCCATTCAAGCCAGCTTGGGGTTTGGTTTGGTTTTCTTGTCGTAACTTTCCAACTGGGTCAGCAATATACACGTGTGTTTACCTCATTTGTTCCCACCTGACAATAAAGCAATGTGTAAGAACGTCTACTGGGAAAGCCACCACAGGTAAACCTGATCCAATGTGGGTGACTATCAAGGGCACGACTTGTCCCGGCTTGGACGTCTTTCCCAGCAGATGGGCCTCACTGTAAACGTCACCTCCTCCATCACCTGTCCCATCGTCCCTGGCACAGTCCTCACCCCTGGCTGACTGGAAGCCCCATGAAGGCCAGAACACCCTGAAATATCCCCAGGGCCCGAAGCATGCCTGGTACACAGTCGGTGCTCAATAAATATTCAGTAAAAGAATTCTGAATGTTTTTTACTTGTGAAATTGTGAATTTTATAGGTAATCCTGATCTTTGTTATGGTCTTATATTCACATTGAAATAATATGTACCTTATATTTCCTTAAACATCACTGAATTAGTGATGGCATTTACATTAAAATACATTAAAATGTGTGGGCGTTTTTTAGCCCTGAACCTAGTAAAGAAAACCCAAACAAAAAATAAAACCTGCATCATTTAAAAGAACTAAGTTTTTCAAAATCTGATAAACATAAAATATAAATGTATTTAGTTACATAATTTGTCATAAATTCTACACACTACACATCTACAAAGATGAAAATGCTACACAGACCATCAAAGATTCTTTCTGATTATATATTAATGCTGTGCATAGCTGATCACATGCTGAAAATCACTAAATTCTCTCCTCCATTTTTCCACTTCAGACTTCCCCTAGAACATGTTGGTTTGTTATCTTTTAACCCCATAATTCTAAAGGGTACCTTAAATTTGTTTTACTATGTGATAATACTGACATACACTCAAACATACCTACACACACACACACACACACACACACACACACCACACACACACACACGGCAGATCTACACACACACACACACACACACACGCCAGATCCCACTTAGTGAAAAATATCTATAAGCCTTGGTATTTGAAATGCAGAAATAAAATAACCATGAATAAAATACTTTGTCTTTACTTCCAAGGGTTTCATGATTCATGGGCAAGAGAGACGGTAAGGAAAATATCATTCAGGGAAAAAAAGAAGCCTGACAGAAATTTGTATGATGTGTTACACGGGTGAGGGGAAAGCGCCTCCCATCAGTGGGGACTTCATGGATTGCTTCCTGGAAAAGAGGACACTTGGGCTAAGACTTACAGATTAATTAAATTGCCAAGTGGAGGGCAGGAACAGAGGAGGAGCGTGTGTGAAGGTTCAGAGGCAGACAGCAGCAGGCAGTAAGCGTAGCAGGCAGGCGGCTGAGAAGGGAGGAGACGGGCCTGGAGAGGCAGGCGAGGCCGGGGTTGATGCTCTCCCTGGAGCAGGTTCCGTAAGACGGCTGAGAAGAAAGGCAGGGGCGTGCAGGAAGAAGCAGTGGTAGTATTTCAGACGGAGTGAAATGGCCTGGACCAGGGGCAGCAGGGTAAGAGGAGAAGCTGGCACAGTGACATTCAGAAGGGGAAACTGTCAAGGTGGACAGGTCGAGTAGCTGGGGTAAATGGAGGACTCAAGAATGACCCCCCCCCCACCTGCCAGAGGGCTCGGTAGATGGCAATAATTTAATCCAAGATGTCAAATCCAGAAGGAATTCCATAATTGAAGCATGTCAGGTTTGGCTCTGGACATCCTGGAATTTGAGGTGTCAGTGGACCACCTTACTGAAGATGTTCTGATAGGCAATCGGGTATATGGGTCTAGAATATAGAAATGGGATCTGGATGGTAACAGAAAACAGGCAGCAGTTAAAGGTGTGTGTATGTGAGACCCTTCAGGGAGAGAGCCTGAAATGAAATGAGATAAAACCCAAGCACTAACAGTTTCCTGAAGTTCTGCTAAGGAGGTAAGGACGCGGGGGGCCGGACGGGGGAACAGAAGTTAGAAGCAAGCGTGCACAAGTCAAAGGAGAAACTCTGGATGTGCCAGGTGTTTGTAGGCTTATTGTGTTAAAGATTAGAAATACGTATGACTAATTGATATGACAACTAGTTAGAAAAAGCTAAAGATGCTGGAAATGTGGGGAAATCGCTGCCACATAACAAAGTGACTTCAGCGTTAAATCAAGTGAGCTCGATGGTTTCCCTTGCCCAGAGAACCCACAACCTTTTTCGGCCAAACACCAAGTGCCAGGCAGGATGGATCTATCAGTCTATAAACTCTATGAAGGCAAGTGGCTCTCTGGGGGGGAAAAAATCAAAAAAGGTCTTCACTTTGCAATTATACCAGCATGCATTTTAGATGGATAACACACAAAAGGAACTAAATGTAAAAACTCGGTTATGTCTTGTTAAGTTCCATTACATTAAAAGGGAATCACAAGAAGAAGAAGAAAGTCAGATTTCTACAGAACATTTTAACAGGAACCAATGCAAGCATTGTCCTACCATCAGAATGTAAACCTGAATGTCCCCATGAGCTGCAGAAGACACGACAGCAGAGAAAACCCAGAGACAGGTCTATGGATTGCGGGAGAATATCACAAGCAAGGAGGTGAGTACAAGAAAACCACCTACTCTGGAACCAAGGATACAGATGAGGGTATCAGCAGTTGGGCTGCTGTCCAGCCAAACAAGCAGCTCTGGAGCCCAGAACAAGCACATCTGGGGGTGGGCTGGGGGCTCTCCGGACTCAAGAGAGAAAGACAGCTTCCATTTGTGCCTAAGTTTTATGATTCTTTTTTTTCAGTCAATATTCATTTATTTATTTATTTATTTTTAATTTTTATTAAATGAGTCTTTAAATTCTATAGTACTTTACCATTTTCAAAAGTTTCACACACATGATTTCATACAATCTCATAATAACCCTTTTTCCCCCCAACTCCCATATTGCCCCTCCCCCCTTCCCTCTCCCCACTGGTAACCACTAGTTTGTTCTCTATATCTGTGAGTCTGCTTCTTTTTGGTTTTATTCACTAGTTGGTTGTATTTTTTAGATCCCACATATAAGTGATATCAACAGTATTTGTCTTTCTCTGTCTGACTTATTTCGCTCAGCATAATGCCCTCCAAGTTCATCCATGCTGCTGCAAATGGCAATATTTCATGCTTTTTTATGGCTGAGTAGTATTCCATTGTTTATATATTCCACATCTTCTTTATCCATCATCTGTCGGTGGACATTTAGGTTGCTTCCATACCTTGGCAACTGTAAATAATGCTGTTAAGTTTTAGGATTCTTTAACTCATCCTTTCTCTTTACCAAAAAATTTACTACAGAGGCTATTTCAATATGTCTGCTACCAAATGAATAATAATGGTTGCAGGTTGAGTTCTCTGGGAAACAGACCCTGTGTGCAGTTAGAAGCCCTAGTGGTTTATGGGGAATAGCATCTGTGAAAGAGAAACAGACCCCCACACAGAGCTCACAGTATGTTAGAGGAGCCCCACGTGCCTGATGATGGCCAGGCCACTGTACTGCTGCCTCGCTCAGTCACTGGCTGGGGTCGTGATGGGAAGAGCATGGCCGTGGCTGGAAAGCTGAAGACAGCGCTGACAGCCGGCGGCTGGGGTGACCCCACTCCTTGCAGCCAGGCTGGAGGGGATTCGAGCTGCACTCGTCTCTGTCTGCCACGGTCATCTTCCAATGACTAATCAGGACATTCTCATATCAAGAGGCTGAAGTCCTAAAGAAGTGCACCCTACTTCGGGGACGGGGTCTCTGCTGGCTGCAGCCTCAAGGAGATGGGAGCTGGACAGCTGCGTCATCCCTGCACATCTCCTGCCTCCTTGCATCCAGCCCGCTCTCCCAGAGTGAGCGGGACAGCAGCACTCGGTGTCCTCCTCTGTCATGCTTTCCTCAGGGGGATTTGGCACCCCGCCTACATTCTGGGATCATCTTCTGGGCCCATCTTGCTACTTAATCTAAAAATTTTGTACAGCTGAGGCTGAGAAAAGTACTCTAAAGAGTTAGGAGAGAGCTCATCTTGGACAAGACGAATGCCTAGCATGCCCAATGGCTCTTCAGATCTTCACTGTAGTCAGGAAACCAAGTTGGCACTGAATCACGCTCTTCAGCTTTCCAAAATACACATTGGTCTTCTTGATTTAGGTTTCTTTTCTTAGTATGCACCAAAGACAAATGTCTTTTTAATATAAAGAAGGACAAAGGATACAGCAAGGTGGCGTGCATCTGGATGCTTGGATGCTCTCAGTTGGCCACAAGTAGACTCAACTTGTTCTGAGGACGGGTCTATATTATCATCACCACTTCTGGATAAAAGTTTTCAGATTTACAAAATGGATGGACTTTAAAGATACTCAAAAATAAACTCAGTAAGGTTTGGATAGGAAACACCATGCCCAATATCTGAGCTACTAAGAATATTCCCAAATGGATGTAATATTATACAACAACTAGAAGGCTGAAACTACCCACACAGATGCTTTCTGCACTCAAACATGGCAAGGGCCATTTTTTTATGCATTAAAGTCTATGAGGTCAATAAAAATGAAGCCCCAAACAACCATCTGTGTCTAAATGCTAAGCCTGTCCCTCAGAAAGCCCCAGATGAAGCCTACCTCTACGGAGGCAAATACAATAAGGTATTGCTACTGCAGCCCACATTCCAAGCTACACTACTGCAAATGCCACATAAGCTACTGACATCTTGTCTGTAGTTTCGGTGGAGAGTAAAATTTTAAAAGTGCAGGAAAGCCACACAGTGTGAATAAATATTACTTTTCTGAAAAGCACATGGCCGTAGTTAATGCTCAGTGCTCAGCTGCATCTATACGGTAATCCATTATAGCACACTCGAAATCGAAATTAGGTATTACTACTGCTCAGCACATCGGGGAATCTGTCATTCTTTTAACTGATTATCCATAGTCCTTTTTTCTCCAGAACCTACTGCATGACCAGGAATAATGTGAAATGGAAGCTGTAGTTTATACAAGATGCTATCGTGTACTTTAAAACTGTTGATCTTCATTTAATTTGTGTGGGCAACTTTTTTTTTTTTCAAATTATTCCCAGATGATTGCAACATATCCCAGTAGATTCACATTTGATTTCGATTCCACTTAGAAGGGTAGGTCAGTGAAGAAGAAGGAAAATATGACATACTCACTGACACAAGGTAACGACCGTAAACGATGACCAACTAAACCTGTTATGCCCACAAGTACAGAACGTGGGAGCAACTCTCCCTGAAACCAGCCACGTGGCACAAGGGTGCGAGGTACAGAAAACACTGACCAGGGAGAAAACAGAAAGTTCAGTTTGGAAGAATGGAAGTCTTAGTCGCTTGGCCCTTTGAGTAAATGTTTGGAAAACTTATGATGGGACAGGGCAGATGGATTTACAGGAAACATCCTGTGAATGCCTGGGCCACGCGTGAGGTGGTCTCAGAAGGACCCCTGTGAGCAGGAGTCCGCCGGCCTGGACACTCCCGGGGTGACCTCTGGACACAGCAATGTGTCCTTCAGCTGTCCTGGGCCTGGCCACTCCTCTCTCACTAAAAATGACCCAACTATCTAATGCGGACAAAACCTTTTCATTGAATTTTGAGTGTCAACATTTGGGACTTCAAAATGTAAGAGAAACAGAGCTAAAATAACGAACTGCATAATCTTAAAAATAAGGTGACTATATTTTTAGGTAAAAAAGTAATGCTTTTTTTCTTATCCCATGTCCCCTTCTAGCTAATCACTCGCCATGCTGTTACTGAGCTGGGAAAACACAGCTCCATCTTCCTACATCCCTTTCAGTCTTTAGGACCGAACTCAAACTTCACCTCTTGAGAAGGGCCCACTGCAACCTCCCCTCCAACACATCCCTCCCCAGTGAGACAGGCACTGGGCCCGCTCCACCAGCAGCTCCTGGATTCCTTGAGAGAAGAGACCCCCATGAGCCACCTGGTACCCCTAACACCCAGAACAGTGGCTGGCAATAATGTTTCTTAATGAGCACTGCATGCACAAATAGATGAATGAATGAAAAATGAAAAAAAAAAAAAAGAAAGACAAAGGGGATTCTAATTTTGTGCATGTGTACAAGCAGACACAAGAAAATGCCCACGTTTAAGGAAGGTGCTCATACTCTGACATCATAGAAACACAGAACCTGGAGAGCAGGCATTTGATAAAGATAAATGAGAATACAACTGTGCTTACAACCTTACAGTAAATCTTAATACTTGATTAGATCATCATTCAAAAGGCAAGACTTTTCTCGGCTAATGAGAAAAAAAAATATTTCAAAAGACTTAAAACACAAGGCAAAGACATCTAAAGGAAATACGGAATGTAAAAAAAAGAGAGGGGGGCATCTAATTTCACCCTCCTGTATTCTAGAAATCGACCAATATAAAAATGTTAGAAAACCTCACTAAATAATGAAAACCCAGAAAGGGTTAAAGATCCCATCTACAAGCAAAACACTCAGAGGAATTACCGCTTAAAGCATAAAGGAAACTGCAAAGAGGCGTGGTGGGTGGGGGCCCCCTCCCGTGAAAGCAGAACATACCTAGAATATGCAGCAAAGGAGAAGACCATCCTCAAGAGGAACGGGTTCCTCCTGAAATAGATTTGCTGCAAGAGGAGGATACTTTTTTAGAAATTCTGATTCACATTCTTAAGAAACCCAAGAGGACACTGAATCTTTTTAAAGATCTAGGTAAATAAAAGCAGCAGATGCACAAGTAAGTGACATTTGAAATCAGAAAATATCACATGCATATGAAAACCTGGAAAACACGGATCTAGAGTCTGCCGCGGTTTCCCACCATAACCTTGCGCTGAGACGATGCGCATCCCAAGGCCTCCCTAGAACTAAATAAGCTGAACGTAGATAAATGTCTAGACGTAGCACGTTCCAAGCTGCAAACTGAAAATATAATTAAAAATTCTACGCAAATCTAAAAAGGACAAATGGATTATCCACAAAGGAACAAAACTCGGGCTGACCTCCGTCTTTCTCTCTGCAACATTAAGCTTCAGAAGACAGCATGGTCAGCTGCTCACTGCAGGCCAGGCCGAGAAGAAGGGGCACCAGAACACAGACACACATGGAGGACAGAAGTCCCACAGCAAACCAGATGCCTACATGTGAATCCAGCATGTGATACAGAGAACTAGAGTAAACTACAGCTCTATTGAAAAGCAAACAAGATTCAAAGTATTGAGAAAAAAAGATGATTCGAAAAGCGTAGAGCCAGCTGTATGTGTTTGAAGTTTAAAAAAACAAGATATTCTAGAGCTGGGAGTTTATCAGCCACACACCTCACTTCCTCAACATACTAAGTGAGTCATGTTCCAGCAAATAAAGAGATTAGTTAAAATAAACAATCCAAAAACAAGGATGCAGGTGCATAAACACTATGAACAATGAGCTATATTTATATAATTGGAATTAATATGGGTATCAAAAATAGAGTAAATCCTCAAAATCATTAACATAAGAGAAATAAATTCTAAAAAACATTAAAATAATCTGGATATAAAGTGCTTAAAATAGGTGAAAAGTAAGAAGTACAAAAGATATGTGGTGTTAGAGTAAAAGTACCACCAAACACTGCTTTATTCTTGATATGGATAACAGACAGAAAAAGGTTCAAATAGCATTTTGTTAATTTAAAGACAATTATTGGAATGATAGAAAAGTGAAAGTATATCTCCCAAATTGCAAAGCATTGAAAGTCAGTAACCTCTCCCCCAAAAAACAAAAGTAGAAAAAAAAAAGTTTAATGTTAATTATCACATAAAAATAATAAATATAAATAAGTTAAATTCCTCTACCAAAGACCAAGTCAATCAGAACTGGCTTTCAAACACAGAAAGATGAACAATAAAATACAGAAAATGACAGAGTAGCACGTAATTCTACCCATAATATGTGGTCTTGCCCTGAATAACACACTCACTGGAACACACCCAAGAGGAGTCTTCTTTTCACACAAGGATCTGACACAGGAAACCTCAGTCACAATCAAATCTGCTGAGCTCTTCTTCAATTCCAGCTTTTATTTTCTGGCTAAAAACTGTATTTTTCAGATCTTTTCAATTTTGATACCAACACAACCAGTTGTCTGTCTTTTCTGTGCCATTTTTCACAAAATGGGAAAAAGAAAATCACTTCCAGAGCGTTTCCAGGTAAGTGGAAAGTAGAGAAATAACAACCCCCCAGTGAGATGCCAGCACGTGGTCCCCACCCTCCCAGAACCTTCGAGGATTTAAACGCCCGCTTCCCCACAGTTACAAAGTGTCGCAGACCTGCAGTTGGCTCATGACTGGCCTCTCTGCCAAGTTCACCCGGCGAATGCCAGGGTCTGCGGGAGCAGCTGGTGCTCAGCAGGTCTACAGCCTATCCTGTGTCGGGAGCACATCACACACCGGGTGTCACTCTGTGACAGCCACCACGCCATATCCAAGCAAAACAAGCCACAGAAAACTGACAACACAGCAAGTCTGTGTACAACTATCTCCTAAACTGACAGACAAAGAAACCAACTCGTCCAAACTGTGTTCCCATATGAATTCCAATCAATTTAAAGGGAGAGAAAAAGCTCTTCACGTTATCTCCTGCTGTTCTAACAGTAAATACAACGTGCTCGAGTTTCACTGTGAGGTTTCCATACGTGTAGTCCTGATGCAGTTTCTACCCTTTGCCCTTGCAGGGCTCCTGGAAGCATCTGCTGGTGCTGCCTTTGGGCGACCCACTCCTGAAGGTGTCAGCTACCCAGGAGAGCGGGGCCAGGGCACCCGGGCTGCAGCAGAGAAAAGGGGGAATGTAATTTCACACAGCCGCAAACAGCTCCAGACATCTCCAGTTTCCCTTCCTCCAAGGTAAACTGAGTAATTCAGTATATCCTGTTGGGTCAATCCCAAGTTTCTCACCTGGAAGTTACAAGGCATAAGGAAAACTGTAGCCTTGGTATTAAATTTAGAGTTAAAATGTCCATTGAAAATGGCTCCTTTCAACTCAGACACTCATCTCAAATTATTAACATGCTGTAATAAGATAATCAAATTGTAACTGCAAACAGTGCATTCACAGAATTCTAGAAAGGACTCGATGTTTATGCTTTGCTTCCATCTTCCAGTCTGCAGAGATCATAAACATTTCATGATCAAAAGCAGACACCAGGATAACCACGTGCTACAGAAACAGAAGACCCGGGCCCTGTGTTCAGTTATGTCCCCAGCATCCCGTACAGGACCCGGCACTGAGGGGCGATTACTGAGCTAACTCACCACCACAAACAACACCTGAGACCAGGGAGAAAGGGCACGACGAGCCACCCAACCTCCACTGCAACCCCGGCTGAGGAAGTCTCAGGGGGTGTCGGGGAGCAGGTCACATCTCTGCCGTGACAGAAACGTCACCACCTGGAGTTGCCCCCAACCAAGGGCCAAATGTTGATAAAAACAGCAAGCATGACTAACGCTATGAAGAAAGCCAGAGCAATTCTATGTCTCTATATGATCAGTTTAAATATACGTCACACATGAAAGTAAACCCCGATGTCAGAAAGATGACCAAGTATCCTGGTCATGCTTGCCAACTGGAACTCAGGGCGGCTTTGGGGATGGAGAGGAGTATCTGTCGCCCCAGTTCTCCGGGAACTGTGAGCTGACCCTGACTTCTCTCAGCTGCAATCAGTCATTTAGAATTACGGCAATGACCCAGGAGCCGCATTCAAAGTTGGAATCATTCCTTTAAACAAACAAGCAAAAAAGTCCATTGAAGCATCCAAATCTTTGAAATTCTCAATAAGTACTTAAATTCCAAGAATTTAAGAGGAATCTGTTTTTCGTGTGCATTTTATTTGTTCTTGTCCCCCCTCCACTCACCAGCAGTAAAGTGGTCCTTACGGGAAAAAGAAATAAAAAGCACTAACAGTGTGAGAGGCCCGCGAAGTCCTTCCCCTCGGCGTGGGGAGGGCAGCAGCCCTGGAGGTTTTCTGCACGCTGGACAGTCTGGAATAACTAATGACAAATAAAGCAGGGGCGAGCAGGGCTGTGGAAACTAGTTAATTGTAAAATTACAATTCTGCTGTCTTGCTCTGTGTTATTTGCTCAGAATAAAAGAGGGCTGTGACTTAATATCCTGCAGGTCATCTGCCCTGAATGCACAGGCCTGGCCATGATTCAGTCCAAGCATTTCCCCTGAACCTCCACAGGAGCTTCTAATTTGTTTTCATTTTCAAAGAGTTGGAAAAGATAAACAGTTCCACCAAAAGAAGAAGGATGGTGGGGGAGGAGGAGAGAAGTTGGGAGGACAAACATCTCAGCATTGCTTATAATCCTATTATATCCATAATTCTAGCTTCTCTTCAGGCAATTCTTCTTCACTGTTAATATCTGGAGCAGAATGAGGTAATTAAGAGTGAAAAGATAAATAAATGCGTATGTGGTGAACACAGTTAATCCACAAATCGCTGGCTGGCACAGCGAAAGCAATTGCACAGAGTGAAGACCAGCACGTCATGTCACCTCCTCTCGCACAATCCCAGGCACCTCACCAGTCCAGATGAATTATCATCATCTGGGAAGCTATTAAAAGTCCTTTCCCCTATTTTGAGGAAAAGAATCTGAGGCTAAACCCACTTCTGTATAAGCTCCCTTGGAACACTGAAGAACCGGAGAGCCTGGGTTGAATTCCATTAACGTCAGACAGATTCCACTAGAGCCCTGGATTCCCAGCCGGTCAGTAACGATTCCCCAACATCAGCGCGCCCAGCAAGGCTGCCACCCCCGAGTCCCCTCCAAGCCAGCACCACTCCCACAGACGCTAGGTAGGAGGCTTGTCAGACAAACTGTCATCTTTGCTGGTAACGGAAAAATAAAACCTAAGGACCCCAGCATCACCCCTCCTCCTCTGCTGGCCCCTGAAGAAGCCCCACGTCACCTGCGCTCTCTGGGCAGCTCACCGCTGGCTCTGATGTCCAGTCCTCTCCAACCAGAACCTCCCACCGCAGGAAGGGTGAGGAGGACCAGCAGGTACTGCCCTGGGAGGACACCGACAGTGTTTTCTTTATCTCGATGGGTGGCTGGAGGGAAAGGGCGAGATGAAGTACAAACCCATTTGACTGGCCCTGGTTTATACTATTATTTTCATCTTAAAGTAAGCATGAAAAGAGCAGGACGAAATCTGGTGTGGCTTTTCAACCCTGTGTCTGCAGAACGCCACTCTGGGGCCCTGCTTCCCCACCCAAGGAGGCAGGTGCGCGTGCCCCTCGGCCAAAGGCATGTTCCGGTAAAACCCTAAACCTGCAGTGAAGTCCCCTCCCCACGAGGAGAGGGACAGGCCACATGCTGAGGACTTAACCAGGTGTCTGACAAAGAGGAAACAAGTCTTCCAGACAAGGTCGCCAGGCTCCGCGGGAAGACGCCATGGCCTCTCTGTCTAATCGGCAGCCACTAGCACGCGTGTGGCTATTTAAGTTTAAAATTTAAATCAGGGCTTCCCTGGTGGCGCAGTGGTTGAGGGTCCGCCTGCCGATGCAGGGGACACGGGTTCGTGCCCCGGTCCGGGAAGATCCCACATGCCACGGAGCGGCTGTGCCCGTGAGCCATGGCCGCTGAGCCTGCGCATCCGGAGCCTGTGCTCCGCAACAGGAGAGGCCACGACAGTGAGAGGCCAGCGTACCGCAAAAAAAAAAAAAAAAAAAATTAAATCAAATCAAACTACTTACAATTAAAATTTATGTTGCCCAGTCACACCAGCCACATTCCCAGCACGAAGTAGCCCATGTAGCGAGTGGTCACCTAGCTGCATGTAGAATATTCCCATCGTCCCAGAAAGTTCTAGTGAACAGAGCTGCTCAAGAGAAGAAAGCAACTGAGGTGTTTAGATACTCAAAGGCTGATCAAAGTGATTTGATATTAAAACTAAATAAAAGCATGAAACTAAATTTCATGCTGAAAAAGACTCCCCCGTGAACTTCTTATTTTGAAGACGTCTTTGTTTGCAGACTTCCATCAAAGCTACCTTTGTGGGACCTTAGGCTGCTGGCAGAGCTGAAGAGCCCCCAGACCTCATCTGGTCCCACCCCTGCCACAGGGACGCGGACCCCAAGGCAAAGGAAGGTTCATTGCCTCAGTCAGGGCCGCACGGTGCGCTGTGCCAAAGCCAGATCCAAACCTCGCCAGCCCTTCTGCTACCTTTCTCTCATCCCCTTTGTCCAGGGAGTTATAGGCGAGAAAAGAAAATAGTTTTAATAGAAAAATACCACATAAACCCCATGGGAGGTAAGTTGAGAATTTAAGAGGCTTTAATCCAACAATAAATATTAACAAGTGCCAATCGGTGTGGGGCACACAAAGGATTACAAGGGGCCCCAGGAACTTCCTAGTCTCCGTAGGAATCTAAGACACCTGGAGGGAAAACCAGGAACATCCGGCTGTAATGCAACGGTACCAAGTGGGAGTGCATTATCCAAGTAGACAGAAGAGAACGGGCACCTCTAGCTGGAGCTGCCAGGAGAAACAAGGGCTCTGAACACAGCCTGAAAGACTGGGCCAGAAGAGCAGGAGAGCAAAGGGCAGACCCTGAAAAGAGAGCTGCATACACCAAGAGGTAGGAGTGAAACTGTGCGCAAAGAGGCCAGGGGGCAACAAGCCAAGTGCGGGTGACAGTGCTCTCATAGAGTGACCCCAACAGCCAAACAGGGAGCCCCAGGGACTCCGAGTGCGAGACCAGCTCCCGCCACACTTCACAGGATAACAAGAACCCGTTCAGCCTCTAGGAAGGGAAAAAAACAGGGTTTATTTAATCTGGTGGGGTAATTTAGATAAATTCAAAAATAAGGGATCTAGAAATCAAATGTCCGTGTATCTGTGATTTCTAACTCTGTGATATTTGAAAAACAGATGAATAAGTAGCATTCTGAGGCCAGGATATGTGCAAGTTTTAATATGAAATCTCTTCTGCTGATGTACATTTTAATTGGGGACTGGGAGGCTGGGGAAATGCCTTGCTATCAAACTCTATCCAAACTGCCCGATTTCTCTACCAAAGGGGGGATGACATACAGCATGACAGACGGCCTGAAACAACATCTAAGAACTGTATCTTCTTGTTTTCTGTGTTCTTTTTTTTTAACATCTTTATTGGAGTATAATTGCTTTACAATGGTGTGTTAGTTTCTGCTTTATAACAAATTGAATCAGTTATACATATACATATACATATGTCCCTATATCTCTTCCCTCTTGCGTCTCCCTCCCTCCCACTCTCCCTATCCCACCCCTCTAGGTGGACACAAAGCACCGAGCTGATCTCCCTGTGCTATGCGGCTGCTTCCCAGTAGCTATCTATTTTACGTTTGGTAGTGTGTATATGTCCATGCCACTCTCTCCCTTTGTCGATGCTCTGACACCTGGGGTCCTGCTGCACTGGCAGGAGCTGCCCTCCCAGGTTAGTGAATTCCTGGGAGTACCTGCCAGCACACCTTTGATATGCAAAGCAGCCAAGCCCAAATCCACACCTCAGCCACCTCCTTTAATGGGATCTCACACTCTGGGACATTATCCCCTGCCCGCATCGCCTGGCGACCAGGTACTGAAAGCTGGGGGCCGCTCCCAGAGCCCAGAGCCCGCAGCAATTATTCACACTATCCAATCCTAACCTGCTCAGCCTGCTGGCGACCTCGCCTGGCCCATTCCTTTCTGCAGAAACCACTTCTCAGACAGAGATTCCACTAGAGCCCTGGATTCCCTCTCTGCCTGCTCTTTTCACCTTGGAGCTTCTCTTTATGGCCCTACCTGACGCGCCATGCCTCCTGCTTCTAAGGCACTGGATGCACCGGAATAACGTCTTCCTTCATGCCGATCATTTTCAGGTCTGTGCGTCTTACCATACCTGATTAAAACAAATCCCAGGAACCACGAACACCTTTCCACTGCTGAATGCAGAAGCTGCTCAAAGTCAAGTGAATTATTTGATCTTGAAACCCATTCACCAGGTGCCTTACACTGTTACACCAACCCTCCTTTTCCCCTAAGTAGGCAGCCACCTCAAAGGCCACCATCTATGTGTCACTTCTGAAAAGGGCCTTTCAGAATTTTCTGACTCATAAGGTGGTTACTGGAGCACTGACATATCCATTCTCACCACTGGACTCTTCAATTTACCATGAAATGTTAAGACGTGCTCCATGAGAGCAGGGCGTTCCATCCATCCCACTGCCCATTGCCAAACCTCCAACATCTAGAAGTGTGCCTGACACACAATAGGTACCCAATAAATGTGTCTAATGAATGAATGACCTGTACAAGAATAGGCATGTGTTGGTATAGGTGGCCCATGGAATACAGCTTGAATATCGAGACTTCTAAGTGGTGAGCAGCCTGGCGCTGAGTTAAGGAATGGGTTCTAGAGTGAGACCAGAGGTTAAACCTCTATCTACCACTGGACAGATGTGCAGTCTTGGGCAAGTCACCTGACACAACCAAGCCCCCAACCCTCCATTGATAGAAACTGGAAAGACTGAACGTATTTCCGAGGGAAAGGATTAAGCAGGATGGCCTGAGTAAAACATTTATATTCTGGTCAAGTCAGCAACGTTGACTTATTTGATGGGGTCCCACACCATCATCCCGCAGGCCCATCTGAAACACATGGCAATGACAGATGAAATATCTTTTTAAAAGAAGAGTAAAATTAAGGAGTCATAACCTCAATTAGACGTGACACACATCTCCATGAACCAGCAACAAGAGAAACTCCAAGTGGTACAGAGATTTGAAGCCACAGGCAACGGTAGCTGGAGGTCAGCTTCTGAGGGGTACAGTGCTGCCACCCAACGTAAAGATGGGAAGGTCCACCCGCTGCCTGAAGGAGACTCGGCCTGGGCTGGCAGCCTTGACTGTCGCCACTTGCTTCATCCGAGCAGTGTGATGTCTTCGGTAGCTCACTACATTGAACAAATGACTGCTTCCTTTCTCAAAGGTTCCCTTCCAAACAGCCCTGACTCACAAAGCAGGCAGCAGCCCTCCTAAGACTCCTCTTTCCTGCCTTCTTAACTCCCTTACCTCCGCGCTTTCTTTCAATCCATTTCTTATTTATAGACAGTCTTTACATGGTATCCCTTCTGTGATTTAACATGTCTTAATAATACCACTCCTTCTAAAGGAAGCCTTTCCCAATTATTTACACCTTGATAAGTAGTTACCTTCAAATCCTCATAAACCATCTCTTTACGTGGCACTAACTTGTAGAAGGTAGCGATGAAGTTACTTAATTCTCAGAACGAACCATACAAATTACAACCTACCTTCTGAAGCGAGAGACAGAGAGAGAACATAAACAAAAACAAAAGCAATGCAAGTTCATTTTTCATTCATATTTACTGTGCCAAATGAAGGTTTTATGAAGCTTTGAGTAATATATATTTGTTCTCTTATATAGGCAACACATCCCCTGTAGATGGTAATGTATGGGGAGTAACACCCTCCTTAATCTAGACTTTCTGGACACGAGGAGAAGGTGTTGGAACCCCCTCTGTGTGGGTACAGGACCACAGGCTCTGATGGGCTTTCCCGTTGCAGGACAGTGACAGCAAAGGTAACTGTTATTGGGCTTCGGAGGACACAGGGAAACTAGCAAGGGACTTAAAAAGCAGTGAGAGAGGAAGCAGGAGGGGAGGGCACACCAAGTACACAGGAGGACTTATGGACATCTGCGCGCTCCAGACACCCGTGCCCATCCCAAGGTGGGTGTGAGGAAATGAACCAGGGATGCCAGTAATGAACCAGGACCCTCAAGCGGAGCCAAACTGATCCCAAACAAGAGCACTCCCAAACCCCCTGCAAAAGCAAAGACAAACCCTCCAGAAAAAAATGGGATTCAAACCAGACCCCTAGCAAAAGCAAAGACAAACCCTCTGGAAAAACAGGATTCAAGCAGATTAAATCTGCATCCGATGAAATCTGATCTCAAAATCATATCACAAAACATACAAGAAAAGAAGCCATCGTGAGAGATGGTAGAAATAACCAACAGCTTTCAACAACCAAAGACATACTTCAGATAGAAGAATGATCAGATACAGTGCACGAACTCTTCCATTATAAATGATTCAGAAAATAAAAGATGTCTAAAAATGAACAAGGATCAAGAGACCATCAAAAGCAACCAGCCACATATGAATATCAAACCAAGAGAAGTGAAAACACAGAAATCAAAAGATCAATAGCACAGTGAAGCAGATTAGACCCAAATGGAGAGAGCGCCCTGGGGAGAGACAGCCGAGGCCGCCTGGCAGAGCGCAAGGCCAGGAGACAGGGTGGGGAGGACGGAGGTGAGCCTGAGGGATGCGGAGGACAGACCAAGAAGTTTGCATGGGAATCCTAGAAAGTACGGCCAGAAAGAAGAGGAAAGAGTCAATATTTGAGAAGAAAGTAGCAGAGAATTTTACAGACATTATAAAAGATTTGAATCCAGAAATATAGGAAGCACACAGATACAAAGCAAGAAATTTTCAAATAGATATTTCGTGGTGAGACTGCAGAGCCAAAGGGTAAATTAAGACAAGACTGTTAAGCCAGAGAGAAAAGGCGTTTAAAGGAACAGCAATTAGACTGAGAACAGAGCTTAAAACTGCTGCGACGGCAACTGAAAGATAGTAAAATCATACCTGTAAAGTGTAACATAAATGCTTTTATTACTACTTCTAGTAATAAGAAACAGCAACAGTGTGGAGACAGCGAAGATTAATCGAAAGCAGATAAAATTGAAGGGATTATGTATGGCTCTTAAAAGAAGGACCGTGCCCATAAGTTTTAAAACTGGTGATAAGACCATATTCCTTGAATTCTTAGAAAAATATATAATTTACCAAACCAGAATCAAGAAGAAGTATTAAACCTGAATCATCATAGAGTAATCCAAAAACTATTAAAGAAATGGAAGGAGTAAAGTCCTCCCACTAAAAAAAAACATAACCAAAAAAGCACCCATTTCAGATGGTTTTTACAGGGAAGACTAAAAACATTTCCAGGAGCAGGTGAGTCCAATCTTATACAAACTATTTTATATAATAGAAAAAGAACAGACACTTGACAACAGGTCCTGTAACCTTTGTAACAGAATCATTCAAAACAGTATGAGGAAAGGAAATCCAGACCAACCTCAGTTGTGAAAATACATCCAAAAATGCAAACATAATACTAGCCTTGCCCAAAACTCAGAACTGGAATTCACCACATTAATATTCATGAAGAATCGTCTTAATCAATGCAGAAAAAAACTTTTGAAAACTTCAAAACCCATCTATGATTTTTTATAAATCTTACCGACCTAGGAATAGAAACAAACTTCCTTATTATGATAAAGAGTATCTACCAAAAATTTACAGAAAACATCATTCGTAATGATGAAACATTAACAAAACTCTCTTTAAATCAGAAACAGGAAGACCACCTTTATCATTCCCATTTACCAGCGCGCTGCAGGGCCGAGCCAGTGGAGGAAGACAAGGAGACCAGAGTCACCTTTATTCCCAGACCATCTGCCTACCTACCAAGAAAACCATCTACAGACGAAATGTTGGAATTAAATCATACATCCACCTGACCCGGCAGTGGGAATGGAATGAACGAACCAGCACTAGATTCAAACACACAGATAAAGGTTAGAAATAACGTTGACTGTGCACCAGATGAGACCATGTTTATGACACTCAAAACCAAACAAAACCCCATGGTGCATTGTTTAGGGGTACAAATGCTTGTGGAAAATCATCTTTGAAAAGAAAGGGAATGGCACAAAGAGCATGGCATGGCTGCCTTTGGAGCAGAGAAGGGATGGGGTCAGGGGAGAGGCAACTGCCGCTTCTGGATCTTAAACTGGGGGGAGGGCAAAGGGGGGGACAAGCACGCAAGCTTTACCCTCACGCTTCAGAACTTGCATATGGGGACTTCCCTGGTGGTCCAGTGGGTGAGACTCCGCACTCCCAATGCAGGGGGCCTGGGTTCGATCCCTGGTCAGGGAACTAGATCCCACACACATGCCGCAACTAAGATCCCACACGTTGCAATGAAGATCCTGCGTGCAGCAACTAAGACCGGGTGCAGCCAAATAAATATTTTAAAAAATAAATAAGTTTATATGACCTTTTCGAAGAGCAATTTGGCAATATCGATATTTAAAATGTGCATACAACTTCCCATCTAGGTACCCATACAGGAAAAATTCTCCCACAAGGAAAACAAATCAGAAGAACATTCTTAGCAGCATTGTTTGTAAAAGAGGAAGGAAGGGTATACATGTCCATCATTTTTACTTATCTTTAAGTAAAATTAAAGATCTAAAATACCATATTTTTGACAAGAATCTTAAAAGCTAAATGAATTAATAAAAACTTACTTCGAAAAGAAAGAGGATGGAGTCCAGCTCCTCCCTTTGTGACTTATTATTCCCTGGAATATATAAAAAAAATCAGTTATCATGACAATGTACAAATTTTAGGATATTAAAAACTATGCTAAAAGGTATCTTAAAACATTCAAGCCTCAACATACAGACATTCAGTCAAAGATCCCGGGAGGTGCTGTGCAGCCTGCGTTACGGATGCAGATGCGTGACGGAGCCAGACTGCCCAGGGCCACGTTCAGCAGAGCTGCTCCTTGCTAGCTGGTGACACACAGCTTCCAGGCTTTCTAAGTTTTAATCAACAGTGGAGCATCTTCCCCCGCAACAAGAGGGGTCCACTTCTCCAGCCCTTGAATCTGAGAGGCCCTGTGACCTGCTCTGCTCCCTGATGACAGCAAATGTGAAGCGAGCTTGAAAAGCCTTCCGCACCTGTCAGTGTGGAGCCCTAAGGCCACCGTGTGAAGGAGCCCGAGAGAGCCTGCCAGCTGGGGTTAGAGGAGCCACATGGAGGAGCACTAAGGCACCCTGGGCATGGCTTGCTAACCAGGACACGTGTGAATGAGGCCACCCGCCACCGACTGGTCGGAGGCGTGAGCCAACCCAAACCAGAGGAACTGTCCAACAGACCCAGAAAATCACAAGCTAAATGACTGGTAGTTGTTTTAAGGTGCTCAGTGTTGGGATGGCCTGTTGTGCAATTTGTTACACAGCACAAACTGACTGATGGTCTTGAACCGCTACATGTTCCTAAAGGATAGAAGGAGCAAAGCGGGGGAGGGGGTGGCCTTTTAAAAACAGGATTCTAGGTTGTAGGGGGTTTTTCAGATACGGATTTTAATTTTTTTCCTTGTTATTGATTGTACGTAATATCACATTTTTCTCCTCCACACACCTGTGAAAAATAGTGAAGTGGAACAGAGCTAGGAAGCAAGATAAAAATCACATAATTTCATATTTGAAATATCTACCACATTTGGCAAGAAAAAAAAATTAAGTTCAAGATTTATACCAATTTATAAATCACAGGGGAAAAAACTGAGAAATTCATTTAAAAAGAACACATGTTGGCATGCTGGGCACATGCCCACATGTGACCTGACCTACTAGAGGCTGGAGCAGCGCCCCTTGCAGGGCCTGAGCATCAGCTGTGTGGCCTCCCCCAGGCCCCCTCCATGCTCGGCCTCTGCCTCAGGTCTCACAGGAACAGCCAGGGGTCCACACGCTCCTCTCCACGGCCTCTTCTTTCCATGTGACCCTGTCTCAGCCCATCCCCACACCGGGCACCATCTGCCGCCTCCTGTTCCTCAGCCTGCGACCAGGGAAACGCCCCCCTAAAACCTTCCCAGGACCGCGCAGCTCCTCTGGCTTCATCCTCACACCTTCGCAAAGACCACCTCCCGTGCAGCTCACTGTCTCACTGCCCGGTTGCTCCAGCCCTGTCTGCCTTCCTTCTGATCCCGCTGGCCGCTCAGAACATTCCTTTCAATGACGACACCCTTCCCCGTCCTGCTGGTACTCAACTCTCTGCACTGGCGGGCGCTGCTGACCTTTCATCCCTTGAACTCCTCTATTCTCAGGCTTCCTGGCACCCTCCCGGCTACCCCCCTTATTTTCCTCTGTCTGCCCAATAAAAGAAGGAATTCCCCCAAATCCCTGACTGCCACTCTCTCGCTCTGCATACACTCTCTCCCTTGGCAACAGGATGACTGCACCTCCCTTCTCCCAAGCTCCAGTCCCTATAATTTAACAGCCCACCTAAGCCCAGGTGTGCCCCGGGCACCGCAGACGCAGACTGCCAAAAACCGGGCTCACCCTCTCGTCCCTCACACCTGGCTCCCCTGCAGGGCTCCCTCTGCTGCAACGGCAGCAGAGGAACCAGACTCAACATCCTGAAAGCGTCTCTGGCTTCCCCCTCTGGGATCCCTTTTCCCACATCCACGTCTCACGATCGGTCGGTGCACCCACAGACCCCTAACACTTTCTCTGCCCTCAACTGCCACGTCCCTGGAGCAGGCGTCCCCAGACCTCACACGGATGACAACACCAGCCTCCTAACTGGTCTTCCTCCCTCCGGTTCACTCGCCACATTACAAGACACTGTCTTAGTAGCCAATGTTTTCAAGAGCCCTGACCACTCAAAGAACGAAGTTCAAATGCCTTAACCTGGAATTGCAGGCTCCCCACGAGGCAAGCATAAACCTCTTTCATACATCTGATGTCGAGAGAAAAAGAAATGCTTTCCCCAGACATGCCCCAGAGATGGCCTCCCTGCCGTCTCTCATTCTCTACCCTCCGTCCCCAAGGCCACCTCGTCCCCAAACCTCCCTCATGCACTCTACGGGAAATCAGCAGCCACAGACGGGGTGTCTATATCTGACAACACATCTACTTTCTGACCTGTTCCACGGTGAACCATGCCTATGGCTTATTCCCTGACCCATCCACAACTACCGCCACCTATGACGCATGTTCAGCGTCTGGCACGTCTCCGGATTCCTCTCAGGAATCTAGCCCAGTGCCTTGCTCATCGTCAGCTTCAAATCCTGGATGGGTGAATAAATGAAGAATTAAACAGGAGAGGGAGACAGAGCTGCCAGGGCCAGGGTCCACAAGGGCGAAAGGCACCCTTCAGGATGCTAAAGCATGGACGGTCTAGGCCCCAGGTAGAAGATGCTCTTGCCTGTCGGTGAGCAACACAGATGACATTTCAATGTCTATCCATCAACCTATCATCTGCGTTGTTTATTTAATGGGAGAACTATGAAATAGAACAGTGCTTCTCAAGCTTGAGAGCACATGCGTGTCAGCGGAGGGCTTCTTAAAACACCAATTGCTGACTTTCCACCTGCAGAGTTTCTGATTCAGGAGGCTTAACGAGTGCCCAGGTGATACCCGTGCTGCTAGTCTAAAAACCACAAGGCGTTCTGAGAGCCACTGGTACAGGGAAGGTGCTCTGAACATGGCATCAAGAAGCCTGGTTGCAATTCCGGCTATACAATTAACTAAATAATCTGTGTGACCTCAGGCCAGTGATATAACCTCTCTGGACACGGTTTTCTCAACTCTAGAATGATGACTGTGAAAAACCCAATCTCCTGAGCCCCTTCCAACCTTAAAACTCTGTGGTCCTGACTCAGTCACTCAGAAGTCAGTCATCCAGAACAATGGCACTTCTGTCCAACGCAGTGCTGCAACTGTTTAAAACTGTGGTGGATATAAAGGTGCTAACATGCAAGGATTTCCAAAACACATTACATAAAAGTGAAAGATGATGATGACAATGACAGCCAACAGTTACCACGGACCACGTGCCATGCTTTGTCCTGGAATCCCAGGACACGTGTCAACCCACTTAATGCTGACAGAAGGAAACTGAGTCACAGATGAAGTAACCTGTCCAAGGAGAAACAGCTAGAAGGGTAGAGCAGGGATCCAAACCTGTGTGGCTCCCCGGGCTACTCTATCCTGCCACATAAATACAGAGCAGAATGTGCAGCATGACTTTATTGGCTTGGTTCTCAAAGAATGTTTCATGTAAGTATTGGGGTGGCCAGAAGTTTCATTCGGTTTTTTCCGTAAGATGGTCTAATAGCACTTAATTGTCTTAAACTTCATTCGAAACAATTTTGTTAGATTGTATTGTGACAGGTCACATCAGCATGCATTTAAAAAAAGACATCAAAATTGGTGAATTTTTGTGTAGCCATTTTATTATTGAAGATGGAAGAAAAAAGCAACATTTTTGGCATATTATGCTTTATTATTTCAAGAAAGGTAAAAACCCAACTGAAACACAAAAAAAAGATTTGTGCAGTGTATGGAGAAGGTGCTGTGACTGATCGAATGTGTGAAAAGTGGTTTGCAAAGTTTCATGCTGGAGATTTCTCGCTGGACGATGCTCCACTGTTGGGTAGACCAGCTGAAGTTGACAGAGATCAAATCGAGACATTAATTGAGAACAATGTTATACCACCTGGGAGATAGCCAACATACTCAAAATATCCAAATCAAGTGTTGAAAATCATCTGTACCAGCTTGGTTATGTCAATCGCTTTGATGTTTGGGTTCCACATAAGTTATGTGAAAAAAACCTTCTTGACCGTACTTCCGCATGAGATTCCCTACTTAAACGTAAGGAAAACAGCAAATTGTGATGGGAGATGAAAAGTGGATACTGTACAATAATGTGGAATGGAAGAGATCATGGGGCAAGCGAAATGAACCGCCACCAACCACACCAAAGGCCAGTCTTCATCCAGAGAAGGCGATATTGTGTATATGGTAGGATCGGGAGTCCTCTATTACGAGCTCCTTCTGGAAAACCAAACAATTAATTCCAACAAGTACTGCTCCCAATTAGACCAAATGAAAGCAGCACTCGACGAAAAGCATCCAAGGTTAGTCAATATGATCTTCCATCAGGATAACGCAAGACCGCATGTTTCTTTGATGGCCAGGCAAAGACTGTTACAGCTTGGCTGGGAAGTTCTGAGTCATCTGCCGTATTCACCAGATATTGCACCTTCGGATTTCCATTTATTCGGTTTTTACAAAATTCTCTTAATGGAAAAAATTTCAATTCCGTGGAAGACCGTAAAAGGCACCTGGAAAAGTTCTTTGCTCAAAAAGATAAAAAGTTTTGGGAAGATGGAATCATGAAGTTGCCTGAAAAATGGCAGAAGGTAGTGGGACTAAAGGGTGAATACCTTGTTCAATAAAGTTCTTGGTGAAAATGAAAAACGTGTCTTTCATTTTTACTTAAAAAACCAAAGGCACTTTTTAGCCAACCCAATATGTATGGGCGTAACCATAAACATATATAAACACAGTATATTAATAACATATACAGGACACTTAGATAGCGGTTGCCTCTGCACAGCAAGACTGGGTGTCTGGGCAAACAGACACATCAGTTTTCATTCCAAACGCTTTAGTGGAATCTGAACTTTTTTAATGATGTGCATACATTACTTTTTTTCTTTCTTTTTGAGTAAATTATGCCTTGGCCGCTGAGCCTGCGCATCCGGAGCCTGTGCTCCGCAACAGGAGAGGCCACAGCAGTGAGAGGCCCGCGTACCGCAAAAAAAAAAAGCATGTAACTGGTGGCACATGACACACACAACCTCTCAGAACTTCCTGAATGTTTATTTAAAAAAACAAAAAACTTTGTATATCAAAAACATTTTGTAGAAATTCTTACCTTTTAATTTCAAACTGTTTTCCAGTGTTATAAAATTTTCATAGAAGATGAAATATATCTGAGAATAGTTGGTCTCAAAAAACTGCTTAAGATCACTTGCATCCACGTTATCTGAAAAGAAAAAGTTCCCATTTATGACAAACTTACACAATTATCAGAGTTCACAGAGTTCACAGTCTTTTCAGAAATGAAGGAATGTAAAAACGAGCCATATCCCCTTATAAGAGCAAAGCAAAGTGTATTCCAGTCCACTTCTTCTTTCTCCACCTAAGGAGAGCTCTGAGGTGGCCTGGGGCACCTCCCCTCCCCGTCCCAGACCTCAAGGTCAGAGCCTGGGGGCACAGCACCTATGAGCAGCTAGAAGGCCAGGGGTAAGTGAGGGTCCAGGGAGGGACAAGATGACTTCCTGTTAGGGGTGGGGAAGTAAAAGTTCATGGAAGAGGTGGCTGCTGACCCAGACCATAAAGAGGGATGAGTCTGTACGGCTGAGAAACAACTCTGCCAGGAGCCCGGCATGACCCAGAATCTCCTCCCTCCCTCCTGGCTCCCGTGCCACCGCCCAGAGGACAGCAGGCCCTCCCCCGACACCTGCCCACATCCACCTGGGCCACTTGCCACCGCGTCCCTCCAGCTTCTACGTGACCCATCGCACCCCTGTGTGGACACGGCGGACCCGCCATGTGCTCCTAGCCTCGTCCCAGCAGTGTGTCTCCCAGCTGCACCAGTGTTGCTAAACCAGGGCTGCGGGTGGATCGGCAGGTGGTGCAGGGAACTTAGCCCAAGAACAGCTTCCCCGCACTCCCACCACCAGCCCTGGCCCCCGCAGGGGCTGAGCGACAACACAGCCAGCATCCCTCGCAGCTCCGGTCAGTCGCCCACTGTCAACACACCTCTGTACAGGTTCCTTAGCAAACAAGGTTGTCTGTGCGTTTACAGCAGTGTCCTGACCAAGGTATTAGCTCTTTGGAAGAATACACCTTAGGAAACCTCAGGAAAATTTAAAACAGCTTCCTTAAAGTTCTACAAGATTACTCAAGAAAATAAAGTGTGTTGCTATTCAATCTATAACAGAGTCGTATCAGCTTTGGAGGGTCCTAATGTGAATATGTATGAACACACCCACTGCTATGCTTACATTCCATAAAGTTAACACTCTTGCTGGTGAGTCTAGAGTTGTCTCCCTCTGATAACTACACAGCGCGTTTCATGCAAAAATCTGCCCTGGTTCTTTGAAACAATGCACATAAGGTGTTGGTAAAGTCATAGGAACTGCCAATTTCACTTTCTGTTTCTTGCCACAAATTAACACTGAGCACAGAGCAGTGGAAGTTCCTAGTAACTAACCAGTTTACCTTCACCCAAGCAGGTAACAATGACATCAGGATCCTTAACCCATGTGAATATCACCATTCTCATGAGCTACACAACCCTGCCAAGGAATCCTCAAGTGCCTTCTGCAGGATGTGTCAGTTCCAAGAGAGGGCTTTGTTCATGTTCATGCCAACACCAACTGCTCCTGGGACTGCTGAAACCTCCCCCGCCCCCCAGGCCAGGTCAGGGCCTCTGCTCTGGGGCCCACAGCCCTATTCCTCCCCGTCCTAGATGGTGTCACACTGTCCTCCACTCTTGGTGCAGCTCCTGACTTAGTTCCGATGGAAGGGTCTGTCTCCTCTGTTAGAGACAGTCCCCACCCTCACAGACCTCCTCTGTGGCTCAGCATCACCAGGCACCCTGCAGGGAATATAGCATTTAGCTCGATAGTTTCTTGAACGAACTAAATAAAAGAAACAGCCTATAATATACAATCACAGGACAGTGACCACAACTTGTAACCCATCAGATCTCATGCCGATGGGAAAAAGTGGCCTGACCCTTCTTCAGATCCTTGGGGTTATTAGGAGAGAAATGTCAACCCTCTGCTGAGGACGCCCGATTCCGCTCTGCAGCCCCAGCTCTCGCGGCCCCTGCTCCAAGTGAGGGTCTAAAGGCTTCTCGTTCTCACCCTCACTTTCTGCTCTTCCCGCAGGAACCACCCACTGCGCTGCTCAAGCCGAAACCTAGTCCCCATCCCGGCTCCTCCCAGCTCCTTCCCAGCCCGTGTCCGGGGTGTGGGCTCCTCCACAGACCCACCGGGCACTGTACCCCCATCCCTGCCCGCCACCCATCCCCGCCCAGGGTCCCCGCATCACCACTTCCCCTCCACAGTCCCCTCTCCACACTGTCGTCAACAGTAAAATGGAATAAACCAAATCAGACCATTCTTTTACTCAAAACCTTCCAACGGCCTCCAGTTCTGCTTACAATAAAATCCAAACCCTTTACCATAGCCTGGCGGCCCTGCGGGCTTTCCTCCACTCAAGGCCAAGTCCGTCCCACACCACTCTCTCTGCACCCTGCACTCTGGCCGCCGTGGCTTCTTTCCATCTCCCAAGCTTCCCACATGTGTTCCCCACCCTGATCTTCATCCAGCTCATTCCTTCTCATCCTTCAGAGCTGGGACCCCACACAACCTCCACAGAGAAATCTAAGGAGCCCCCGTGTCCCCAAGCATGGCCTCCATCACCCACCTCCTCCTTCACGGAGTCTGGTGGGTGGGTGGCCAACTGCTCGCCTGTGAATGGGCCGCAGCGAGCAAAGCATCCCCATGCTGAGGACATGGGTACACAGGTATGGCAAGACAGCACAGAAAGGTTATGGGCCACCAACAGTCTACCTTTCCTGGCCTCCCCGGTCCCTCAGAAACACTCGAGTGTGAGCGACCTGAGCAAAGAGGGTCCTCGTCAAGGCTGAGGGGCTTCATGCAGACAGAGACACCCTCATGAGGCCAGAGTCCAGGCGGCAGCCACCTTCCCCCTCAGCCATTCACTGTCTTCCTTGTGGGTTAGCAGTGGATGCAGCTTGAAGTCCTCAGGACAAGACAAGCAGACGCCCTCTAGGTCACCCAGCACACAGTGAACGAAGGGTGTAACATCTGTAACTACTAGTTTATTTACCCATGTGAGGACTCCTCACTGGTCTGGGAGTCCCCTTCACGCGATCCCTGCCCACAGCACTTAAGATTAGTGGAGACTGTCTCATTTATTCATTTACTTCTCCACCGACCGGCACTCCACTAGAATGGAAGCCACATATGGGCAGGAATCACATCTGTTTTGTTCCCTGCTGTACTTGCAGCCCCAGGAGTAGAGTTTGGTACCTGAAAGGTACTTGACACACATTTGTTAAATGAACAAACAAAAAATAAATATCAAATATTTTCTATCTCTACTTCAAAACCTAGAATGTTTCCATGATCTGTCTTATTTTTGGAAAAACAAGACTCATCCGATGAATATTTACAAAGCACGGATCTTGGAGGAGGCGCGCACTGGGAGTTAGCTTCCTGCAGAAAGGAACACAAGGGAGTACCACAGGTCTACTTTGTAACGAGGTAACTTCGAGAACCAAAGATATATAGGAGGAAGACTGCTCAGGAAAATAACAAAAAAAAAGCCTATGACCACAAACTTCCTTTCGAAAGACACTCTTCATCTGTTCATTCAAACAAGACTGAGTCCTGAGCCCTGCCAAATAGCCCTGCGCCAAATGCTGGGAAATTCCAAGAGAATACGGTGCAGGGCCCTCCAGGGTACAGGAACACAAGCAAGTAACGGAGACGACAGCGTGCCTGAAGCTCAGGCAGGGCATCAAAGCAGGGAGTGACAAGGCCACCTGGGGAGGTTGGGAACATTAAAAACACTGTACATGTATGCTTTGAAAGACACACTTTCATGACTGTATTTTATTTGACCCTCACCACAACCCTGTGGAGGGGATGGGGCAGGTGTGGTCAAGACAAAGAAACCTCAGGTTCAGAATCATCTGTAACCTGCCCAAGGTATCAGGCCAGTCAGAGACTCCTGTCCGGGTCTCCAGCTCAAACCTGAGCTACACAAAGGCCTCAGAAACAGACGGAAGAAGTCAAAACCAGAAATCGGGTCAGGAATATAGAGAAATACGTCGTCCCCTCGGGGATGGGATGTGCAGGAAAGCCCGAGGGAGAAGAGCAGGGGGATGAGAGGACAGGTAAGACACGAGGGGAGACGCAGCCCGGCTCCCCACAATGACCTCACAGCAACCTCCCCATGGCCTCGTGGGGCCAGTAAGGAAGTGGGAAGGAGGGGAAGTCCCCAGGTACAGAGCCCAGGCTGTAGACCACCTTTGAGGTGATGAGCCTGGGTGTGTTTGGCACCGACGCTAGCACGCTGCCTGGCTGGCATCACAAAACCCAGGCAAGTGCATTCACACTGACCACAGAGAAGCAACCTGCAGCCAGCTTTACAGAGCTAGGGGTCATTCTGGGATTTGTAAAGCAATCTCCTTTACCACCAACCAACAGCCAATCAACTGTTTCTATTATTTTCCCATTATATCTGAAAAATAATCTATATTCCACACCAGAAGCTACCCTCCCCTGGCCTTTTGTCCAGCTAAGCCTCCTGCTGTCAATGATTTCCCCACATCTAGCTGGAAGACAATAGCAAACCTTGAAGGCAGAACCTTTGGAGCAGACTGCCTGGGTTCAAGTCCAGAAGCTACAAGACCTGGGCGAGTTATTTAAAACACTTTGTGCCTCAATATCCTCACCTGAGAAATGTGGCCAACGATGGTTCCTGTGCCCATAAAATGAACGTAAGCAAAGTGCTTCTAAGGGTGTAGTCAGCATCACGTAAATAAATGTTAGTTGTTTTCCAATTACCTAGCTCCTGGCAAAGGCCATCTCACGAGGTGGGAATAACCCAGCTTCACCTGTGGAGCCATAAAACTCAATGATACGTGAAACTCACCCACTTAATGAGACCTTTCGAAAAGGCACGGCACTTAATCCCAGTTCAGCAGCAGATGCTCCAAAACTAGTGGGACTGTCCCTCCACTTCCTCCCACATAGAACCCTTCCCAATAGCAATCTTACTCCTTTTTAGTTGGGAGGATCATAGCCCAGCCTCATAAAAACCTGCTGCAGACCCTGAAAGCACCAAAGGAGGAGGGAATGTCCTTCTCAGACTTGGGGGCCCTGGTGGACACTGTCAAGAGGAAGAAGGGGTTCAGACCAGCTCCTCTGGAGTAGGGAGTGACCCCCAATCCTCCTGCCCTCCGTCCCCCACCCTCCTCAGGGCCAAGAGCCATCCCAGTGCTGCCTACACGTCTGCACGTAGATGAAGACGGTGTCATTTGCTATTTTACTCAGATTCCCTAGACACTGGCACTGAAGCATGATGCTCAAGATCACATGCCGGTGAAAGGGAAAAGGGGTGAGTGAAAAATTCAAGGCGAATGTGGCGACTTAATAAAACATAATTTAGAAACAATGAGAACAAGGAAAATAAATGAGTCAGGCACAAGACAGAAAACACTGACAAGGATAAATGTCATGAGTATGGCGCCTTTACTTAAGGGCTAATGAGATTTTGGTGATTTCACCTTTTCACAACTGCCTAGCTCCCCGCCCTCTTTCCCTCTTGTGTTACGTACTTTGTAATAATGCCAGGAACTATTCCAGCCCTCCATCCACTCCTTTAGAAAATGCCCACCCACACTGATCTGGGGCTGATCTCCGGACCTGCTGTGGACAACCAGTCATTAGAAGCCTGACGCAGCAGTGGCTGGAGAGCGTCAAGTAGTCTCTGGTTCAAAGAGACTGGGACTGACATATACACACTACTATATACAAAATAGATAATTAATAAGGACCTACTGTAATAGCACAGAGAACTCTACCCAATACTCTGTAATAACCTGTATGGGAAAAGAATCTTAAAAGAGTGGATATATGTATATGTATAACTGATTCACTTTCCTGTACACCTGAAACTAACACAACATTGTAAATCAACTATACTCCAATAAAATTTTAAAAAACAAAAACAAAGGAAATGAGGAAACTCATGGAGTAGAGCAGGACCCAACCCCAGGCAGCCTGCAGCCAGGGCAGTAGCACGCAGCAATGCAGATAGGTGAGGGAATACAATAGATGCTTGTTGCCGTAAGGTCTCTGTAAGCCTGAGGTTTGGGATGGGTTGTCTTGCACCGTTGCTGTGAAAATGTTGGTGGAGAAGAAAAAGCAACTCATCACCAGGAAGTTTCACCGGCCATGAGAGCCGGCAAGCCCGTGAAGGGGTGCCCCAAGTACGACACATTGTCACCTCCGTCAAAGAAGGAAAAGGAGACAATATGGGTCCGAATGACAAGAGCTGCCAGCTGATACACACTTTCCTCAGCAGAAAGTTTCTGCAACAGTAACTAGAGTGCAGGCAGGGACTCCTTTTTCTGACACCAGCCGGTAGGTTGTAGAACCTCCTGTGTGTGCAATGCTGTTCCAAGGGCAGGTAACCGACCTGGAACTCACCTGGTGAGGAGGTAAAGTCCTCATAATGAAGCCCTTTCAAGACTCAGCAGGTATTCGGGTCATAAGACAGCAGGTATGCTGACTATGCTTCAGTGGTAACTCAATACTTTTATCGTCATCATTATTATTAAAGAGAAATTCACATCTGAAAATGCATCTATGTGCAGACCTAAAAACGTCCTTGTGCTGATTACATGCAAATACAAAATCCTCGTGTGGATGGGGACGCCAACCTGCATGGCAGATGGAGGCTCCGGCTTCAGTGGCTGCACAGTCTACACCCGCCCCCCCACCCCCAGGACGCTCTCCAGAAGATTTCAGGGCCTGGCTCACTATCTTTGCCCTCATAGCCAGCACTGATTTCCACATCTACACAGGTGATGCCCAAATTCCTTATCTCCACTGAGGTTGTCCTCCACGCCCCCTCCGCAACCTCTGCCCCCAGGCCCGCCCGGGCATCCCTCTAACCTCCCTGCCTCCCAAGTCTGAAATTATTCTCCCTATCTCCCCTACTCCCTCCTTCTGGAAACCTAATTCCAACAACACTTCGACCTTCCTGGGTCCTTCAATCCAATGACCCCACCACCCTGTCATGATCTATGATCCCTCTGAAGTCTTCACTTCTTTTTTTCTTCCTAATTTGGTTTCCACGGTCCATCTTTTTAATCAGCCCTTTCATAGTCCCTCAGTCACCTCCCTTGCCCCTGCATCATATTCACTCCATAAAACCCCAGTCAGTTTCACCCTTAATCCAACCGGAAGTATTTATTTGAGCACAGGTCATGTGCCAGATAGCAAAGATTTTTTTAAGTTGTTGGTTTAAGTACTGAATAGATGCGAAAGAATATGTGCAACTGATGCTGTATAATAAAACAAGCACTTTAAACCCACCCACCAACTCAACCAAGCATCCCCCCAACCCCCACTTTATGGGGCTCCACACTATTCATCCAGTTCTCAGCCCTCTCTGGGGCCAATAGCTGGTGCGCACGTACCTCTGCGCCCAAGCACCACGGAAGGAAGAGGAGCCTAGAACGCCGACATAATACTTTTGGAATCACGTGGAGGCCTAAACCACATATTCCTGTTTGTAGGAAATGAAATGAACTCACATTTTAGCTCTGCTGATAACTGTGTTTTCTACATACATTATTACAGCCATGTTGGACTGTTCTATCTCCGTAGAATTTAAACTGAAAGCGAGAGTGGCCTGGAGTAAATGATCCCGCTTTCCCTCCTGCCCCCTCGCCCAGCCACTCCCACAGCAGACCCTTCCTCTTCCTAATGGAGCCCCTGTTTGTTCAGGGACCATCCACCCCGCAAATCCGTGTGCCCTTCGTGGGGGTGGGACCGATTGATGCTGCTGAGCCAATTACTGTGGCAACAGCCCCCTGCCAGCTATGAGTTTAGACTCAAGCCTGTGACCCAGTGCTGGTCAACAAGCAAGGGGAAGAATTCTGGTGGAGATGCCTGGAAAAGGGTCATTGTTCTTAAAGGGACACAAAGCAGAAGTGCTTCTTTCTTCCTGCCTCTGGACGCTGTTCCGTCCGGGTGTGATGCCTCCAGTGCATTTTGCCACTCAGGGGACAAACCTGCCATGCAGAGGACACTAAGGAGGGCAAAGCAGGGAGGGGAGAGCGTGCGGATGGGCACGTCACTGAGCTGCCGTGCCAGCTGGCTCAGGGGACCACCTGCTTTGGGACTGCTTTCTATAGGAGAAAAAATTCTTCATCATTTATGTTTATATTTGGGTTTTCTGTTACCTATATCCAAAAACATCCTTGTAGATACTGAAGTAAAATCTGACAGTAGAACAGGAAACAAATCCTAGTATAATTGAAAGGTTGTAGAAGTTATATTCATCCCACTTCGTTTCCTAAGATGTATTATTTTCATTTCTTTATACCTATATGGTAGCTAGGTGCAAAAAGTAAAATTCTTAGAAGTCAGAAAGATGTTAACACTTTGTTATCCTGTTGATAGTCCCCATGTAAAAGTGATTCTGATAAAGATATACTCCACGTACCTAGAGCTCTAGTTTTTAAAAGTAGAGCTATTTTTATCTTAAACATTTTTGACACACCTGTCTCAAATGCAGGACTCTAAAACATTATTTTTAACGGATATCACGTGCCAACACAATAAAACAAAATATATACACCAATGAAATATAATGTTCAAATCTAATGTGTTTTATATACATGTCTTTTTTATGAAGTATAGTTGATGTACAGTATTATGTTACAGGTATACAATATAGTAATTCAGTTTTTAAAGGTTATACTTTATATTTATTATAAAATATTGGCTACATTCCCTGTGTTGTACAATATATCCTTGTAGTTTAATTTATACATAACAGTTTATATATTTTCATATATCTATTTCTTTTGTAGGAATCAAGTTTCATCCGATTTTTTAAGGCGATGCATAACTACTTCTACTTTTCTTGATCTGAATTGGCCTATATTACAGTCAAAACCACTCACCAGGGAAAGAGTTGGAGATAGAAATAGATAAAACAGGAGCTAAATGGTAACCTCTTCTGCTCCATTTCTAACAAGTAAGGCAGCAGAAAAGTGGTGCTGAGGGCAGAGAGCCGTCTTACTTACGTCAAATAATTATTATTAATAAGCATAATGGCTTACAAAAGGGCTTTGTATATATTAACTCAATTAAACCTCCGACAGCCCTAGGAAGCAGGTACTGTCCCACCACCAGGTGAGGGTCAGAGAGGTTAGGTCCCCGCCAGGACTCGAACCCAGGCAGTCCGGCTCCCGCACCGCTTACCTAAGTACATCTAACGTTAGCTGAAAGTGATGGAGGAGGGGCAGGGAAGTACACCTGGAAACACAAGGTTTTTAAGTCCATAAGAGAGAGTTGGTAGAACTCCCGGAACTAAATAGATACTAAACCCCAGAGAGGACCCAGAAGTTGGTTTATTTAGGACACCAGAGCCAGCTTGCAAGGGGAATGGCCTTCCTCCATGACAGGTTAAAAGGGCGGCCTTTCTGTGAAGCTAATTCCGCAGAGACTGCGACGGCCCTCCCCAAGGAGCTCTCTTTACTTCCAGAAAATCATCCCACTGTCCCCTGCCGCATCAGCAGCTGCAACACCGTCAGCCCCGCTCATCCTTCATATAAGAAACCAAAGGCCCCTCCGGCCGCCGGGCAGCCACCCTGCTCCCGCCAAGCCAGGGTCTGCTGACAGCATGGAAGGGCCTGGAACTGCCAACCTGAAGAATGGGCAGTGGATAATCTGTTGCGTGAGTCCAGTGGGACCTGATAGGGCCATTTAAGTATCATGTAAGCCTTCACTTACTCATGTGAAAAATGTCCAAGGCGTGTTAGGTCAAAAATACAGTGTCAGTCCACGTATAACAACTATTCATGTAAGACTGTGTTTATGTGTGTACCTACAAGACACAGAGAGAGAGGCTGCACGTAAGCAACAACAAGAACAGAAAGCACGTTTACCAAAATTTTAACAATGGTTATCAGAGGACTGCAGAATATGAAGAGCTTTTTCATACTTAAATTATTTTTTGCTTATTCATATTATTCAAATGTTTATAATGAGTATGTAAAATTTTATAACCAGAAAACAACTACTATTTTTCAGAAAAAACTATTATTCATTTCAGAAAAAAAAAAAGCTGCCAGAGTATTTAGAAAGAACTTGTTTTCAAAGCCTGACTATGTACCATAAAAAAGAACAGCAGACATGACATCGGCCAGTTTCCTCCAAACGTGTCTTACTTTTGAACCCTGAAGAACACTGAAGACCTAAACAATACGTACAGTAGTATCTTTGCCAAGACTAAAATGCCCTAAAACCAGAAAATAATTTAAATTTCCTCTGCCCAACATTGGCGTTAGACCTCTTCTGCAATAACACGTACATTGTACATAATGCCTTGTAATGATCTAGGTGTAGAGGACTTCTGCTGTCTTTAGAGAAAGCTATGTTTCTCTAATTGTCATTTACTGAAAAGGTAGAAAAATGATACGGTCGGGCAGGAAGAAACAGTCTCTGTCCAGCCACTCAACAGCCTGAACTGAATAGCAACAAGCAAAGGTGTGACACCTCTGAATGCAAAAAGGTGATGAAATTTCCAATCACCGGCAGGTTCACTTACAAGACCTGGTGGCCTTAGCACATGTCAAGTCCTGTTTAAACCTGGAGCGGAGCAGACTCCCCTTCGGCGCATGCTCAGCAGCAACACCAGGTCCTAGAAACCACACGTCTTTTCAATTAACACTGAGCCAAAGACCAAGACTCCCTCAGGCCTTTGCATTAAGAAACAACCTAGAGGGAGTCCCGTGGTGGTCTAGTGGTTAGGATTCGGGCTTTCACTACCTAAGGCCCAGGTTCAATCCCAGGTCAGGGAACTGAGATCCTCCAAGCTGTGGGGCGTAGCCAAAACAAACAAACAAAATTTATTTTGAAATGGCTCAAGTTCTTAAAAAAAGAAACACAACTTAGAGCACAAACAGCGTTCTAATTTAGCAGGTACCTGAAACTGAGCCCGTCTGCTGCCTTTCTCACCATTCAGAGATTAATTAACATCGCACTGACCCATCAACGTTTTCCTGTGCTCATTCATTTTCAGCCACTGGCTGATCTCCATTTCTTGTCAGCATCAGGGCACTTTCAAAGATACCTACTCTTTGGCTCTTACTAGAATTTGGGGCGACGTAGTAAGCGCATCTACACACTATCACAAGCTCGGTCTGCTGTGTGGCCCCATCTCACGTCTGGCACACTCAAGCATTCCTGCCCCACTGGCCACAGTGGTCCTGGCCTGTCTCCTTATCGGGACCCACTGCTGCAACAAGGAAGAACCAGCCACGTGTGCCAGCTAGGGCTCCCCGGCCACGGCTGGCTTCTCCTCTCCAGCACTGCTTCTTTCTCTCCCCTCTTCTCTTTTCTGTCTGCAGTCACTGTTCCGTTTGGGGGCAAAGGCCATCTCCCTAGGTGTCATTTCTTCATTTGTGACTTATGTATACACATACATTTTGAACATCTATTTATTATAATTTTTCCTATTAATATGTAGGAGCTCTTTATGTTTGGGGGATATAACTATTTCCTCTCCTCTAAGTTTCAAGTTATTTTTCCAGTTCATTATTTACTTTTTACTTCAGTTAAAGATGATATGTTTGTATATGTATTTATTTTAGGAGCAGGAAGAAAGGAATGGAACCATTCTCTCAAAAGTAAGTATCTGCAATATGACACACGCACACACATATACACACATGCATACACACACGCGCACACACATACACACACACATACACAGAAAGACTATGTAATACTTTACTCCCACTCTGGGAGCTCAGCATAAGCTCTACTCTACCAAGCCTCTCTGGCCCAAACACATCCTCATCTTATCAGATACAGAATCCATGGAATAAAGAGGTTTACACTGTCGGCACCGGAAATATGACCAGACAGAATGAAAATACACTAACCCCTTTAGAAAGCTGTAAGGAAGCAACATGTGTCCTCAGCTCCCCTCTCTTCCATGCAGTCCTGAAAATACTATCAAGATTTCACTGGAAGAATGTTCACCACTAGTTATAACAGGTCCTTTTCGGGGGATGGTAATTCAGTTTTGGTTTTTGTAAATTTAAAATTTGACAACAGTGTCTCTCCCATTTTGTTTCCATGAAAAAATATCTGGGGTACTTGCCTAAGCCTCACCCAAGCCTGTCCTTACCCACAGCCCTCTGGCCCCGCTGGCCCTCAGCCTCCACCCCAGTCAAGGTTTCCCCAACCTCTTCTCCCTTTTGTCCACAGAAATCGTCCTTTCTTAAAGCTCTTCCCCTTGGATCCAGGGGGTGGGTCTGACAGTGCACGCACACATGGGAGGAGAGAGGGCTCTGTCAGGAGAACTTAATTCGTGGTCTTGAATCTTTTTTTTTTTTTCTGGCTGTGCCACGCGCCATATAGCATCTTAGTTCCCCAACCAGGGATCGAACCCACGCCCCCTGCACTGGAAGCGCAGAGTCTTAGCCATTGGACCGCCAGGGAAGTCCCTTGAATCGTTACTTTAATGATGGGTACTTCTGGCTGGGGCAGGAAGGCTTCTAGAAATTTTTCTAAACATCCATACCGGTGGCCGCTACTCTCCCCCAGACTGAGATCCATCTATGTGGAAATCACATTCTTGGTTTTTCAGAATGCAAGCTCAGGCGTGCCCAGTGCTGTGTACAATGCCTGGCACATGGTTGGGGCTGGATAAAAAATAACTGTTAAATGAATAAAGGGACTCTGAAGCCAGCTGCCTGGGTTCAAATCCTGACTCTGTCACTTACTAGCTGTGCAACCGTAAGCAACGTTCTCAACTTCTCTGGGTCTTATTGGTAAAATGGGGATAATAACATTCCCTATCCCACTTGGGAGAGGATTAAATGCATTAACACATGTGAAGTGTTTCTGGCGGTACTTGGCACATGGAAAGCGCTGATTAAATGCTACTTATTATTATTACAAATAAGAAAGTATGTCACCAAAAGGAATCAAGATGTACAAAAAGCTGCTGGTGTTCTCAACGTTATTTAGTATCAATATCACTTAGTGAGAGAGATCAGGCAGAACACAGTTAAGTAGAATACAAAACCAAAGGCTATAAATGCCAAATGGAAGGCACAAAATGCTATAAGAATTCTGAGGAAAGATCGTTTCAGCGAAAAGGGACGAAGACACTTTGTGTGAAGATGTAATATACCTCTGCCGGCTCCTGGAAGAGTTTTACATGACAGGTTGGCTGACACCTCTGGGAAAAGGGACGGCGTATTAGTTTGGGTTCTCCGAAAAGCAGACACCAAGACAGGAGTGGACACGCAGGAGGTTTACTGAGGGAGCTGTCTGTGAAGGATGAAGGGGAGGACCTGAGAAGGGAGGTCTGACCCCTGCACAGAAGAGGGGAGGGGAGGAGGGCTGAGGAGGAAGAGGCAGCACAGGTCTGAAAAGCTGCCGGCCAGGCCAACAGGGAGCCCTTGAGACAAAGTCTCCCTTCAGAGGCATCTGGGTCTCAAAGGAACGGCCACATCAGTACCCCCCCGCGAGCTCAGTAACTGGCTGGGAGGAGCCCAGGAAGAGCTCAGCTTTGGCTACACAGTGGTGGTGAATCCAAGGGCAGCATTGGGAGCAACGGCCAGTGACGCTCCCCGGAGCACAGCTGATCTGAATGCTCACCCTCACAGCTCCCACAGCTGGGCACAAGCATCGTCTCTAGTACCTCCTGTGTCCTTGAGAGCCAGGTTGAGCCTCAATAAATAAATGATATCACTGAAACTCAAACACAAGACAACACCAACGGGTTCCTTATCTTTTTCAAAAGGGATTTTTTTTAACTAAACTACAGTTGCAACAACAAAATCAAAGTACATATTGACTGTTAAAGATTACAACTACTTTTAAAATAGTGTTCAGTATCTTTCAGACGTGGTTTCAGTTTCTAAAACAACATAAAGGACATAAAATCGTTATGAAACATCTCTTTGCTAAATATCAAAGTTAAAATTCTGGAATGAGGATTCAGAACTAATGCAGAAACAAAGCTCTGCTAAGAACCTAGAGGGTAATAAATCCTTAAGAAAGCAATTTGATCAAATGAGAATATGAGAAAACATTTTGCAAAAGTGTGAAGTGCTACATGAATGTGAGCTATCGATACAGTCAAGTTACGTCTTAGATGGGGTTAAGTCACGTGAAAGGTAAAAATGCAGAAAATCACAATTACCCTTAAACATGAGAGGCACACCCAGCTGGGAAGATGTTCCCACAGTGACAGACATGAAGGAAAGAAGACCTCTGAGGACACAGCAAAGTCCCTTGTCCCTCCTCATGCCACCACGCAGGCACATGGTCGCTGAGTGGAAGGGCAGGCAGCATCCACATCACTTAAACTGTGCCCATTTTATTTATATAGATACACATCATATATATTTATATTTATATATATAAATATATATACACATACACACACACATACACACACAGACCCATCCATCCTCGATCTGTACTTTCCCAGTCTCTTCCTGGCATATTAATGTGTACTCTTCCCATTGCAAGGCCCAGAAATCTTATATGACTCAAGCCGGCTAGAGCAAAACAGGGTGCTCCAGGCTCCTACAACTGAGAAGCTCGGGGTGGGGATGGCGCAGACAGGGCTGGGCCCCTCAGCTCACACAGGGCCCACGGACACTCCTCACTCTCCGTGTCTCCGCTCTGCTTCCCTCTGACTGTGAATTCAATTTGAGGTGTGTGCTCCCCACATGGAGGGAAAGATGAACACTGGCAGCCCAGGCTACATCCTCCTGGTTTGTAATCCGAATGGATGGGAGCTCTCACCCGCCAGGAATCCATGTTTCAAACCTCAGGGAGACTGGGACTCCTGGACTATCACCGAGGGAAGGCACTGGATTTGGTGGCTCCTCTGCTTAAAACTCTTCCCCGGATTCCAAACGTCTACCCATGGCACAGGGTAAAGGACAGTGTGCACTTAGCCACGTGGTGGCCACACCATCACCTCTGCACAAGCTCCTCTCTCGGCAGTCCTCTTGCCCCCAGCCTGCCCACCTGGGAAACCCGTGTTCATTACTCCAGACCCACCTCAGCCCCGCCCCCCTAAGGAAGCACTGGCAGCCTCTCCAAGGGGCCCTTCTGCTGTGCCTCCTCTACACCTGCAGCCACCTGTACAGTCCCACCCACCACGCGCACTCCCCCCCCCATCCCCACACCCCAGCACTAACATCCTCGTGGTAAATGCAGCTGTTTACCTGTCTGTCTCCCCTAACAAACAGTAAATCCTGGGCTTGTGCCTTATTGATCTCTGAAGACACAGCCCTACCAAGCAGACACACACACACACACACACACACACACACACACACGCACATATGGACTCGAAAAAATGTACGTGAAACTGAATTTTTTAAAAATCCAAGAACAAGATAGTTGCTTACTACATTTATATATTAATTATTCTTGATTTTACAGTAGAGTAACATATTCCTTCTTTTAAAAATAATTTTAAAATTTAAATTGAATCAATTTGCTATTTTGAAAGCAATAAACTGTTCTCTAGTTTCATCTGTGGCACTTAGTTTAAAGACCAAAGATCAGTGCTCTAAACAGCTAGTAAAAGTATTTATGTCCATCTGCAAATAAAGCACTTACAAACAAAATAAAGATACAAATTATAAAAGTTTACATCAAAATATTCCAGACCTACCAATTATCTCTCTTCCCAGAATAAAAGGTCAAAGGCAACCTTTTCTAGTATCTCAAACAAAACATCTGAGCTCAGTCAGACTTTTATCCTAGGTCCACCTTTCTCACTTCAGAAGGCTAGACAATTTCAAGCACTAGGAGCAGGGATAGCGTATTTGTGTGACATATATGTGTCCAAAGTTCATTTTACATTCCAGAAGTTACAGATATAAAATGTTAGTAACCGGTGAAAAATGAGCAAAGGGAGCATTAGGGCAAAATCGCTTTAATTAAGACAAGGTCAACTGAGAGAAACCATCCCAAGACTGTCTGAAGGGCCTGGAGTTATACCCCCAGCTTTGCTCTGGTTGCAGAATGTCCATGTGGCACTAATGTCCATGCAAATATTTTACCACCTATAAGGCCTGTCAAGGGCACGGAGAGGCCAGTGAACACGAAAACACAGAAGGAGTCCTTTTATCTTCTGCCATGTTCAAGTCAAATATGGCCTCAAGTCTCCCTAGAAGAATACGGTAAAGCAGACTAGGCAGAGAGCAGCAAAAACTCAAAGCAACATTTCTGGGAGACGCGCAAAAACTGCTTGGCTTTTGTTTACAAGTTAACATTCACTCTGGTGGGTAAATATATTTTATGGTATGTAAATATGCTTGTGTCAGGTAACTAGCAAAAGCTCAACACAGGCTGTATAATCCTATGACCCCCAGCTCTGCCCCTTAGAGACAGGGAGCTGGCAGACAAGAAGCCCACCTCCGGGAGCCTCAGTCTCCCCATCTCGAGGTCGGCGGTGGGAACACTACCTTCATCACAGGTTGTAGGACGATCCAGTGAGATCACGATGCTAATAACCATGCCATAGCTTTCTAACCCCTCATTAAGCTCCAGACCCCACATCCAGCACCTCCCAGACAGTTCCATTTGTATCTCACCTTCTTCTCAAACTCAACACACATCAGCACCAAACTCATCTTGCTCTGTCGTTAGCCAGAGTCTCCTCCCAACTCTTCTGGCTCTATCCAAGACACCTCCACTCCCCCAAATACCTAACACCAATTATCAAATTCTAACAACGCAGTTTATTGCTAGTCAGATTGCAAAGGAAGTGGCTGCCTCAACCCTCGCTGCCTGCAGGGCAATGGGAGCGACACTGAGGACAGCACTGTGGGACAGCACTGTGGGTCGAGGCATAAACGCAGCAGTCTGACCTCCATGGAATCTAATCCAAGAAAATAATGCAAAATGCAGGAGAAGCCGCCTCCCAAGATGTTCAGAGTAGTTATTATTTACACCAGAGAAAGAAAGAAAAAGAGAGAAAAAGCGAGAGAGGAAAAAAAGAGGGAGAGATGAAGGAAGGAAACTATTTAACTACCCAAGAAATGGTAAGCTAAATTATGGTACATCGCCTCAACAAACATCTGTAGTTAATAAAAATAAAAGGAACAAAACATGGGGAAATGCTAAAAGTAAGCTTAAAAGGCAACGTTTAAAATTGTAAGTGAACTTGTCCCTACTTAAAGCAACAGATGCACAAAAGGAAACATGTCAAAATGTTCAGTTTTGCTCTATGGGCATATAGAGCCTCTGTGAGCAACTGTTCTCTCCTCTCTGGTTCCAGATATTTGGTCTGAACCCTGGTGTCACTAGATTTGACTGGCCTGTGGCCCCTGACCCCAAACCTCTTCTCCTTCAGATTAATCACTCCTCGCCCAGCTTCTGCAAACCTTATGTTCATTCCTCCCTGAGAATCGCTTGTCCTGCCACAGGGTCCTTCGTGGACCCGTCCCTCCTCTCCAGGCCCCAGCCCCTGTCTGTTCCTTCGTCACCAGTCTTCTCAGTGTCTCCCTGCCTTCCCACTGGCCCCGTCCATTTATCCTGGCCCTGCCGGCAGAGAGGCAGTGCTTGAATATTACCATTTGACCTGCTAAGAATTCTCCAGTGGGCCCTCTCACCTGCAGGATAAGATCTGAGCTTCTAAGTGCAGCAAACAAGGCCCTTTCTGATCTGGCCCCAACCTGCCTCAGCTCCTACCGGTCAGGTCACCTCTCCTCCCCTCCCCCATGACCCCGAAGTCCAACTCGCTGTCCTGCCCTTACCCCTGGCCTACACACCACTTTGGTGACTGCTCTGACACTGTGGACGCCCTCAGGGCCAGGGTTCCAGCACCCAATCCTCAGTGCCCGAGGTTCCTCAACCTCCCGCATCATCACTGTGTATTTCCACCACCAGCTCCTCCCCACCTCGGCCCGAAATGCTCTCCCCCTCGACTCTCCCCAAGTCTAACCCTGCTCTGTCCAGCATGCCACGCTGGCTACCTGTGGCTCCTGAGCTCTTGAAACGCCACTGGCCCGACCGGAGACGTGCTGCACACGTACAGTACACATGGGATTTCAAAGACTTGCTATCAAAAAATGATGGAAAAAACTGAACATTTTACTTTCATTACCTGTTGATGTAACACATATTAGATGTATGGGGTTAAAAATATATAGATATTATTAAAATTAATTTCACCTGTTTCTTTTTACTTTTTTAGATGTGGCTACCAGAGCATTTTTAATCACACCTGTGGCTGACATCTATTTCTATTGTACAGAACAAGTCTAACCATTCTTCAGGGTCTCCTTCAAGATGCCCCTATCTTTGTTCTTAATGATCTTTTCTGCCCCTAGAAATCCTATAATGGAGTCCACCGTATATAAGCCACTATCTAATTACATAACACACTACGTGCTTACTAGTATTTTACATCTATTCTTCCTGCCACATCAATGCCATTTCTAAATCCTATTTTGGGACTCACAGTAGGCACTCAACTTGTAATTAGACATGGAATCTTTGCTGCAGCAAGACAGCAGTTTACAGAATGTTTTTTTAGTTTTGTTTTGTTTACTTATTTATTTTCCCAAGGATGATTTCAACAATGTAAGGAGACCTGGGAGTCAGGGGACCTATCAGCTCTTTGTTCTTCCTCTAAATTACATAATTCATACACAACGTTGAGTGCATGGCTTGGCCCCCAGTAAGCCCTGCCTGTGTCTCAGTTTCCCCTCCCCCTTTAAAATAAAGTTAAGGGCTTCCCTGGTGGCACAGTGGTTGAGAGTCCGCCTGCTGAGGCAGGGGACACGGGTTCGTGCCCCGGTCCGGGAAGATCCCACAGGCCGCGGAGCGGCCGCGCCCGTGAGCCATGGCCGCTGAGCCTGTGCTCCACAACGGGAGAGGCCACAACAGTGAGAGGTCCGCGTACCGCAAAAAAATAAAATTAAATTAAATTAAAATTAAATAAAGTTAATAATACCAGGCCAATCTACAATATATAGGCAGGTCAAAGTAGCTAAGCAAGTTCTAACTGGAGTCATTATCATGATATGAAGAAATACTCTACTTTTCACAGCTAACTGTATCTTTCTCAGCCAGCTGTCTTAAATACAGACTAATTTTTATGAAGAGGGAGCAAATCCATCACAATTATTAAAATAAGAAAGGAGAAGGGACAACCTATGAAAACGCTTGTCCTATCCTACTAACGACAGGAAAACAGTAATGACAGAGGAAACTGTTACATGTCCACTCCAAGCTGAAGTAGCTTATACATCACACTCACAATAACCTTTATGAGGCAGACATCACCATACCCATTTACAGAGTAAAGAAACTAAGGTTCAAAGACAGGCTGAGTAATTGGTCCAAAGTCATGCAGCTGCAGGCTACAAATCCAGGTCAAGTGCTATTAACTTTGTATGTAAAAAATAACATCGTTATTATCACTGGAAAATATATGAAAAGCAAGAGTATTATCAAAATATACAAATAAAAATACAATAATAATTTCTATTCATTTCCTTCAAATAGTTTCTTTTTTTTTTTTTGCAAATATACTTTTTTTTCTCCCAGTTTTATGGAGACATAACTGACATGTAGCACTGTATAAGTTTAAGGTGCACAGCATAATGATTTGACTTACATACACCATGAAATGATTATCACAAAGTTTAGTGAACATCCATCATCTCGTATAGATACAAAAGGGATGAAATAGGAAAAAAAATGTTTTTCCCTTGGGATGAGAATGCTTAGGATTTACTCTTTTAACAACTTCCATATGCAACATACAGGAGTGTTCATTACAGTTACCATGCTGTACATTACATTCCTAGGACTTATTTTATAACTGGAAGTGTGTACCTTTTGACTAACTTCATCCAATCATCCCCCCACACCCTGCCTCTGGTAACCACAAATCTGGTCTCTTTTTCTTTTTCTTTTTAATTTTTATTGGAGTATGGTTGATTTACAATGTTGTGTTAGTTTCTGCTGTACAGCAAAATGAATCAGTTATACATATAAATATACATATATCCCCTCTTTTTTAGATTCTTTTCCCATATAAGTCATTCCAGAGTATTGAGTAGAGTTCCCTGTGCTATACAGTAGGTCCTCATTAGTTATCTATTCTACATATAGTAGTGTGTATATGTCAACCCCAATTCAAATAGTTTCTTGATCTTGGCTAAATCCTATTTTTCAGATGAAAAGGACTTTTTTCCTAGTAGACTTTTCCTTAAAGTAGCAAACCAGTAGGATATGTGACGTGGTGGGACTAGTACGTTGCTGTACTATTTTTCTTTAAAGCCTTTCAACCACAGTCGTAAGTGAAAGTTTACATGAAACATTATGAACTAGAACTCCTCAGACACATTTACAAAAATCCAGTACCTACAGATAAGATTAAATGAAGTAAACCGGGCCAGTCCACCAGCGATGCATCAACAAAAACCAACATACATAAGGAAATATCACAGAGCCTCTCCACGCTGCAAAACTGAGGTCAGATGGCTCAATGAAAGGACAAAAGAAAGTTCCTCAAAATAAGACACACATCTTCAACTGAAACCACAGAGCCTTGAAAACTAACTACTTTCTCAGAACAGTAACAATGTACTGTGTGTCTCTAAGAAAACGAACATCTAGGTTTAATTGCGTCTGCCTTTGCAAAATGTAGCCAACTTAATCCTGTAGACTTGGACAGAACAAAAGTTCAAGCTCTCTACCACAGAAAAAGTCCCCAAGTATCAACTGCTTTAAAATACCACTCTACTCTCCTTTATCAAAAAATGTCCCTGCAGGAGGCGTTATCAGTCACTACTAAGAACCCCACACAATGCGTCCTGTGTGCTCCTGGTATTTTAGTACAGGAAGTAGAAAGTTCAGTTTACCAAGAACACCGAATTTCACTTACAAAAGTCTTGAAAACTAATCCCTCTAACAGCACTTAATTTACATTTCATACCAAGCTGACCCAGACGGGCGGAATCTCAAGGAATCCGAGAATGTAAAAAACTTCACTTGGCAAAACCAGGTGTGTGGATTTGTTGTTTTCCTTAGAGGTACTTCACGGAGTATAAATAGAAATCATTTGCAAATTTTAATCTCATGAACAAGATCTTTATTTAAAATTCTCACCTATATGATGAATTCTGTTATACCATATTTCCTCAAGTGACAGACACATTAAGACTTTGTGCCCTAAATCAGGTGATTTTGCTCATTTTAAGAATAAAAAAAAGACATCTAGAAGAAACATAAAGTATCTTTTTCTCAGCCCGCAAATAACACAAAGACAAGTCTGTCTATAGACAGCAAAGGTGTTTCCACCTTAAACACAAGTTAAGACTAAGGAGGTAAGAAGAGAAAACAAAACAGCATAGCAAACCAGCTACAGATCACAGGTGGCAGGGGAGAGGAAGCCTTGGGAACACTTCACACCCACAGGGGTGAGTTTCATCCCAGGTCAAGTGCAGGCCGACCTGAGCTCTGCAGAACCTCCACCCAGAGGGCTCATAAAAACGGAAGAAGGCACATAACCATCAGTGTCATCCTGACAATAAAGGAGAAGCAGCCTCCTTGAACCCAGGAAAGTCACCCCTCCCTCCAAGCAGACACGAGGAGCCCCCTTCATACCAAGAACACAAAGAAAATGAAGCAGCCAGACCCATGGGAAGAGAGACGGCACTTAAATTTATCCCGGGGCCACTTGGGGGCTCAGTCTGTTCGGGGATCGGACTCAAAAGTAAAAATAAAATTAAAGTGGGGGGGCGGAGGAGATGACAGTTCAATTAAGTCCGTGCTGGGACCACTTGGGGTCTCAGTCTACTTAGGGTCTCGGACTTAAAAATAAAAATTAAAAACTGGGAGGGAAGATGACAGTTCGATGTGTGCGTGAGAGGACCCCCGGGCGTCCAGGGTTTGCTGGGGAGGGGACCGTCCCGGCCGCGCCCGACCCCGAGGCCACCCGGCGAGAATCTGGGGTAAGTTTACACTAGAGGGCGACGGGCAAGCCCGCGGGCCAGGCTGCCCGCTTCCCGGGAACAACGCCGGGGCCCGGGCAGAGGGTCTGCGCCCCCCGCCCCGGCATCCCGCCCCGAACCCCGCCCGCGCCGCGCCTCACCCAGCAGCGCCCGCAGGTGCTTCAGGCGGGTCAGCACGTCCTTCTTGGGGTCCAGCACCTTCTGCGTGGACTTCTTCACATCCCCGTGGCTCCTTCGGGAGAACATCCCGCCGCGGGGAGCCCGGGCCCCGCCGGCGGGGCAGGAGGCGCCTGCGCCGCGCGAGTCACCGCATAGAGTCTGGCCGGCGCGTGTCTCCCGGGCCGCCCGCCGCCGCCCGCCGCCGCTACGGCTGTGGCTCCAGGAAGGAGGGGCGGGCCTGGCCGGCGAGGGGCGGAGCAGGAAGGCGGTGTCGACGCTGAACCCATCGCCCCGCCCCACGGGAGGTGCCGTCCGGCCCCTGGGCGCAGCGCACGCGCGCGTCGTCTGGACCCGCCTCGCGGGGGCGCGCCCGGGCTCCGAGGAGGCGCCGCGAATCACAAAGAAGCGGGCCCCGCGCACACGCTGTACTCCAAGTCCCGGGATGCACCGCGACAGAGCCCTACAATCAGGCTGGCGCGCTTTCGGCGCGATGAGAGTCAGTGGGCCGGCTCTGAGCACGTGCCCCCTCTCCACCCCTCCGTGGGCCGCAAGTGCTCCTGGGAAAGGTAGTTCTCCAGGAGGCGAGACCCTGAGACCACATTTCCAGGGTCCCAGTCACTGGGCTGCATCCGTCCGCCCTCTACCCCAGGAGGCCCAAGGCTTCTGTATCTGTAGTCTCCGGCCTGTGCGCCCACCCAGTTCCCTCTAGTGCAACGTGAACCACAGAAACTCACAACAGGGAGTGAAGGAGCGAGTGGAAATCCCGTTGATCATACCAAAATCGGAGCTCCAATTACACACTAAAATGAATGGCTTTGGCAGTAGGGAAGGGCATGCCTAGGCTCTGGGAGAGGAGGCCAGCCCCACTCCCCTTGGTTCCTGGGACCCGTCTTCACTTGGGATGTGAGAGTGCCTCACTGGCAGGTTCCTCAACGTCTTGCCTCTTGCTTTGTAGGAAGTGCACGTTCTCTGTGCTGTGCAAGGCCACCTAGCAATACAGTAGCAGAACCAGAAATAGAACCTGAGGGACCTTACTCTCAGGCTGGGATGCTTTTTAAGGCCAGGTGCCTGTAACCTGAGGCAAGACTTTGAGATGGAAGATGGTCTGGAGATCTGCAGGGTTATTTATTGGCATCTGGATCTTTTGATGCTTCAAATTTTGACAACATTTTAGCAAACACTTAAGCTGGCTGTTTAAAATCACGTGATCTCCATCAAATTGGGACAGCACAACTGTCTTTTCCTCATTCGGCTAAACTGTAACTTGGGGGAAGAGCCAGCGATTTACACAGCCTTCTAGCCTCATCGCTGGGCACTGTATTTGACCTCGAAGCACTCAATAAAAGTTCGTTAAATAAAATGGGATAAAAAGCTAAAATAATCCTACATATTTAATCCAGGCATGCAAAAAATATCTCTTGGTTGTTAGATCCTCTATTTTTCAAGTTATCAAATAGCATTGATAGAACTGGGATATATTCATACAAAGGAATGTTACTCAGCAGTAAAAAGGAATAGACAACCAATAAACCCAATGGCATGGATGAATCTCAGACCCAGAGATGGAAGCCCCACACTCAGGATGGCAGAACTGCCCTACCAGCCTGGGTCCCTGGATGACCTCTCCATCAGGACCACAAACCCTCCAAGACTGTCACAAGAGTGAAATAACCTTCTCTCTTAAGTCAAAGCATTCTGGGTGTCTTTGTTGCAGAAATTTAGCCTGTACCTGGCTACACATAGTAAGTCACAATATTCACCGCACCATTCTTTTAGGGGAAGATAACTTTCATTGCATTGATGGAAAAAAAATAGGATGCACTTGTCTTAGGGAATTCAATTCATCTATCGCAGGTCAACCTATCATCAAAGTCAAACATTTGTTGAGCACCTGCTATGTGCAAGTCATGAGTCTACACCTTGGGGATAAAAAGCTGTATAAGATGCAGCCTCCTTACCTCCAAAGCTTCCAATTTAGTTGAGAGGCAGAGCAGCTAGATAAATGAAGAGATAAACAACAGTGTTCAGTGAACACATGACATGGTCAAAACTTGGTAGTAACAGAAATAGGCATTCATGCATACAGGTTCATCTCATCCATCGTATCTAGCCTTTACTCACTGATGAAAATGTAGAACTCCAGGTCTTCTCTAAAAAAATCAAGAAACATAAGTTATTATTTTGAGGTTTTTCACCCACCCACCATGTATATATATTCCATGTGAAGTAAAAATAAATAAAAACACTTCTTATTCTCTGTTGCTCCACAAAATCGTTCCTGCTAGACTGTGAACTTCTTGAGAACATCACCTGCTTTGCAATCGATTTTTATCCCTGGAGGTTCAGAGTGCCAAGTATTTTGTAGACTCTTGAGTACTGTTGAAAAAGTGTCCTGCTGTCATCAATAAATACAGATAATGAAAACAAGAGTTAAAAATTTACAATGTAAATTAAGACTACCCTGAAATGCTATTTGGATTTGCAAAAAAAAAAAAAAAGCAAAAACAAAAACAAAAACATGATTTGACAACACACTCTGGTAGCAAAGCTGTAGAGAAACACAGCTAATAGGAGTGTAAAATAGTACAACTCCTATGGAGAATTTGGCCAAATTACAGAAACTTGCTCTTTGACACAAATCCTACTTCTAAGAATCTACTCTGAAGATATACCTCCACAAATATATAAAACCACATGTGGAAGGTTATTCCTTTAGCATTATTTATAATAACCAGTATAGCAGGGTGAACAGATATGTCCATGTCCTAATCCCCAGAATGTGTGGTTGTGACTTTTTTGGAAAAAGGATCTTTGCAGATGTAGTCAAGTCAAGGATCTCAAGGTGAAATCATCTTGGATTATCTGGCTGGGCCCTAAATCTAATGAGTGTTCTTATAAGACACAGAAGAGAAGGCACACAAAGAAAGAAGAAGGTGAAAACAGAGGCAGAGATTGGAGTCATGTGACCACAGCCAAGTGACCCCTGCAGTCACCAGAAGCTGGAAGGAGCCAGGAGGGAGTCTCCCTAGGGGTTTTCCAGAGGGAGCCTAACCTTGACTTTGATTTCAGACTTCTGGACTCCAGAACTGTGTGAAAATAAATTTCTGCACATACGTGCACACCGGAGAGTAGCTGACTGAACCCAGCCCATCCACATAAGGCAGTGCTATGCAGAGCTGTGCCACCATAAGAAGTAATCAGAAAATGTCCTATGTTCTCATTTTACTTCATTCATTCATTCATTCGTTAATATCTCAGTCAGCATAATTAGAGAATGTTGTTCAGTACAATGGGTTTGATTTAATTAACATACCGTGCACCCATATTTTAAAATTCTAACCTTCTTGGGCTTCCCTGGTGGTGCAGTGGTTAAGAATCCACCTGCCAATGTAGGGGATACGGGTTCGAGCCATGGTCCGGGACAATCCCACATGCCATGGAGCAGCTAAGCCCGTGTGCCGCAACTACTGAGCCCACGTGCCACAACTACTGAAGCCTGCACACCTAGAGCCCGTGCTCCGCAACAAGAGAAGCCACTGCAATAAGAAGCCCACGCACCGCAACGAAGAGTGGCCCCTGCTCACTGCAACTAGAGAAAGCCCACGTGCAGCAACAAAGACCCAACTCAGCCATAAATAAATAAAATTTATTTTAAAAATATTCTACCCTTCTTTTCTCAGAAATCTTTCTAAAATATACCTCAGTTTTCCCCATCTTACTTTTTATTGCGTTATAATTGACACACAATATTCTATTAGTTTCAGGTGTACAACATAGTGATTCTATATTTTTATGCATTACGAAATGATCACCATAATAATCTAGTTACCATCTAGATTGTCATCAGACACAGTTATTCCAATATTATTGACTATATTCTCTATGCTGTACATTAATCCACATCTCCTTAAACAGACTGTTCATTGTTTATGAAACCATCATTTATCTCCCCCCACCACTCTGGCCCCCTGCATCTCTTCCTTCATTGGTGTTCCTACTGGCAACAAAGGAGAAATACCTCGTAGGCTTCCCCCATCTAATTTTGACCATATCTTGCCCCAAAACTCAGTCATTGCTATCAGAGACAATTTGTTCGTCTTCTTAACTTCCACAGTTGGAATCATTCCAAATACTTAGATCTGCCAGCTCTGTGGTTTCCAGGTAACCTACACATTAATGTATTTTATTTCCAAATATTTCATGCATCAGAATTTTTCAGATTGGAAGATTTTTTTTTAGATTGACTAAAATACCTCATGCCTGCGTGTTAATCCTGATAGTCATGAATATTATGTTAATTTTAATATCTGGAAAAAATCAACTTTCAGCCTCAAATATTCCTGTCAGTTATGTTCATTGTGCCTGTCCTCCAGCGTAAGATGTTTTAATGGGTCAGACATACTGTGGATCTTCATTTGAATGTTATTGCTGCAAACATCAACCCCAGGTTGTCTGTTTTATTGATCATGGGACACTTTGCATTCTTATTTCCTTACAAAAAGCTACAACCTAATAAATTCAGGTATTTTTTCTTGTATCAGCTTTCACCCTGAAACATTGACTTAAGGTATTCAATATGTATCTTGTGCTCCTGAGACTCTACTCCTACCTAAAATTCCCAGAAAAGAAGAGATGACGACACTTCATAAGAATGAAATGCAAAACCCAGTCCTTAAGAAACAAGAAACCTAAGGTCTCTGTTTTCCAAATGATGTATTACTGTTACCCTAAAAATATATATTGTTTTCTCCTCCAAAAATATTTCCCATTAGTTTCTTTTCTTTCCAAATATCTGTCAAGCAAGGAGATTCAATACTTAACTTTAAACTTGACTATAAATCATTTTATATGAGAATTTCAATTCAGAAAAGACTCAGAAAAAGTTTTTGAAAATGTTCTACTCATTTTGATATGTCTGATGGCTTCCTGATAACGAAGTAATGCCCGAAGGGAAAGAAACAGAATCGTTTTTCTAGATGTACTCAAGCAGATGTTTTCACAGCTGTGCATTTCAACCACGATGTCATCTGCTTGGGATATATTTTCATTTTTTTGTCATCAAAACAGTAATAACATTTCAGTACTAAATCATGGATATACATCAACATTAGAAAAAATAAGCACAGAAGTAAGCACATGAGAACATCTATAAGTAAAAAAAACATATCTTTGCATGATAATGATAAAAAAAATCAAGAATCATGGAAACTATCTAAACAGTAAATACAACTTGAATAAAAGATGATGTACAAAGGCTGGAGAGACAGAGTTACATAAGGTAAGAAGTCTGCAAAAATTTGTTCATTACCTCACATCTGCCCCCAATATACAAAGTGCCACCATTTGGTTTAATATTAGATCAGATATACACCTTAATTTTGAACTGAGTGTTAGATTTTCTAAAAATGAATGCAGATTATGAAATGTCAACAAAAATTATTCATTCAAAATGGAGAACATCATCATACAGTTTGTTTTACTTGCAAGTTTTTGAAATTTGCTGGGAAAAACTGAATCTCAAAATAATCATTGGAGAGCATAACCATCCTTAGGAAAAACAATACAAGAATACAAATTCTTTTCCTAATATACATATAAACCTATGTCTTAAACTGAGACTATTTTTACCTGGTATTTCAGATGGGATTCTTAGTTTCAAGGAACAGAAATTGACAGGCTGTTTAAGCAAAAGAAAATTCATTCGAAGAATGTTGGCTGTCAAAATTAAAGGGAGGTTGGAAAACCAGGCTTAGAAAATAACTAGGAAAACAGATACTGATGCAGCTCTGGGAGTTACAAAGATAGTGAGGACGCAGCCTCAACTCCCTGAGAAGTCACAGTCTAATGGAAGAGACAGACACCTAACTAGACAGTAGTAATTCACAGCAGTGATACATGAAAGGCATTATGGGAGATGGCGGGAAGGACTGGGGAGTGGCCATGAGAGGAGGGCTCAGAGAAGGCTTCCTGGAGGAGGTGACACCTGAACTGGGAAAGAAGCTGAACACACCCCAGGCAAGGCTAGGAGGTAAGATGCAAAGGGCTGTGTGAAGAACACCAGAAGCAGTTTGGTTCTGTATGGTTGCTATTTGTGCTGCGATAGTATTCAGCATACTCTTGGGATTGCAGAAATGTGTGTTTTCTCGTAGCCTTGTAAAAACAGCAGGACCAAATGAAAGTAAAGGGTGGCGATGCCAAAGTGAGAAGAGACAAGTGAACTTCTTCCGGATCTGTGGAAGGCAGGATGAGATGACAGCAAAGGCAAATGCTCTGACTCCCAGTTTTCCCCGCTTACTAGCTGTGCGATCTTAAGTGGGTGACTTAATTCTCCAAGCCTCAGTTTTCCTCATCTAGAAAATGGAGACAAGCTTACATTGGGCAATTTATTCTAAGGAGTAAATCAGCATAAAAAGAACGAGGACAATGCCTCTTACCAAAATGTTCAATAAAGATTATTTTGTTTCTCCCTTCTCTCCCACTCCCAGAAAATACAAACGACGAAATTCCTGCTTACTAAGATTGTCCATTTGTGTGCACATTTTATTTCTAAATGTGTTTAATAGGAGGGCTTTACACAGCTATGGTTTTCCATGGCTTTCCATAGTTTACACTGGACACCATCGAAATAGGGCGAAGCAGTGTCCCAGAATCTTTTACACCCCGCTTTTGTTATGTGCACCCCTTGGCAAGGAGGGGTATTTTCACTGACATCCCCGTCACACCAGGTGAAATAGCTGCATCTTTTTGGACCTTAAATGATGCTGGACTAAGAATGCTGGCCAAAGGCTCATGGACCTAAATAATGTGACCCAGCAGTTTGTCCTGGGTATATTTTACTTTCTCTGGTTACCTTAAGACCAAACCCAAGAATGGTTTATGGGTCTTTGCAAAGCTAAATTAATAATTCAGGTTATTATAAATGAGATTAACAACTCATTTATAATCATAAAAACAACAAAGTAACACCTCAGAGACTAAAAATTTTGGCTTACGTAATGTATCCAAAAGGTGCCAAATGACATGTTTCTCCATCAGAGCTGAGGTGAACTGTCCCAGCCAAGCCTAACTCAAATTTCAGGATTCTGAAAAAATAAACAAAATGCATTCAGCCACTGAGTTTGGAGCTTGTTTGTTACAGAGTGGTAAACAAGGAGGTTATCTGCTTGCAGCCCCAAGGATCCGGAACTAACAAGTCTCAAAGACTCGTTTCCTCAGCTGGACAAAGCCAGGCACTATCTCTGATGGCTTATCTCCAGCATCTTCCTGGTGCTCAAATTCTTTGAGCCTATGACTCTCTCCATGGCTCGTCCCTATGACCTCGGACTAGCCTGGTATCCACATAATAATTTAGATTTTTGTTCCCAGAAAGTGACTGGCTTGACAGGGATTGCTTTACCCATCAAAGAGCAGGAATGTCAGTGGCAAGAAGGGAGGACAAAAGGTCATCCAGAGGTAGAGGCAGAAAAAAGAAGCAGCTTCAAGAATTTGGCTGCCGGCAGCAAGGAGAGAAACCCAGAGTTTGTCTCCATAGAGGATATTAGGGTATTTACAGAGTAAATAGTAGAATACTCATAGGAAAAGCATGGGGCACACCTGAAACAGGCAGGGCAATAGAAATTGACCTGAGAAATTGACTTTTGATTTATCCAGTATTATAGGAATCACTTAAAAATGTGCTGGGTTTGTAACTAGTTACTTGCAGCAGGTAAGCAGACGAGAACATAGATGAAATTTCCAGAAGAGTTGGGAAGAGGGCGTATCAGTTAGCTATGCCACTAAAATGTTGTATGGCGACCAACCACAAAAGTCAGTGGTATACAACAGTAAGTATTTGTTCAGCTCAAGAGTCTATGGGGTTCATCTGATCTGGGTTGGACTTGGCTCTTCTTGGCTGGGACTCCTTCCATGTCTGGGAGTTCGCTACCTATTGGTTGATCCAGGGTGGCCTTGGTTGGAATGACTAGGGTATCCTGGCTCTGGTCCATATTTTTCTCATCCTCGTCCTGAGGCCAGTGGACCAGCCTGGGCATGTCCTTTTCATGATAATGACAACGGGCAGGTGTGAGCAAGCCTCATTGCACAGCAGTTATGAGCCTCTAATTGGGATATATTTGCTATTATCCTATTGGCCAAAGCAACCCCTGTGGCTGAGCTGAGAGTCAGGGGAGGAGTGTCTTGGGAACGAATGGATAGAGAGAGGGATTAAGAATTATGGCCATTAATCAATCTGCCGAAGAAGGTATTTTGTAAAAATCAACCTTGAAAATGGACAAAGGGAAATTTTCGAAGGATCTATCAGGAACTTCTGTCTGTTAGGCGGCGTTCCTAACCCCGGGGACTTGAAACAAAGGAATCTTTCCCCTTTTCTAAGGAGTGCCTGCTATCCTGCCTACCCTGAAGTCCTTTATCCACGTTGCAGGAGCTCATATTTCAGCCTGGCCATTCACGTGACTGTCCTTTTATGACCATCCTTCAAAATCCCCCACCAGATAGACCACTGGACTTTGGAGTCTGAGAAGGAGGCTGCCCTGATGTAAAGGAACAGGACCTTATTGGGCCTTCCGGGGACAGACCCCTCCCCCCATCTTCTGCTTTGGCCCCTCTCTGAAGTACCCAGGTAATAGTATCTGATGCACATTTCTGAGCTGCTTTACAGGTGCTAAAACCACCACCAAATGAAAGACGTTAACTACTTGATAACCAAGAGTACATAGTCCCCAAGCCTACTGGAGCCTAAGGATTGATAATGTTAACCCCTGTGACCTCACCATCAACCAATCAGAGAATTGTATACAAGCTGATCACAGACCCTGGGACACCCCTCCCTCACCTGGCCTCTAAAAATGCTATGCTGACACCCATCAGAATACTGCACAATGTGTCGGTTCACTCTCCTGGAGATGGATATTCAAACTGTTCTAAAACTTCATGATCGCAGCCCATGCTTTGACAAACGTTCCTGTCTGTGCCGCAGTATGTGTGCACATGTGTGTGTGTGCGCGTGTGTGTGTGTGCATGTGTGGGTATGTCCATGCAGGGTTGCTAGGTTATGTACACGGGTAGAAAACAACAAATCTGCAACAGTGGTCACCTCTGGCGGTGGGCTTAGCAAGAGTGGGTCCTTGGAAGGAGTGTGATTGTTCAAGGGATGTTGGTCTCATCATTCCTACCTGAAGTATATTGCTCATAATTTAAAAATACACAAATCTATTCTGGTTTTGAATTGACCCAGAGACAACTCTTTCTTGGCTTTACCTTGTTGCCTTTATTTGTTAAAACTTCCTCTCAAGCACTGATGTCTCCAAGAAGCATGTACTAAAGAAACAGAGAATCAGTTTTGTGCAAAGCTAGTAAAGCAATCATTAAAAAAAGGAATTCTTAAATCTGTGACTGACAGGAAATTTTTCTTTGACTTTAACTTCTTCCCCCAACTTTAAAAAAATCTATTTTCGGAATATTGACTTAGGTAAACAGTCCTCACCTCTGGGGGAATTCCAGGATAGCTTTATCCGTGGGCAGCTCTGTGAGAAAAGCCATCTAGGTCATTTCAGGCTTTCATCCTTTGTTATTTCAAGTCAATAAAAAAGTTGGCCAGGAAGGTGACTCAGGATTTGGTTTGCTCTGGCTTACTTGATTAAGATAATAGGTTGATTTGGCTTATTCATTCCTTTTCACCTCTTTATTCTTACTAGAAATGAGATTAAATGGCCATTATTCCTTTCCCACCTCCAATCAGTTGATTTTGATAAAAAAAATATTTTCGCCAAATTGATGTGATGGCACACAAGATTTCTGAATTAGGTAGCCCAGGTTTTCCCTCACTTCCTCACCAAAAATTCCATCCATGAAGGTATAGTTCAAAAATAGAAACTGAGCGCAATGACCATGTGAGTTTCCACTAGGAGGAATTGGGGCTATGATTCAGCTGTTTTGCGGGCACTGATTAACTAATCAAGTCAGCAAGGACCCTGGTGCTATTTAGAGGTGATACCTTGGATAATGGAAACCTTCTCATTTTGAGTGTTCCCTTTAGGGCACTTCTATGCTAGCAGCTATCAGGCCATCAATACCTTACCTTAACTAGTCCATAGAAATAAGACTTCAAAATACTAATAGCTAAAATTCATAAAGCATCTAATATGTGTGAGATTACTGTAACTGTTTATTTTTTTTTTTACACTATCTCATTTAATCCACATAGTGTCTTTATGAGGTAGAGATTACTGTTATCCCCTTTGTACACATGCAGGGGCTGAGGTAGAGAGAGGCCAAGTAACTCACCTAAACGTGCACAGCTAGTAAATGCTAGAGCCAGGATTCGAAACGGGCAGCCTGGCTCTTCACTTCCTGTTCTTGATTCCTTTGCCATACTGAGGCTCACAGGAGCTACATCACTTGCAAATAATCACACAGCTATCTAAGGGTAGAGCCAAGGTTTTAATCCAGATCACCTTCTTGTGAAGCCCAAGATATTAATTACTACTTTTCTACAAAAAAAAAAAGGGGGGAGTCAAGGTCCTTCTTTAGTTTATTGTCAATGTATACAAGAATCTCATTTCTCCCAATTACCAAGCCACCTCTGAAGTGCTAGCCAACAGTTGCAAATGATAAATATTATAGGGCATGGATGTTATATATGTGAAAGCCCTGCCCCAGGAGCAGAGATAAGGCCCATCTAAAGATCGAAAGTTAGAAGAAGGAGGTAAACTATGGCCTTTTGCTCCCAAGAAATAGAAAAGACAAAAATTACCAGCTGTTCTTGGGTGGCTTGGAGTTAGGAATGATCCAGACTCCTTTAGAGCAAAAACACCAAAGAGAAGCTCCGTGAGGAGCCCTGGAGAGGACGCTGTAAGTAAGATGCTCTAAGAGGCTAAATTTTCAAAGGATACTTCTTCTCTAGCAAAATCACCAGCTCTGTGAACATGGCCCAGTGTGATTCAGCGCAGAGGATGAGTCCTGGGGGAAGTCCCAGTGTGGGTGACAAAGAGGAAATTAGCCTGCGGGAGGCACCTAGGACACGAGATTTAGGGGGCCCTCACTCTTGGGGCCACACAGTGCTGACCTGCACAGAACCGAGCTTGCATAGTTTTTCCAAGTCTGACCCTTAAGTCCAGGCAAAGGGCAGTTTTCCTGGGTGCTCAGCCAGAGGTGAGCAGGAACAAACAGAACCGAGCTGGAGAGAAGCTGAGTGCCTGGTGGCGGAGTCGGTACAAGGCGCACCAGCATCTCCTGTTCACCCCAAATGGGTCTGTAAGGATGGATGCCCCAGGAGGGAGGAGGAGAAGGGGAGGGGCCCACCAAGTGGGCCGCACATCCCAGACGTTGTCCTTCTGCTCATGACCAGCTTCTAAGCAGGCATCATCACACGAGGGCCTGCAAAGTCCTGCCCGTCTGGCCGGCTCTAACTGCCCAGACCTCTTCTCCACTCCCAATCCCTACGCCGTCCCGCTTGGTCCCGTTGCTTCTCTTTCCCTTGGATGTTCCAGCCTCATGGTTTTACACTTGCTGTCACCTTGGTTGGAAACTGATCCTGGCTCTGCGCAGGGTGACTGGTGGACCCGCCCTCACCCCAACATCACCACCCCCGGGGGCCTGTCCCATCCCGGACCCCAGATAAAAACAGGACCCAGCCCTCCTACACACCGTCAGCATCAACTGGCTTCGTTTTCCCCAGGACACTTTCATAAGCCAAAATGATCTTGTTCAAGTATGTGCAGGCAGCTGTGCATAATGAAAGCTCCCTCTAGAACGTGAGCTCCGTGACGGCCGGAATTCTGCTATATTACTGCCGTCAAGAGTGTCCGACACGCGAGAGGGAGGAGATATGGGGATATATGTATATGTATATGTATATCTGATTCACTTTGTTATAAATCAGAAACTGACACACCATTGTAAAGCCATTATACTCCAATAAAGATGTTAAAAAGAAAAGATAGTGTCCGACAAAGACAAATACCATATGATACTGCTTATATGTGGAATCTAAAATAATGATGCAAATGAACTTATTTTCAAAACAGAAACAGACTCACAGTCACAGAAAACAAACTTACGGTTATCAAAAGGGAAACGGGGTCAGGGAGGGATAAATTAGGAGTTTGGGATTAACAGATACACACTACTATTTATAAAATATATAAACAACAAGGACCTACTGGATAGCACAGGGAACTATATTCAATATCCTGTAATAAGCCATAATGGAAAAGAACATGTACACCAGAAATTAACACAACATTGTAAATCAACTATATTTCAATTAAAAAAAAAAGAATGCCTTGCGCACAATGGGCATTTAATAAGTGTGTGTTGAACAGATGAATTCTGTCTGCCTGTTTCGGGCAGAGAAGGCCGTTGTCTTCACAATTCCTTTATTTCTCCTGTCCACCCTCTCTGATGAGCACCTAGTTGAGAAAACTCATGGCGGGTGAGTCTTCATGTCTGTGATATTCTGGGGTTCACACTGGACTCCTGAGTTTTGTGTGACATGAATTTGAAGAAACATCTGATCTCTGAAACAATGCAAATGACCAACGGGAAAAGCAATAGACAAACTACCCATCGAAACTACATGACTCAGCAATAAAGAGGAAAGAACATGACTCAGCAATAAAGAGGAAAGAACAAGTGATTCAGGCAATGGTATTAGTGAATCTCAAAAACATTATTTTGAGTGAAAGAAGCAGACACAGAAGAACACATCTTGTATGATTCCTCTTATATAAAGTTCTAGAAGAGGCAAAGCTACTCTCTAGTTACAGAAATCAGAACATGGTTTCTTCATATAGGGTGTGGAGATTGACCAGAAAGAGAATGAGAGAACTTTCAGGTGAGATGGGAAAAGTATTTTGTTTGGGACAGTTATTACACAGTTGTATACATTTGTCAAGAATCGTCAACCTGAATATTTCAGAACTGTTTTATTTTGTTGTATCTTAAAAAAAAAAAAAGTTATTTAAAAAAACCCTCTCCCGACAATCCCAAGGTGAAACAGTGAGATAAAGCCATGTGGTTAATTGTAAGAAGGAATTAAAACTGCCAGAATATGGAGTAAACAGCGAAATGATATGAGAAGACTTTTTCTGATATAAGTCTGAGGAAGCCCAACACAAGCTGGGAGAAGAAAGAAAAGGACATTTGTTATTTCACGTAAGTGAGAAGTCAGACGTGGAGTTGGCTTCAGGGTTCAAGGTTCACGTGTGACCGGCCTCCCGACTCTCAGCTGTCTGTCCTCCCCATCGGCTGGCTCCTTTGCAGGGACCCCGCCATAGTAGGGTAGCCACCACAGGTCGGGGGCTCATGCAAAAGCCCTGGATAGGCCCTCGTTGGGCCCCCTGCCCATCACCATGGCTGGACCATGGAGAAAAACCAAGCCACCTGTGAGAGGATGAGAAATGAGAGCTCCCCAAAGAAAATGAGGGGCTGTCACGCGAAATACAGCAAATGCTTGTGGAGGGGAGTCCAACACCCACGAGGCCGCCGCAGCGTTAGGACAAAATGATGGAGGAGAGTCCAGCTCCTCATGAACTACTTAAATGCCACCCCTCACTCAGCAATTTGCCAAGAAGATAAATGTACTGATATCAGCTAGCGACCTCCAGTTTGGTGGGCTGGGGACTTGTTTGTGTAAGGAATGTTTTTCCTTTTCTTTTCTTGCTGAAACTAAATCTAAAACCTGCCAGAGATGGGTAGCAAACAAGAGATCATTGTGCCTGGTGTTTCCTTTTTCACACAAATATCATCACTTTATTCCAGGAAGGGCAAACACCTCTGTATTAGACAATTGCCTGGTAACAAGTGGCTTCCTCCAGTCCCTAATCTGCTGGCAGAGTTATAACTGAGTGTGACCTACGGAAAGGAGGTGAAGAAGCAGCATTTGAATGCCTGCCCGAGAGTTTTCATGCGCTCAGAAAATCCCAGGACCAAAGCCTTGGATTGTCTCTGCTTCCCCAAGAGGCAAACAAGCCTTTCCACCTCCCCATCATAGTTTTTTAGAAAAGTTTAAGCCTCTGAAATGCTTTTTGGTCATTCATTTTCCAACATCTGAATCTACAATTCCAAGGAAGCAAAGAGCATTTGCAGATTTTTTTCTTTTCCAGTTTTGGACAAAGTGTAACTTACTTGTTATGTATGTATGTATGTACGTATTTGAAGTATAGTTGATTTACAATATTATAGTAGTTTCAGGTGTACAACATAGTGACTCAGTATTTTTACAGATTATACTTCATTAAAAGTGATTACAAGGTAATAGTTATAATTCCCTGTGTTGTACAATATATCCTTGTTGCTTATCTATTTTACACACAGTAGGCTGTATCTCTTAAACCCTTCTGCTGTCTTCCCCGTCCCCCTCTTCCCTCTCACAGTGGTAACCACTAGTTTGTTTTCTGTATCTGTGAGTCCGTTTTTGTTTTGTTATATTCATTCGTTTTATTTTGTAGATTCCACATATAAGTGATATCATATAGTATTTGTCTTTCTCTGACATTTCACTAAGCATAATATTCTCTAGGTTCATTCATGCTGCTTCAAATGCTGCTTCATTCTTTTTATGACAGAGTAGTATTCCACTGTATGTATGTACCACATCTTTATCCATTCATTTGTTGATAGACACTTGGGTTGCTTCCTTATCTTGACAATTATAAATAGTGCTGCTATGAACAATGTGGTGCATGTATCTTTTCAAATTAGTGTTTCCATATTTTCTAGATTTATACCCAGAAGTGGGATTGTTGGATCATATGATAGTTCTGTTTTTAGTTTTTTGAGGAATCTCCATAGTGTTTGTACCAATTTACATTCCCACCAACAGTGTATGAGGGATCCCTTTTCTCCATATCCTCACCAACATTTATTATTTGTAGACTTTTTTTAATAGATCTTTATTGGAGTATAATTGCTTCACAATACTGTGTTAATTTCTATTGCACAACAAAGCGAGTCAGCCATATGCATACACATGTCCTAATATCCCCTCCCTCTTGAGCCACCCTACCATCCTCCCTATCCCACTCCTCTAGGTCATCACAAAGCACTGAGCTGATCTCCCTGTGCTATGCAGCTGCTTCCCATCAGCCAACTACTTTACATTCGGTAGTGTGTATAAGTCGACACTACTCTCACTTCGCCCCAGCTTTGCCCTCTCACCCCGTGTTCTCAAGTCCATTTTCTATGTCTACCTCTTTATTCCTGCCCTGCAACTAGGTTCATCAGTATCTTTTTTTTTTTTTTAGATTCCATATATATGTGTTAGCATACGGTATTTGTTTCTCTCTTTCTGACTTACTTCACTCTGTATGACAAACTCTAGGTCCATCCACCTCACTACAAATAACTCAATTTCATTACTTTTTATGGCTGAGTAATATTCCATTGTATATATGTGCCACATCTTCTTTATCCATTCATCTGTCGATGGACATTTAGGTTGGTTCCATGTCCGGGCTATTGTAAATAGTGTTTCAATGAACATTGTGGTACATGTATCTCTTTGACTTATAGTTTTCTCAGGGTATATGCACAGGAGTGGGATTGCTGGGTCATATGGTAGTTCTATTTTTAGTTTTTTAAGGAACCTCCATACTGTTCTCCATAGTGGCTGTATCAATTTACATTCCCACCAACAGTGAAGGAGGGTTCCCTTTTCACCACACCCTTTCCAGCATTTATTGTTTCTAGATTTTTTTGATAATGGCCATTCTGACTAGTGTGAGGTGATACCTCATTGTAGTTTTGATTTGCATTTCTCTAATAATTAGTGATGTTGAGCATCTTTTCATGTGCCTCTTGGCCATCTGTATGTCTTCTTCAGAGAAATGTCTTTTCAGGACTTATGCCCATTTTTTTCATTGGGTTGTTTGTTTTTTTGATACTGAGTTGTATAAGCTGTTGATATATTTTGGATATTAACCCCTTGTTGGTCATAGCATTTGCAAATATTTTCTCCCATTGTCTTTTCATTTTGTCAGTGTTTTCCCTTGCTGTGCAAATGCTTTTAAGTTTAAGTGGGTCAAATTTGCTTATTTTTGCTTTTACTTCTTTTGCCTTAGGAGGCAGATTTTTAAAAAATATTGCTATGTTTTATGGCAGCGTGCTCTGTGTATGTTCTCTTCTAGGAGTTTTGAGGTTTCAGATTTTACATTTAGGTCTTTAATATTTTGTGAGTTTATTTTTATACGTAGTGTGAGGAAATGTTCTAATCTCATTCTTTTATATGTAGCTGTCCAGTTTTCCCTGCACCACTTATTGAAGAGACTGTTTTTTCTCTGTATATTCTTGCCTCCTTTGTTGTAGATTAATTGACCATAGGTGTTTGGGTTTATTTCTGGGTCACACATCCATTGATCTATGTGTCTGTTTTTAATGCCAGTACCATGCCATTTTGATGACTGTAGCTTTGTAGTATAGTCTGAAGTCAGGGAGTGTCATACCTCCAGCTTGGACAAAGTGTAACTTTAGCTATCAGCTTAAAAAAGAAAAATTCTAGTGATCTTTACTTAAAATACTTAACTAAATAGTTTTAAATGTAAAATAATTTCCTTATAAAACAGAAGTAGGCCATTTATGTCAAAATAAATCCTGGAGATGGTAAGGAATTAACTATAAAAATTGAAATCATTTTTTAAAAACTAGAAATACACATCAACAAACTTTCTAAAAGCACAGTAAGTTTACAGTCTGATGAAAGACTTGAAAAATATTTGCAATAAATGTGATAGACCAAATGTTTTTATTTTTATTGCATATAAACTGCATACTACTTGAAGTTTATATACACCAAAATTCTAATAGGAAAATAGGTAAAGAATATAAACAAAAAATTCACAGAAGAGAATATTAACTTCACTACCAAGCAAAGAACAACAAATTGAACAAAACTGGGAAGCCATTTTTCTCCTATCAAGTTAGTAAAGTTGTTTTTAAATTAACAGTTAAATGAGCACACTAATACACTGGTGGTCATAAGTTGGGACAGCCCTTTTAATAAGAGATTTGGTCTTAAATAAGTCTGTACTCTTGGCCTTATAATTCTCCATGTGGGAACCAGCCTTAGGAAATAATAGGAAAGTCAAAATATGTACATAGATATCTATCGCAGCATCATTTATGTACAGATATCAAAGCACTGTTTAAGAATACCAAAAATTATAATTAACTTAAGTGTACAGTTAATAAAATAAATAGGTTAAAATAGGTTAAAATAAAATAAATAGGGAAAATAAATAGGTTATAGTGTATTCATTCAGTGGAATGCAACCACTAAACTTATTTTACAAATGAATCATGGCAAGGTAAAATGTTAATATTATAATGCCAGATTAAAACAGAGAGAGTAGAATTTTGTAAGTGCAATATAATACAGATTTTCTAATTCTGTGTAAATACGTGCAAGCATCTACAATTCTATATAATGCCGACAAAAGAAAACACAAGACCTCAAAATGTTAACCTAGATTTTATGCAGACACTGATTTTTATTTTCAGAGCTGTGCCTTTCCAGATTCATTACATGAGGATATACTCCTTTTGACAATCAGAAAAAGACATCACTTAAAACAGATGAGGCTTGAATGGCATTCTCTTCAAGAAACAAATTAATTGTAAGAGTTAAGCATGGCAACTTTCTGCCTGGATCATCCAGCTTCTTTGCTAAAATAGTTTCCTTTTCAAGCCTATACAGGTCCATAAAGAAAATGAAACATTTCCAACAACCTAATAGAGAAACTAAGTGGACACTAAGAGATTTATACTAATTGCTACTGACAGGAGGTGTCCTGACTACCTTCCAACAGGGTAATTAGAACCTCCTCCTCCTCAGGGATCGCCCCAGTAGTTCAGGATGGTCTGCTTGTGCTTTGATCCCGGGGAAGTGAAGAAGTTCACCATCATGAATACTGTCCGGAGTCGATCCTTAGGTCTCCCTCAACTGGGTTTGGTGACATGATCACCTATATAGCATCTGAGCTGTGTGGACCTGGACAGCTTAGCCAGGCTGGACCAGAATCATAGGGAGAATCTAATCTCCTGTTTCTCAAAGTTAGGGAGTGGTGGAGGTAAACAAGGTCAAGTGCTCTGGGCCATCCTCAAAGGGCATGAAGCATGAGCCTGACAGAAGACATGGAATTAGCAGGGCCATTCCATCGGAGACAGACAGAGCCTGCAGCATTGGTGTCTGTGCAGTTAGGGAAAGATCCCTCTCCCCAGTGTCCTAGCTGGGGGTTTCCCCAAAGGCAGACTCTGAGACAAGGATTTGGATGCATGTGGTTGATTTGGAAGGTGATTCGGGAAGCTCAGTGAAGGAATGGGAGCGTGATCAGGGAAGGTAGGGCATGTGGTATAGGCGATGGGAGCTCAATCCCACTGGAGACCCTCTGGGGAAATGTGTGGAACACAACTCACTGTTGTCCTATACGGCAGGGAAGCTGAGATATTTACCCACCAATTCCCATCACTCAGTGGCATGAACTCCAGCTGGGCACTTTCATACCGCCCTGTGCTGGTTCACCACCCTCCTGGCCAGAAAAAGCCTTGGACACCAAGATGCAGGGAGCAATGAGGAGAACTGTCTGCAGGGTGACCTGGAGGTCACCTCCCTACATCAGGCCACACCTCCGCCACCCCACGGTGCTTCCACTGGGGCACGACCCCTGACTTTCCTCTCTCCAGAGCTGTAACATGTACTCTGAACTCCTTGAGATGGCCCTGCTTTGCTTCCAAATGGCGATGGGTCCTCCCAGCCTTCCTCTTTGACTTCTGGAGTCTTTCTCCAAAACAGTTTCATTCCCAGGCATAGTTTCCCTATCTGGGCCTCAGCTCTGTCCCCGAGAGCTAGCTGAGCATGCTCTTTGGCCTTATCCATCCACCAATCTACCCACTCATCCATCTGTTTTGATTGGGAAGGACAGGAGAGGTACGGGAAAGAAAAAATAGTGCAGGGCCATATGTCTGAGAGAGACAGAGAAGCAGAGAGGGAGAGTCTTCAAGATATTACCATGCAAATGGTTTTGAAATCTGCTTGCATATAGCAAATTGGAATGAAAAGACTGATCATATAGAGAATGGACCAAAAGAAATGCATAAGAAGTGCAATAGAAGTGTTTTTAATTTAGGTAAATCCACTTCTTAATTCTAACCATGTTTTAAATGTATAGGGAAACTATTTAGTGGAAGAGTCAGTTTACTTTAATTTTTTAACTTTTCATTTTCAAATAATTACAAAAAAGTTACAAAATCAGTAAGTATGGGATTTCTCTTATACCTTTCACTCAGCTTCCACTCATGTTAAGGTCTCACATAACCATTGTTCAAAGTCAGCAAATTAACATGCATACAATGCTGTTCACTAACCTACAGACCTTACTCAAATTTTGCCAAGTGTCCCACTAATGTCCTTTGTTCTCCAGTCAGAGACCCTATATTGCACTCAGGTGTTGTTTCTCCTTAGTCTCCTGCAATCTTTCATCCTCAACCCTTATCTTTCATAACTTTGACACTTCTGAGGAGTTCTAGTCCATTTTGGGGGAGACTGTCCATCAATCTGAGATTGCCTGATGTTTCTCCATGATTAAATTCAGGTCTTGCATTTGGGGGGAAATACATACAGAAGTGATGTTGTCTCCTTCTCTGTGCATTGGATCAGGAGGTACCAAATGCCAACATGTTTCATGATGGTGCTGTCAACTTTGCTCATTTCATTAAGGTGGTGTCTCCAGGTTTCCCCAAAGTTACTACCTTTGCCCTTTGAAATTAATCATTATCTTGTGGGAAGATACTTTGAGACTATGCAAATAATTTGTTTTCATGCTTTCATTACCACCTGTTTTTCCATTGATGTTTCTTATCTGGAATCATTATGACTGTGGTGTTTGCTAAATGGTGATTTTCTCATTCCATCATTCCTTCTTCATTTAGTAATTGGAAGTCTGCTGTAATGAAAAGCTTTCCCTTCTCCCCTCTTTTTTTTTTTTTTTTTTGTGGTATGCGGGCCTCTCACTGTTGTGGCCTCTTCCGTCGCGGAGCACAGGCTCCGGATGCGCAGGCCCAGCGGCCACGGCTCATGGGCCCAGCCGCTCTGTGGCATGTGGGATCTTCCCAGACCGGGGCACGAACCTGTGTCCCCTGCATTGGCAGGCGGACTCTCAACCACTGCGCCACCAGGGAAGCCCCCCTTCTCCCCTCTTTATTTATTTATCCAATTATTTATTTATATCAGTATGGAGTCCTGGATGTTGATTATATTCTATGGGTTATGGTCCATTGTTATCATTATTTATTTTGTCACTCAAAACGTTCCAGGCCTAAGAACCAGGTTTGTAATGTATATTTGCCACAAAAAGCTGTGCGACATCTTTCCAGGTTTCCTGTGGTTTACAAAAAGAAGCAAGTCCCTGAAAGTTTGAAGTAATGAGCCATGAGGATGGTTGAGACAAGGTAAGCTATCAGGCAGAACAGCTGTATTCTTTCAAACTCTAAAGCAAGATTTGGCAGGAATAAGTTTTATAGGAACTCTTGTTTGCGTTTTTACCTCTATGCTTCCCTTGCCTTTGACAGTGGCGTTCTGACCCAATCGGAGTATCTCTTGAGCAGGAACGAAAGATATCGAGCTCCTGCTCTACACACAAGGCTTGGGATATTCAGAGATGACTGTGGCGTGGGACCACTCCACCCGGTGCGGGAGGGCGGGCAGTGCTCAGTCTTACAGTCACCGAAGGCACATGGACTGTCAGGGGGAATTTTATGTGAGGTGTCCTCCTGGGAAGATAACAGATGGAACCTAAATCAAGTCTGTAGTTTGACAGTTTCGGACTAATCTACAGTGTGGAAATTACTGTTGAAATTACTTTCTTGAACAGAAAGTTGGCCTGAAAAGAGACTTGGGGCTCCAAGCTGCTAGTCACAGGGAAAATAATAGCTTTGGACAATATCCAGGGCTCACATCACCTGGATCTGAGGGGAGGAAGGTGCAGGACCACCGAGATGACAAGGCAGGTCCTTACACAATATCCAGGGCTCACATCACCTGGATCTGAGGGGAGGAAGGTGCAGGACCACCGAGATGACAAGGCAGGTCCTTACACAATATCCAGGGCTCACATCACCTGGATCTGAGGGGAGGAAGGTGCAGGACCACAGAGATGACAAGGCAGGTCCTTACACTGTGAGCAGGGAGGTTGCCCAAGGTGTGGAAGGGGCTCAAGGCATAATTGCTTCTACTGGAGGCGTTTTTGTTGTTGCTGTGGTTACCCACCCCCACCCCCCGGATGTGAGCTGCAGACGGGCCTCTGTCCCTTACATTTGGAGCTGTCCTCATGAAAAGTCACTCTTCTGCCAGGAAAGGAAATGGTCTGGAGCCCTATTCACAGATAATATCCAGGACATAGGAAGCAGAGTTCACTGTGTGTTTACTCAAGCCAGGGGGTTCAAACTGCTTCCTCGAATGGCCACAGGGAAGGGCCGAAGCTTTGTCAGCTGAGCTTTGTGATCCGGCTGCCTGGGAATTAATAATTAAACACAAAGTTCTCTGTGCATGCCTCGGAGCAGCCTCCTATTTTCTCTATAACGGCATGTCCCCCCATCCCCTAAGACCATCACATCTGTGTTGTGATTTAGCCAGAAGTTCTAAGCCTTTGATGCTGCCCTTTCCCTCGTGGGCACTTTGTCAGTAGCAGTTCTGGATCAGTCTCACTGGGAAGCCCGTGGTCCCCCAGCCCTGGCCAGGAGGGGCTGGAGCGGGTCCCGCACAACTGAGGGAGGCCAGCTCCCATCTCAGCAGACGGCAGAAGGAGCCACTTCAGTGGAATACAAAACAGAGGGCCAACAAGTGCCCTTTGCATGTTGATGCCCTCCTGGAAAGGGAGCACTGGAGAACTTGGCCTAATTGCATAACATCCTCTTCACGGAGGGCCACAACTCCTGGGTGGAGAAGGGCTTTAATGCAAACAAAGAAAGCCCCTGAAAAAGACCAATTCACATCCGAGCGTGTCCACAAGAGATGGTGAAGTGAAGTGTGTTTCCTGTTTCTGCCCCTCGGTGGGGCACATGACATTTCTCCAAGATATCTGAACCCTGAAGGGGACTGGCTCCCAGTGTGGATGCCCCCAGCTCAGACCCACCAGCTGCTCCAGGGGAATCGCCCACTTGAACGCACCACATGGCTTATATGTGCAGAGAAGAGGGAGCTCCTCCTACAGTCTGACCTTGATCCTGAGCCTCCCATAACCCTGAGCGAGAGAAAGCAGCTAACTTTTAATTCTGCCCATCTGATCGTTTCACTGTCGTATGAAGCGATGCTTGGTCTTTCCAATTTCTGTCTCTTCTGCTTCTTTCCCAGGATCTTTTGCAAAATGGCTTTTTGGATGTTCGGGAGGAAGATTTAGGGTCATTGGGGATGGTGTCCTCTCACTCCTTCCTGGGGCGACAGCCCTTTGTGCCCCTGGTTCTTGAGCACCTGGCTGGCCTTTGGGGGGCAAAGTCGGCCGCTGGAGGATTCGGGGTCTGTCCTCCCATGCCCACGAGGAGCGTCAGCCATTGTCCTCTGGCTGGTTAACATCGCCTTCGCTCTCCCTGATGCAGATCCTCAAACCATGCCGAGTCCCCCAGCTGCTAAACATCCACCCGGCTTCTGCGGACCCCTTACCTGCCCCCCAGACTGCACCCAGAGCTCTCAGTGCATCAGCCCCTGAGGGCTTGGGAAAGCTACATTTCAGGGCCTGCTACCCACAGCAACTCCGCTGAGACCCTGACACAAGCATGTGAGTGCAAATAGTTCGTTTGGGAGGTGACACTGGGAATCACTGTAGGGAGTGAGGGAGTAAACAGGGAAAAGACAAACCAGGAAAGCTTGCGTTATTAAGCAGATTTGCCACTGTGGGCAACTGGGGCTTAATCCCGCTGGGGAAGCTGAGAAACAATGCAGAACGGGCCTCAGGGTTAATAACTTATAAAGCGAATTGTGAAGATGACACAGAAAGTTCATGCAAAACAGTGCAGAACCCGGCACCTAATAAAGGCTCAGTAGACATGAGCATAGCCTGCTTCCCACCAGCCCTCTGACCCCAAGTGCTGCCGACCAGCTCTTTCCAGCGCTTCTTTGTCTCTTGGTTTTGTCCTTATCTTTGATCTCTTCTTTCTGTTCCTCACCCTCTTTTATTCTCACTCCCTGAACTGAAGCAAGTATTTCCCAAGGTCCAGCCCAAGTTTTCCACTCTCTTCCCACTGAATGACTTCATCCACATCCAAAGTTAATAAGAAAGAAATACTCAAGCCCCTTCAAACGCTGATCCATAGCGAACCCCACCTCGGTCTCCATTCCATCCTACCCCGCATCAGGCGACAGCAGCAGTCCCTGTTAAAGAAAAAAGAAAATTGTCATTTCAAATGTTTTAGAAAGTGTAGTAAAAGCAGCTGGGTGAATTTTTATGTTTGAAATTTTGTGTTTTACGATAACATTAAGCGTTGTAAGGTATTGCAGGAGGTGAGTCTTCCCACACCATTTTGATGGGAGTCCAACTTTGTATGGCCGTATCAGAGGGCGTCTTGACAGTAATTATTGAAAGTGCACAGACCTTTTACCACCTGACAATACTACTTTTTCATATCCATCCTAGAGAAACTCATTCGAATGTGCACAATGATATTCATTGCTGTTTGTTATATTAGCAAAATATTGTTAAATGTCCCTAGATAAATGAAAAATGATGCATTTATACGATAGAGTAACTGTATAGCCATGAAAAAGGAATGAACTAGAGCTCTGCATATCAACCTGGATAGATCTAAAATAAATAGTCGAAAGAAAAAGCAACTAGCAACCACTGATAAGTTTTCCCTCCTGAAAGTTTTGCCTTTTCCAAAATGTTGTATGAATGAAATCTTACCGTATGTAGTCTTTTGAGACTGGCTTTTTTCACTTAGCATGATGCATTTGAGATTCATCCATGTTGTTGGATATCAGTAGTTCCTTTCTATTGTTCAAATATGTTGCCTTTTTCTTGGGCTGTTATGTATGTAACACTGTTTAAGAAATAAAATAAACTTTTGGAAAGATAGAAACCAGACTTACAACAGTGACGAGATCTAGGAGGGTGGAGGGAGCCAGGGTTGGAGGCGGGGTGGGGCAAAGATGTAGCTTTATCGGTAGTGCTATCGCTGAAAAGAAAACAGTGGATTTCTGTCTTAATGTGTGTACTTGAAAATCACGTTTACAAAGGCAGTAGATGAAGTTGATAATTGCATTGGTCATTGAGAGAATATCCCTATTCTTAGATAATATACACTGGAGTCTTTAGGAGTAAAAGCTGTGACGTATTCAACTTACCTTCAGAAGATTTAAGAGAGAGAGAAGAGAGAAGATATTGGAAAATTCTGATATCAGCTGAGGAGGAGAGGAAGGATGCTTCTAACTGATTAAAAGATTGAAGTTCATGGAGTTTCTTTAGATGCAGGCTGCTAATTGAGAGAACAGGACTGAAAAAGACAGATCCCCAGATTCCACCGAGCAGGCAAAGAGACAAGCTAGGAGCAGCATCTATGTTGCAAGTCAAAAGGAGAGGAGAGAAGAGGTGGGGAAGGGCTCGCTCCTCCCAGGCATCTTGGGAGGCAGCAGGCTCCCTGTGAGATGGGGGAGAAGCAGGAGGGTGCAGGAGCACCTCAGGTCCAGGGCTATCAATGTGTGTTTGCATAAGGGGTTGTGAGGCTTTCAGCCTGGCCCTCCACCTGTGACTTATGGCTGGGATCCATGGCTTCAAATTCATTTGAGGCTGAGCGATGTGAATCGCACTTGGGAGATACCTCAGTAATGTACGCATATTCCCTCAGACCTGGTGAGCAGAACAGTTCATGCTGGATGATGGAGGCCAGGTATGCAAGAGGGGAGCCCAATGGAGAACTCAGAAGAATAAATGCAAGAGCTGGAATCTCGGGGCTCCCGGTCCCATCCCTGTACCATCTGCCTTCTTACCCTAACATTTTAGCCTTGACTCAAGATGGTGAAGAGCAAACCCAAGGTGGTCCAGGAGTATAGGTGAACACCACAACTACACTGTTACGGGATCTCAACTCTGAACAAGGGACTTAATCTTTAATGTTGCCTCACCTAATTCTCACCCCACATCTTGGCCTTTCTAGATATTCCTACCAGAGTGCCAACTGCTACCTTCCTCTCACCCTGTATGATATTCACTTTCCCTTCCAAGTAACCTTCCTTCACCATGTCCCTCTTTCTGCCAATGGCTCCAAAATTTTTGAAATCCAGATAAGTCACTTTTATCTTATCCTTTCTCCTTTTCTTCTCAATTGAAACTTTCATTAAGGACCATCTCTTCTGCCTTTGACATTTCCTGACTCAACCTTTCTTCATTTCTGCATCCACCAGCCCAGATGGGGAGCCATTCCTGTCTGACTTTTCCTTCACTCTGGTCTCTCCCTGTCCATTGCTTTCTGCACGCTGCTGTCAATCATTCCAACCCCTCCCCCACCCCACAGCAGCCTCCCATTGTCCATCTCATTTGTCCACATCCTGGTCATCTTTAGTTTAATTTCTCATATCCAAGAAGTCACTGCCCTATACATTTTTTCCCTTGAAATTGTCTCATATCCATCTTTTCTCATCATTTCCATTGCAGCCCCCTTAATCCTAGCACTCAACACCCATGAACCCAGTAACCACTGGCCTTCTTGATTGCGATTTCTCCACTCTCCCTGACATTCCACCACTGCACTAATCTCGCTTCAGCATCATTTCACCAGGCCAAACCTCTGCTCAAGAATGCACAGTGGGGCTTCCCTGGTGGCGCAGTGGTTGAGGGTCCGCCTGCCAATGCAGGGGACACGGGTTCGTGCCTCGGTCCGGGAGGATCCCACATGCCGCGGAGCGCCTGGGCCTGTGAGCCATGGCCGCTGAGCCTGCACGTCCGGAGCCTGTGCTCCACAACGGGAGAGGCCACAACAGTGAGAGGCCCGCGTACCGCAAAAAAAAAAAAAAGAATGCACAGTGGCTTACTGCTCCTTATCACAGCGAATCTAACATTCTTTGCCTGACTGTCATCATCCAGCCCTAATACCCCAGTTTCCCCCCCACACACACCTTTTTCCTCTTCCAAGTCAAGTTTCCTCCACCCTCTCTGTTCTGTAAACATCCCATGCTTGGTCCTAAGCGTACAGCTTTGCTCAGACTTTTCATCCTCTGTTCAATCAAAACCTGTCTAAAGTGTTAAGATCTATGGGATCTTTCATGGCTATCCATCCATTCCCATCCCACGTTCTAGCAATATTAGAACCAGAGTGTTGGGAGCAATAGATGAGATTCGACAAGGGCAAGGTGGGACTAAGAGTCTATGAAACCCCTGTGGAGACAACTAGGCATCAGGGCCCTAAGCAGAGGCCCGAGCGAGAACCCGTCACACTAAGGGTAGTTCTGAGGGGCTGGGGTGCAGGAGATGGCATCAAGCCTGGGACGTGAGTCTATGACAGAAGACTGTCAGTCCCCAGAAAGGTGCAGGCATCTGCGTTTGGAATGCACTCAGAAGTCGTAGGTTCAGTTCACTCAAGGGAAAAAGGTGGGAGGAAGAGGAAGACAAGAGGCTGGTGGCAGAACTGGTAGCAGTGGATGGATCTGGCAGACAGACCAACGTAAAGTTCTTGCCTTCGAGTGCATGTCTTGTGTGTTTGCTTAAGCTGTGTGGTACACAGTCTCCAACGAAATTCTTTCCCTCACCTTTATGCACACGTCACTCTGCCATTGACAGGTGGCCTTTACTTTTCCTCTCCTTGCCTCTGGGCTGGCCTTGTGACTGCTTTGGTCAATAGACTAAATGGCACGTGATGTTCTGGGGCTTCTGTCCTGAGCCTTAAGAAGCCTGGCAGCTTCCACTCCTTCTTGGAACACAGTCACCATGCTCTGAGGAGCCCAAGGCTCCTTGGAGGAGAGGAGAACCGAGACACTCAGTGTCTGGCCCCAGCTCAGCTCCCAGCCGACAGCCAGCGTCAACCACGGGCCATGTGAGTTCTCCGTGGCAGATATACAGTTCAGAAAAGCCTCCAGATTGTCGACTAGAGGCCCAGCCAACAGCACATGGAGCAGAAAAGCACCCAGTGGAGCCCAAGTCAACCCACAGAGCTGGAAAGATAATAAAATGCTGGTTGTTTCCAAGGTCCTAAGTTTGGGAGTGATTTTTCTCCAGTATATAACAAAAACAGACTCAAGAAATGTCTTGGCTTTTTTTTTTTAATAGGAGTGTAATTGCTTTCCAATGCTCTGCTAGCTTCTGCTGTACAATGAAGTGAATCAGCCATACGCATACCTATATCCCCTCCCTCTTGGACCTCCCTCTCACATGCCCCCCCCATCCCACCCATCTAGGTCGTCACAGAGCACCGAGCTGAGCTTCCTGTGCTTTAGAGCAGGTTCCCAAATAGCTATCTATTTTACGCCTGGTAGTGTATATGTGTCAATCCTACTCTCCCAATTCGTCCCACCCTCCCCTTCCCCCACTGTGTCCACATGTCCGTTGTCTACCTCTACGCCTCTATTCTCACTCTGCAAATAGGCTTCTAATGAGTACTTTCCTTAACCATCATTCAAGACACCTAATATGCTGAGAACCCAGAAGGCAAGGTGCCTGGCATGCCCTAGTGGGCACCAATTCCTCAACAACTTGGGTTCATATTGACAATTCTCTTTTCTTCTAGGTGTAGCACAAATAATCTCATCTACCCGTTGGTTATATTCCATTTTAGCATTTTATTTTAAATTATATGTAATATTTCTCTATTTTATGGACAAATCTCATGTACTCCAAAAACAAGCCCGTGTTTAAATCCTTGTTTTTCCTTCCCCCATCGCTTATTGCAAAGTAAACACGCAACATATTGTTGAATTGAAAGTTCATTTACGAATATTCCTTCCTGCATGTAGGATTGTCTTTTCAATCTAGCTCCGGAGACCAAGAGACAATAGCTGCATTAATTCGGTCTTATGTGTAACAGGTTAATCATTTAAAGCTTCCTTGGAGGGTAAAACAGAAAACCACAAATACATACTCAAAATAATAACAATTTGTCAAGATAAATTTGAAAGAAAACGGGGGTGAAAATGGATAACAGCCAGCGACATATGAGTCCAAAGCTGGTTCCGAGAGGAATCAGAAACATGCTATACTGCCAGCATGTTCATTTTAAAAAGCTTCAAACACTGACTGTATTTTTCAGCATTGTGTTTGTATCCTAGGCTCACGCACTTCGTGGTGGGGTTCAAGTTTGAAATGGGGCCATATGCAACACAAATGAGGTCATCAAGATTCCACAGGCCTGTCTGAGGCCATTCAAATCCCTCGGAACACAGCCTCTCCTGGAATCAAAATATAATTAGAGGGTTATTGTAGTGTCAGAATGGGAGTGTTCTGATTTTTGGTTTATGGGGATGTGATATGGTGACCGGGCAGGTTAAGGATTGAGACATAAAGAGCAATGATCAACTTAATCTAAATATATGGCAGCTACTTATGAGATAAGCGATAAGCAGGCTCTGCTGCAATAAAGACCGGCATACTTTTGAACTTATGAATTATGATTAGGAATGGCTGAACCTGTTTGGTCAAATACTTGCCAGATCTTTAGGCCAGGACTTAATGCTTTGCTGGGAATCTTCTGTCCTCACCATAAGGATCAAGATGTTGCTTCTGATGGCCCTAAACTGTTAGAAAATCAAAACCAAAGTCTATCTCAGCACTTAAGGAAATCTCAGATTAAAGAAAAATGAGGATTTATGTAATATCAAGGGCACCTCAGACATGTCCTTGTGCAGCCTGGAAAAGTGACTGGGTACACAGTGACCCACATTCCCGGGGTTCTGCAGCCAGAGAGTTCCACTGATGGAATTAGGGTCACGTACAGTGTAAGAGAGATTGGACCAGGTAGGAGGTGACTTGTGAAGGTCATGCATATGCTTTGGGTCAAGATGGCTACAGCAAGCTTCTGGAAAACCAGAGTTCTGACCTTGGGTGGGTAGATAAGCCTGCTCAACCTGTTTCCACATTTATCAACGTAGAAAATGATAATATCTGTCTTGCTTACCTCCCAGGATGTTATAAAGCTCAACTGAGATAATATATGATAAAGCATGCTGGAAACAAAGTATTAAACACTGTAAAAATGTAAGATTTCAGGTATGATATAAATGTGGGGAGGCAATAAACAAGAAGGGAGATGTTGAACCATCTTGTAAATCAGATGCTGGGATGAGATAATGAACGTGTGATTGTTATCACAGTAAATCATGTGAGTCGTGGAAATTTACATGTGATGTCAAGGGAAACTTGATACGTAAACTGTAGCTTCTGATATTGGAAAGGCTTTATCAGAGAACTGGAATTTGGGGGCCTCAAAGGAAGGAAAGAAGGAAGGAAGGGAGGATGAACGGGTGAAAGAAAGGGAGAGAGGGCACGCCAAATAATTTCAAGCACTACATACCAAGGTCAGGACGAGATGGTGGGGGGGAATCAAAGGACATGCCGAGGAGAAGAAAGCAACAAAATGTGCCAGTTGTGAGCAACTAGATGCTTTCCATGCTTTATCTCATGTAAGCCTCACAAACCACCTTACCACGTAGGCATTATCACCCCCACTTTATGGAGGACAAAACTGAGGCTCAGACAGCCTTATCTGGCTCAAGGCTACTCATTCATAGATGGAATTTAGATAAAAACTCAGGTCTTTCTGAGGCTAAAACTTATGTTCTTTTCCCTGCGCCTTGGATCAGTATTTATAAAGTAACGGGAGGTCCCAAAAGTCCCAGTGGCGGTGAGGTTAGGGGTGGGCTTATGGGGTGAAGTGGGAGAAACGTGGTCCAAGCAAGGGGCAGAGAAAATCCTTCCTTCCCTACAACTTTTGTTTTGAATGACCTAATTTTCTTCAAATTATTTTAATATGTTCATCTCCTAAATCATAGAACTTAGCCATGTTTTGTTTTCTTTTGTTTTTTTTCCCCCTCTCTCTCTCTCTACAAGCAAAAAGAAAGAGAAGATAATTACCTTGAGGCTAACCTGCCCTTTTAAAACACACACGAACAACCTCTTAGCTATCGCCTTTTCCCAGCCAAGCCACCTCCTTTGGAAATAAACATTACCAACGTCAGAGCTGCCGCCGGACTAGAATTACAGGACAGTCAACTATAGGAGATGTTATTGCAAATGCAATGGTGGGCAGAATACACATGAGGGCCTTGTCAAATTCCTCTTACAAAACTTCCTCTTGCAAACATCCTCTCATAACTGTGGCGTGATAACCACCCGCCAAAGCATCTCATCAGGGACGAAACAGAGAGCCCCCTGGTTCTCATTATAAGTAATTGGCTGTAATAGAAACTTGAAACAATCGGGATCATGATGTAATTCCAACACAGGCTTCCTTTGATGAAATCTTCCATGGGCTGCAGGAAATACCTCGGTGGGGAAGGTTGCATGTACCAGTCACACAAGATAGACTGAAATGACCAGTTGTAGTTTCTATACCCATATGCCAACCTTTCTGCTGCATCCCTGTTCTAAAGAGAACTCAATTAAGAACTGACTTCCACAAAAAATAAGCTCAGATCTTTCAAAAAGCACATAATGTAATTTCACTCAGGACTTAAAACCAAGCTTTCAGGACCCCAGGCATCTCTCCTGGAGATTTTTCCAGATCTGGTGTTTTCCAGATCTGGTGCTTGGAGACTTTGGTGACCATCAATGCTGATTGCTCTTTTTTCCTCTCCTTTCTTTCTGACCAGAAGCTGGGTTGTGAAAAGTGTTCTCACTATTACAGGAGCTGGGCAGCCTGGGAATGAACTCCAGCTTGGCCACTCCCTGGCTACTTCACTTGCAAGGTAATTTCATCTCTCTAAGCAGAAGTTCCTCATTCTCAGAATGGGGGTAATTAAAGTGTACGAGCTCAAGCAATTCTTGAACTCTACTGCGACCGACAATCCGTGGATCCTACTGCATCTTTGCTGCCCCTGAACCCCACACATCTCTCCTTTCCTCTTTATGCAGCTTAAATTCCACAGCCAGTGAATATAATGACTCCCTTGCAAAGACCCTCGGCTTCCTTGCCCCTCTCTCTTATTGGTTTCCTCTTGGCAACACCATACCCCTGGTTAAGTCTGATGCCCTACCTTTGTGCTTGCACCCAGGACAGCGAATGTGGCTGGCCAAGAACATGACCACACTACCTGGTCTCCCTTTCAATTCATGATGAGGGGCCTCCAGTGAGCCCCCAATACTCCTCGGTGAGCCCATACACTGCCTCAGCCCCCTACTCTCCCACTAAGAAAATGGAAGTGAGCAGACAAGTACCTACTCATCTTTCCCCTCACCTGCCTGCATCTGTGCCCTTCCCTCTGTAACTATGAATGAACTGCCCATCTCCAGCTAAAGCCAACTTCTCCAGCTGTGTCACAGAGTCATAGACCCCAGACCTTCTTATCTCTTGGGGAATGGGCTCCAGCAATGTTCTCCTTTCGCTTTTACATCATCCATTTCCCCCTTTTTACTGGCTGATTCCTGTCGACATATGTACCATTATGTTTGCCATATGAAGCAAAACCTCTCTCCTGATCCCACTTTCTCTCCAGCCACTGCCCCATTTCTCAAGTCTACTTTGTAGCAAAACTCCTTGAATGAGTTGTCATTACTGGCTGTTTACAATTCCATGCCACTTCTTTCTTAAACCCACTCCATTCCAGCTCTACCCTCACCCCTTTCAGTGTTCCCAGAGCCTTTTACATGATCAACCCAGCGATGAGGTCTCAGCCATCATCTTATTTTGACCCCAGCAGGCTTTGACAGGAGGCAGAGCTTGAAACTCTGTCTTCACTTGGTGTTTCCCTTGCTAGGACAGCGTAACAAATTATCTCAAAATTTAGCAACTTAAAACAATGTATACAATTATTTTGCTCAGAAATCTGTAAACTGGATAGGGCTTGGTGGGCACAATTCATTTCTATGTCACTCTCTATCAGCTGGGGAGGCTTCAAGGCCAAGGGCTGGAATCAACTGAGGTTCATTCACTCACATGCCTGATGCCTGGGCTGTGCGCCTAGAGCCCATGCTCCGCAACAAGAGAAGCCACCACAATGAGAAGCCCATGCACCGCAACGAAGAGTAGCCCCCACTCGCCACAACTAGAGAAAGTTGCACGCAGCAACAAAGACCCAACGCAGCCAAAAATAAATAAATAAATAAATAAACAATTAAAAAAAGAAAAGAACTTGAGGCCCATAGTGGGGTTCTGACAGCCATTCTTGAATTCCTATGTCCAAAGCCCTTGGGTAAAGACCCAGTTCCATAAAGATCAAGAACCGGGGGCCACTTATTGGGTCAATTATTTCCATGCTTTGACATCACTGTTACCCTATTTTCATTTCAGTGTTGGGAAATAGGGGACAAGAACTGCCCCCTGAATTATCCAGAACTTACTCTTCAGAAAAATAGTTTGTAACAGAGATTAATAACCCAACTAACTAGTTCTGTTTTAATCCTTGAGTTGTGAGAAAAAAGTACTATATTGAGAAGAATGGTTCTGTTTTTGTATTCTATTTTTAGGCATGCTACATCTGCTGTGATCTCAGGGACTTAACAATTACTTGATTGGTTGATTATTTTAAAACATATTCACAAAAATAGACACCAAATTATTTACACTAACATATCCAATTATTCCCCCCTATTGTTCCAGGGAGATTTTAAAGGTAACTAGAAAAGGAAGAATTCTCTTTGATGTTAAAAATTACAAACAAGATTGCTGAATAAGGTCTCCTGGGCTTAACAAAGTACAAATTGGTAGCCAATCATCTATAGTAAGGAATATTGTGAATTCAGGATCAGTCTTCATGAGTGAATGTTTGACTGTGTTTCTCCAAAAGAGTTGAAGTGTTCTTCACTATTACATTTACAATCATGCACATGGAGTGAAAAATGCGCAACAGATTCTGTTTATTTCTTTACTGCATATATTTTAAATTCATGAGTTGTGAATATTTGCCTTATATTTCAACTAGGTATGCTGCTTTGTAATGACGATGCTTCGTAATAACACTGAACTTGTAAGACCTTGATTGGAAGGATTTATGTTTTTGCCCCCAACCTATTAGAGGTGAATTAGGTACGTAGGTGATGGGTCCAACATTTTTGCACTCAAGGTCATTTTGAAGTTATATACAATTGACTATGCAATTGCATACAGTTTGGTGCTGTATGCAACATCGAGTTGACATCCCAAAGGTGCTGAATGTGTAAAAGGGAGTGTGTGTATGGGGGGTGGGGGGTAAGTTAGAACTGAATTCTTGCAATAGTAAAAAAAAAAGCAGAGAAAAAGCAGTCATGGTGAGCAGTCTTCAGCTCCTGAGCCCCTTCCAATCTCAGTAATGATGCAGCATTTGTGAAACCCACGTTGCAGATTGCATATGAGGGTTCAGGGTCATGTTCAAGTTCTCCAGAAGCAAACCCTAAGATGAAGATTTATGTGAGAGCGATTGATTAAGGAAGTACCCCCGGGGAGACACTAAGGAAATGGGGAAACAGCGCGGGGAGCAGAAGGAGGGAGGAAGGGCACGAAGCAAGGATACAGGGCCTGGCAAAGTCCTGCAGAAGGTGCCTTCTGCTTGATCCCATGAAGAACTCTGGGGGGTAAGTTAATCTGAAAATTTGTTCCAACCTGAGACAAGGGAGCTGGGCTTTCGAAGTCCCACACCCAACAGTCACTGGAGGTGAGTAACTTCCCAGTTCTCCAGGCTGTCTGCACATTTGGGCAATGTGGTAGCTGGAGAACATGCCTCAGGTTGTTGGAAGGAAAAACACACCGAAGTCTGAGGGGCCCTTGAGGACTGGTGAGGGTGGCATGTAAACACAGTGATGAGCGTACAAAGAAATCTGGGCAGGCTGTCAACAGTGTCTGCTGTAGGTCACCCCAGCCTCAGGCAGCCCAACTTTGTGGCTTAGGAAGATGGGGACTTGTCCAATCACTGTGGTGGAAATCATCCAGAAATGACCACGAGCAAGACTTTTTCTGATCTCTGTGGACAGAATAAGCAGTTTAGTTCTAGACTCCATGTCATGATTTTTATCAGTCACTTCCTTGTTTTCTTGTATATCTGAGCTTTATCTAGTGCCAGGTCTCTAGGGCAGAAGTTAGAAAAAATAAACTGGGAACAGTCATTGTGCATGCAATTGAAAATAAACATAAAACTGTCCAGCAAGCTCTGTGTACAGGATTTATTAACAAGTGTTCTTGGCTCGCTGATAATTTAGGGACTTGACACTTCTTTTCCTTCAAACGGATTGCTGCAAAAGAAATTACAATAATTAGAGCTTCAAGATTAATTTAATAATTTGTCAACATTTTTTCCATCCAACAACCAGCAGAACACAACAAGAAATGGATTCATTTTTAGCAATACAGCTGATGCTTTGCAGAAAACTGTGTACAATTCTGAAAGCATATTAAAGGAAAAATGTTTATCACCCTGTTCGTCACAAGATACTATCTGAGCAAATACATACAAGCAAATATTACAGGAAAATTATTTGTTATTAGATATGCACGTTATGGACAATAAGGTAATTAAAATACATGATATCATGGAACCTTCTATGTGACCCAAAGCATTGATATCAGATAACTTGGGCAGTGAGATTGCTCTTTGTATGGCTGAGAAATAAATCAGGTTTAGTAAAGATGATGCCTCTTCATTCTGAGAGATTCATATACAACTGATTTATTCATTACCTAAATCAATTGTTTTCTAAATATAGCTCAAACTATTTGTGGATTGTCTTTCTTCGTTTTCATAGTTCCTTAAAATAGTACCAGAGTAAGTCTAGATTGTAGATGGATGATTTGCAAAATACTCATCTTAAGCTATCACTGTGTTCCAGGTGGTTTTTTTTTTTGCTTAATTCTTTAAAAGTTATTGTAATTAATTTATTTTTAGCTATAACCTATTTAATTAATTAATTAATTAATTAATTAATAATTTATTTATTTTTAGCTATAACCTATACAGCAAAGGGCAAAAATAGCAAGGATACAGCTTGATAAATTTTACATATGTCAACACTCGTGAAATCACCAAAATATAGACTATTTTGAGCACTCAGGGGACTGTCTCACGTCCTCCCCTACAACCCTCGGAAGTAACCACGACTCTGACTTCTGTCAGCCTGGACCAGTTTGGTCTGTTTGTGAACCTCACACACGTGAAATCCTACAGTCTACTGTCTTTTGCGTTCAATTTCTTTTGCCCAACATTATGTCTGTGAAAACCATCTTGTTGTGTTTCTTACTTTTTTAACTATACAATTTCCTCTTAAAGAACTCAAAAACCTTGATGATTAAGGCTCATCTTTTGTAGGAGACAAAATTGGAGAGTTGAAACTAAGCTAAAACTCCATGCCTTCATTGACTCAATCAAAAAATCCCACCATCTCACATCGTTAGAGGAAACATAATGTTTTGCAATATCATGTAAATTTTGAATAATTTGACTCATAATTTCAGTAGAACTCTTTATTCATCAATTATTAAATTCAGTGGCATGTCCAATTCCAAGCTAGAAGACAGATGAAAATCTACATGGCTGATAAAATTTTCATCACATAAGTTCACTGACTTCTTGAGGCCATAAATGCCAATTTGACTTTAGTCTCATTTAATAAACAATGTCCACGGGTTGATGTCTGAACAGCTATTTTGTACATCAACAATGCAAATGCAGCTGATAAAAGAATAGGTATCCTGGAATTCCCTGGTGGTCCAGTGGTTGGGACTCTGTACTCTCGCTGCCGGGGCCTGGGTTCCATCCCTGGTCGGTGAGTTAAGATCCTGCAAGTGTGGCCAGAGAAAGGATAGGCATCCACCTTAGATGGTCACAGAGGTATTCGCCGTTGTGAAGCAGAGAAAGACCTAAGGTTTTCCTGAGGTTCTTCATAAATGAAAGTGACCTCATGATCTGGGGCGAAGACCTGCCAGCGCCAGATAAGGGGAACAGGAGCGGTGACAAGGTCACCCAAGGTCGGCCAGCAATAGAAGAGGAGCTGGCTAGGACAGCTGGCCCTCCGGCTTTCCCTTTGGCCCTCTACCTATTGGGCAACACTTCCTGGCATTGAATTTCTCTGGATGGCATAAATCTTAACAGAAACACTCCAATACACAGCAGAAACCAAGCTTATAAGAGAAGTTCAAAGAACAATCTCCACAAATACAGTGTCAAGATAAATTATTAATCAATTAATACACTCTAACCACACAGGCTAGGCGATAAGGAGGTAATAAGAGGTAGAACTCCAATTCAAGTTAGTTTCAGCAAACCATGCTCGAGGCTTTCTTTAGGGGATATATCCAGAAGTGAAATTGCTGGAGCATAGGGGGTGTGTTTTTTAAGATTTTAATAGCTACTGGTACATTTTGCAGGGGTGCTTTGGATAAATTCTCTTCCCCCTTCCTTGTATTTGGTTAGCATATGGGGCTGGACCTCTACTTTACCCTACATTGGTGGCTTTAGTACCACCCTGTGCTTTATGCCACATTATCTTCCCCAGTGGGCCTGCCCTGCATCTAGACTTCTCTCTGCTGTAGAAGGATGGAACGTCTGAAACCCAGACTACCTGCATCATTTCTTTCTTACCGGGCACTACTTTAATGAAGCAGGAACCTATTTATAGGTGGCAATATAAGATTTACCCGGGAGCAGATTTTAATTGAGATTTTTTCCACCTAGACAGCTTAGGCCACGGTTTGTAAACCCAAAAGCCAATGGGTGCTGTATAGGATCAGTGGGGACCTTGGGGACCCGGCTAGCCCATCCTGATGAAGATGGCAGTGACTCAACAATTTTCGAAAAACAGTCAGGGGACAGAAAGGAACCTCACAGACCGTTGAGGCAAACCTCTTTTACAGTTTAGGACATTGAGGCTCAGAAAGATTATTTATCTTCTCAATGACACAGCAGTGAGTGACAAGAGTCCAGAGCTTCTAGTACGCTTCCCATCACTCTGCAGCACCTGCATGCGCTGGTTAATCTCTTTGCTTCACTTCCATCCCCCGCAGGGCCATTCCACTCCCCTGTTCTCCTGCTCTGAGCCCTGGGTCACCTCTTCGGGGCTCCTTTGTTCTTTGGACTTTGGTTGGATTTGGCCAGCGGCCAGCACGACCCAAGGAATGTAGGGCAGGGGAAGAGAGGGGTTACGGTATCTCCTCCCCATTTCCTCTCTGCTCTGGGCAATGTTTCCTGGCAGTGGTTGTATCCCTTCACAACCACGGCTTCTGCCAGGAGGTCCTCCTCCCTGGAGCGGTTCTCACCTGTCTCCTGAGACTGCTCCCTTTGCCTCTTTAGGTCTGGGGTGTTAATGGCTCCCACTGTTGTGTGTCCCTGGGTGCTTCTTGCTCTCCGGTGAATCCCGCCTGTACCACTGTGGAAGGCTCTTCATGAATCCATCTAAGTTAGATGGTTACCCGCCAGGAAAGTGATGTCCACCTGTGTTTGTATACTTGGATGGAAAGCTAAGTGAGGGTGAAGTTAGTTTTGCATTTTTATTTTTTCATGGAAAATGTTTCTTTTACTTCATTTTGTATGGCACAAGCAAACACTCCTTGGAAATATTAAAAGTCTATCTCCCAAGGTATATCCAAATGGTCAATGAATATACGGGCCTTGCCCAATTTAATTAGTCGTTAGGGAAATGCAAATTACAGCCACCCTCAGAATGGCTAAAACGAAGAACACAGATAATGCCAAGTGTGGGTGAGGATGTGGAGAAACTTGACCATGCGTGACCTGCTGATGGAAGTGTGAACTGACACACCACTACCCTGGAAAACAGCTTGGCCATGTCAAATAAAGCCGCCATGTCCATACTCTATGATCCAGCAATGTCACTTTAGTACACCCGCTAGAAATGCACCAAAAGACATATGCCAGGATGCTCATTTGCAGCAGAGCTCTTTGTCACAGCTAAAACAAGACAACCAAATTCCCAGCAATAGTAGAATGGATTCTGGTCTATTCACATCATGGAAATGCAAATCTCTGCGGCAATAAAAATGAATGAACTGCGACTACATGCAGCCGTGTAAATACCACAAATATGATGTGGAGTGAAAGTACAAAATAGAAAGAAGTACAAAAATAGAAAAAACTCACCTGTGCTGTTAGAAGTCAGGGTATGGCTACCTTTGCTGGAGAGTTTTGTCTGGGGATGGGGAAGGTGCTGATTTTCGATCTGGGTCCTGGTTCCAAGGGTGTGTTCAGTTTGAACTGTATACTCTTGACATGTATACTCTCTTTTTAATATACCTTATACTCTTTTTTTAATAGACTTCAATAAATGTTTTTATACTTCAAGAAAACCCTCTTTCCTCTTCAAATCTCTACGCCGGCAACCACCTGAATCAACCTAACACACAAGTTCGAATTGGAAGTGGTGCTCAGGTCCTGCAGAAATATCACCTTAAGTAGTTTTAAGCAAAATGCAATGTCAAAAGATGATATTTTAAAACTCACTGTTGTGTTTTGATGGGATTTCGGACGTGCCACCCCAAAACATGGCACCTTGGCATACGGAATATTTTAAGCTGAAGGAATTTGAGAAAAAGACAAAACCAAGATGGTCACTCGGACCTCGTCCCACCTAACCCTTCCCTGGAACAGGCTATAAAACCTTCCTGTGAGAGGTGCGCCCCCCCCCCCCCGAAGAAAGCAACATCCTTTTCTCCAAAAATAAAGGGACACTGAAAAGACTCCTAGCAAACAGGCCTTGCTAAGTTCCTGCAGTTATTACAATTCCTCACACTCCTTGACCTACCATGTTCCTCCGCGGCTCTCCACACTTCATCAAACCCAGCACTAAACTACATAGATCTGTTTCTTTGGAGCTTCATTTCCTTATAAAGTGTCCCATGTCATGTAAAACTTATAATAAATAAACTTGTCTGCTTTTCTCCTGCTCATCTTCATCAATCTAGTTTTCAGACCCAGCCAGGGACCCTAAGAGGGTTGATATGTATTGGGCTGGCCAAAAAGTTCATTCAGGTTTTTCCGTAACGTCCTATGGAAAGACCGGAATGACCTTTTTGGCCAACCCAGTACATACTCTATGACCCAGCAGCTTCCCCTATGCTGGCAAATTACTCAAAAACAGAGGCGCCAGATTGTTTCTCTCACAAACATGTGGCTATTTCAAATCCTGTAGTAAACACTGCTGCAAGTAAATGGCTACACTGGGACCAGTATATTATTGGGAACAAATCCAGTTATAACATGTGTGCACTATTTGTAAATTCTGGATGTCCACCACCAGAATAAATGGAGTTATTTGGACATTGCGTGGGCCTATACAATTCCTGCTGTGCTAATTGTATACAAAGTGGGTCCAGATAGCTATTTTTAGAAGAAGTGTTAAGAGTTTTGGTCTAAATATCTGGACTCTTTCTTCAGCAGATTTGGGTCATTGTTTGGACGGGAGGAAACCTGAGAGAAGTGGTGTTGGGGCTCAGAGTCAGACTGAGGTTACAATAGTGTGAGGGTCAGGTTCCCGATGGCAGGGAAGCCAGGGTACGGGGGAGCCCCTGAGACACCTAATCTTGTCAAAGACAACTCTTAGAAATGTTCACTTCGAATCACAGTCATCTATGTGCCAGCCACGTCCAACTGCAGAACCAGGGAAGAAAAAGAGGAAGGACAAGCCAGCTTGGCTCAGAGCAGAGCAGGAACTATGCAGCGTCTGTAGGAGGGCCAGGAGATGATGGCATGTGCCAACTTATGCTGGGGTCTACTTTTTACAGCTAAGGTTGGAAGCAGAGCCACACAGCAGCTACATCAAAGAGTGAGGTCACAGCAGAGGAACTGGGATGCAGCAGTGTATTAGCAGAGCGCTGCCAGCTACCACGTTAATTAGAACATTAATGCGTGATGGAGCCTTACTACATTTCCCCCCATATCTTGGTGTAGCTTTCCCACATTCCCATTTGCAAGAGAACAAAGGCAAAGTAAGAAAAACAAGGCAGGAGAGGAGGACAAGAGGAAATATACTGGAGAGTGTCACTAATTGCATTTTTACCTACTAAAATGTAAAAAAAAAAATGTTTGCCTGTTAAATACTCTGAATAATTTAAGCATTACGAGAAATACAGCAGTAGGAGCACAAGTGACAGGTGATTAATTCAGAAGGCAGGGAGGGAGGAAAGGAAGGGGGCACAGGGAGGGAAAAGAAATTGCCGTAAAAATACATGATTTTACATGGGAGCATCTTACTAGGGGTTATTCTAGAAAATAAAGACTTCATAAATCGAATTTTTTTTTTTTTTTTTTTTTTTTTAGCGGTACGCGGGCTTCGCACTGCTGTGGCCTCTCCCACTGCGGAGCACAGGCTCCAGACGCGCAGGCTCAGCGGCCATGGCTCACGGGGCCCAGCTGCTCCGCGGCATGTGGGATCCTCCCGGACCGGGGCACGAACCCACATCCCCTGCATCAGCAGGCAGACTCTCAACCACTGCGCCACCAGGGAAGCCCTCAAATCCTTTTTAGATGCATTTGAAACAGTGTGACAACTAGTTTCGCAGATCAAAAATCTCCGGGTAGTATAAATACTCAATGACTATCACTGTAGTACTACCAGCGGGCATTTTGGACAGCAAGTTTTAAAAACTTCCCATAGAAGGAAAAATTAAGGTCCTGAGTGATTCTATAAATTGCTTCCCACACACACAAAATATGCATTGATGGAAGTAAATGGCAGCCTTCCTATAGGCATAAACATGTGGACTTAGTACCTTTAACCTTCTATTCTGAACCTTTTAGTCTGAACAGACTTCTTTATAAATCATATTTTTACCCCCTTTTCTAGTTAAAACTCAAGAGTTGAATCTTCCTCCTTTGACATTTGTTAGCAGGGATTGTTCATTCATAAAGTTGCAGCAAAGTGTCTGAGGTTGTTGGAAGGGTATTAAAGTCACATGGCAAGAAAGGTGACCTGCGAAGTTCCTGTTGGACTAAATTTGTGAAAAGAGAGAAGGAAGGAGGAAAGACAGTATCAGGTATCTTTGTTCCTTTAATTTGCTGATGACGAACGATTACTGCCAGGAAATTGTTATATTGTCCCCGGAACTTTGAAAGGGACAGAGTGACTCAAAGGTTGGCCTCCCGCGTGGGACACAGGAGCCCTCGGAATAAGACTTGAGTCTCAGCTTCCAGACGCAGGAGAGGAGAAAGCAGACCCACTTAGCCATCTAGAGTCTGACGTTCAAACGCTTTAAAACTGTCAGTTCACGGAAAGCAGACTTTCTTTGGTAGGAAAGGAGAGACCAGGAAGAAAGGAGTTCGAAACAACTGAGAAAAGAAAATGCACTCACAGGGATCATAGCCCTGTGACGCTTTAGTCACGTGACCCTGTGGCACTTACTTCATACTCATGCTCTTCCTACTCTCTTTCTTTTTCTTGTCAATTTTCTTAAAATGTATACCGGTAATTGTGGCATGAATTCAGCTGTGTATTTTGTTTTACCTTTCCCCCAAACATTTCGTATATTGTTGCATAGTCATCAGAACCATTATTTTAAACAGCCACAAAAAAACTTCATAGAGTGGGTACCAGAACGCTCCATTCTGGGCATATCTTTCTATCTGCCTTGGTCTCCACCAGAGAACTTGACTGCAGTTGGCCAGAGAGAGCCAAACTCATGGAAATAAAGTCCAAAGAAAAGTTCTCCTTGGAACCAGCTGGATTTTGCACCCCTCCCCACTCCCCGAGGCCTGGAGAGTGCTGGGTAGGATGGGTGGAGATGAATCACAGAGGATGCTTAGCTTTACATCCCACCCTGAAGGGCTTTGGTGACAGCGAAACAGCAGGTGCGGTGGATGCCCAGCCTAGGGCAGGTCATCAAATGCTAATTTCCCCTTTCGTGTTAATTAATGAGAACAATTTATATGCAAGTACTTTACATCAACCTATTTTATTTTATAGGCTTTCATTTTTAGAGCAGTTATAAGTTCACAGCAAAATTGAGCAGAAGGTACCAAGATTCCCCTTATATCTCTCCCAAAGCATAGCCTCCCCCATTATCAACATCCCCCACCAAAGTGGGACATTTGCTACAATTGATGAGCTTACACCGACACATTATTGCTGAGAGTTTATAGTTTACCCTTGACAGTTGTACACTGTATGGGTTTGGACAAATGTATACTGACCTGTATCCACCATGACAGGATCATACAAGAGTAGTTTCTCTGCCCTAAGAATCCTCTGCGCTCTGTCTGTTCATCCTTTCCTTCCCCTCAAACCCTGGCAACCATGGATCTTTTCACTGTCTCCATAGTTTTGCCTTGTCCAGAATGTTGTATAGTTGGAACCATAGAGTATGTAGACTTTTCAGTTTGGCTTCTTTCACCTAGTAATATGTATTTATGTCTTTCCATGGCTTGATAGCTCATTTCTTTTTTACCATTGAATAATATTCCATTATCTGGAGGTAACACTGTTTATTTACCCATTCATCTACTGAAGGATAGCTTGGCTGCTTCCAAGGTTTAGTAACGGTGAATAAAGCTTCTGTAAACATCTGTGTGCAGGTTTTTGTGTGGACGTAAGTTCTCATCAACTCTTGAGCAAACAGTGATCGCTGGATCATATGGTAAGAGTATGTTTAGCTTTGTAAGAAACCACCAAACTGTCTTCCAAAGCGGCTGAACCATTTTGCATTCCCGTCAGCAACGAATGAGAGTTCCTGTTGCTCCACATCCTCCTCAGCATTTGGTGTTGTCAGTGTTCTGGATTTGGGCCATTCTAAGAGGTGTGCAGTCATATCTTTTGTTGTTTCAATTCGCACTTCCCTGATAACAGGAGATGTGGTGCATCTTTTCATATGCTCTTTGCCATTTGTATCCTTTCTTTGGTGAGGTGTCTGTTAAGGCCTTTGGCTCTTTTTTTTTTTGCGGTACGTGGGCTTCTCACTGTTGTGGCCTCTCCTGTTGCGGACGTGCAGGCTCAGCGGCCATGGCTCACGGGCCCAGCCGCTCCGCGGCATGTGGGATCTTCCCGGACCGGGTCACGAACCCGTGTCCCCTGCATCAGCAGGCGGACTCTCAACCACTGCGCCACCAGGGAAGCCCCTTTGGCTCATTTTTATACGAGGTTCAGCCTGCCTTTTAAAGTTAGTGTCTCACTCTCTTTGGCCATATACGTGGACTAGAATCACCAAATGTAAAGAAGTTTTTGTGGGACATTTTCCTGGCATAAAGGAGCCCTTGACTCTTTCCAAATTGCTCCTCTGCCAGCTCTCAAAAGTTCCTATCATGATTAGCACCCCTAAAGTGACCACAGTCAGATACTGACACCAAGGATGGAGATTAAGTTATTCCCATCTTTGCCCCGCCCTCTCCACCCCCCCCCCCCCCACCAGGCTGTTCTCACCTCAGTTGCCCAAGGGACTGTGTTGAAAACGAACTCATACTACGCTACTCCTCTGTCCAAGCCCCTCAGTGGTCTGTCCTGGCCACCCCAGCCTGTAGCTGCAGCTCTAACACACCAGGCACACTCCCAGCTCAGGGCTTCACACCTGAGGTTTCCTCTGCCTGGCAGGCCCTTCCCCACTGGTGCCAGTGGCTCCCTCCCTCCCTCCTTCCAGACTCAGCTTAGGTATTGCCCACCTACTCTGCTTAAAGCTGCAGCTCCCAGATTTTCTCCACCTCACTCTTTGCCTTGCTTTGTCCTTTTCTGTTGCATCTATCACCATCTGACATCTTCTGTATTTCGCTTATTTATTCATTGTCGGTTTTGCACAAAACAAGAAATTCCCCCAGGGGAGGGGTCTTTGTGAGTGTGGTTCACTGCTGTTCTCCCAGCATGGAGAACAGAGCCCAGCTCTTATGGGATTCTCAACAAGTATTTGTTAAATGAATGAGTATTTTAAACAAGTGAAATAGTCATCATTTTGAGACTTCCATTGGGTCAGATGTTACTTAGAGACACATTAAACTTGCCCTTGAAATCCATGCCATCTTGTGAGACCACCATACAAGATGCTCTGATTATTTCAGTAAAGGAACTTCGTTGGCTGTGACTCAAAATGGTTTTTCCAAAGCTCCCATTCTTTGCTCTTTTCTTATTTGCTTAAGACAACCTGCCGTGAGTCACCTCAAGCAATGAGAACTTTTTCTGAAAGGCTTTCACATAAAGTACATATCTCTGTTTTTCCCTTTCTCAAGAATTGAAACTGAGACCAGTTTACCACAAGTCAGAAGGCAACTCCACGGCTGTGTCCCCAGAGGTGCTCCTCCCTGCTCTGCTCTCCCAGGAGGAGTATAGCTTCCCAGGGGGACGATTCACCAGGTCCCCTCGGTCTGGGACATTATAAGAAAGTGTTGGAATCAAATTCAAGTCAAGCAGAGATAGTATCACTGTTTTCCTTTGAAATGTCAATGACAGAGGTTTATAAGAGGAGAAGCTTCAAGAAACTGGGCAGAAACCTGTGGCCCGCACTGGCCGCCCTGCCCTCTACCCTCTCTGCCTCCTGCTGTGCCCAGGGGCCTCATTTCCAGCTGGCACTCCCTGCATTGCCATCGAGCACTTCCTGCGACAGGGTAGAAGCATCAGGGAATTGAGACCCCTCAGGAGCAGCCCTCAAACAACGACTGCCCTAGATTGGTGTATACAGGTGCCAACTCCTCCCCTTCGGGGGTAACTCGAGGGGCATCTTCCACACTGGGGCTAAGCTCCACTGCCCACCGTGGAAGCTGGCTTGGTCACAGCTTTGATGGCAGCCTCCGCCCTGGGTCCCTTCCGTGCTGGCTGGCCTTCACTCCTCACAGAAGCTCTTTGCACTCCAATGCTTGTCCCCTTTTTCAACCCCTTTCCTTCTCTCTCTCTCTCCTTTTTGCTTCTTCTCTCCTGCTTTTTTAACACCCCACACTCTTCTCCCCCCACCACCCCCTCACCTGTCTCTTTCTTTCGTGCTGTGAGATGACAGCTCACTGAGCTGATTGCAATCCCCGTGTTGCTGCTGGTGGTTATTTTTATGGAAGGGCACCTCTGGCCGTCGGGAAGGCCTTGGAAGGATCAGGACGTTATTAACAGAGTCAGACAAGGTAAAATGTGATCTCCTTGCCTGCGGGAGCCTGAGCTCACCAAGAACCAGGCCAGGGCAGCCTCCAGAAATGGCACAACTGACTTTCAGACACGTGTACGGCAGGCAGCTCGGTTAGGAAGTCCATGAAACCAGAGCCAGGCCCCTCCCACTTAGGGAGTGACCATCCTCTGCACATTGTCAAGGAACCTGACGATCCTTACCCTGCGGGCTTCGGTTTGCAGGTGGTGCCCAAGAAGCTAGGATTGCCCAACCAGAAAGTTTGACCCTAAAAAGGGAGGTTATGAGCCAACTGCTCCGTGAACTCTGTATTACTGAGCAAGACGTAAGTCCTTTCAGCCTAGAGCAAACTATGACCTATCCCTGCGGCCTGTGGCTTCTGTTCACTGCCCTGCAGTGGTTCTGCTTTTACAGCCACTCTTTGGTAATTTGTGTTTTCTGAGACTCAGATTTGGGAAGGGTGGAAATCAATGGAAAGAAATTATTGGAAGGTGATAGTATTTGTCAAAAGCGTGGATTTGATCTTTCATATGTTGATTTCATAAACTGTATGTTTCTAAAGACATGGATGGTCACCAGAGCAACACCCAATACCTCCCATGTCCCCTCAGTGTCCCCCATCTCTGGGCATGCCACCCAAAAGCTCCCAGCTGTGAACCCCCAGGACCTCCTGGGACTCTGGAGACCCTCCATCCTCAGGAGTGGCCCTCCACCCACAGTTGGTGGGAATTGCTTAATAAAGACAAATATCATATGATGTCCCTTATCTGTGGAATCTTAAAAAATGATGCAAATGAACTTAACTTACAAAACAGAAACTGACTCACAGACTTTGAAAACAAATTTATGGTTACTCAAGGAAAGGTAGGGAGGAGGAGGGAGAAATTAGGAGTTCAGGATTAACATACACACACTACTATATACAAAATAGATAACCAAAAGGGATCTACTGTATAGCACATGGAACTCTACTCAATACTCTGTAATAGCCTAATGGGAAAAGAATCTAAAAAAAAACAAAAGAGTGGATATAGTTATATGCATAACTGATTCACTGCTGTACACCTGAAACTAACACAATGTTGTAAACCAGCTATAAGTGAATATAAAATAAAAATTTTTTTAAAGACCCCAACCAACTTGCCCACTGGTGAAGGTCACTCAGAGGTGGCCTCCACGAGGTGCCCCAAAGTTGCTCCATAGGGGCGCCCCCGTGAGGCCTTCGGTAACTTGTCAACTACGCGGCCTTTACTGGCTGCTTCCTCTCCTTGACTCTTGTCCCCTCTCCCCACCACCATTTCCTAAAGTCACCTCAAAAATAAACACTTGCACCCTCGTCATTGTCTTAGGGTCTCTTCTGGGGGAACAGAGACTACGATTGACACAGAATCTAGAGGTCTCTTTAACACTGAAATTATGTGAACAACTGAAAGTCTAATGATGGAATGAATTAAAGAATGTTTTCACTGATACTCTGGTTTGAGCTCAGATATATTCTGTTCAGGGGTAGCACCAGGCAAAGAGTTGAGGCCAGAGGAAAGTTTGTTTTCCAGGTGGCCTCGCCCTCCAATGATGTGCCAGGTGTCCAGTGTCCTCACCTTGCTCTGGGTGACCCTCAGGTTGTGCTGAACGCTATCCATGGACCCTCCTCCCTTCCCAGACCCGTCACTCCAGTTCCTAAGTCCTACTCTGGGTCTTCTCAATGCTCCCTGTGACCCCATCAGCACCTGTCATCCTGTATCCGTGAGTCCTGTGGACAGGACGTAATATGTGAGTTTCAGGATTCACCCCCTTGTGCCGCCCTTGAGACATGGGAGGTCTGGCCACAGCTGCCGTTCCCTGGTCTCTTAACAACAACTGCTGTTGTTTCAGTGCCCCTGGGTGAAAGGGTCCTCATCTGAGCCTTAGGGCACCCATCAGGGCGGAAGCCCCAGCAGGTCGGCACCCGGGGACAGCCTGACCTGGCTCCTCCCCACACAAGTGGACTCCGAGGAATTACCACACCATATACAGTAGATGAAATATCTAAGTACCAAGAGCTAGTGTCTGTTTCCCTCTCTTTGATTCTGGGCTGGCCATGTGACCTACTTAGACCATAGCATGTGGCTGAAGTGATGTGTCAGGAACCTGTCCTCTCACCACCTCTCATGGCCTCACCTGAGAACATTGTGCTGGGATGAAGCTGAAGATAAAAGACACCAGAGGGGGAACCTGAGTCACACCAGCTGCGCCAGCAGAGCCCTGCCCTGGGCAACCTGCTGGCTGAATCTGGCCTCGAGAGTAAGCCCAGGTGAAGCCAGCATAAGACCTGCGCATCAACCTGCAACGGTAAGACTTATCAAGTTGTTATTGTTTGAAGCTACTAAGCCTGGGGGTAGTTTGCTATGAAACAATAGATCATTGAAACACCATTGGACATGGGATTTCTCTTTCTCAATAGCTACTGGAGGGTCAATGTAAGACCACCCCGAAGCACAGAGACATTAACACCTCCTGAGGGAAGCAGATGAGTGGAAAACAGGAAGGGTTCACAATAGATGTTCATCCCTTCCTTTCCCTGACAGGCTGTCCCGAGGTTATGTGTTCTTCATGGCCTCCCCCGGGAGACCAGAGGCAAGGCTGAGCAATCCGCTGCACTTTCTAGAGCAGCGAAGGTCAGCTCAGCTGCGTGCTGCACCCTGGCTCCCGTTCTCCCCTCACTCCTGCTGCCCTGTGACCGCACCTCCAATAGAGCCTGGCATGCAAGCCTCATCTTGGGCCCACTGCCTACAGAATCCAGGTTAGGATATCCTGCTGTCTGTCCCCTGGATGTGAGTCCTTATGCCTTTGACAGAGGCGATTTCAACCAAAGACAGTGCCATTACCCCTAAAGGGTCATCTCAACCACTGTACAAACCTCTGGAGACACTTATGGACAGATATGGTGTCTTATCACTTACATCACTACAGAAGGCCGTTGACCCTGCTCATGAGACTAACTTCACTATGTTGTTGTCTGGACGTGTAACTGAGCTGAAAAATAGCAGAAGGGAATTTGAATGAGAAACAATGAAATAGTCCAGATTTATTTAAAACACACATAAACACACACACACACACACACACATTTACTATCCTTAGGAAAGAAATTACGTAGTTCGTATTAGTTTCCTAGTGCTACCCTAACACAGTACCACAAACTGGGTGGTTTAAAACAGCAGAAATTTGGGATTTCCCTGGTGACCTAGGGGTTAGGATTCTGAGCTTTCAGTGCCGTGGCGTGGGTTCAATCCCTGGTCAGGGAACTGAGATCCCACGAGCCACACAGCAAGGCCCCAAACCAACCAACCAACTAACCAAACAAACAAACATAAAACCCCAGAAATTTGTTGTCTCATGGTTCTGGAGCCTGGAAGTCCAAAATCAAGGTGTGGCCAGGCCCACACTTCCTCTGAAACCTACAGGGAAGGCCTCTTCCTTGTCTCTTCCTAGTGTCTGGTGGTTTGCTGGCCACCTTGGTTTCCTCTGTCTTTAGGTACCTCACTCCTCTGCCTCTACATGGGGTTCTCCCTGTGTCTCTTCACGCTCTCTTCCCTCCATGTGTGTCTGTCCATGTTTCCAAATTTCTCCAGTCAGATGGAGTAGGGTCCCCCCTAATGACCTCATTGTAACTTGATTACCACTGTAAAGATTCTATTTGCAAATAAGGGTGTGTTTTGAGGTACAGGGCTCCAACCTATCTTTTGGGGGAGACACAATTCAACTCATAACATAGTTTGAGAAACATTTGGAAATAGGAACATATCTGACAAGACTTTAATAAAAACTGGATTGGAATAATTGCTTTTCATTTCCTTTTTAAAAAACGTCCAGTTAAGCTATAAAACACAATCCTTCAACAAAGTTCAATTTAACTTAAAAATGATTTTCATGAATGAGATATATGATTTATTCAAAGACTTTTGTCTGTTAATGAAGGCTGTATTTGTTAATTGACGGCGTGTAAGCATGGCGTGATAGAGGATACTGGAAATGATGCTGAAGAAAATGTGTAAATTTGTATTTTCCAAAGTGAGAGTTGACATGAACGGTCGGCCGAGATCGTACTTTTGATATCTAAGAAGTTTGATTAACCACAGACGAAGAGCAACAACTCACAGAATTTTACTTAGCAGGAAAGAAAAAAATTCAGTTGACCTGAATTCAAACTGAGTCGTGGTGACTGTAGTTTATTTAGTTCTTAAGCTACAAAAAACCTTCCAACAGAATAATATCTTTGTGCCAAAGCTAAAATGCTGTAAGTAAATAGAGCTGGAAGGTGGAAGAATGGGAATTTTCTAGAATTTATATAGAAAATGAAAGTGTCATCGGGATGGTCAATCAACACAACATGACTTTGCATGCACACATGATGCGATGTGGAAGTAGAGATGAGCTTTTTTAAACTGACATAATTCACATACCATAAAATGCACCCTTTTTAAAATGTATGATTCAGTGCCTTTTAGTATGTCCACAAAGTTGTGCAACTATCACCAGTACCTTATTCCAGACCATTCCCACCACCCCATAAAGAAACCCTGCTTGCATCAGTACTCAGTCCTCCATTGTACGCCTACCCCCAAACCCTGGAAAATACTAATCTACTTGCGTTTTGGTGGATTTGCCTAGTCTGGTCATTTCATATAAATGGAATCATACAATATGTGACCTTTTGTGTCTGGCTTCTTTCACTTAGCATGTTTTTAAGGTTCATTCAACTTGTAGCACACATGTCAGTACTTGGCTGAATAATATTCCATTGGATATACGTGCCACATTTTCTTTATCCATTCATCCATTGATCGACATTTGGGTTGTTTCAACTTCTTGGCTATTATGAATAATGCTGCTATGAACATTTATGTACAAGTTTTTGTGTGGACCTATGCTTTCAGTTCTCTTGGGGTTATTCCTAGGAGTAGAATTGCTGGGGCCTGTGGTAATTCTATGTTTAGCTTTTTAAAGGAACTTCCAAACTGCTTTCCAAAGTGGCTGCACCATTTTACATTCCCATCAGCAATGTATGAAGGTTCCAATTTTTCACACCCTCATGAATACTTATTATTGTTGGTCTTTTGACAATAGCCATCCTAGTGGATATGAAGTAGTATCTCATTGCGGTTTTGATTTGCATATCTCTATTATTAAAGATGTTGAGCATCTTTTTATGTATTTATTGGCCATTGTATATTTTCTTTGGAGAAATATCTGTTCAAACCCCTTGCTCATTTCGAAAATCAGTTATTTGTTTTTTATTGTTGATTTGTAGAAGCTTTTTGTATATTCTGGATGCAAGTCCCTTATCAGATATATGGTTTGCAAATATTTTCTCCCATTTTGTGGGTTGTATTTTCACTTTCTTGAGAGTTCCTTTGAAATACAAAAGCTTTTGGTTTTGATGAAGTCCTATTTATTTATTTATTTATCTTGGTTGTGGTTTTGGTGTCAGGTCTAAGAAACCATTCTTTAATCCAAAGTTAGGAAGATTTACACTTATAAATCCCACTGGAGAATTCTGGAATTCGGGAATTTCTGGATTCCCCCTGGAATGGTGATAATGAAAAAAATGATTTAAAAAAAATCAGTGTTGACAAGGACCAACAGGAATTGTTCCACACACACTGGTGGTGGAAGTGAACATCACTACAGCCATTTTAGAAAATTATTTGGTAGAATCTACTAAAACTGATCATCCAAGGCAATCATTCAACATCTAGGTATATACTCAGCAGAATTCTGAACATGCATTCATCTAAAGAACGTACTGAAATATTCACAACAGCACTACTCATATTAGCCCCCAATCTGGAATTATCCAAATGCCCAGCAGAAGTAGATGGATGAATAAATCGTGGTGCAATCATAGAGAGTAGCATTATACAGCAATGGGGGTAAACATCTGTGACGGTCAGTACAGATAAATACAGGTAAATTTTGCAAACATGATTTTAAACAAAATAGCTAGACACAAAGGAATTCATCTTGTAAGATTCCATTTATATGAATGTCAAGAAGAGGTAAAATTATTTAATGTTGTCAGAAGTCCGGGTAGTGGTCATCTTTGGGTTGGGGGGAGGGGGAGACAGGGAGGTGGCATGAGGGGGCTTCAGCGTTGCTGGTGATGTTCTCTCTCTTGATCCGATGCTCACCCAGGCGTTTGCCATTTGTGACAATTCCTGGAGCTCAATACAGTGTTTGTAAGAAGGAGCATCTGGTGAAAATCTCTTTCTCTGCTTTTTAAACACTTTCCTTCAATTTTGACTGTATCCTTGAACTCTACTGTTTTTGGTTTAGCAGCCGTATACTGGTTCCATCTACCCTTGCCAGCCTGAGAATTTAAAATGAGACCACGGCCAGTGAAGCCAGGCCTTGGGCATGGTGTGGGCACATCCCTTCCTGACGCTAACAGGATTCACTCCAGGTTATGCTGAAATCAACACCGCCTCATAAATACTCATGCTGATCGGGAGGGTATCAAAGCCTGCACGTCAAAGTGGAAACTGAGCTAGGTTTGTTGTAGAAATTTGAGAAAACCTGGTTCCGGAACAAGGAGGGGTTGAACAAAAGTAGGACTCAGACCAGAGGGTCTTTTCTTGCGACTCTCCCTGAATCAGAGGTTTCGGGAACATTGTGCAAACTGTACTCCCTCCCTGTCGTCCGCTGGGACTTCCCCATTCAGTCACTCACTTCCCAACGCAGGCGGCCCTTGCCGACCGACTTCACGGTTTGCCAGGCCAGGAAGGTGGAGAAATCACACTCTTGGGTCACAGAAGGAGGTTTCCACAGAGCTCTCTCTAAAGCTTGGCCTAAGCCTTCAGGCTTCATTGTCACACCCCAAGGTGCCAAATATCTAGAAACTAACCTCAGACGATGGCTTTTAAAAACAACAACGTTTTTTTGAAATTATTTTTTAGGTTTGATTTAATACAATCAACAGCCTCCATGTTGTAAAGGATAGGATTTCATGAGCTTTTGAAAGGTAAGTTCATGACATCATGGCTATAGTCAGAACACAAAGCATTTTCTTTATCCTCAAACCTCATTGCCTTTCACCCCTCCCCCTCCCCCCACCTCATTGTCACTGCAGACTAGTTTGAATTTTCTAGAATAAAGTGGCTTTTGCATAAATGAGTGTGGCCATGGGCCGACTATAAGCATGCTTCGTACACACACATACGGGCACAAGCACACGTGCACATACACATGCATGAACGCACATGCACAGACACACGCACACCCGTGCACACACACGCCTTTCGAAGGGGAGTCTCTTCCCACAGCCTCACGCCAAGGCAGACAGCCTTAGGTCTCTTCCAAGCATACTTTGTGACCTCCTGGCCACAGAGATGGAAAAGGGCAACAAACCTTGACCCAGCAACCTGAGAGCAGGGCTGGTCTGTGTGCTTTGCCCAACAGGAGGAAGCATGAGGACACAGAATCGCTCCGTAAACAGAAGCTTTGGGTCAGCACAAGCCATGGTCTAGGATACTCAGGGGTAAGTTTGTGAGTGTTGGTAGCAGCACAGGGGCCAAAGCAGCCAAGCCCCCATACATGAGTCTGCCAGGGGTGCCATAACAACATACCATAGGCCGGAGGCTTCAACAACAGAAACGCATTTTCTCACAGTTCTGGAGACTGGAAGACCAAGATCAAGGTGTCAGGGGGGCTGATTTCTTCTGGGGCTCTCTCCTTGGCTTTCAGGTGGCTGTCGTCTCCTTGTGTTCCCATGTGGTGGTCCCTCTGTGTGTGTCAGTGTCCTAATCTCCTCTTCTGTTAAGGACATCAGTCATATTGGATCAAGGCCCACCCTATTGACCTCATTTTAACTTAGTTCCCTTTTTAAAAGCCCTATCTCTAAATAAGGTCGTGTTCTGAGGTACCAGGGATTAGGACTTCAACGTGTGAACTTGAGGAGGGACACAATTCAGTCCATAGCACACCATGAGCGTGAGGGATCGGTGAATTCCTCCTGCGGGCTGGTGCTCAAGCACCTTATCGATGGAGCTGCTTCCAAGGAGGTGGATGCAGGCAGAAGGGGTTCAGAAATGAACTCCTGGCCTAGGTGGGAGAGGAGGGAAGGAGTTTGACACTTCCTTCTCGAGAAATTTTTTTTTTAAAGTTCTGGCATTTAAGGTAACAATAACGTCAGGCAATTCCAATGATTGCAGGGAGGTATTTATTATGTCCCTTTAAATCTGTGCTTATAAACTTCTCTTAGGGCTACAAGCCAGAAGTACCCAATTCTGTGTTTAATAACAGGTCCTCCAGAGGACAGGCAGAAATAGCAGGATGCAGGCTCTCCTCCTGTGGGGTCATGGGTTTCGGTACAGCTGATAGGGGAATTTGCTTGGCTCTACACTTTTCTAAATAGAATCTTTTGCCAAGTTTTTCTGCAAAGTAGCCGTGTTGCCCAAAGGAATGAGATAAAGGCAAGTTCTTAAAGGAAAAGGATTCATCAGCCTTAGAATTAGCAATGAAATAGGAAAATGTCCCTATCTACCTTCCTGGGAGGTAAAAGGTCACATGTCCGGACGTATTTTTATTTGTGCATCGTAAATCAAAGTGAACACAAAATAAAGATTTGGGCAAGTGCTATTGCCAAAGGGTGACATTTTTAAGAGGCAAGAAGGAAGGTCAAGGATTAACTTTCCCCCCATGAGCTTATGCAACAACTGCACACCCGTGGCCCAAGGGCCAGAGCCCAGCCACAGGCAGGTTTTGTTAGCTTGTACTGCACCATATTAAAAATATATGTATTGGAATAGGTTACCAAAATTTAAATATTGGGAGATTTCATGCAAGTATCTGCATTTCTGGCTCTCCTTCAGAAATTGAAAGTCGTAGCAATGTTGGGTCCCAAATGGCTATAACCCATTTGAGCTGAGCAGAGGACACACCATGGAGACTGATGGAGATTCTGTCCTTGACCAAATTCTGGCCAGGCTCCTCTGAGCCTCTTCTCGACTAGGCCTGAAACTTGGCCTGAAAAGACGTGAAGAAACACTAACAGTTCCTAACAGCTCAAGGCCACATCCCTAGAATGACCCAAGACCCACTTATAGTGCCTACCCGAGAAAGCTCAGGGCTGCCAGAAGAAGTTCCTTTTTGTTCCAGCGACACCTGAGGATAAGGCCCTGTCTCCCAGCCTCTGTGGGAGAGCAGGAGCCTAACTTCCACAAGTGCCATCGAGCAAACCCAGATGGCTGTCACACGGACCAACACTCCCTTTCCTGCTTTTGTAATTTTTCACTTCCCTGGCTCTACTGGGACGCTGCCCATCCCCTCTCCCAATTCCCTCATTCTCCCTTTAAAACCCCTAGTCACCTCTGGACAAATAGTTATTACTGATTAGAACCTGTCCTTACCACTTTAACTGGGATCCAGCTTTGTTTATCTTTGACAAGATGTCATACGCTGTCCCCAGTTTATCCCAGCCCCCACCCCACTTCACCCCCTTCCTTGTGTCTAAGCTGATATAAGCTGTCAATTATCAACTCACTTGCTCTGTTATTTCACATACAGGGAAGAGGGAAATCAAATAATTTTTATGTTCCCATCTATCTCAAAGAGGCAAAATGATAGATACAGAAAGCCATGTGTTTCAAGAAAAATGGGAGAATGCATGATTCTTTTAGAAGCAAAGGCCATGCCTGCTTAATATGAAATACATTGGTCTGGCCACTTTACTCCTAGACATTACCTGCCTGCTTCCTGAAGACCCCTGCATTTGTATCCCAGAATCAGAAGTCCAGATACTACACGAATCAGGTCAAGCCTCTGTTGAAGGCCTTCGTGTTTAAGCCAGCTAGACAAGAGCAATGAGTTTATGGGTTTAAAACCTACAGGAGATACCTCCCTGCACTTTTCTGCTTCCACATGAGATGATCCTCGGCTTCTAGACTGGGCTCCAAGTGAGACCACCTGCAGCTTTCATAGGCTGATTTCTCATCCCTCGCAAAGCTGAACTCACATGCTTGTCAGGAAGAAGCATTTTAGAGAAACCAGGAGGTAGGCAAGGGGGTTGTCTTGCAGGAAAGGATGGTTCATCGTTCTCTGTGTCACTGTATCCCTGGGGTCGGCAGTTCAGGACTGATGTCCTGGGGCATCATATCAAAAGCCAAGTCTTAGCTTATGAAGCCAAGTTCAGCTGCCCCAGCCATTCCAGCCAAGTCCATGCCCATCCTGATCAGCCAATGCCAGCTGTCCCCCAGACAAGTGAGTTGGTCTCGCTAAAACCAGAACTGCCCAGCCTCGCCACTCCTGAATCACCGACCCACAGACATGTGAGCTAACTAAAGCTTCTTGTTCTAAGGCACGAAGTTTTGTGTTATTTATGCAGCATTATCGTGTCAGAAGATAACTGATACAGCCCCCTCCTTCCACCCACACACATACATATACACCCACAGATACACATTCTCCAAATTGAGAGTCACTGATTTCAATCTATAAAAGAAAGACTAAAAATGATAGTGATAAGCCGTAATGCTATCAGGGCAATTAAATAATGGTGGTGTGGGTTACAGTTTTTGCGGAAAAGAAATGCTCTTGTCAGGCCACTTCTTGATACAAATGGGGAGTTCTAAAGCTACAGTGACTAAATTCTGAAGTTGGAAAGAGGTAAGGCTGAATGTGAGCAAAATATTCTTAAATGATTATTTTGGGGTGACTTCATTCTGTAGCCATATAGAATTTATTAGATAATCATGTATTAGGGATTTTTTCCCCTCAAAATTCTAGAAGTAACTAGAAGAAGGTTGATAAATAAAATTTTTGCCTTATATGGAAAATCTCTTTGCCTTATAAGGATCGTGGCAAATATCTTATCTCTCTTCTTAACCACAGCAACAACAATAGTGCGGAATAGTTACTGAGTGTTTTGCTGAATCCAGACCCTGTGCAGGGCACCTCACACGCATGGTTTCATGTAATACTCAACACAGACTTCTGAGGGAGGAACTAATGTTATCCCATTTTACAAATGAAGAAATAGTCTCAGAAAGGCCAAGTGATGTGTCTTAACTTTGCGTAGGTAGAAAATAGCAGACTTCAATTTGATGCGCATGACTCCAAAGCCAGTGCTATTTATTATGTTATATTACATCATATTATATTATAATACAGATTACGTTATATTTTGTTACATATTACATTATATTATATATTACACATTATATATTACATTATATTATATTACATATTACATATTACATTATATTATATATTACATTATGTTATATTTTCTATTACATGTTACATTATATTTCATCATATTATATTATGTTACATTACATATTATATTATATTTTATTACTAGATGTAATTCCCTGAGAGAAGGGACCATGTCTTTACTCCCTCTGGTGTCTATTCCATGTCTACCTCCCATGCACCTGGGTGGAATGCACTATGGTATATTACATGCTCAATAAATAATTATTAAATTGAAAATGAAAAAGCCGTAATTCCACCCCACCCTTGGAAACCCGATCTTTTTCGTTACAGCTGCTTTTCTGATGCCTCTGCCCACCTCTGAGGGTCCTGCATCTGTAGTGAATGCACGCATCCCCCCGCCGTCGCCACGGCCTTCTCACTTTCCTGCCCCAGCGCTGCCTCCAAAGCTGCGGGAGTCCACAGTCCTCAGCAGGTGCAGGAAGGGCAGGAGGTAAGGGGAGTTCATGCCTGGGGTGGGGGGCCTGGGGAGACTCTCCACTAAAGGGAATGATGGGGGCTGGTGGGAAAACATCCTAACCTCTCGTCCTTCAGAGGAACAACCTGGAAGCACGTCCCACAAAGAGGGTCCAGAGTGGGGCTGAGTCCAGTGGTCCACGGTGATGCCCAGCCTGGAGGCACATCCTTTACTGATTCTTATTCCCGATCACCACCCCTGACTCAGCTTCCTGGGACCACCTTCCAAATACACTTCAGGCACTCAAGTTCCTGTGGCAGGCTCTACTTTCAGGATCGCCCAGACCCAGGCCCCCAGCCGTCTCCCCTCAGTAAATGGCACCATTATCTGTGCTTCCTTGCACTCTCTCAGCAAGCCCAAAACCTCTTAATAGCTCCCTGATTCTTTTGTCAGCTTTATTGAGGTATAATTGATAATAAAATTGTAAGATATTTAAAACGCACATTGTGATGATTTGATACATGTACACACACTGGGAAAGAATTCGTACCATCTAGTTAATTAACATATCCATCACCTCACATACGTACCTTTTTTTTATTAGAACATTTATGTTCTACTCTCTTAGTAAATTTGAATCATACAATAAATATAGTGTTGTCAACTATGTCACCATAGTTCATATTAGATCCTTATAGCTTATTCATCTCATAGCGAAAGTTTGTACCCTTTTACCAACCTCTCCTTACCTCCCCTCCTCCTACACTCAGACCCTAATTTATTAAAGGAATAAAGTGCGGGTTGACTTTAAGTGAGTAGTTTTACAAACTTTTAAAATCATTGGTTCTATTTTCAGTTTTCCTTCTCTGCCACAATCATTATAAATTTGGGTTTCAGGTTGGACTGGGTGCTGCCAGAGCTCTACTCTGTGCCCTTGGGCTCTTGGCATTTTCAAGCACACCTGCCCGGGTATGTTTCCACACCCACAGCAGGCACCTGAGTGTCTCCGCGGGGCTGTCCCTAAACTGCCGGAACTCACTTTGCCTGCTGCGCAGAGACCGGAAGTGCCTGGGAATTTAGGGCCCCGCCCTGTGACTCGAGGTGTCAGGGGTGGGGGTGGGGAGTTGGGGGACAGGTACAAAGATGGAGACAGTGGCGGCCGCCCTGATTGGTCAGCTCCAGCCTGCCCTTCACCAGGGCTGAGCCAAAGTCTCTCAGTGGGATCTTGCCCAAGGTCTCACCTGGCTTAGCCTCCCTCCCTTCTCTGGACCACTATCCCACCCCAGGTTCTTCCCGGGGTGGGAACGCTTCCTCAGAAATCCCTTTCCCACAAATCCCTGCTTCTGGGGAGACACAGCTCAGTTCCCCCTTTAGGAAAGGAGGTGCTGGGTGCCCAGAGTGTGGGTGGTTGATGGCCAAAGACTGAGCAAGGTGGAGGGACAGGGCTTGGCCCCTTCCGTCCAGCCTGGGCCTCCGCGGAGGGGCAGCCCTGGTCCCAGAGCTCCCGGCTGGGCTGGCACAGTGATTCTCTTTCCCAAACTTGCAGAGCCAGCGGCAAACATCTCAGGCTGCAAAGATAGCACCTCTGACTTCTGTTGTTCATGGGGTGTTTGCTAGCTTTACTTTTCTTTTTTAAAATTATACATTCCACTTTAGCTACCTTGGAGTGAGAAGGTCCATGTGAAAAATCTTTCTGGCATGTCCCCGTTTCCATTTTTTTCCCCACAGTTTGCCAGGCTGACTTTTTTACACACTCCACTTCCATAAGGAAAAGTACACGAGTCACAGCCTCATGGATGATTGTCATGCACGTTAGGCCTGTGAGCATGTGAGCCCTGGGAATCACTTTCTTTTGTGTCCAGATTCAGGGGTGCGGAATGGAGAATCTGAAAATTTCTGAATCCCATTCATTTGTTGACAGAGAGAGAAATGGGGGCAGGTAAGAATGAAGGATGTGTTTCTCAAAGCTGATGGTAATTTGCAGTTTTGGCCCAACTATCCTGCCCTTGACCTGGGTTTGGAAAGCCCACGTTTTACTACTTAGAGCAGAATTTCTCAACTTTGGCACTGTTGTCAGGGGCCAGGTAAGTCCTCGTGGTGGGCAGCTGTCCTGTGCCTTGTAGGACGTTTAGCAGCATCCCTGGCCTTACCAGCTACATGTCAATATCACCACCCCTCACCCCTTAGTTGTGACCCAAATGTCCCCAGACATTGCCAAAACATTATGCCCTACTTGAGAACCACAGACACAGATGTTGCTGTGGTATGAATGTGTTTCCCCCAAATTCATATGTTGGAGCCTAACCCTCAATGAGGGGGTGGGCCTTGGAGGTGACTACGTCATGAGGGTGGGGTCCTCATGAATAGGATTCGTGCCCTTGCCCCCTTCAACCATGTGAGGACACAGCAAGAAGTCAGAGACCCCGAAGACGGCCATCTGGCCCTGCTGGCACCTGATCTCAGATGTCCAGCCTCCAGAACTGTGAGAAATAAGTTTCTATTGTTTAGAAGCCACCCAGTCTCTGCTATTTTGTTACGGCAGCTCAACAGATTGAGAGAAGTAAAGCATCCCAAGAAAGATGCACCAAAGTAACCATGGCGAGTTCTTCCCTTTCCTCCATCAGTATATTCTTCCTGGTACTTTTGTTTTAAACTCCTTCTCCCCGAAGGCAAAGAAGCCTGGTCTGTGTTGTCTTCTTTATTCCAAGGGAACAAACATCTCTCTTCTCCTCTGAGAGCCCCTGACCAACTCAGGAGCTGCTTGGAGGGGAAGCAGGACCTACTTTCTTGGGAAGGCAATTCATGCTCCACAGGCCAGACTGGTGGCAAAGCGATGTGGGGATGCTGCTGAACAACTCTGAGAAACTGCAAGAGGGAAGGAGCTGCAACTTCGGTGCCGTTGGACCCTGGGTGCCCAAGTTGTGAGTGAGCATCTTAAGGACAGCTTAATTGAGAGGAGGTCACAAGACAGCCTGGTGATTAGAACGAGGCTTGAGTTGCAGCTCTGCCCCTGGCCAGCTGTGTGACTTTGGGCAAGTTAATGTGCCTTTCTGAACCTCAATTTCCTCATCCATGAGTGGCAAGGTTGTTGTGAGTTTTAAAGGAGATTTGCATGTAAAATAGTGAGGGTGGTGCTGGCACTCGGGAATCTGTTCATTCCTGGTTGATATTATCACTGTGTTGGTTTACATTCTTATAAGGAAAGCCTCATCTAAAAAAATTCTGCCTGTGCCAATGAAATAAGCTGTATGATTCAATACAACTTAAGTGTTGGAACTTCACTTTCTCTCCATAAAACCTGGTGGATGGCTGTACTTACCGTACACCGGTTTTTGACTGTCTTTTGTGAACCACCCAGCACTGTCCTGGCTGCCATGTGGGCTGGGGAGGTTGTGGATGCCAGGTGGACCAGTAAGGAAGGACCATTTAGCCACACGGCTGGTGAAACACTCAAAGGGGCTGGTACTTTTGTAAATCACGATTCCAGAATAAAACCTTTGCTTCTCTTGAAGCTTTTCCTTGAGGGTGAATAAGCTTTTCTCCTAGAAAGACTGGAACTCCTCAGGTCAAATCAGCCAGCACTGCATTTTGTTCCTCAGACCCTAAGAACGGAATCACCATGGCTCACTTGTCCTCTCCTTTTACAAGCCAGGTGGCCAGATTTCAGTCGACTTCCTCATCTTTTCCATCAGCAGCCACAAGCCCTGAGGACCCAACTCTGTTCCTCTCCCTCATTACTCCATAATAAATGTCAGGGAAATGGGATGCCTTCTCCCAGAGACATTGTAAATTTCTTCATCTCTGGGGTTTCCTATAATGAACGCTGCCGCTTTTCCCTCCAATTTCCCATGATCAGCCTGGCTCCAGGAGGAAATCAATGTGTATAAAGAGCATGTTCTTCTGAGAAGGAAGGGTGGGCTGGATCTCCTGAGAAGGGCTGGGTCTCCTGAGAAGGAAGGGCTGGGTCTCCTGAAGTCCTGGCTGGTGTGCAGCATGCTTTCTGTCCATCACCCTTAGTTCCTTGGCAAGTATTTACTTCCTGAAATTGTGTTCTGGTTAAAAGTGTGGGTTCTGGAGACAATCCACTCGCGTGAAGATGCTGGCTCTGCCCCTAACCAGCTGGGAGGCCTCAGGCAAAGTGTTCCTCTCTGGGCCTCAGTTTCCTCCTCTGTTGATGGGGGGATGATAATAATAATGATATAATGATAATAGTAGCCCCCAAATTTGTTGAAAAGAGTAAATGAGTTGCTGGAAAGAACATGGAAAGCACCCAGAGCAATGTCTGGAATAGATGCAGCATTTAATAAATGTGATTTGAGATTCTTATTAAATCCCTTGTGTCTTCCCTAAGGAGGGAGAGAGATGGCCCTGTCTGGGCAGAGCAGGAAGAAGCAACTCTTGGTGGGATAAACATTAAGTGGCCATGGATGGGGTTGGACCAGGAGTGGCCAAGAGCAGGGTTTCTCCAAGAAGCACTTGACACTGTGGGTCAGACCCTTCTCTAATCCTGGGGCTGTTTAGAAGCCACCAAACATATTGTGGGATGTTTGGCATCATCCCTGGCCTCTGCCCATCACATGCCAGTAGCATCCCGTCTCTCTAGCTGTGACAACCTAAAATGTGCCCAGACATTGCCAAATGTCTGCTGGGGAACAAAATCCCCATCAGTTAAGAAACCCTGGTCCAGAGGGAGCAAGCTGATGCAGAGCGAAGAATACCCCAGGGCAGCGGCGTTAACTTGACTTTTCCTGGAGAGAGATTTAGCTAGGCAGAGACAGCTTTTCCCCTTCTCTTTTTCCGGTAGTCCACGTTGAACATGTTTATTTGGATATGTGTGTGGTGTGTGCGTTATGGAAAAAGGGATCTAAAAAGAGAAGGAACAAACACTACCTCCACAAAGGGGCAACATCGTAAATAGACATGTTTTCGTGGCATGTGATTGAGATTTCTGAAGATTGGTAAAAATAGCTGTCATCTGCAGGAGTTGTTTGAGCTGGTGACCCTCGGGTGGCTTTTGAGCAAGGCCCTGGTGAGATTACATCTCCCGTGGCTTTCTCTTTGCTCCCCGGCCCCACCCCAAATACGTCCTTTGTGTCCCACCCTGGGCTGTGTTCTTTATTTTCTTCCAGAAGCATTCTCACCGGGGCCACTGGGGAATCAACACTTCAGGGAATTCTTGATTGCTAGAAAGTGCCCAAAAGGCCTGGGAAACAACCACCCTCTCCCCATTTTTTTGTATCAAGGTGACCAATTAACTTTCTCTTTTTAGAATATTCAGCAGTGGTTTGGGGAGAAGATCTTATCGGCTCTGATCACCTGGGGATCTCATGAAAGTACAGATGCTGATTCAGTAAAACTGGGAAGGGCCTTGAGAGTCAGCGTTTCTGGCAGGCCCCCTGGTGACGCTGAGGCCGCGGGTCTATGGACCACGCAGAGAGTCAGATGCTAGCGGACAATTCTGCAAAAGGGAGTCTTTTTCAACACCTAAAACTGAAGATTTCCAGCCACAGTTTGGAAGCAGCAAAGAGTCACTTTTACCGCTGGAATAATAAGCAGACAGGAGGGGGTTTTGTCCACACAGACAGGCATCTCCTCCAGGGTATACGGACGCAGATGAAACGAATTTTGTTTGGCCAGTGGCTTTTCTTTCTTGTGCCCTCCTGCATTTCTGTTCTGTGTGCGGAGCCCAAGCTCCTTTCAAGAGAGATGGCAGAAGCAGAAAGTGGGAGGCGAGAGCCTGGCAGAGGGGACCGGGAGGCCTCCCCAGCATCCAGCATCGGGTGGAGCCCGAGCGGTCCCGGCACGTGGGCGCGGGCGGGTGGGCGGTCACTCTGTGTGTGGTGCTCGAGGCCCTTGGAAATCCCCCCTGAATGGCCGGGAGGAGCTGGGGAGACAAGTGGCATGAGACACTGCTGTCAACAGCACCGGTTTCCCAAAGGCTTTTGCAAGCGCTCACAAAAGTAGAAAGGATAACCTGAGCCCCGGGGGTCCTTTCTGAACGGGGAGATTACGGCGGGGCCTGGCTGCAGCCTAAGGGTGCAGAACAACAGGGCCATTGTGGGCCAGGGCATTCATATTGAAGATAAAATATGAGCTGGGTGGTCCAGATAATGAAGGCATTTATGACTCTGGCTCAGCATATACATGTCGCACTGATCCACAGATTACCCTGACGGAGTCTGGGCCCATGCAGGGTCCAGGGGGGTGAGGCCGGCTGGGTGCAGATCTGGGATAAAGGCACCAGTGATCAAAGCGACTCAGGGGGACTAAAGAGCTGTTTATCTGTGACCTGGGGATACAATGGAATGAGGAATACCATTTCATTGAAGACCGGGACTGGTTTCCAAGAGCGCCCTTAAAAACTCTGAACTTCAGAGAAAAACGTTCTCGGTCCAACACTTGGAGAGAAAACACAACGCCAGAGAAACAACGGGCGGCTGTGAAGGGCTTGAGAAGCCGGGTGACCGGGTGACCTGAGCACAGGTCCACAGCTGGGATCTGGGAGGGCAAATCACTGGCTTGGCTGTGACTTGAATAATGACCTTGGACAAGTCACACAGATTTCATGTGCCTCGTCTGCTGGGGACAGAGGTTGGCTCTGGGCTCCGAAGTCACCAGGCCCCCTGCAGAATGCGGCTCAAAGACCTTACCCCATTCCACTTTGCTTATGAATTTTTCCAGAGCAGGAGCACCAAGTGTGCCATGTGCCATATGCCTTTATCTGCCTTCACATTTCTCCTATATATATATTTTTAACACATACAATTTGATGAGTTCTGACACATGCGTATGCCCACGGAAACAACGCGATTATGGCAATAAACACAGACATCATTCTTAAAAGTTCCTTTATGTCCTTATAACCCTTCCCTCCCTCAACCCTACCAGTACCAGGTAACACTGATCTGCCTTCTGCCACTTTAGATTAATTTTGTAACCCCTAGAATTTTGTATACATGGAAACAGAATATACACTGTATACAATATGGCCTCTTTCACTCACCGCGATGATTGTCAGATTCATCCCTGTTGTGCGTATCAGTAGTTTGTTCCTTTTTATTGCTGAGTGGTATTCCACTGTATGGATGCACTACAGTCTGTTTATCCGTTGACCTGCTGAGGAATATTTGGGCTTTGTCCAGCTTGTGGTTTTTCCACTTAAAGCCGCTATGATCATTCATGTTCACGTCTTTACCTGGACAAGTGCTTTCCTCTCTCCAGGAACGAAATACCTAGTTCATATGGGAAGTATTCTAACTTTATAAGAAACTGCCAAATTATTTTCCAAAGAGGCTGCACAATTTTGTCTTTCTATCAGCAGAGTGAGAGGGTTCTAATTGTTTCACATCCTTGCCAACACTTGGTATGGTCAGCCTTTAAAATTTTAGCTGTTCTAGTGGATTAGTAGTGGTATCTCAGTAAGATTTTAACTTGCATTTCCTGATGATTAGCGATGTGGAACATCTTTGCATGAATTTATTTGCCATTTTAAAATCTTCTTTGGTGAAAGTACCTGTTCAAATCTTTTGCCTGTGTTTGAAAAAATTGAGTTGTCTTAATATGGAGTTGCAAGAATTGTTTATATATGCTTGCACTTCCCTGGTGGTGCAGTGGTTAAGAATCTGCCTGCCAATGCGGGGGACATGGGTTCAAGGCTTAGTCCGGGAAGATCCCACATGCCACGGAGCAACTAAGCTTGTGTGCCACAACTACTGAGCCTGCACTCTAGAGCCCTCATGCCTAGAGCCCGTGCTCCGCAACAAGAGAAGCCACCACAATGGGAAGCCTGCACACTGCAATGAAGAGTAGCCCCGCTAACCACAACTAGAAAAAACCCACGTGCAGCAGCAAAGACCCAACGCAGCCAAAAATAAATAAATTTATATTTAAAAAAAGAAGAATTTTTTATATATTCTAAATACAAGTTCTCTTTGGATATAGGTATTGCAAATATTTTCTCCCATTTTTACACCCCGTGGAGGCGTTTTGAGAACTGAGAAGTTACAGCTGAGGAGGGCAGGTGGTGCTCCTAGGCTGGTGTGTTTCATTCTGGAGCCCCTGGTGTTTTAGGAGCTGCTTCTCTTACCAGACCTGCCTTTGGTTCTTTCCCACCGCCGTGAGATGGAAACATCTCAGTTGAATCTCACCCCTAGGGTTTTAGGGCCTTTATATGTCTCACCATGCAGTGCGAAGCAACACCTGGCTACTACGCACACCTTCTCACCCTCTGCCTGAAAGCGGGTTACAGTTATCTAAACAGCCCCAGCCCCCAGAGCAAATATTTGGGGTAGATGACAGAGAAGGTACCTACAGTTGAGCCCCTGCCAGTACAACCAACAACACATTAAAGGAAGGAAGTGTTTGGAGTCCTTTTATGCCACTAGTTAAAAATTTCAGGCCAGCTGTGATCTCTCACCTCACTCTCTACCTCATTTGAGGCAGTGGCACTCTCCTACAATTTTCTTCCTTACTTGGTAACAGCCGGAGCAATTTTTTCCTTGTATATCAAATCATCACATTGTACCCTTTAAATATATACAATTGTATTTGTCAATTACACCTCAATATCATGTAGCAGTTAGTATTGCTGCATAACAAATGATCCCAAACCTTCCAGGTCTAAAAACCACCATTTGTTCTTGCTCAGGAGTAGACAGTTCTGCTGATATGAACCAGCCTTGGCTGGGCTCGTCTGGATTCACTCTCATACCCACATCGTACAGAAGGAATATCAGTCTCTGCCTGCATTGTTTCTACAGAATTCAGCCCCTGTGTTACCACTGGCCCTGCTGATCTGTCTCCATGGTTCTCAGTCAACTCCTCACAGCACTAACACTGCCTCTGGCATGATTCTCTGGTAAGAGTCTGGACTCCCTTCCACGTGCTGATGGGCTCAGAGGGGTTTGTGGGCCTCTGGGACTGTCCTGACTTGGTCCCCCAGGAAGCAGACCCTGAGGAAAACATTTCTGTGTAATCAGCTCATCCCAGGGATTTGAGAAGTGGGGAAGGATGGGGAGGCAGCCAGTACAGGGTGTGATCGTGATGAGGCTACCACTGTGGGAAACGGCACAGTCTCCATGTTTTCCCACCCAAGGGACAAAGATTGGAACCTTTGCTGGGACGAGGATCCTCCGGGTGAGTCCTGGGCGAGCCCCCTTCCTCCTTTGTCGGGTCTTTGCTCCAAGGTTTCTACCTCCAGGCTTCACTGCAGAGGGACCCTGGCCCCAGGCTGGGTTTAGTCTAGTCACCTAGGTTCCCATTTACCTATTTCAAATCCACAACAAGTAGGTGATGTTCGCCCTGTCCGGGGGCCTGGTGGGCAAGCACAGACTACGAATGGACTCAGATAGTACCAGAAGCAAATCTGGTCTGTTTTCTCCTGGGGCATCATCATCCAAAGCCACTTTTGAGGGGCCAAGGAGGCTGGAATCTTGCATTCAAGGGCTCAGCCAGCTGTGCCAGTCAGGGCGGTGGCTGTACCTGTTACAGCTTTGCTGGGGATCAGCAGGGTGGGATGCCCAGCACAAACCACCTCTCCTTCATCTGTGCATGAGCCACCAAACAGAGATCTGCTTTTCATGGCGCAGTGGACATTTTTAGTGATTTACCATGAAACGTCTTGTTACACGGAATGACGGATTACCGCAGAGCATCAGAGTAATCCCTTGCAGGAGCTTGATTAGAAAGTCCACAAAGGAGTTTAAGCAGTCGGATGCAAGCTAGCTTAACAGTAGGAAGAGTTTAAAATGGCCCAATTTCTCAGAAGGTATTGTGTCAAATCTTCCACAACGTGGCTTCTGGGCTTGCTCTGCTCCGAAGATGAAGTGTGAGTTGTGACAAGTCCCCGTTTCAGATCCTTAGATTCTTTCCCAGACCCTGTGGCTAAATGATTCTGGACCTGCACGTTTTCCTGCCTTTCATATTTTCACTATCTTGCAAGGTTGAGTCAGACCACTGTTTTGCTTGCTTTGGTCCCCCCTCCTGCCTACAACCAGCAATGCTTACGATCCATGGCATAGATTTATTTATTAAAAAAATTTTTTAAATTTTATATTGGACTATAGTTGATTAACAATGTTGTGTTAGTTTCAGGTGTACAGCAAAAGTGATTCAGTTATACATATACATGTATCTATTCTTTTTCAAATTCTTTTCCCGATTAGGTTATTACAGAATATTGGGTAGAGTTCCCTGGGCTATACAGTAGGTCCTTGTTGGTTATCTATTTTAAATATAGTAGTGTGTATATGTCAGTCCCAAACTCCCAATTTATTGACTATTCACTTACCACTGAATCAAAAAGAATAAAATACTATGGATAAACCTACCTAAGGAGGCAAAAGACCTGTACCCCAAAAACTATAAGACACTGATGAAAGAAATCAAAGATGACACAGATGGAAAGATAGACCATGTTCTTGGATTGGAAGAATCAATATTGTCAAAATGACTATACCACTCAAGGCAGTCTACAGATTCAATGCAATCCCTATCAAATTACCAATGGCATTTTCCACAAAACTAGAACAAAAAATTTTTAATTTGTATGGAGACACAAAAGACCCCGAATAGCCACGGTATAGATTTATACCAGTCTGAGTAGTTTCTTGTTTTCCAGGCTAAATAACCTCTGCAGTATCAACCTTCACGTGTGGATTAATTGACTGACACATCCATTTACTGAGGAAGCGTTGCTGAGTGTATCAATGGGACCAGTATTAGGAGTCTCAGCAACCATAAAGCCCGATGTTTACTTGCACTGTCTGGCGTCAAACACTCCAGTGCAAAGGCAAGAAAAGGCTAATGTCCCAGCTCAAAGCCCGTCAGACAGGAGGGATTCTCTTTTACTCATGGGAGTGTCAGCGTTTTTGCTCTCTTCAGGCCTTCAACTGATTGGGTGTAGCCCACCCACACTAGGGAGGGTCATCTGCTTCCCTCAGCTCTCAGTCTAGCAATCTAAACATTAATCTCATCCAGAAACACCCTCGCAGACACACCCAGAATAATGTTTAACCAACTATCCGGGCGCCCTATGACCAAAAAAGGTTGACACATAAAATGAACCAACACAATATTCCTCACTCCTTTTAGCAGCTCCATTGCATGGATGCGCCTTAGTTTATTAAATCAGTCTGATGAACATTGGGTTATTTCCAATCATGAGTAGCTCTATGTTGAATAATTCGTGTGCACATACTGCATTTGTTTGCCACTGCATTGGTGGGACGGATCCCTAGAGGGGGGATTTCTGGGTCCAAAGGTAAATGTGTATGTAATTTCCCCTCCCGAGGAGCTGTCCCATTTTGTCTCCTACCAGCCAAGTCTGGAAGCATTTGTTCCATGGGGAAACAGGTGGCCAGATTGGTCAAGGAAAGCACTATTGCCCTTGGCTATGGAGATAGGTTCAGGACCAAGCTGGCCGATGGGAATGAGTGGTGGGAATTTTTGTGAAAACTTTAGGACAGAGAAGCTGTCTCTTCCTGGAAACTGCTCAGCTAGTTGTAAACCTCAAGCCTCTAGGGGCTGCCACGTAAAGAAAGCCTGGTCAGGAATGACATCAACAAAGAAGGAGCAGCACCCAGAGGCACAGAGAGCTCTAAGATAGAATACTGATGGACTGGTAGGGCCCCTGGATGCAGCTGGACCTGAATCAGGGGTTATTCCTGCACTGTTCAGTTATGAGAGCAAAAATACAGTTTTTAAAAGTTGAATATGAATTCATTTTTCCTGCAACCAAAAAAGTCCCGCTAAATGCAGGATGGCGCATAAAACATAATTGCTGCCTTCAAGGATTTTTATAATTGCAGTGGAAGATAAGATTAGTGCATGAAAACAATGAGAGAACAATATAAGGTAAAGTAGTATCAAGGGCTGTATTTTTTTTTTTTTGCATTACGCGGGCCTCTCACTGTTGTGGCCTCTCCCGTCGCGGAGCACAGGCTCCAGATGTGCAGGCTCAGTGGCCACGGCTCACGGGCCCAGCCGCTCCGCAGCAATGTGGGATCTTCCTGGACCAGGGCACGAACCCTGCATCGGCAGGCAGACTCTCAACCACTGCGCCACCAGGGAAGCCCAAGGGCTATATTTTATGTTATAGTCTGTGGGTCCTGTGAGTCCTTCAGAAGTCAGAGAAGGGACAGGCAGTGGGCCTTGAGGTGATAGGACTTGGATGGGTTGGATGTGGGACAGCTCCACCATCTCTTACCTGCAATTTGAAATCTGAAACGTGCTGAGAACCAAAAGTTTCTGTAGGGTTGGGACAAACTCGTGTTCAACACAAAGCTGCAGAAATTTTAAACTGTTTGATCAGGGGATGTGGTCGGAGACCCTACCAGGGGTAAGATGTCTTACATGGTATACGTAGGGTTTTATCCTTCCAACATGCTGAAACACATCTGGCCCTAAGGAATTTGCCTGGGAGATCGTGCACCTGTGCTTCCTGTCTCAGGAAAGGGAGGGGCTGTGTTTCTTTAGGCCTGGACACCAGGAGTAGGATGGGTGTCCAGTGACCCCATGGGTACCACTTGAAATGCACCCATCATGTGGGGAGCTGGGAAAAGATGGGCCACCTTAAGTGCTTCAGATGCGCAAACTTTCCCAAGTCCTTTATAAACCCTCTTGCAGTCACCTCTGCAGGATGGCTGTGTAAAACTGGTCAGACTGTGACCTGCGCAAATTTGCTTGGTCATAAGAGCGGCTGGGGTGTTGTCCAAGGTGGGCCACTCTGCCCGGCCAAGCGTGCACCTGGGGCCGGCTGCCTTCTCCTCGGGAGGGTCACGAAAGTGCCATGTGCTGATCCTTAGCCTGGGTCCCCGCTAAAGGCAGAGCCTGAGGCAAGGGTTTGAGCCAAGGCGCTAATTGGGAGGTGGCCCAGGAGGCCCTGTGAGGTAGGGGGTTGACAGGCAGGGGAGTCGACAAAGTCCATGTCAATGAGTGAGCTGGTGTGTGGGTGACCAGGGATCCCTCCTGCTGGGCCCCTGGGTGAGGGGTGGGACCTGCCTCAGCCTGGCCCCGCCCCACAGAGGCTGGGGAGGAAGCCAGGGCACGTGTCCACCACCTGGTGGAGTGTCGCCCTAGGGGCATCAGCTGCCCTGCCTCCCCAGGTAGAGAAGAGGGAGGGACGGGCAGGTGCTGGAGGTGCGAAGCTGTCGGTGCGCCTGGAAACTGCCCAACAGCTGCAAGTGAGCATGAGGATGTGGGGCGTGACGTCGTCTTCAGGGACCCCCCCTAAGACCTCCACCCAGCACTGGCTCATCTCCATCACTACCTCTCTCTCTTCTTTTTCCGCCACAGAGCTCCCTGAGGGGAGGCACTGTTTCCCCTCCTGGCTGGATCCCCGGCGCCTCGCTTGATGGCTGGGTCAGGTCAGCATGCAGTTGGTATAATATTTACCAAGTGAGCAAATGCCACTGTCCTCGTTTGGGCTTCTCCCTGCATGTTTTACGCCCATCGTTCTCCAAAGACAAGATGAGAGTGTCCTGCCACAGCTGACCGTGGTGACGGGGAGGTTGGCCAGGGGTCCCTACGTTAAGCACTCCTGCCTCCCTCTCTGGATGATGAGGCAGGAGGTCCCGGGAAGCTGGGCTGAGCCATCGTTCTGCTTTGCGCCCTCCTGGCAGGAAGCAACCCTATAGTTTAGGTGTCAGTGTCAGCAAGGGCCTCGCTCATGCTCCAGACAAAGGTTCTCTCTCGCTTTTGACATCATAAAGGTCTCAAAGTCTGGTTGGATCTCTCTGGGTTTCCAAAGATGAGTGGACTCACTGCTCTCCAGATGTCTGGCTGGTGCGTGGTCCTCAGGCAAGTTCATTCACCAGCTTCGCAGAGAGAAGCCTCTTCTGTCGGCTTGGGATACACTAAATTCTCTAAGCAGCAGTTGATCCAAAATTTCATACAGGCAGGGCTTAGTGGCAGCCATCTGGTTGGAAGGGGATTAGGGTACCTCTATGAGAGCTACCGTAGTATAGCAAGCACCTCGACATCACCTGTATGTTAGTTTGGGATGCCTTCATGGAGGGATTGGTAGATATTAGAAACTAAAGGGAAGATTACCCTACAGGTAGAATATGGCAGGAATGTGACGGGGGAGGAGCAGAGCAAAGCCAGAGGAGACCTTGACCTTCAGCCACCAAAAATTCACCTGCGCTCAGCTAGTTTTGCCCTTATTCATGAATATTTTTGTAGGCAAATCAGGTGATATCTCTGTTAGCAAGAATAACTCTCACTCTTGAACTCAGATGAAGATCTGCTGTTTTTACTGTTATAATTTTTTTTTTTTCGGTACACGGGCCTCTCACTGTTGTGGCCTCTCCCGCTGCGGAGCACAGGCTCCGGACGCGCAGGCTCAGCGGCCATGGCTCACGGGCCCAGCCACTCCGAGGCATGTGGGATCTTCCCGGACCGGGACATGAACCTGTGTCCCTGCATCAGCAGGCGGACTCTCAACCACTGCGCCACCAGGGAAGCCCTGTTATAATTTTTTATAAATCCTTTGGACCAGGCCCTGCAATGCAGACCCTGTCTCCATCTTTGTAGCTGTGAAACCATGTTTATCATGTTGTTAACCGATCTGCCCAGATATTGGAATTCATAATTCTCAGTAGTTCACTGAATGAAAACAGACATTTTGCTAGAAACCCATTGTCAAAAAGAAACATTTAATGTTGGTGATTAGCCAAAAAAAGAGGCCGAAGTGCCCAACTCAAACCAAAATTCTTCCCCACAGGATAAATGCAATTTGGTGATGTAACGAATGGAATTTTTTCTACTTCTTTTTTTTTTAAGACTTTTTTTTTCTGATGTGGACCATTTTTAAAGTCTTTATTGAATTTGTTACAATATTGCTTCTCTTTTTTATGTTTTGGTTTTTTGGCCACGAGGCATGTGGGATCTTAGTTCTCCAACCAGGGATTGAACCCGCACCCCCTGCATTGGAAGGCAAAGTCTTAACCACTGGACCACCAGGGACATCCCTTTTCTACTTCTACATCTGCTTTTTGGAAGCAGAATCATGTTCTTTCATAAGAGACCTAAGTTTTAAAACACAAAAGTGAAAATACATCTTTATGGGGTTTAAAACATATAGGTCACCCCTTATGTGAGGTATGAGTCGGGGCGAACATGAGGTGCCCCGAGGATTGATTCGATTTATGCCGTCTCCAAGCAGCCGGCATGGCGATACTTGCTTTTATGTAGCTCAGTCCCTGAAAGTCCTCGAAGAGTCTGCGGCCTGAAAACCGGCCCTTTCATCCCATTCCTTACACTAGTGCCAGTCTTTTGACTTTTAGTGCTGATGGCAATGAACTACATCCTGCCATTTGTGGGTCCCTTTATCAAAGAAACTGCAGTTCAAATACAAGCCCTACAGTTTTGAATATGCACAGTGTAGAAAGCCGAGGCAGGGAGCCAAGGCCCTGTACAGAACAATTCCAACTTCAAATACTCCATTCTACTGTCCCCATAAACCTCTGAAACATCTCAGAAATCCCAATATTCCAAATCCAGGTAGTAAACTATTGAAAGAGGTCCCTAAATATTGTAATGATTAAATTCAAAGTCCCATCAGCTCGACAACGGATTCCACTACAATTTATTATAAATCCTGTGCACACTAACCCATATTCTTTATTTAGGACTGCCATGTTTGTTTTGTGTATCTGGGCTTAGTTTTTTGAGTCATAAAGCTCCTGACCACCTCCCTGATGTAAATGCCTATTCAATTGTGACTACAAAGTCCATGAGTAGGTGCTAATGTGATGACAAATTCCCCAAGGGCAAAGACTCCAAGGGCAGCTGAACATGGTTCAAATTGAACAGGGTTTGAAATACTATTCAATTATAAAACGTGGCATTGGGCTTTCCTGGTGGCGCAGTGGTTGAGAGTCCGCCTGCTGATGCAGGGGACACGGGTTCGTGCCCCGGTCCGGGAAGATCCCACATGCCGCAGAGCGGCTGGGCCCGTGAGCCATGGCCGCTGAGCCTGCGCGTCCAGAGCCTGTGCTCCGTAACGGGAGAGGCCACAACAGTGAGAGGCCCGCGTACCTCAAAAAAAAAAAAAAAAAAAACAAAAAACCTGGCATTAGTGTCAGAATGAGCGCAAAAGACAGAAGAGAAAGTGTTTTCAGGTGGCTTTCCAGGAGTAAAGAAGAAACGAGATATTCAGTGTGATATGAGATAAAGTTACTAATCACGTGACAGCTGACACTACCTCTCATGACCATCAGGCCTGTTCCTTCAAGTGCTGCAGGGGCGGCATCTCTCAGTGCAGTGCCGTCCCGCTGCCTGGGTTTCCCAGGGGATCGAGAGAGGACCACGTGTGTTTGCCTCCTTCCCTTTAGGGAAAGGTCACACAGCACAAGCCTCTGCTCATCCCTCTGTTTCTCCCACGGTTCTGCCTTCTCGACCTAATCACCTCACCCCTCAGAATCCTCCAATGTCTCCCAAGGACTAAGAAAATAGTCTGATGAGATTCCTGACAGCCACTCACCTGATATGCCTGCCCAATATCCATTTTCCACTTAGGTCTTAGAACACTGATTTGTTTCCGGGAAGCAAAGGCCGTTAAAAGACGGCATTGCCCTTTGCAGCAACATAGATGGACCTAGAGGTGATCATACTGAGTGAAGTAAGTCAGACAAAGAGAAATATTATATGAATCGCTTATAGGTGGAGTCTAAAAAAAACATGATACAGACGAATTTATATACAAAACAGAAATAGACCCACAAACATAGAAAACAAACTTATGGTTACCAAAGAGGAAGGGGGGAGGAATAAATTAGGAGTTTGGAATTAACATATACACACTACTATATGTAACATAGATAAACAGCAAGGACCCACTGCATAGCACAGATAACTATATTCAATATTTTGTAACAACCTATAAGGGAAAAGAATCTGAAAAAGAATAGATATGCATGTATGTATAACTGAATCACTTTGCTGTACACCTGAAACTAACAAAACGTAAATCAACTATACTCCAATAAAACAATTTTTTTAAAAAGATGGCAGCCTCCCTTGCAGCCTCTGTGCTGTACATGGAGGTGACTAGAACTTCCATAAGAAAGCTCGTTGTGGGGAGCCGACTCAGTTGGAAGGCTGTGACCTGTTCCCCTTAGCTCTTCCCGCCCTCCCCAGGACTGGAGCTAGAACACGGACAAGGTGGCTGAAGTTCCTGCTGCCAGTGCGTGGCCTTGAGGATGGAGGAGCAGGAAGATAGACAGAGTCTGGGTCCTGGAAGCCGCCACACCAGCCCTGGAGAGCCGACCTCCTACCCTCTTTTCCATGAGAGAATCGCCACCCAAGGTACTGAAGCCGCAGACTCTGAGTCTCTGTCACAGCTGCTGACTCAACTACTCAGGGCTGAGTTTGGCCTTGAAGCCTCTCCAAACGTGCATCCCATCTTCTTTCAGCTTTTGCATCACGTCTTTCTCAGTTCTAGTTGAGATACTACTAAACAGGCACTTATTCCGGATTCCCACCCAGGTTGCCCACTACGCCAATCCCAGCAACCCACATCTTCCTTTTTAAAATGTTATTGTAGTACAGCTGATTTACAAGGTCGTGTTAGTTTCTGCTATACAGCAAAGTAATTCAGTTATACACGTACATATATCCATTCTTTTTCGGGTTCTTTTCCCATATGGGTTATTACAGAAAACTGAGTAGAGTTCCCAGTGCTACACAGTAGGTCCTTGTTAGTTATCTATTTTATATATAGTTGTGTGTGTATGTTAAGCTCAACCTCCTAATTTATCCCTCCCCCCATCTGCAACTTCTGCTTCCTCCAAAGACGGTTTGTCCTCGAGGAGTGCTTGCTCCTCCCACCCAGCCTGTTAACAAAGTTAAGGATGTGGGTTCAGGTGTCCAGCTGCCTGGTTCTACCTCTTACTACCTGGGAGACCTTGGGCAATGAAAGGATCAAACTCACTGCAAGGAAAGAAATCCTATGACACAGATTTGGAGGGTAGACAGTGGTCTGAGATGAGTAACCCACACCAGGCTCTTAATAACCTCATTTCCAGAAAAGGTTGACTTTGTTTGAAAGTTTTAGGAGACATAATCCATTTCTCCTCTCGGGGTTTCCTTTCCACAAAGTTAGAGAGCAGTGGTTTATCAAGATTTGGGAATGATGGGAGAGAAAAAGAGAGCATTTTAATGTTTAGAAATGTTTGTTTCAGCCCAACAGAAAACCAACCAGGAACTGATAAGAGAACATAAACTCACATGCAGTCATAGATGCTAGCCTATAATTTTCCTGTTAAAATGAATATCTCGCTCCCTCCGGCCTGGACTGAAACAATAACACCTACCTTTGTGTACGTTGCCAGCGTCTAGCAAATTTATTGCACTTTTGAATGCCCCGATTCACGCTCTCAATTTGCCCTAACACAAGAGCAGATAAACAAGGGGGTGGTAATATATTTTCATTAGCTGGCTTTTCAAACGCTCTTTAATGATCTTCAAAGTACCAGCCCCAGGTGGGTGGGCGGGGAGATGGACAGGCACTGAGCCGAGCTGAGAGGCATGGTCCGACCTCAGCTGCCACTGGATGCCCGCTGAGTCACTCCGAGGCTCTGAGCCCAGGTGATGGAGCCCTTGGATGAGGTGGACGTGTCAGCTTCCTTCCAGACTTATGAACTTTATTTTACAGATGAGATATCTTGATGGTATGACCTCACCTCCCTGGAAGAGGACGATCTTCCCCAAACATTGCCATGATTGGAATGACTTCTCCAGAAATCACCCGGTCACAAGAGTGAGGCTCTCCCAGCTCCCCTTGGTCTATCTGGGCTCCTGTCTGCTGAGAAAACCCCTCTCCGCCACAGAGCATCTAACCTGGAAAAGGCACTGAACAGCTGAGTAGACAGAGGGCTCTGGTGAGTATTAACACGGGATGGAAAGATCTTCATACTTGGATGCACTCCCATGGGTGCATCTCCAGGTCTCTTCCCCAGACCTCCCTGTGCCCAGCCTGCCTCCTCCAGCCCCTGACCACCTGCCAGGACTCTCCCATTCTGTGTGAGCTGAGGGAGAGGTGCTGGTGCGACAGCGATGGGTGACGTGGGTGAGGGGACACCGCACTCTACAGTTTGCTGTGCCCCATCATGTATGAACCCCTCCCATCTTACAATTACCCTACCCTGCGATTTAGTGGGCTCCACAGACTCCAGCTCATGGTTAGGAGCTCAGGCTGCATGTCTCCCGACTTTTACCAGGGCCAATTATTACCCCAAGATCTCTACTTCAGTGGTGTGCAGGCCTCTGCTGCAGGTGAGATGGCCTTGCTTCAGAACCTTAAGGTCTACACTGTGATCATCCTATTGGATCTTCACGTGGATTTTGCTTGGCATCTTTCTCATCACCAACACCTGTAGAATAATGGGGTTTGTATGGTCCAAGCTGCAGAGCTGCTGGCATTGTAGATCAGACCTTCCTCTTCTGGGTCACATGCAAAGCTGGTCTCTTTTCATGTCACTCTATAAATGGATCAGAGAAAGTTACCAGTTATGGAATACGCTGCCTCCAGCAAAGAGGCCCGCAGGGTATTGTGATTTTATCTTAGTGGTAGGGGGTTTAAGAGGTAATAGTTTATCTTCTATTTAAGAGGGTGGTCCAGACATGCCCCAGACCATTGGCCATGAACAGTTTGACTGATGTGCCAGGAGCCTTACTCTTCAAACTGTTTATCAACCACCCTCTGGCGTGTACCTGTCTTACCACACCTCCATCTTTCTTGCTCGCGTGGTCTGATTAATACCCTCAATATAATAGGCAGAGGTGATATTCTGCAGAATGTCCGGATTTCCCATGTTCTTCAAAGACAGCCACGACTGAGAGCAGGAGAATTAACACAATGCCCTAGGGCAAGGCTGTAAGTGTGTATGATTGTCCATCCCACGTGAATACAAAGCGTTTCTGACCCTTCTTAGAACAGGAATGACGAACATTCCCCATATCAAAGGTGAATACCTTGCACCTTAGGCTGGGTTAATCTGCTCTAGGAAAAGCACTACACCTGGCACAGAACTCTAATCGTGGTATTCTTTGGTTAGTTTTATGTTAGTCCACTGTCATCCACCAGGGCTGATCCACTTTTGTAAGCGACAGACTAAAGAATTAAATGAGGATGTCATTAGGACCACCAACACTACATCCTTTTAATCTCTAAGGATGGCTTGAGTCTCTGCTGTTATCACTGAGTGTCACTTTTATTGAAGCATAGTTGATATACAACGTTATATGTTACAGGTGTACAATATAGTGAGTCACAATTTTTTTTTTTTTTTTTTTTTTTGCGGGACATGGTGGGGAGAGAATGAAGGATTTATTACTTGCAGCAAGTAAGGAGAACACTGGGGATCTTTTCCCAAAGCAGTGTCTCCCCAAACTGCAAAATTGGGAAGTTTTAAACTAAGGGTACCTGCATACTCATGAGGGGGCTTGAGCAGGGCAGAATTCAGCATAGAATTGGAGCAAAGGTCTACAGAGTCCAAGCTTTAGTTGATTGAAGGAAGGAGGGTCAGCACCATCATTCCATCCTCCACCTGGGAGGGGCCTTAGTTCCTGGTCTCAGGACTTACTGAAGCTCAGGTTCTTTATGTCTCATTGCAGAAAGAATTCAGTGAGAGACAAAGTGATAGGTAAAAAGTGGATTTTTAAAAAATTTTTATTTTATATTGGAGTATAGTTGATTAACAATGTTGTGTTAGTTTACGTATAGAGCAAAGTGATTTAGTTATACATATACGTGTATCTATTCTTTTTCAAATTATTTTCACATTTAGTTTACTACAGAGTATTGAGCAGAGTTCCCTGTGCTGTACAGTAGGTCCTCGTTGGTTATCTATCTTAAATATAGCAGGGTGTTGAATGTGACGTTTTAAAAATGTATTTTATCAGCTTGGGAGGGGGTAGTTTCCAGGGCATCACTGGCCCTCACAGCATAGCTCTCACCCCGCAGTTCAAGGAAGGAGTGTGAAAATTCTGGCAACTATCAAGTGTGTGCTCCAGTGATACTTTCAGGGACTTGAAAGTGACCACCACCTGGGTCAGTGGGCCTGGTGGACCCACTGGGAGCTGGACTGACCCAGGACTCCATCTTCTGCATGGCCCCCATGTGCCCCCTCTCTGGCGAGGGGCTGGGATGATGTTTGGCACCCAGGTATCAGTGCCAACTCAGTCCACGTGTTTAATAGCCCTTGACGAGCTTGGGTGTGCCCTTGACTCCAGTGTACAGTTAGCTGAGTAAGTAGCTACAGACCCCTTTAGGGAAGGTCTGGGGGAAGGGACCACCATACACTTTGCCACAGGGGGCAGGGTCCTCCTTCCTAGAGGCCCAGCCTCTCCTTTCCTCAGTGGGCTCCAGGACTCAGAACCGCAAGTCCTGAAACTGGGCAAGGGATTGTGACCCTTCTTGGGGGAAACTGCTTTCAGACTCTTCATCATCCATCCTTGATTTCTTTCTGGTTGTATAAAAAAGCAAGACTGATGTGCAGTGAAGGGGTTAACTCAGCAGGTTTGGGGTATTCAAACCATGCACAGTCCAAAGAAACTGGCCGTCGACTGGCTCCTAGGAGATAACCTCTAAGCCCTTGGAATATCCTGCCTGATAAGAATGACTTTATACCTGGGGCCTTGGGTCACAGGTAGTTAATACTAACATTGTGACTTTTGGGGGGAGCCTTAGGCCACGCTGGAGGAGGTGGGGACTAAGCAACTAAGGTCAGCCACACGGGACTCCGTGTCTATGCAACCAACCCCAAACCTAGACATCAAGGCTCAGCTAAGCTTCTCTGGTTGTCAGAACTCCATGTGTGTGGTCACACACCATTGCTGGGAGACTGAAGCACTGTCCCTATGACTCCCCTGGGAGAGGACAACCAGAAGGTCATACCTGGTCTCTCTTGCACTCTTTCCACTTGCCTTTGCCTTTGATTTTAAGCTGTACCTTTTTCCTGTGATAAGCTATAACCATGAGAACAATAGCCCTTCCACGTTCTGTGAGTCCTAGTGAATCACTGAACCTAAGGGTGGTCTTGTGGACCACTGACACAACTGACCACCTATTTGGCTGCCAGACCATGTTTTACTGGTCATCCCCTTAGCTCTCTAGAGGTCAAGGGACCCTGGCTGCCCCTCCAATCTTGCCACTCATTATAATACTTGTGCCCACCTTGCTGCTAACAAGGGCTGCCACCTGACTTCTGTTAGTTCCAGATCCTCTCATCATCTTTGTTATCAGGGAGCCCAGTTCTGTAATGCCATTTCCTACCACCAGCCCTGCCCTACAGGGAACAGCCACCACTAAGGGTCTCGAAGATTTGGGGTCCTTCTCAGCAGCACACTCCTCATTGCGTTGGTAAATGGCATGTCCTCTGGGCTGGTCCACGGCCCCTGGTCACCTAGTGGGTTTCTGACTTTACACAGTACATACACTTGAGCATGCTTCGACCCTGAGCATTTGACCCCGTTCCAGCATTTCTACTGCCTTCAACGTGGCCACCACTTTTTATAGGCTTCCAAGTCACCCTACCAGTATGTTAGCACCTCCTTTTGGGATCCTTGCTAAATTCCCCATCATGAGCAAGTGTTCCCATATTAATGGAGGCTCCACTATCCAACTTCTCCTTCTACCCGCTTTGGTCCAGTGCCCTCAGGGCGCAGTCGTGACCACCCTTCCGGCTCCTGCTGGTACATGGTGGCTGGCTCCTGTATCTCCATCACCAAATAGTCCCCCTCCTCACCTAGCAGACCCAGCCCTTCCCCGCACTGGGGTATGTTGTGACATGACCCTAGTTCTTGCTCCAGGCAGGAAGGTGGGGGCAGATCCTGGGAGGAGGGGGGCATGTGTCGTCTGGCAAGGCAGAGCCTCAGCTGATCCTCCTGGGAGCCCTGGAGCCAGGATGTCCCTTTAGCGTCATCCTCAGTTGAGGCAAGGGCGCTCAGCCTTGTACCTCCATATTGTCCAGACATTGGATGCACGTGGCCACAAGGTCAGCTCCAGAGAGGGTGTCAGTTGTGAATACCGATTCTCCCTGCTGCTGGGGACACGAACACTTTGTTCCCAAAGGGGACCTGTGTGGTGCACCCCAGCGCTCCCTCGAACCCCCAAGAATAGATAGAAGACTCTACAGGCCCCCAGAGACAAAAAGACAAGTTAGAAAAAATAAAATTAGAAAACAGGGCCTAATTTCTTAAAAATTCCTACCTTTTGTAAACGTTTGCTAAAATCACTCATCATTTGGATACACTTAGGTTAAGAAGTCAATTCAAAGAATAATACTACTTAAGATAACAGTAATAATGGCCTCCAGAGATATCAAAACAACTCAGTTTGTTAAGGGAAGATCCGAGTGACCCTTCTTGTGGTAGAGTTTTGGGTTGTCCTGCACAACTACCCTTTGCCTTGACCCCCTATTTTCCCTCAAAGGAGAAAAAAGACTGAGCTGGTAAAGGAAGGGCCCCTCTGAGGTTTGCAGACAAATGTGTGACCCCAAGGGTCACCATAAAGTTGTCTGAGCACCAAGCATCCCAAAATCTCACCCATGAAACAATGACCATCGTTTATAAACAACTTTCTTTCTTTCTTTTTTTTTTTTTTTTGATTAGGAAAACGTTCCAAGCTCTGTTTCCTACTCTGTCAGCAGATGGGCAGGAGCATGGCAGGACGGGGGCTGCATTCTCAAGTGGAAATCGGGAGGGGCTGAGTTGGTGGGGAGAATCCTTAGGGAAGCCAGACTGAGCGGTGAACGGCTGTGTTTTTTAACTCAATTTTTATCTTATATTAGACTATAGTTGATTTACAATGTTGCATTAGTTTCAGGTGTACAGCAAAATGATTCAATTATGTGTGTGTGTGTGTGTGTGTGTGTGTATCTTCATTCTTTCTTCAGATTCTTTTCCCATACAGCTTATTACAGAATATTGAGTAGAGTTCCCTGTGCTATACAGTAGGTCCTTGCGGATTATCTATTTTATACATTGTAGTATGTATATGTTACTCCCAAACTCCTGTGGTCAGTGTTCCTCAGGCTGGGCCAGCTCCTTTCTAGTGCCCTCTGCTGGAGAACAAATACAACTGTTTATTAAAGATGTGTCATAAGTAGTTTTCAAGTTTTTGGTCTTTTCTGGTGGTGAATCTACAGCAATCTCTCCAAAGCCCAGCACGTTTCCCCCAAGGCGCAGGCTGTGAGCTGTCAGGTGACATTCTGTAGGGTGGAGCTCTGCCGCCAGTCTGGTGTCAGGAGGGGCACAAGGTAAGAATCACCCAGCCTGATACTGGGAGCAGAGGGACGCCAGGTGCTGGGCTCTGCCTGCCTGGAGGGTGCTGAGCTGTCGGCCAGTGATAAATTAGTCACCAATTACAGCTTCTGCCACCGCTTGGGGGATCTGCCTCTCCAGCCCCATCTTGCTTGGCGGGGGTGGGGGGTAGAGACATTGATTCTGGCAGTCGAAGGGGTTAAGGATGTTACATCAAATGCAGAATTTATTTTTATATCTGCCTTCTCAAGTGACAGAGAAGTGTTATTCTCCAGGGCACTCACTCAGTATTACGCATGTGGAAACTTTTGCCCAGAACAACATACTTCCACATTGAAACATAACCCTCCTACTGTGTTTACTTGCCAGCCTCGCTCATGAGACTGTAATTTTCTTGAGGAAGGGAGACCCATGCCTCCTTGGAGCTCAGATTTAATGATGTGATGGATGAATGGATAGACAGATAGACAAACCAATGACACAATCTTTTTTCTTCTCACTGTATCTTTTGAAAACATTTTAAGACTTCTTTATGTACAGAAATGTGAAAAAATAATCGTTGTTAAGCTTGATGAATTTTCTCAGATTAAACTCACCTTTGTAAACAGCGCCCAGATCCACAGGTAGAACATTTCCAGATGCCTTCCTTGTTCCCTCACCAGTCACCCAGTCACTACTCACCCCTAAAGGTGACCACTGACAGCACGGTTTCACTTGCCTCCTTTTGTACTTAAAGTAGACTCGTTCAGTGTGTTCTCTCTCTCTCTCTTTGTTTGTTTGTTTTAGAATTATTATGTATTTACGTTTCTTCCTCCTTCTTATGTCAGTGGGTCCTCCTTTGGTGGGAGGGTCCCCTGTGTCTGGTCTCACTCACTCTGTATCACATGTGTGTGATCCACCTGCATGGTGGCATGCAGTTGTGGACCATTCATTATCATTGCAATACGGTCTCCCATTGTATAAATGCACCACAATTCAGATTGGGTTCTCCCAGAATGTACCCTAATCAAGGATTTGAGTAAGTAGCGTATTTGGGAGATGAAGAAAACCCTGGTGGGTGAATAAGCAAATGAGCCCAGGAAAGGAAGGCAGCCAGTAATGGGTGTGTTGTCGAGCAAGTTATTACCATGGGCCACTGGTGCTCAACCCCACTCGTACCTCTGGGAGACAGTGGAGAGATTCCCCGGAAGGATGAGGGGCTGGGGTATTTATACCCCAACTCCCTTTAGTCATTGGCTGAGGGCTGCTGGTCATTCCCAGACTCTCCCGGCTTGCGGAGGGACAGGCAAAAGAGCTCTAGTGCCAGAGAAAGTTTTGAGACGAAGAAAAGCAGGTGAAGGTTGCTGGAACTCAGGCAGGCAAAGAGGGGAGGGCGAGGGGACTTGGGCAGGGCGCCGCCAGACTCTTCTGTAGACACGGTGGAGCTTGGTTCTATGCTGAAGCTTCAGGACTCAGCAGAGAACATCCTGGACCAGGCATGGTGAGGACACTGGCCATTCTTGTCCTTCCAGCTGCCATTCCTTCTTTTCCACTTCTCCTTAGGGGACTCTGCTTTCCCATTATAGGCAGCCTTGGAGGGCCTGGCAAACCCAGCCAAGTGTGGGTTCATGACCTACGTGAGGCCAGTGAAATCCTGTCCTGTGAGGCAGAAGGGGACTGGGACTGCCTCTTGCTGGTTGTGGGGCCTTGACTGACCATCCACCAGTTCTCACTGCCTAGATCCCTGGGCGCTGGCTGAGGTTTTCCTTAGAGTTCATGGACCGCCCCGTGCTCTTCTAACACATTCCTCTCACTGATTGTATAAGTCCAGGCCCTCCAAGAAACAGGTGTCAAGATGAATTAGATTTTTAGGAGATTTACTGGGATGCAGGACTGACCCCTGCGGAGGAGAGAGGGACGGCAGGAAGGTTGGGGAGGAAAGTCTCTGCACTGCAGTTCTCAAAAAAGCACCAGCACGTCTGATGGGGAGCCCTTCAGCCCAAACTGCCTGGGTCTCAAGGAACAGACCTGTCTTGATGACCTGCTGTACTAAGTCCCTGGCTGAGAGCAGCCTCAGGGCAGGAAGTCAGTCCAGCACCTGGAGCCTTTGGTCAGCTGCGCCCTCTGCTCCCTGCAGCAGGACCCCTGAGAGGCACGTTGTCACAGCTGCCACATCACCTGAGTCACCAAGACAGCAACCAAACCACACCCCCGATCCAGCACTCCGTCCTCTAAGCCCTCTGGCTCTCCCCCTTGTAATGTGTGTATAAATTCAAACGAGAGCTGCCTTTTCCCTTGAGTTCTTTGGAGAATTGAAAGTATAACACATACTTAGCACAGTCTGCCTGTCACATTGAACTCATGAAGCCCATTAGGTTCCTCTCATTATGTGAACCTCTGGCCGCAGGTTCAGTTCCTTGGGAGAGTTAAGCCCTTTAGTTGTTCGCAGTTTGGAAAGACCAGTGTTGTCACGTAGGCTCATCCCCAGCGTCCAGCTGTGGGACTTCAGGCAAACCCAGGAAACCTGGGCCGCGGTTCCTCCTCTGTGACCCCCCCGTCCACAGGGTTGTGGTGAGCTAGTTCCTGGACTCAGCCGAGCCTGAACTCCTCATCCTTCTCTTTCCTTCTGTCTCTGCGTCCTGGCTCCTCCTTAGTTAGCAGAATTGCTTTCTTCCAAACCCCGAGATTTGTTGAATTGTGGGAATTTGAGAGGGGGCCAAGGGAAGGGGAGGTATATGTAGCATGGTCCTCTTCAGGAGCGCTTCCCGCTAGAAAAAGCAGTTTACACGTCCTCTCGTTATGAACAAGGGTCGACGGCTGATGTTAGGTAAACAGCTCTCACGCTGGATCAGGTCCTACAGAAGAGAGTCTGAACCTGAGAGGGCCGCTGGAGAGCTGTCATCCAGTGGGGCAGAGCGGAAGAGCCTCAGGAAATGCCCCATGGTGGGGCGGTCGGCCCGTCCCAGGTGACTGGGAGGTGGGGGTATGGAAATGGAGTCGGGGGGCCCTGAAAGTGAACTGCTGAGCTGCGGTCTCCCTGGAGCTGGGATGGCCTTTATCTCAGCCAGGGATGCAGACTCCATGCTAAGTGTCCCCTCAGCACGCCCTGATCCATCACACACTGTGTCCCTTCTCTCCAGAGCCTGAACTTCCAGGAACCCACATTCTGCTCTGCACCCGTCATTCTTCGAAGTTAATGGACTTCTACTTAATCGGTCTGCCTGTATCTCTATGAAAAACCCAAATGCTGTCCCACCCACCCCAGAACAACTGACAGGGCCATTTGCTTGTCAAAAGTTGTCACAAGGGAGTCCTTTCAAAAACCTCTAAGGAAAGTACTGGATTTGCAAGAATTTCCACTTACAGAGAAAAATCTCAGGACCGTTAGGTTGTACCCAGTGAGGTCTACCTAATCCATCTATGGGAAAAGCAGAGCGATATTTCATTGCTGACCTGTTTTTCACCAAGGGGGGATGGATTTACCTGGAGCCACCTGCCTTCTTCTGTCTGGTCCCTCTGGTGGCTGGTGACAGGCATTTGCGAGAAAGCTCACCTGGGCTGGGAACCAGATATTCGAGAGTTTGGGAGCAGGTAGCAGCAGACACTGCTGGGCCAGTGGTCCACATCCTGCGGGTCACGGCACCCCAGCCCCGGGGGGACTTTCCTTAGAGCCTCAGCGGGCATCTCTGTGCTCACCCAGCAGGCTGGAAATGCCAGGGAGTTAACTGGCCCCCTCCCGCCGCCTGCCCTGCTGGTGGCATCGTTCTGGGGACAGTCGCTATGCTGCCCCACAGCACGGCACTCTGGGGTCCAAAGTGATGTGACCTAATAACTGTACCTTTTCGGGGTGCCAAATTCCCACCCCGTTTCCCTTCCTCACCTTCCCTGTGCCGTGTTCTCTGCACACACCCCTTTTGTCCTTTTGCATCATCACCAGGAGCTCCCAGGACACATATTTGGGTCCTGCCTGCTCAGAGCTTACAGTCCAGGCACTGGCTCTCAACAGGGCAGGCTGTGCCCCAGGGGCCACCTGGCAGTGTCTGGAGATGTCTTTGGTTGTCATGATTGGGGAAGGGGGTGCTGCTGGCATCTAGTGGGTAGAGCCAGGGATGCAGCTGACACAAAGGACAGCTCTCCCAACAAACAGTTATCTGACCCCAAAGTTCAACTAAACTGTAGTGATGGCTGCATGCCTGAGAGACCAGCATGTGCGGGAACTGGGCCCAGTGCCGTATCAGTCGGGCTCACGTAAGGAAGCAGAGCCCCGCGAGCCAAGGGGACCAAGAGGTAGATAAGGGGGTAACAGCTTCACAGATGGGGAGCCGGGCACGCAGGGGCACGAAGGCGGCGTGGGAGGAGCCACGCAGACACCGCCCGGTTCACGTGGAGCCTCGGGCTGTGGCGCCCTCAAGGGGAGCTCCTGCGGAGGGTCTCAGGTGGCATCTCGGGGAGAAGGCGGGGCCGTGGGGAGGCTCCTGGGGGGGTTCGTGGTGGTGGGGGCTTGGGAGGCCGTGGTGGTCGCTGGGGAGCGCGTGGGGAGCCGGGTCCCGGCAGGGCTCCTCTGCGGAGTAGCTGGTCAGCAGGTGAGGGCCAACAGAGGAGGGAGGCTCCCACGGTGATCACCTGCACGGCCACCCCCTCCCCTCCCTGGGGGCGCTGACCTGGCTCCGCACGGAAGGGCTTTGGGGGCGCAGGACCCCGCCCCCACTCGGCTCGGCCGGGTGGACACGAGCCTTCCAGCTTCACATCCACCATGAGGAGGGAACATCTAAGGACCAGGAGAGAAGACAGGGGCCATGGGGGTGTGGGACAAGGCGGAGTGAAGATGGGCCAGTGCGTGGGGCAACCCTGGCCTGAGAGCAGGGAGGGCAGGGGCCCCAGGGAAGGGCCCGGAGAGAAGTGTGCCTGGAAGGGGTCTGCGCAGGGGAGGGCACGACTGAATCTGGCTGTTGGAAAGAGGTGTGGACAACAGGGTGGAGGGCGCACCTGCAGGACGAGGGGGAGATTAGGAGACCCAGCACCCAAGGGAGAAGGCCGTGCTGGGGCTTAGACAGGGCAGGGGTGAGGGGTAAGAGGGGCAGAAAGAGAGAAATAGGTGGAATCGCAGAGCCCTGAAGTAGTAAAACCAACAGAATTTGGAGATGACTCGGGTGTGGAGATGGACAGAGGGCAGGGTGATTTCTGCCCCGGGAAACTCCTAGTTCTGAGTTGTGGCAGATGAAGACCATCAGAAGAAACCAGGCTCGGGGAAGACGACCATGAACCCCACTGTGGTCATTTTGAATTGGAGGTGCCGTCCGGGTGGGGGGAGACGCCAAATGCACAGCTGGTTACGCGTTTGCGGAGCTGGAGGAAGGGGCTGGACAGAGATGTTGCCCCTGTGCCCGTGAGGCTGGTAACTCGAGGGCCCCCAAGGGTGGTCTTTGGACAGTGGCGGCAACGTCTGGAAGCTCATTAGAAAAGCAGAATCTCTGGTCCCATCCCAGACCTACTGAGTCAGAAACGCTGTCAGGGAGGCTGGGGGTCTGTGTTTTAACACGCCCTCCAGGGGATTCCGATGCACAGGAAGGTTCAAGCTTTGCTGCACACTAGAATTGCTCTGGGAGCTTTCAAAATCCTCAACGTCCATCCCATACCGTTACTTCAGAATCTCTGGGGCCAGGATCCAGGTAGGGTGATTTGTCCCAGTTTGCCCAAGATGTCTAGGACTTTCCTGGTTTTATACTGAAAGTCTTGCATCCCCGGAGACCTGTCGGACCTGGGCACTCTGGATCCAGCCCTCAGAAGCTTTTACCATTCCCCCCGATTCCACCTGTGCAGCCAAATCTGAGAACCAGTGGCCCTGCCCAAAGGAGCTGTGACTTTGGTTCCTCTGCTGGATGCCACACCTGGCCACTACTGAAGTCCTGCTTATTTCAGAAACTGACAGGGGTCTGCTGATCATCTTAGTTTAAGTGGGGAAGGATCCAGGAGTTCATCCTGGCTGAACGGAAGAATCACCTGGGACACCTTTAAAACTATTGGTTTCCCCAGACCCCCTCTTCATATATTTGGGTTTACCTGGCCTGGGATGGAGCCCAGGGATTGGTAGATAACAAAAGCCCCCAGGCAAGTGTAACTATGGACAGGGTTGGAACTTCAGGCCTAGGGAGAAAGTATCACATGAGAAGCAAATGGTCCACCAGATTAAGGCCAGGTGGAGAGGGACGAGCCTTCCAAATAAGGATGGAGAGGTGGCCGGAAGAGCAAGAGGAAACCAGAGGCCATGGGGGGGGCCTCTGTGGCTGAGGGGCGTGGCTGCCACTGGGAGGGGAGGTGGAAGACGAGTCGTGGTGTTTCCACTTTTTTTCCCTCTTTTCTTCTCTCCTTTCTTTTCCCATCCTCATGCATTCCTTTTATCTTTGAGAAAGAAAAAAGAAATATCAGAATGGTCCTCTTGATAAGCTTCTGGCGTTTAAAAGGTGGCGAAGCTCCTTAGGCTTGAGAGCAAAGGACGTGGTAATAATTCCAGCTGATTGGCCTGCACGGCCGCTGCAAAGTCACACACTCCTGGGAGTCTGAGCTGGGAGGGGACTGTCCTGCACACGGCATCCGGCTGCCCAGCGGGGCTGGGAGTTTGAGACAGCGGGACGAGGCCACTGCTGAAGTCGTGCTATTTCAGAACCTCGTGGTGGCCTGTCGATCATCTTAGTAGGAGCGGGGGAGGGTCCAGGTTCTTTGGGCCAGGTTGGAGAGGCTCTCCATTTATTGCAGACATTTATTGCAAACATTTCCTGCGGTTTTTCTTTTTTGAGAAGAGAAAATGCAGGCTTCTCCCTTTGTCTCAGAATATATTATAGAGCAAATAGGAGTTTCACCTAAATGCATCAGCTGTATGACTGTTCCTTGGGAAATTCCTGTGTGTTTTTCTTCATCCCCTTTTCTCTATTCTTCCAGCCCCTCACCCTTCCTTCTTTTCCTTTCCTTTTATGTATGTATCGGTGAGAGGTGATGAGAAGAGAATAAAATTCAGGCTAAAGGGGGAGGACAAGAATGATTAACCTCTGAAGGACTCTGCAAACTTGTTATGTGTGTGGCAGTTAAATGAATATGCCAGTTCTGAAACCCCCCTGAAATGGCTTTCCAAATGCATGTTGACAGTTTCCTGACTACCTGCATCACTGAAGTCCACGCTGGTGATAAATCGCCACTTCTCATGAACCTGCTGTCTGTCTTCTAGAGACATTTTCTTGTTAAATACTTATTTGCATATATAAAAACCCTGTAACAGCTCACTAATTGCCATGGGGCTCTGACAGGATGCCGAGGAGATGCTTCATCAACGGCGTTTGTGGATTCAACAGATTTACCTGTTTAACTCACACTATAATTACCGGGCCATCTAACCACCGACACGTGTAGGTACTAATTATCCAAATGAGGCAGGGAAGTTATTATTCACTTCTTGACTGTTATTTTGCTTCACGTCGTAGTCAACATGAGTAACTTCTGTTTGATGAGTTGGTTTAATCAAGTGCTTCCCTTAACTGTGTTGGAAATAGAGTGAAGTAACATGTCAAGAACATGAATTTTAGAATAAAATATCAACCACTGGATCTACCCAGCAACAGCAAATGCTTAATGTAGTGAGATGGTCAGACCAGCAGGTGGCAGTGTGGACCAGAAAATAAACGTGTCTTTCCAGAGCTCAGGCTTTTTGGGGTAAAAAGCCTTCCAGTTCTCTAGCAGAAGGCCTCTGATAAGGGGCTCAAGAGAGTCACGTTATATGCGAGGCTCTCCCGTTTGGAAAGACCAACCAGCCCAGAAGCTCCAGGGAGATGCTCTGCTCAGAAGGCCTGGTGTTACCAGGGTGATCTCCCCGAGTTCCTTAACTTCACTGGACTTAGGTAGCTCGTTCTGGGTTCTGCTTCTTCCTTTCGGACAGCCTTGTTGTACTTTGTTTAAACCCAAAGATTTTTGGCAACTTTACTGCAACCCAATGGGGGAAAAAATCTTCAATTTAAGGGCCAGTTTACATTATTTTTTTAAAAGCATTTGTTTCTAAATCTTGTTCCCAGGATGGTTAAAATGAAAAAAAAGGTCATATTGTTTTTTAAAATATTCATCTTTGGCTCCCTGTTCTTGGCAAAACAGCTGACTTAGATGTAAGTAAAAGACGCCTGAGACCTTTGGGGGACATGTCATAAGGAATCCTCTTTAAACAACCTTCCAGTCATAATGAAGCAAACAGAAAGTAATGGAAATAAAAGTGAAAATAGGGGCTTCCCTGGTGGCGCAGTGGTTGGGAGTCCGCCTGCCGATGCGGGGGATGCGGGTTCATGCCGCGGAGCAGCTGGGCCCGTGAGCCATGGCCGCTGAGCCTGTGCGTCCGGAGCCTGTGCTGCGCGAAGGGAGAGGCCACAGCAGTGAGAGGCCTGCGTACCGCAAAAAAAAAGAAAAAAAAAAGGGAAAATATAAGTAGGGCCTATCTGCGTGACCATCAGTGTAATTCACTTCAATTCACTCTAGTAATTTCCCTGGAATAATATGAGAAGAGGATTTACAAATGCTTTCTTCCTTCCCTTCTTCCTTTCATGTGCAAATTTTCTTTCTCCCCTTAACCCACTGATAAAACAAAATAGTATTGATATTTAACCCAGGATACTATAAATGTTACAGTTTTTAGATTCGGTTGTTAAACTTCTCATTTAATTCAGAATCTTGAGTACCAGGATGGGGTTGGCTCTTTCGAGGAGTGTTTTCATCTCTAGCCTAGGGTTCTCCAGACAAACAGCACCAACAGGATGTGGAGAGACAGGGAGATGGATTGAATTTCAGAAATTGGCTCCCATGGTTATGGAGCCTTGGAAAGTCCAAAATCTGCAGGGTGGACCAAGGAAGAGTTGCAGTTTTTGTCCGAAGGTGCTCTGTTGGAGGAATTCCCTCTTTTCTGAGAAGGTGGGTCTTCTTTTAAGACACCTGATTGGATGGGGCTCACCCACATTATGGGGTGCAATCTGCTTGACTCAAAGTCCACTGATTTAAATGTCAATCTCATCCAAACAACACCTTCTCAGAAACATCCAGGATAACGTCTGACCGAACACCTGGACACTGTGGCCCTGCCAAGTTGACACATAAAATGAACCATCAGAACCTCTAATTGTTTCCTCCTGAAAGCATTTCCTGAAAGCACAGACAGAGCACTTTCCATATTCGCTCACGTCAGGCAAGAGACTTTGCCCAGAACAACATGGCAGAGAGCACAGGACACTGGGCTGGGAGGTCGGCCACGGGTGTGGCTCTGGGGAGTAGAAGGCCCCCCACCTCATGGTCCTCTCCTCTGGTAAAGTGTCCCAAGCCAGAAGTCTGCCTGCAGAGGACTGTGACCCACTGAATGCCACAGGAAGGCTAGTTGGGCCAGAAGCTTCCAACCCAGCCCCTGGAGGGCTCGGGGAAGTGTGGGCGAGGGAGGTGGAGTTCTTCATTACAGGGTGGGAGCAGAGTCCGGAGTCTGGACTGGAACTTGGGATCTGCCCTGGGATGAGGATCTCGTCAAGTGCTTCCCCAAATGGCTGCAATTCTTTCCCCCCACTGTATCCATGTCCTTTTCCATGTGACTTTGCTGCTCCCCCTTCAAAATGTGGGGTCTGTTTTCCCACCCCTGAAGTCTGACTGGCCTTGTGACTTGCTTTGGTCAATAGAATGTGGCAGAGCCTAAGTCTCAGGAGGTCTTGCCTGCCTCTCTTCTCCCTCCTGGAGCCCAACCTCCACAGGAAAGCCTGGAGCAGCCGCTGAAGGGTAAGGGATGTGTGGTCCAGGTACCCCCGAGGCTGTGCTCACCACCAAATTAGGGATGACTTGTTAGGTGGCAGAAGCAGGATGTGGCTGACCTAAGTTCTGGCGAGAGAGTTCTTCACCTAGAACCACGCTGATGGGAATAGCTCCAGTGGATGGACGTGCAGTCCATTCCGTACCATTAACCGTTATGAAACAAATTGGCACAATTACATTCATATGCAAATAAAAAATTAACATAGTTTCCTTACCCTTAATAGCATCTTTCACTTGCTGGGAGCTCTCAGGATCAAAGATTTTGCAGTGCAAGGCTGCAGTTCAGTTTCTGTGGTCAAGTGATCTTTTTTTTTTTTTTTTGGTGGTATGCGGGCCTCTCACTGTTGTGGCCTCTCCTGTTGCGGAGCACAGGCTCCGGACGTGCAGGCTCAGCGGCCATGGCTCACGGGTCCAGCCGCTCTGCGGCATGTGGGATCTTCCCGGACCGGAGCACGAACCCGTGTCCCCTGCATCGGCAGGCGGACTCTCAACCACTGCACCACCAGGGAAGCCCTCAAATGATCTTTAAATCATTGCATCCTCTTGGGAGATGCACATTGCTTGGAAATTTCTAGTGGACAATTTCTTGTTAATGTCACTTGTCAGATGCCCTGTCTCGAGTTTCTTCAATAAATCTACTTCTCAACCCACTCCCCAGTCCAAAGTGTCCAGCCCTGCCTTCAGTCCCAGACCAAACCCTCTGGGAAGCAGGTATGATGAGCTGCCTTAATCATCTGAGTTCTGTGTAAAGTCCCCCCTCCCCCATCAGACCCTGGTCCCCAAGGCCCCGTCGATACCAGTGACTCAGGAACAAGGATTCCTAAGCGATAGGGTCAGGGCACCCGTTGCCCCAACACAGGTCTCCTTTCTCGCCGCCAATCCAGCCGGTGGACTAGACTTAAATCCCAGCTTCACACCCAAGTCCCTCCAGGGTGAGAGTCCAGACCTTCCTGGAGTCCTGACGTTGAGCTCCACCTTCCAGGGGGCACCTTGCTCCCTCCTCCCTGGCTCTTCAGTGGTTAATGTTTGGGATATTAAATAGTTCACCCACGGGGAGTCCATGATGAACAAGGTGGAGACGAGCTCATTCAAATCACCTTTAAGGCTCTCACAGCCCAGGGCGCTTTATTTCCTCTTGGTAAATAAAAATGGGTGATGGGTGGGCAGTGTCACGATAACAGAGCACTTTTCATGTGAAATTATCTGAGTTTTGCTATAGTCCTAAGAGGTTCATAGGATGGTGATCAATATTTCCATCCCACAGGGGGGCAAATTGAGGCTTGAGATCACACAACTTGTAGGCAATAGATCTGCAAACTGAACTCGGCTCTCCCGATTCCAAAACCATCTTCCTTGGAGAGAGAGAAGAATGCGAACCCTGGCAGAGGGGGCGTGGTCCCAAACTCTCATTTTTTCCCCTTCAAACCCACCTGCAGGGGTGGGGTTCCATAGTCAGAGCATGGTCATCTCCGAGTAGAACCATCTTACAAGAACATATCACTAAGGATGAGACTATATTATGACAGATGAAAACAATGCCTAATGCTCCGAAGATATAAGAAAAGACAAAAGAGAGCCCGTCTGTCTGAGGGGCTCATGCTGTGGCTCGGAGGGAAGATGCGTAGAGTGGAAAGAGTTGAGTGGTGAGCTAAGGAGTGCACAGCCCCATGCCCCCTGGGAGGCCAGTGTCATACTTTCGTGTGGGCAGGGAAGGGTGGGCTCACCCAGGATCTTTGCAGGTGGAGCAGGGGTGTCAGCGGACTCTGAGGATGTGGGTTACAGCTTACGTTTCATGTCCATTTTGCACCTTAAAGGAATGACTCAAACAAACCAAACCTCATTTCTGTTTTATCGTGGACAGAAACATGCCCCTTTCCTCGGACATTTTCTGTGCTTTCTGGGCTGCGGGCAGCAGGGCGTCAAGAGGGGTGAGAACAGCTGTCGGGGAAGAGCAGTCATGACTGTAACCGTATCTGCTGCCTGGTCAATGTCCACCAGGGCCAGGGAGTTCAGAGGTTTTTTTGTTTAAACAATGTTTAGTGCAGTAGTCTCTCTACTCAGTCTAGAAATAGTGAAGCATTTCACAGGAGAATGTACATTTATAATGTTTTACATGTAAAATTCCTTGACAGCTTGTACTGCCTGCCCTGGTGGGGCTGAGATTCTTGATTCACGGCCGTGTATTCAGTGGCCTCCCAGCCCGGAGCAGGAGGAAGGAGCTGGGGAGGAGAAGCCCCCAGGGTCATAGGGAGAAGCTCCTCTCTCTTTCCCACTGCAGTTTCTCCCTCTCCTCCAGGTCTCAAGCTGTTGACATCACCCAGCTTCCTTCCTTCTCTCCAAAGAAGTCACTTCTTTCTGATGCAAGTGACCCAAACATGCACATCCTTTCTGGGGACCCGAACTTGTCCTTTTCGTGGTGAAGATAAAGTGTGGATTCAAAGGATTCTGTAGATGGGGCTTCCCTGGTGGCGCAGTGGTACCAGGGAAGATCCCACATGCCGCGGAGCGGCTGGGCCCGTGAGCCACAACTACTGAGCCTGCGCGTCTGGAGCCTGGGCTCCGCAACAAGAGAGGCCGCGACAGTGAAAGGCCCGTGCACCATGATGAACAGTGGCCCCCGCTCGCCACAACTAGAGAAAGCCCTTGCATGAAACAAAGACCCAACACAGCCAAATATAAATAAATAAATAAATAAATAAATAAATAATCCTTCCCTTAAAAAAAAAAAAAAGACCTTCTTTTTTTTTAAGTATTAAGTACTTAATTAAGTTAAGTATTTAACTTATTTAAAAAAAAAAGGTTCTGTAGAAATTTCAAGCAATCAGCTTCAGGAAACAGCTCAGATTCACAGACACAGACCCACAAACCAAGTGTCTTCTAGTAGGAGCTATTGATGGTTTTGTTTTTCTACTTTGTAAATATCTATTTTGTAAATATATACTTTTCCTCCAATAAAAGTTTATTTTTAGTGGCTAGTATCTGTTTCGTGATGTGACGTAATTTGGGTATTGAGGGTTGTTTCCTTGAACACTATTAGATTGATTTAAAACATGTTCTCCATTTGCTTAGTTAAGAAGTTTGAATTCTTTTTATTTCCTTGGGAACACCCTGTGTGCCTTTTGTCACATCCACGTTGTCAAGGTGAGGCCTATGAGCTCTGATGCAGGTGGATATCGGGAAAAGAATACAAATTTGCAAAAGGAGATTGAGGGGCACCTTTTGTGACCCATTTCTGGGTAGGTGGTGTCATTTGGTTCAAATAATACGGCAGTGTTATTGTCCATAGCTGAGTAGGTTGTTAGAATGGATTGTCTTATTTTTCTTTATCTAAGAATTTTATCTCTTGACCCTGATGGATGCTAGAATGGGGCTTGGGGTGGCTGGGAGATAGAGCTTGGTGATCCATATGTTGAAGGGTAGTGATGGACCCAGATCCCCAATGACAGGAAGCCCATCTGGCTGATCAAATACAATGCTAGGCAACCAGGGGTCACCCAGGCAACGAGTGGGGCTGGGGGACGTCCACCTAGGGGAGACCGTGGGTCCAGAGGATGGGACTGTTGTGCACACAGAGACAGGCCATGCAGGCAGGCTCTATTCAGACACTGGGGCAGGGAGCTGGCGGGGGGTCAGCACTGGGGACCTCCGCCCGCTGCAGAGACCAGGCGCCAGTCCACGGGCAGAGCAAGTGTGAGGCGGTGTCCCCAGAACGTGACAGTTACCAAGAAGGAGGCAGACACAGGGGAAAGAGTCGCGGGTGCAAAGGCGTGAACTTGGGTGTGAATTTGGGCTCCAGGTGGCACAGGATTCTTGAGGGCAAACAGAAGCCAGGGTAGCTTAAGTGTCGCGGAACTATGGAGCTGTTTCAGAGTTTCCTCAGGCCTCTTAAGTTTCCATCCTAGGAAGGCCTAGTGTGTGGTCCTAAATATGAAAACGGCAGACCCCGGACGTGGGGAATCGGACATGGGGAACCAGTCAGGGCATTTTTGTGCTGGGGCCCCTGGTAGGACATTATTGGATTTAAAAGTACGGGGTGGTTGTTACTCCACAGTCTGTGTGTGAACGTGTAAGGAATGTGTGTTTGCAGGGCTGCGAGTGTGTGTGTGTGTGTAAACGGGAAGGAGTGGCTTAGGTGTCCCTCTTTGGAGCAATAACCCCACGTGTGACATCCAGCGGTAGCCTGTGCTTATCGGACAGGGATTGGAGGCCACTTTCATTTTCTCAGAAGGTACCAACCATCTTTAATTTCCACCTGCCAGATGAAACTGATAGGTGAGCTCTGACAAAATAACTTTCTTCATTCTGAACAGAATGCTCCAGAGAGGGAAACAAGAAGAGGTTTTGTATTTGTTTTCATCCTTCTGGGGCTTCTTAGTTTTCAAGACCCTGGGAGAGTGAGGGTCTCCATCTTTCAGAAAAAGGGACTGTGCAGGGGAAGCAAAAAGGACCACGGCCGTCAGGGGTTCAGGCTCAAAAATTGAGCCTGAGCGTTGAGTGACTGCAGATTCAGGAGTGTGGCTTCTGCATCCTGGCAAGAGGTGTACCTCCACTTCCGTTCTGATGTCTCCTGCCTGGACCACCCCGCAGTGGGGAAACAGCCTTCAGCAGCTGGGTGACTTTAACAAATATCTCCAGGCTGGACGGGATGGCAGCGGGTCTTCTTGGATGAATGGAGCCCTCGGTGTCTCTGATGCACAACTGCCCTCCTTTTGTCTGTCTGTCTTTAGCGCTCTGTTCCGTAAACATCTGGAAGGCTGAGTAACATCTGAGCCATAGTCAATAGCTTGAAGGAAGAATACATCTTATATTTCCCCACGAAGAAGCAAAATGGTGCTCGGGCTGCACCCACGGAGGAACTGGAGCATCTCTGTGCAGACTGAATCTGGAGCAGAGTTATCCCTGGTTTATGGATTGCTTTCCTCCCGCTCTTCCATCATCTGTGAAGCAATGAAATAATATGTGTGAAGACTCAAGATTCCTCCCGGATCCATCTGAGTATATTTGTTTTACATCAGTAGTCATAAAGAAATCAGTTAAAACATCTAATGGGAATGAAATTGCTTCCATATAATTTTTCAAACCCGACTTTTTCCCCAGTGTATGAAGTAGCCTGCCAACTACCAAGCTGCTTACTTCCTATTTGGAATTAATTTCTGTTGTGATAATAGGTTTGTGTACTTTCTGGGGTTAGGATATCTGGCAAAAAGAATAAAAATAAGCAAGTCCCAACTTTGTTACCTGGTCAGTGTTCTGCCTTCATGACAAAATAAGGGATTCGGTTATTTGAAATATCCTTTGGTTGTCCACTGCCTCACTACTCCAAATGTGGTCCACAGACCAGCAACAGCAACATCCTCCAACCTGTTTGGACATGCAGATTTGGGGGCATTTCCCCCTACATGTCCTGAGTCAGAATCTGTATTCAAACGAGAGTTCCCGGGGATTCCAGTTTGAGAAACACTACAGCCTAAAGGCTTTGTCTGGGTGGGTGGGTTTCTTCGTCACAGATTGACTTTGCTTAGCGTTCACAGCTGCACAGATCTGTAGGTCTCAACGTCCCTCATATTCTTTCTGCCTCTCTCTTTATATGTACATATATTTTGTTTTTCTTTACTTTTTTTTAACTTAATTCAACCATTTTGCTCAGCTCCATATCTTGTGCGAGTGCCTCCCAAGTAAGATGCTATGGGGGAGGGGTGGGAATATATAAAAACGTGGCCCCTAACCTTAGAGGGGAAGGTGACTCCCCTCTAAGGCAGGTACACAAAGACCATCAGAAGGCACCGCGGAGGAGTTGGGGGAGGAGGCCAAAGAGAGCAATTCGTGCTGAGACACCAGGGGAGCTGGTTCCTTTAGCTGAATTGAAAGAACCTCCTGGCCAGGAGGTATACGGAGGCGCTCAAGCATAGTGCCCGCAGTTACACCATGGTGTCCACCATCGGGGGAGACGGGTATGCAGAGGGCAAGGGGCACAAATGGGAAGTAACAAGACTCATTCTGAGAGTGGGGATTAGAAAGACAGGTTGTGGCCAGTCTGCAGAGTCCTGCAACCCCATCTGCAAAGCGATTGGAGTTGAATGAGTCAACAATGGGCAGGTGCTGAAAGTTTTTGAGCTGGGGTCCTGACCCAGCCCCAAGGAGCTGTGCTAAATTAATGTGCTGGTTTTGTGCAGACACATTGCAAGAGGGGGAGGGCTGAATTCAAAGATCCATTGGGGTGTGTTTTTAACAGATTTGTTTTAAATTCCACCTCCTCCTTCACATTCCCAGGAGGTAGCAGTGGGAATGGGGCAAAGGAAGTGGATGTGAGTGAACCTGCAGGAATTATCCAGAGGACTGATGGGATGAATGAAACAAGAAACAAATCAAATATAATTTTCCAAACTTCTTGCCATTGACCGAAATCAGAGAGGTGAGGGTGGAGCCTGTGTTTGGAAGAGGAAGGTCATGAGTGTTTGGACATGTTGAATGTGATGTTCTAAGGGAATATTTATAATGTTTATAAATCATTTCATGTATGTGTAAAATACATAAGTACATATACATTTATGGATATAAAATATGTAATGTTTATAAATTATTATTTTTATTACTGTTGTCTTACGGGGTGCTTGTTAATAGAAACAATATCACTATAACACTTTAGAGTGTACAGAACGCTCCTCCCTAAGATTGAAAGGACCTTCTGATTGTTCATCTTTTGTTTCTCTTTCTGTTTTTCTCTTAGTTTTCTTAGATTGGTGCGAGAGCCTGGAGCTTCACGGTCATCTAGAGCTTTCTATGGGTGCAGATAAATGGACCTTTGGTGCTCAGAGCACACTTACTGACTCAAGCTATTTTGGAAAATCGCTGGAGTTGGAAGCAGGATAAGAGAGGTGGCTACTCTCTCTAAGAGGCTCTAAGCAGTGCAGGAGAGGATACTGAGGCCGTCAGCTTTGCAGAGGAGAAGAAGGAAAGGCTCCAGCAGGTCCCGTTCCCAGGGGTTCACCCAGGGATGTTCTAGGAGCAGAGACCTGGTATTGTCTAGTGTCTACACTGGTGGTGTTTGGAGTTGGAGGAATCCAGATCACCCTCTTTCTGTTGCCTCTGATTATGTCACAGAGACTCAATAACTCTAGGCAATCTGAATGAGCTTAATATGATTTAACCGTGTACACTTGACTTTTACGAGGTTACTAGGGGCACAAGTGAGTTATTGCTGCCATGACCTATGTGAGGTGAATCCAGAGGTCTCCCCACCCCCCAAGGTTGACATGACAATTAAGTGACAAAAGAGATCTAAGAAAACACATTTTAAAGACCCCATAATAGGCCAGAAACATAGGTTTATAAAGAGTGTTGAGATACATTTAGATCGTGTTTTGAAGTTGTGAGCATTTTTATGCCTCTGGTATGTGATTAGAGGCAGTGCAGTCAGGTGAGACCACATCTCAACAACCAAAGCGGGCTTCTGTGGTGGGATCCCGTGGATCAGTGTTGGCTAAAACCCTTGAAGTTCATCGAGTCTTTGTTGTTCTTTCTTTGAACTACTCGACTCATCTCCTGACGTCCCAGTACCAGGAAGATACCTGTTGCTTGGTAACTTGAGATGCCTGCTTCTGAAATCTTGGCAAGTGATAACAAGAAGAGAACACATATTTCTTGGAGTTCGGGGGGCCCTTGCCAGAGAAGTTTCTGGAACCCCAGTCCTCCCAACATTTGTCAACACATGGCCAGAAGGCATCTCAGCTCTGCTCCCCACCAAGTTCTCCCAGTTAAAGCGTGGTGCCCGCCATCTTCCTTCCTGTCTGCTCTGACCCTACTGGGCGATGTCTGGGGTTGATTATTGTGTTGCCAGTGAAGCCACGAGAGTGGGAAGGCTGGCTGCTGTCACCAATATTCCTGCCAACGGAGCTCTTTCCTGGAGGGGCTGGTGCCGCTTGTTCCTGGCACTGCTGAAGCTCTCCATGCCAACGCCTGAGTTAGTTATTCATTTGTTTATTCAGTGAATAGCTATAATCACTGATAACTGACTCTATACCAGGCTCTGTGCTGGGCACTGGGATACAGTGATTGGTTCGAACTCTGGCTCTCACCTCGCCCTTATGGAGCTTAGACTCTGATGTTAGATGTTCTCCGGAAATAAGCAATGCGAACAAAAGAAGATTTGTGGAATTGGGGTTGATTGGAAAGATAGATAAGGGGCCCCACAAGCTGCACGGAAGATTTTAGTCTTTATTCTAAAAGCAGTGGAAATCTTTGGAAAGTTTTAATCCAGAGGGTGAGGTGACCAGTTTGGGGTTTTAGATGAACACTCTGGCATGACGTGTAAATGGCATTCTGACTCAGAGCGGAATTGCAGGTTACAAGAAAGACAAATGGAAATGGAGAGAGCGGTAGGAGGCTGTTGCGGGGTGCAGGAGACACAGCGGGGGCAGGGACGGGGCTGTGGCCGTGATGGGGAGGCAGGAGGCCACCCCTGCCAGGGCAGCAAGCACTTCAGTGGAGCCCATGTTGACCAAGCACCAGAAGCCACATTTGTTTGGTCCCAATCCAAGGAGATTCTATTTCCCTGTTGTCGCCATTTTGTTGTCTGAGGTCTCAGCCCCAAAGGAGCTCTGACCGCCACTACAAATGTGTCATTCCAGTGTGTGCCTTCCAGGTCAGCCCACCAGCCTCCGGATGTGCCCAGGAAGGCTGGAATCCAGACATGAACAGAGTCCGGGCTTCAGCCAGCGCGCTCCAGGTGGGATGCTCATACTTAAGGAATTGGCTGTTACCAGAGAGTGACTGTGAGGGAAAATAAGCCATGTTTTGGAGGCACAAGAAAATTTCAGAATCACCATTTGGTAACCTTTCCATTACATATAACTAGACAGTTAAGTAGCTACATTGCAGGACACTACAAGTGGGGTGGTGGCCCACAGTTTCTGCCTGGAAGCGGTCATCTGGCTGGAAGGGCCTGAGGGTACATTTGTGTAACACGTTGTATAGAAGTTTGAGGAAATGCCTGTTGCCCATATTATTTTGTAAAATGGAGAAGCTGATGGGAATGCCGGAGCTGGACTAAAACACGGGTGCATACACACACACGCACACACACACACCCCTTCCCCGTGCCCAGGCGTCCTGCTTGGGACCCTATGATGATAAATGCTAAAATAGCTCTCTGGAACGTACGGACACCAAGGGGGAAAGTGGGGGAGGGGAGGTGGGATGAACTGGGAGACTGGGATTGACATATATACACTAATATGTATAAAACAGATAATTAATAAAAATGACAAATTAATTAATTAATTAAATAAAATAGCACTCCACAGTTGCTTTAAAAGCACGGGAACCTAATCTCCTGGGACGGTCCATTGAAAGTCAGAAAGTTTCTAGAAATATTTATTCTTATCCACTTGGGGGAGAGTCTAAGCCCCTCCATGTTTAGATGACAGAAGATATTTCCGTCGTCTTCATTTTCATCTACTTTTCTACCCAAGCACCTGTTTCCAAAGACCTGGTTCCTCAACAGCGGTTGCCATAAACTAGGCCAGCAGGGGGCACACAAGCGCAATCATCGCGCAGGTAAACATACCGCTTGCAATTTCACTTTTGGCCACAATTCTCTCCCGCCTCTGCAAGATACAAATTCAGGGGAGAAGGACAGTGGAGTTAGGTTATACATGGACTTAGAAAAATGTGCAGAATCCTGAAAAGCAATACAAGTCCTTTTCACTCTTGGAACTGAACGCAATAATATAGCACCTCTTAATTGTTAAAAAAAATCAGAAGTCACCTAAAGCTTCCAGAACCACTATTTTACAAGTTGACCAGAGAAATAACTTTAAAAAGGAAGAAAGAAAAAAAAGAAAGAAAATATTTGCTATGACTCCCAGCCGACTCAAAGAGCACACATTTGGGAGAGATGATAAAATACTCGTAAATACCAGATTCCTTTCTGAACGCTTGAAAAGGCAATGAAAGAGATGAGAAGGCAAAAATGGCACTTAAGCAATAAACACTTTCAAGTAAACGTATCTGTTTTGGTACACACTCCATTCCCCGTTGGCATCTGAGTGTGGCTCTTAATTCAAGAGGTTTAACCTACTCCAGGGAAAACAGATAAAAAAGAATCCAGCACAGTGCTTGAAGATCTTCACGTTTATAGACTGGTGTGAACTCTCTCCCCTACAAACTGTAATTTGGGTGGCTTTCCTTCAGAACTATTAGGGCATCTTCATGGAGCCAGGGTAATTCTCAGTTATACTAATGGTGCGCTTGATGTTACTGTAAATAAGATAAATGAAAGCAAACTTGTCTGAGCAGATGCAGCTAATAACAGAGGCATAGAGGCGTAATATGGTAGGAACAGAAATGTTCAACAGTAGAAAATAAGAGCCCAGGGCATCTCGATGAGCAGTTAGTGTGTGGTCATGCAGGGAAAGGATGCAGCCATCTGACCGTCTTGCCCACATTGCCATGTCCGGCACAGCCAACTCTTCAAAGGGTTAGAGTCACAACCAGTGAAAGGGAAACCCTCTTGGGTTTCAGGCCTCCACTTCCAGAAAACCTTAAGAAATTTCTAGTGGAGGCATAAAGAGAAAGCTCTTGAATTCTAGGGCACTGAAAGGGATCTGGAGAGTGAGGCCCTAATATCCACCCAGATTCAGGGGAAATGACACATTTGTCTATTTCAGCCTCAAATCTTAGAGACCAAAGAAAATCTAAACCAGATAGGTGTGGCTTACAGCGTGGCCCCATCGAACTAGCTTGTGTGTCCCCTCCCGCTCTGTCGATGTGGTTGATGTCATGCATTTTCTCCCTGTCCACACTTGTAGGAGAAAGCTCTGGAAAACTCAGCTCAGCACTCCCTCCAGAGAGTTCTTGAAGAGGAGGGGAAAGATGGACCCATAATTTGGGCAGATATTTTAGTTTGGGGCGTAGAAATATAATGGGAAGGAAAGGAAAGGCGCAATAGAAAAACGTTTGGACTCTAGTCCTCAAAATGTTAAGATTCTGCCTTCAAATCCCATCATAGAAATGAGCCTGAGCGAGGGCACCATTCCGTGTGGGCAGCTGTTTGCACCCCAGAGTCCTGACTGTATCGACAGGACGTGGTCCATGTAGTCCTGGCCACCACACCTAGTCCCCTCTTGCAAGACTGATTAGCTTGGAGTCTCTATGAAGATGACAAATGCACTCGTAGATCACTGGACCCACGCCCAGAAAGTCAGCGCTACGTGCATTTTACCGCACAGAAACTAAACTGGAAATATAACAAACTAAAAGATTTTGATATATACAGCTAGTTCCTCCTCATAAAGGAATTGGCAGAATCGTAGAGGCTTGCAGGAATTCTTCTCCTGATGTCTTCCGAGGGCCTGTGTTGTTCTCTTCTTGGTCTCTTCTGCGCAGCTGGCTCCTTGTTCTACTTGCAACCCTAGGAATGGCGGCCAGTGTGGTAGCTGGTTTTCTGGCACCTTGCATCCCGGGCAAGCATCTGTCTGTGCTCCTTGGTTGTCTCTGCAGCAAGTGCTGCTGCACCTCCATGGAAAGACGGGTATTTCAAAATCCTTAGGGGTGAAAGAACTTCCTGATAAAAGTTTAGGTTGAAAATGGTTTTCTCTCCTGAAATCACAACATTTTCAATGTAACACCATAGAAATTTTCTTCCGCTCAACCCCCGACTGGACCTGCTGGGGGATGGAGTGGGGAGGACAATGCCATTGAGGGTTTCATGCTCAGTATTGGACAGGCCAGGGTTTCCCCAGAGCTGCCCAGGTGCTGGAGAACTCATCAAATCTAAAGGGGGGGGGGCCACCTCTGTGTATTCTGACTCCTCGGGTCCAGAAGGGGCCCTGGAAAGTTCCCGGAAGGAGCTCACGGGGGGGTTCTGACCATCAGGCAATTCGGGAAGCCACAGGTGATCGCTGTGCCCACATCCCCTAGAAGGGCTCTGGGCTGCAGCTGTAGATGGAGTGTCTGCAGCTCTGGAAATCCTGCCACCTGGCAGTAGAGACCCAAGTGACAAATTATATCATGGAGTATTTATCTAGCTTGACTCTAGTTCTATAACGTAGAAGGTGTGGAAACAGAGTGTAACTTCTGAAAAAAAAAAACTTTCATTGCAAAGCCCAAGATTCTCTCTGGGAAGTTTGCCTACTTTTCGGCTTGAGACTGGTTTTTAGCAAGGGGGCCGTTTGTGAAGGATGGCCTTGTGAGAAAATGAAAATCAAAAATGGACCCGCACGTGGAAGCAGAGAGAGGGAAGGAGAGAAGCCGTGGGTGTCGAGATACAGCTGGTAGAAACCATCTCAGGCTTCACCCTGACAAATTCCTAACTCTGACTGTGCTTTGCTTCAAGTATTTTGGCCCAGACGCCAACAGCTGGTCTCAGGAGGCTATTGAAATGTAAATTAATTTAAATGAAAGGAAACTGCAAATTTGGTTGCTCAGTTCCACCCGCCACATTTCAAGTACTCCCCGAGCAACGTCATCAGTGGCTACTGCATTGAACAAGCAGGTAAAGGACATTTCCATCCTGACAGAAAATTCTATTGGACAGCACTGGCTGGCGTGGATGTAAGTGCTTGGAGGAGGAACAGGGCGCCTTGGCAGTGTGACATCTCTGAAGTGATGGTTATTCCCGACCTTGGTGGAGCTTAGTGTCAGGGGAGAATGGCGCTCTGGTTCCAGCTGAAGCCAGCAGCCCTTGATTATGGGACAAAAAGAAATGTGCACCATCGGAACACCTCTGCTGGTCTGCGCTCTTCTGAGATCGTTCAGTTGTTAATTTCCCAACTCTCAGAAACTCTAGCCAATACTTTGTATATAGTCAGAGAAGCAGGTGGAATCCTGGAACGTTTCTTTGTGTTCCCCTTTTCCTCCAGAACCGTAGTTGGAGGGATGTCTCTGACTCGGGTGTTGAGTGTCTGCTGAGTCGTCTGGAAGGACCCTTGAAGGAGGCCTGCTGTTCAGCCAAGGAGGAGGCTGGAATGTTCCCTTCGTCCCACCGTCTTCTCATGACTGGTGGGGAGCAGATGTCTGAGATCGGCCTTAAGAATCAGGGTGTTTCTATGGGGAGTGAGGTGGAGGGTTGGGAATGGAAAAAAGGAAAAAAGAAATGCAGACGAGGGTGCTGTAAGATGTACTGTTTGATCCTATATCCAAAAAGGGCTGGGAACCGAGCTGAGTTTTGCATTATTTCCTGAAGGTGGAGATGTTGGAGCTTGGATGGGCTCCGTGGCTGTGATCAGGGAAGGCCCAGCCTTTCCATAAATTCAATCTCCCAAGTAAAGATAGAAAGGCCCTGTGTTGTTGGCTGGATCGTGAGATAGCGGTGGGTAACACTTTCTTTAAAAAAGTACTCATTCAAATTCTTAGAATGGATAAACCACATTCCAAGATGATGGAGACATTGCTCTGAGGGGAGAGTTGTAGAGAAGCTATTTGGCAAAAATCTGTTTTATAAACGATTTACACCTCTTGATACATTGCATTAGAAAATAATGAGTGATTTATAGCCAAAACTTCCTTTGGCCGCTTTAAATGGTCTAGCTCTTCCAACTTGCCTCACGGACTCTGGCTCAGCTCGGCAATTAATCGATACCCCTTTATTGAGTGCCTGGTAAATGCCAAATGGAACCAATGTTTCTCAGCTCAGAATGTCATGGGTATAAAATCTCCGATAGCCTGAACTCTGATTCTTCCTCGCACTTAGAAAGGCTCCTCTCTTTTTCTCTCCTTTCCCCGAGGTGTCCTCTGCTTCCTACTTCAAGAGCATGGTGTCTGGCATTTGAGTATTTGTTAAAGAAGTGAAAGAACTAGAAGATCACACTGACAGCAAGTCCCAGATCATAGTCAGTAAAATGCATGTCGAGTATGGTGGTCCAGACGTTACAGAGGATCGGGCTTCTTCATAATAACACCTTATATTTGGTCGTGCTCTCCACTCTGGCAAACTCTTTCACACCAGTGTAATTTCATTTGATTCGCTGTTAGACCTTAGATAACGTGATTAGCCTTTAGATGCCTTCATTTTTCATCCATGGCCCAAAAAAAACCCATATGCAATGGATATACCATTATCTTTTCATCAAGATGCTGTATGAGTTATTATTGAGTAATTCCCCAGAATATTGTAAGAAGTCCATCTGAATATAAAAGGAGTGCCATTACTTTGGAAGTTTTTAAAGCCTATTTGTTATGGTCTACATGGGAAAAGCTGCCCCAATAAATTAGTATAACTCTAATACATACGTCGTTACCGCTGATGGGGATTTGGCAGAATGTGAGAAATCTGGGCTTTACAATCCTGCTGAGATGATCCCGAACGCAAGCCATACAACAGATCTGCCTATTTTGTAGCCAGCGGATTTCCTATACCTCCAGACCTCCGCCTAAGTGTTTTCCCAAGTAGGTTGCATGGTCTGCCTTTGTGCACTTGCGTTTTATTCCCTAGGTTGCACATACATTTCTTCAGGGCAGAGGTTACGGGATGCCCAACCGCTTACCAGCTGTGGGAGCTTGGAAAGTCACTCACCTCTCTGACTTGAAGTGTCCTTGTGTCTCAAATAAAAATTACTATGCTTACCTCCCGGAGAAAAAGTAAGAATCAAATCAATGTCTGTGCAACGTGAGCAGTACAGTGCCTGGCGTGTAAAAGTACTCAGTAAAGGTAACTATGAATTTCCTTTCTCGTTCATTCCTCGGTGCCTATAGAAACACCAGGAACTTGGAAGGTAACAAGCAATGCTTAGTGATTTGAGTACAATGGTCCTTCCATGGCGTTAACAACCTTGATCTTTCTTTCATTGATCTTTGTGCCCATTTCTATAAAGTAAGGTGGTTGAAAGTGTATAATGAAAATGTGTAGTTTTCTTTAGTGGGTTGGGAAGATTCTTGGTAAATTAAATATTAAACGTTGCTCTCTTCGTTGTTAACATCACAAAGCCAAAATAAAGACAACTGGGGTAGGACGTTGATTTAAAACTCCTCAATTTCATCAATTTACATATCTAAGCCTGATTTAATCGAGTAAAAAACAATAGCAATGTCCTGAGTGCTTCATTTCAGCAAAGAGACACGATTTTAAAAATGAAACTCTTATACTCAATAATCTAGAAGAGAGACCTGTCTTTGGTAGCATTGTCTGGCAAGCACCTTGCCTCTTGGTGAGAATGCCAGGATTCCAAAGCTAGATTTTTCACCGGATACCAGCATTTCTACGAGAAAAACTGTGTAGGAGATCACATGTGGGGAGAGGGAGAGCAACGAGCCCCAGAACCTCTAGGCGTCTCTGGGAGAATTGCTTTCGCGCTGTCATAGTCAACGTTCCGACAATGCATCTCTTTGCATCTCTTCCAGAAGTCTTTCTGTGGTAGTGCTCACATCCCTCACAGCAAACATTTTGAAGAGCAAAATGATTTACCGTCATTTCAGTGTTGCTAAGGGGGAGGGGAGGTGTCCAGCTATTTATCGCTGGGGTTTTTCCTCCCACGCCCTGGCCCCCGTGGATCCTCACCATTTCCTCGGGGAGCCACGGAGCCCTCATCTTCTGGGTCTGTTAGGCAAGTTCTGATGCCAGAAATTCCAGCTCCTGGACTGAAGATTTCCACACAAATATTGCCAGGGATGGGCAAAGCTGATGGACCACTCTATTTGGGGGAGTTTGCAGTTTCATTAAAGAAGAGCTGTAGAGGGACTTCTCTGGTGGCACAGTGGTTAAGAATCTGCCTGCCAATGAGGGGACACGGGTTTGAGCCCTGGTCCAGGAAGGTTCCGCATGCTGCAGAACAGCTAAGCTCGTGCACCACAACTACTGAGCCTGAGCTCTAGAGCCCCCGAGCCAAAACTGCTGAGCCCGCACGTCTAGAGCCCATGCTCCGCAACAAGAGAAGCCACCGCAATGAGAAGCCCGCGCACCGCCACGAAGAGTAGCCCCTGCTCACCACAGCTAGGGAAAAGTCCACACGCAGCAACGAAGACCCAGCACAGACAAAAATAAAATTAATTAATTAATTAAAAAAAAGAAAAAGAAGAGCTGTGGAAAGATGGCTAGTTGTGACATGTTTAGTTGGTGATGCAAGAATAAGCCTGTGTTGGATGGTCTTTGCCCATGGACACACCTTAACATATACATTAACTTTCCCTTCTGCTTTCCATTCTGCATTAACTGCACCTCCATACGCCAGTTTCAGATCTGTAAAATGCAATGATTATGGGACCTGCCTGCTAGGGTTTTGTGGAGGATAAATGAGGCAATTCATGTGACCAGCATGTAGTAAGTAAATGCTCAAGAAATGTTGGTTGTTATCATCACTATCGATTTAGAGGTGTTTGATACTGAACAACAGTTGGAGGAAAGAAGCATCCTTTCTGAAGGAGGTTACTTTTTGTTGCTTACTTTATAGGTGATCACCTTACATTTAAATTCTCACGATTTGACCCAAATTTCCTAAATGGACCTGAGAAACAGCAAGAACGACCCATGATGTGGTACAACTCTTTTGGTCTCTCACCAGCATCAATCCTTTTAGGTTATATTTTAATCATTGGCTCAAATAGGTACCAAAAACTGAATTTTTAAAAATTGAGGGAGCTTAAAATAGTGGATCGCATTTAAATGGGCAGCTGCTGTGGATTTGAGGCAATGTTTAAAGGAATTGATTTTACCAGACTGAAAATAAAAGAGAAACAGCAATTTACACAGCGCTCTTTGTTATTTGAATCAATAGCCCTTTTCCCATGAAGAGCCAACTTTTTGTCTGGTATTCAGAACGCAGTTTACCTCCTTGCAATTTTGTTATTAGACCATCAATGTAATATTTGTGTGTTTTGAAAGTTTCTTTCTCCGATTCCTCTTCCACCCCCATATTTGCAATTCTTTCTCTGTGCCAGAAACTTGGCATTTATTCCTTGTGGGGGAGTTGACATATGCTATAAAAATATGTTTCTCCAATTAACCTTTTCATAAGAAATCTCAGGAGTAGAGCACAGCATTTTCTGATAAGGAAATTGACATCTATACCGTTGCTAGAAGGAGCCACACAACAAAAAAGGGAGGTGGCAGGAATAATTGTGTTTGGAGAGAGTGATAACGACATTTGCTTTATTGACCTTGATGTTTAAGGCTCTAAGTGTCTGCATGCATCTCACTACTTCATTTCGTGCTCCCAACGCTGCTCTGGGGTATGTGCTACTCTCTATAGTTTACTTCTATGGAAATTGAGGCTCAGGGAGATTAAATATTCGGGGTCATATTTATTAAACATCTGACTGGAATTTGAACCCAGATCAGTTTGACCCTGAAGACACATCCACCGTGTTACATTACCTCTCATATAGTCCAATTTGGGTTTAATTGGATATTTACTAGATATTGGATATTATTGGATGGTTTAATTAATGGCATTAATTAAAATTTTTTGAGTCAAAGAAATTTTGAGAAAAAAAATATCCATTTCTTTCTCTTTCAGTAACTCAGCAGCCAAGAAGTCTTTTCTGTTGGAGCTTCTGATCAGGAGTGGGGAAATTGTGGAACTTCCAGGCTCAACAGTTATTCCAGAAGGAATTGTAGATGTGAACAATGTTTCACTCCACTGTCACAGTGAAATGGTTAAACGTTCGAGATTTCCCGTAGGTAAGCCATCTGTGACTCGAAGAAGTGTCTCAAGGTCTGTGATTGGACACCGAGGGCCCGTGATGGCAAGGGCAGTGTTTCCAAGACGACCTCTGTGAACCTTAGAGGGCAGGGCTTGGGTTTGTGCTGGAACAGGAAGGGGGCGGTGCCTTTCTTAAAAAAGCTAGACCCTGAATGCAGTAAGTGATGTGACTTATAAGAATTATGTTGGTTCGCGATCAGGGGTCTGTGGACCCCCGTGAGGTCCACAGTTGGAATTCAGAGCATCTATGAACTTGAATGAGAAAAAAAATTCTATCATTTTTTGCAAATCTCTGACTAAAATTTGGCATTTCCGAATACAGACAACAAACCACACTGGTATCAATAGTAACCATGACTTTGTCATCAATAGAAATCAGATATTTTCACACCATGTTACACTTGTTGCAGAGATAACAAACTACCATTTATGCTCATGACTACCTTAAAATTAGAGGGATTACAGATCAACCCTAGATCCCGTGATTGAATGCCCTAAGCATTAAGTTCACGTATGATCATAAAACACATTTGGTTTTTAAAATATTTTGATACTGTATTTTAAGGTATTGGATCCCTTCCTAATTCTCTGAGTTTTATTTTATGCATTTAAAACATGATTCTGAGATGGTTTTCAATAAAATGAAGTAGAGATCTCAGCTTTAGAAACAAGTAACAAAAATACACGTTTAAAATAACTCCCTTGACACAATTTGTTTGGCGATCTTTGGACTTCATTCATTTTAACTCAGCATTTCTTCAAGTTCCACCCATGTACCTGTTTTAACTAAAATCTGTAACAAATTTCAGAATCTGTGTCCATTAAATTTTTTTCATTAATCACTATTTTGTATTGTGATGATTAAATAAACAACATTTTGACATTTGCATCTATCTTACAGAAAAAATTTTCTTTGTCACAGTGTGTTCTCCACAACTCCAGGTATTCTGGAAAGGGGGCTGGGGTGCGGGGCACATGTGAAAAGGCAGAGTCGTGCTGAGGCAGAGTTACCCTGCGCGGGTCTTCACGCGATGTTGTGATCCCAGCCCTCCTGGAGAGCTGGCATCCTTCTTTAGGGTCCCTCAAACTGTAATAGCAAGTGATCCCCAAAATAACCCCCAAATAGCCTCCCCACCAGCCTGACACATTGCCTGAAATCTCCACTATCAATCTGACTTGGGATCCAGGTATCATGGTTTTAGAGCCTCGGCTTCAAAAAACCAAATGCAGGAAAGATGTACTGTTTCTCGTATTTTCATAGACTATAAGATGCTTCTTCAATCCTCCTCTCTTCCTGTATAAATCCTTCCCCCCTTTACCCACTGAGTAAGACAGATTCCTGCGGAAGAGGTCAATCGGCCTTGCTGTGAAGAGCAAGAAATAGAAAACATCACAGCTTCTCTGTGCTCGTTCACATGGAGATGTCGTGATGTGCGGGGTTTTTTTTTCTCCTTTTGCTGAATCCCTGATTATGTGGCTCAGTCCAGGCCCCAGCCTATGAACTCCTGGTGGTGGTCATTCTCCTTGTGGATTTCCTCTTACTGGGTAAGTTTCGGTGTCACTCTGATCAGAAAGGAAGATCAGAATGGTTTGTTGGTTTATTCTACCAGCATTTCCCAGCCCAGCAGAGATCCCTGGGCTAATGTGCAATTTCCAGGAAGCCTGGATTATAATGGAAATATCTTTCCCAAGAGGGGCAGATGCATTGACCCCTTACTGACAGGGTGACGGTACATCCTGGATGCCTGGCAGAGTCACAGCCCACTCGATGTCCCTGTGTCGTATGTTCAGTTGTTGGTAATGACAGTCACGCAGGCCAGTTTAGGGATGGAACAGAAGAAGTGGACAGTGACAGAAACTCAGTGCATGTGGAGCAAAGGGCCAGGAAAGAGTTGACTATAATTAGAGGTATCACTGATTAGAAGACAGTTGATAAAAACGCCGGGTGCCCTTGGGTGGGTGCTGTACAGGTGAGAGTGAAGGACAAAAAAAGAGGAGGGACCAAAACTAACTGGACTCCCTCCCAGGTTCCCTGATGGCCAGGACTACCTTGATGATCGAAATGTGCAAACTCTGATTTTAAGATCCCCTTCCGTACTGGAGCCAGATTTTGCAAACCTTCATCTGTGGGTGGGCCTGGAAGTGACTTTACAGACGTCGTTCCCACAGGAGAAGGTAGAACTCTTTAATCCAGAATTTTTGTTTTTGTCTGCTCTCCCTTTCTTCCCTGTGCTCCATTTCCCATCCTGCAATCCACATGTGTGTAACTCAGGGCTGGGTTGGTGGTGCTCTCTCATTAAAAAGAAGCCCCCAGACCATGCATCACCAAGGAGAATGAAAAACCGAAGCCATCAGTGGTTCGGTAATCCACACTTATTGTTATTTTGTATTTTGAGCATCACCTTTTCCACTTACAAACAGTTATATTATTAAAAAGATATTTTCCGAAGATAGTAACCTTGGCAGTAGTTGTCAAGGCTAATAGTTTGACATTTCAGATCACCCACAACTAATCAACTGAACATGGCAACACATTTGAAAAACCCATTATAGGCAGAAGGCCCTGAAGTAATATGTCAACTCTCGCACTAACAGCTGTTATGTAAACGGGCTGATTTTTCTCTGCTGGATGGTCACATGGTTGAAGGAAGAGTGGCTTTGAAGGACGAGTGCATATAGCTGCGAAAGGAGATTGTGTTACTGAATGCCATATATTTATGGGGAAAAAGTCCCTATCGCTGATGATAAAAACACTCAGTCATCTCTCACAAATGCTTCTAGGGATGTTTTTCTCTTCTAAACATAACACTCCCCAAAGGGCGTGGAGGGCTGTTTCACCATTATTGCCTTCCTATTGGGGAAATGATCTTTAGGACTCAGCCTCCGAGGGCTGTTGTCCAAGATTTTCCTGAAAGATAAGGGGGGGAAAAAAAAAAGCCAGCAGCTTCAGGTTTCAAAAACTCCCAAGTCGAGATGGACAAATAAAGAAGGGAACTAATTTTGTTTCTGTAATTCCTATAGATTTTCAAGTTGTTTTAAGTATTTGAAGAACCTCGTTCTGAGGACAGTTCTTTTTATCTCTGAGCCTTAGGCTAGATTTATTACTGAGTGATCTTAAAGCTCTTTGTGTTTTTTGAAAAACAAAATAAGTCCAAGAGTACTTATAAATTGCTCCAAAACGACACAGAAAGGTTGAAAATAAAGGGCTGGAAAAGATATTCTGGGTAAGTACTAAGCCAAAGAGAGCTGGTAGCTGTATTCATAGCAGACAAAAGTAGAATTTAGGGTAAAAAGAGGTAATACAGGAAAAGAGACATGACAGATTTCGTAAAGGAAATATCCTTACGTATGATAAAGCATTCATAAACCTAACCATTTCACCTTGATGTATATAAAGCAGAGGCTGACCAAGGAGCATGGGTAAATAAATTTACAAATATAATGGGGGATTGTAACCCAAGTCTCAGAAGCAGAGAAATTAAAGCAAACTGAAAATTGTTCAGGATAACACAAAAGAATAGTGCCAATCCACTTGATCTAAGAGATGTATTTAGATGTCTTGACCTTGACCCTATGGAGAAGATGTTTTTTTTTTTAAAACATTCACAGAATATTTTCTTTTTTTAATTTATTTGTTTATTTTTTATATTTATTTTTGGCTGTGTTGGGTCTTCGTTTCTGTGCGAGGGCTATCTCCAGTTGTGGTGAGCGGGGGGGCCACTCTTCATCACGGTGCGCGGGCCTCTCACTGTTTCGGCCTCTCCCCTTGCAGAGCACAGGCTCCAGATGTGCAGGCTCAGTAGTTGTGGTGCATGGGCCTAGCCGCTCCGCGGCATGTGGGATCTTCCTGGACCGGGGCACGAACCCACGCCCCCTGCATCGGCAGGTGGATTCTTAACCACTGTGCCACCAGGGAAGCCCCATTCACAAAATATTTAAGTGAAGAAATTCTTAGCTAACCTCAAAGAGTTGATAGGTTAGAAGCCTGTTCTCTGACTAAAATGAAACTTAGTTAGAAATTAATACTAAAAAGACAGCCAAAACACCTTTCACTTTTTGGAAACTGAAAACACCCACCTGAAAAATTCATGGGTTAAAGAAAAAAAAATAGTGAAAAATTTCCCAAAAATATCTAGACCCAAATGACCAAAACACTACAGGTCAACGTATGTGTGGCAGAGCTAAATTATACTGAGAAGAAAAATTTTAATCTTCAGTGCAGTTATTAGAAAATGAGGGGGACTTCCCTGGTGGTCCAGTGGCTAAGACTCTGCACTCCCAATGCAGGGGGCCCGGGTTCAACCCCTGGTCAGGGTACTAGATCCCACACGCCACAACTAAAGATTCTGCATGCTGTAACTAAGACCCAGTGCAGCCAAATAAATAAATATTTTAAAAATAAATAGAAAATGAGGAAGTAAGTCCACCATGTGAGGACAGTGAGAAGGCACCAACTAAGAACTAGGAAAAGGGCTCCCACCAGAACACAACCATGCTGGTGTCTGGCTCTTGGATCTCCCAGCCTCTGGAACTGTGAGAAATAAAATTTTGTTGTTTTAGGGAGGAAGGAAAGAAGGGAGGAAGAAAGAAAGAAGGGAGGAAGACGTAAGAAGGGAAGAAGGGAGGAAGACGTAAGTCGTAAGAGAAAGAACGGCATGAAGGTAGAGAATCACAGTAGAAAGAGCGATTAATAAAACAGAAGAAAACAGAAAATGACTCATTTTTCTATGGAAATTTTGGTTACCCACCAATGGTTTATGATAAACACTTTATTTAAAAAACACATGTTCAAACCACTAACAGTGTCTTTTCAAAATGGACAGCATTTCAGTTTGTTCAATCAGAAAGAAGTTGTGCTGAGCCCACGTTGCAAGCACACCGCCTCTCACCTGTCATGATGTCAAGATCTCAGGTAAAGGTGGAGGGCGGGGAGGCTGGCGGCTCTGGCACCGGCCTGGTTTGCTCATGCGGGTCCAGCTAGGCGAGCACTATTGACCGCATTTGGTGGCCTGGGCTGTGGCCGCTGTTGCCACAGTCAGAGTCGGAAAGTTCCTTGTTTACTATTGAACATTCTTCATGTCAGCGAGGCTCTTAGCCCAATCAGGACGATCTCTCTCAGTCTTCTGGTCCTTAGAGACTTTAACATCACAGACTGCACTTGAGAGCTCTCTTGGTACTGTTGAATCGAGGTTGGTAGTCCCTTGCCATGCCGTTTGACCGTGGTTTCGATTATTCTGGCCAGCACCCACGCTCAATCTGAGAGCCTGAATTTTGTGCCCAATTAAACACAGAATTAAAAGCCCAGAAGGGCACATCCACTATCAAAATTGGGCCTTTTCACACCCTACGCTCGCTTAGAAAACCTTTCCTAGGCGACTAATAAACCTCAGTACGGCTGTCCTTCCAGCCATGTGCTGGGGCTCTGTTGGCAGCGAAACGTTTACAAGTCTGAACAGAATGCAAATTAGCTCAGTTCCTAAAGACTAATTGAAAACCAGGTAAGTCAGGATTGATTTTCTGAATTAGCAGCCTTTCTTACAGCTTTGGAAATCTCCTTAACTTTAAGTCAGGTCAAAAGTGGTTCTTGGGTCAGGAGAAGGCAGTAAGACAGGACACAAAGTAGAATCCTCTCTGATGCCACGATTTTTTCTTTGTTGCCATTTTCCTATTTAAATATGTTCTATTTATATAATATATAGAATGTAGAGCGAAATGTATTGAACTTTCATATTTGGCCACAATAAAAATGTGTTCCTTAATACATCAGGCTGAAAAAGTAATAAAACTCAAAGTGTTAGAAAAAGATCATCAAAACTAGCTATTATTTTTGCAAACACAGTGAAGCAGATCTGACTACATTACAAGCAAATTGGGGTAGGGAAATACCATTTCATCTGTATCAGAAGAATAAGAAATGTATGTATTTGGGTATGGAGACACTGAAAAAATTTAGAGACTCTTGTATTTATGCCAGAAGTTCTGCTTCACTTGTGGCTCAGCACCGGCCTCTCTATTCCCTCCTCTCAAACTCAATCAATCACCTGTATGAAGTATCTCATATCGTGTGTTTTGGTGGAGAGTTGAGGGTGGGTGGTAAGAATCAGCCGAGTAGGGAAAACTCCTGTTCTCTGCCCTCCAGGCACAAACTGAAGGCATCCCAGGGAATCAAGCCGCCATGTTCCTTGGTAGGTTAAGACACGTCTGCTTCCGAAACCCAAACAAAGAGATCCAAGCTCATTGCAATCTTAGAAAACAGAGGTTCTGGTTGTCCCTTAGTTGAACAAATGTAATCAAGGAGCCTGAGAATTTGAGGCCATTCCACATCATCTTCTCTTAGCCGTTCTTTTTTTTTTTTTTTTTTTTGCAGTACTCGGGCCTCTCACTGTTGTGGCCTCTCCTGTTGCGGAGCACAGGCTCCAGACACGCAAGCTCAGCGGCCATGGCTCACAGGCCCAGCCGCTCCACGGCATGTGGGATCTTCCCGGACCGGAGCTCGAACCCGTGTCCCCTGCATCGGCAGACGGACTCTCAACCACTGCGCCACCAGGGAAGCCCTCTCTTAGCCATTCTTGATGGTAGTTTATGTTAGGATCCACTGCAGAACAATACTAGAAGGGACACCGTGTTTCATGTCTACCAAGATATATGCACCTGCCAATTCAAAAGGTGGTGCTGAGAATCACCACGAACAGTACATTTATTGCTTAATCTCCTGGTCTCATGATTCTTTTGGACAAGACCCTGGGCTTGTAAAGCTTGGGAATCAGGAACTCTGGGGGCTGGCCATGCTTCTACCACTAATTAAATGTCTGATCTCTCTGAACCATAATTTTCTCACCTGTAAAGTAAGGAGGTTAAGTCAATGTCTTCCCAAAGTTCCTTTTCTCTCTAACAAGTTACACGTTGTTGCTCTCTAAAATTCACTCTGTTGTAGGTTGAAACTTCTCCTCCATTTTGAAGGCTAATTTTTTAAAGCAAACACTACATGATAGCAAATAAAAACCCTGAACTCTGAGCTCAGTCAGACACAAATTTGAATTCCTACTCTGCTGTGTGACCTCAAGCAAATTACTGTCCCACTCTGAGCTTCAGTTTTTTCATCTTCAGGAAAGAGATAATAATATCTACCTTGCAGTTTATTCAAGAACAAAAATGGGGCAATGTATGTAAAGATCAGTGCCTTGTATGTAGTAAACACTCAGGAGATCATAGGTATTATTATTGTTATTATTTTCTTGGCTAAGACTTGCCATTGCCTTTTGCCCTAACTGTACAAATTTTATGTAAAAACACTGGTGAGGCTGACTGCAAGCTCACTAAGCCAGTTTTTTCTTCTTCCTGAGCACAGCTATCCTTCATTTCCCAGCATCCCTTGCAGTTACATGCACACATTCTGCCAACGGGATGTGAGTGGAAACCTCCCACTATAAACAGCCATGCTTTTTCTTCTTTTTCTAACTTGGTGCAACTTTGGAAGCCACGTGTGGAAGATAGCAAAGCCAAGGGATTGAAGGATCCTGGGCCTTAGGCTTAATGCTTGAAGAAGAGGTGCCTTGATGGTCAGAGACTCTCTTTGGACTTTGTGCATGAGGGGACAAACTTCTGTAGTCTTTGAGCCATCTTTTAATTTCTTTATTATAACAGCTAGCTTTGTCTAGAGAGAAAAGCCATGATAAAAATATATATTTTTTAAAAAGTATGAAAAGAATGGCTCCTTGTTTTTACCTGAATTTGAAGGAATCTTTGCTCTTTCAAAGTCAATTTCAACAACATTTATTGATGGCTTCTGCTGTTCGGAGGTGGGAGGAAGTACATGGAGGTTGAAGAATAGCACTTATCATATATGGGAAATCCAGGTAGGCAGCGGGCGACCATTGGCGGAAACTCACATGTTACAAAGCTTTAGATTTAGCCTCTTGAGGTTAACTCCAAATGAGGCTATGCACACAATCACAGAATTAACCCAACAAGATTAAAAGAAGACGGTAACCGTACAACACCCAACATGCTTTGAAACCTTGTATTGATATTCCCTAATTTATTTTCATTTTTTAACCATATCAGGAAGGCCCGGAAACGGAATAGTACTGATTGTCTTATAGTCGCTGCTCCCAAGAAGTGTCCAGCCATGAACACACACAGTTCCATTAAGTGCTACAGTAAATGTATATCACAGATACAGAAGGAGCACAGATGGGTGAAGAGAGAGATGTATTCCATTGGGGAGGTTAGTGGAGTAGACCTCCTGGAAGGGAGGGTCCTGACCCAGCTGTCAGGGATGACAAGGAACGTCCAAGGTGGGAGGGGAGTCGGGGAGTGGCATTCCTGACAAAGAACGACACTGTGGCATGGAACAGTGTTCGGAGAGTCTTCGAGGATTTAGAACAGAGTAACTTAACTAGATTTGCAATTGATAGTCATCATTTGAACAACAGTCTTAAGGATAAACTGGGGAGCAAATATATCATTGGCTAAGAGGACAGTTAGGGAGCAAATGTGATAATCTAGAACAAAATGTGACCTGCTGATCCAAGAAAGTGGCTCTGGGGTGTAAATGACAGGGCAGAATCAAGAGATCTGGGAGGCTGAAATCACCGCTCCCGAGTGGCTTTGGAGCTGAAGGAGAAGGTTCTTGGATCACCCTGAAGCTCTGGCATTAATGCTGGCTGGTAACACTCACCATGTTAGGTGAGACCAATACTCATTTCCTGACCAACAAAGGTAAAACTCAGACCTTCTCAGATCATCTCCTGTTTGGTCCCATTCCAGTCCAGTTTTTATCCAAACCAGGACACTTGGTCTCTTGTTTGAGACCTCTTTGGGCCCCATTTTCCACTGAACTAACAGAAACCCCTTGGTTTATAGGAAATGGTTATTTAGACTAAATCGAATACCAGTTGTTTTGGGGTGTGTGTGTGTGTGTGTGTGTGTGTGTGTGTGTGTGTGTGTGTTCATAGCAGGCTTAATTGTAATAACATTTATACCACATAATATAGTGCACAGAGGTTGTAATTTTCCTATCATCTAAATTGCAGGCTGAAATTGTGTTAAGGAAGGACTGTAGAGAGTGAATTACTGCTTTCAAAATGACTACTTTTAACCGACAATGTGACCGGCAGATGAATGCCGAGGATGGAAGGACATTCTGTATTTGACGTTAGTCAGTCGTACCTCTGGACTTTTTAAGTGTGCCTAGTTCAGACCATTTGCATTTTAAATGTACAACTGGCACCTGGTCTACCCAGGAAATCTTTTTTTTTTACTTAATATTGTATCACCTTTGGAAAACACTTAGTTATTTTGAAGATGTCATTTGGACAGTTCAGCCTGTCAATTTCTTTTAGACTTTCCTGCTGGCTGGGCCTGGGGTTGGTTGTAACAACCCAGAGCTGGGGTGCAAATTGGGACATAATTGACTTCTTGCACGTAGTGAAATGAGCAATGAAAAAGTCAGCATCTTAAACTCATGAGATATTTTTTTGCTTATTAAACACGGTGACATGGGGCTTCCCTGGTGGTGCAGTGGTTAAGAATCCACCTGCCAATGCAAGGGACACGGGCTCGAGCCCTGGTCTGGGAAGATCCCACATGCAGCAGAGCCACTAATCCCGTACACCACAACTACTGAGCCTGTGCTCTAGAGCCCGCGAGCCACAACTACTGAAGCCCATGTGCCACAGCTACTGAGCCCACACCCCTCGAGCCTGTGCTCTGCAACAAGAGAAGTCACCACAATGAGAAGTCCGTGCACCGCAATGAAGAGTAGCCCCCATTCGCCGCAACTAGAGAAAGCCTGCGCACAGCAACGAAGACCCAATGCAGCCAAAAATAAATAAATAAATAAAATTTTTTTAAAAAACCACGGTGACAATGAGAAACCGGTCTCCCTGGGAGCAGTCTAGGGCGTTGTGAAGGTGGGAGCTGGATTTAAATCCTGCTTCTCTGTCGACTTTACTGGCCACTGAATGACCTCAGCAAGAACGACAACCTGTCTGAGCCTCAGTTTCCCCATCTGCAACATGGTTATAATAATAAATCGAACCTTGGGAGGTTGTGGGAAGACCAAGGAGGCAGTGTCAAAATATGAGACCAGGGCGAGTCCCCAGGGCAGGGGGATGCTCTTGGCACTCTTATTGTTCTGGAGGACAGTTCAGTGTGGAAGCCCCCACTGTCAAAGCTTCCAGAGACTTCCATGCCGAAACAGATCAGAGAGAGAGAGGGAGAGAGAAGAGGCACCACGAAGGACAGGGGACCCACTGCCTCCCACCATCTCTTCATCAGCGGCGTCTCATCGTCCGCAGCCTTCCAGCCCAGAGTCCGGGGGCTTTTTCTGACTCTTCCAATTGTGTGGGTAAAACTGGCGACCAGCTGGGGCCAGCAAATCAGACATGCGGGCTCTGACAGGCTGGACATTACAGAGTCTGCAGGGAACTTTGTCACTTCTGAGCCGCTGCCCCAGGCCTCTCTTCCCCACAAACAACCGGACACTTGAACTTGGGTTTTAGCCACCTCCAGGTCCTGGACTCAAGCTCAGGCCTGCGTAGGAACAGCTCAGTGGTGGGGGCAGAGCCCAGGCCCCTTGAGAATCAGACACACCCTTGCTGGGTGTGCTGGGCATTGGGTTTGTCTGCGATGAGAAACGTGCAGAGGAAAGATGTAAAGGTGTGTCCTCCTGCCCCTTCCTGCCCTCCTTTTTCTTATCCCTCCTCGCTCCCAAGGAGTCCTCTCAAGATGGGACTTTTAACCAATGATGCTCTGAAAACTGAATAGTTTGGGGATCTCACACTGTATACAAGAATAATATCCAAAAGAATTAGAGATCTGAAAGTAAAACAATGAAGCTATACAAGCATTTGCAGAAAATCCGGTGAATTCCTATATAACCTGCAATTTTGAAAAGGCTAAATGTGCCTCATGATCCAAAGGTGATAAAGGAAAAGATTGACAAGTGTAACTATGTAAAGGAAATTTTGAAGTTTGCCTGACAGAATGCACCAGAAGCAAAGTCAAAAGATAAACTGGGAGAAAATATTTTCAACATATATCAAGACAAAGGGCTAATGTCACTCATATAGGGAGGCTTCTTCACACATAAAGGAAAAAAGAGCAAAAATTGAATAGAAAAATGGACAAAAGATATGAACAGACAACTCACAACGAGAGGATATAAAAAAGACCCTTAAATATGAGAAGAGATGCTCAATCTTATTCATACAAAGAGAAATGCAAGTTAAAATGACGCTGACCCCATTTCTCATCTGTGAAATCGGAGAACATTAAATAGCTCCACGGCACGCTCTGTTAATGAAGCTGTGGTGCAAATAGACCCTCTGAGACACGCCAGTGAGAATCCGAGTTGCTGCCGCTCTGGAGGAGGGGAACCTGGCAACGGTGAACAAAACTACACAGGCACCTGCCTTTGACCCAGCAACACCAATTCAAGGAATTTACGCTAAAGATGCAGCTTGAACAATGCAAAAGCACACGTACGTGAGATTATTCACTGCAGCATTGTTTATCGTTGCAAAGTGCTGAAACCTTCCTGGGGGCCCAATCACAGGAGAGTATTTGAATAAAGGATATACATCTCTGCAGAGGAGCAGCTATAGAAAACATTGAGGAAGATGCCTGTGACCTGCCATGGGGCAATTTCCAGGATATGCTGTTGAGTGAAGAAAGCCAAGTGCAAAGGAGTATCTGCAGCCTCCCTCCTTTGGTGTAAGAAAAAGTGGAAAATAAGAAAATGTGCATTTATGGGCAACTTTTTGTTTTTTTTTTTAGGAAGAAATACGGGGAGGGTAAACCAGAAAGTAACAAGATTAGTTACTATAGGGAACGTGTTAGAACAGGGTGGAGAGAAAGTGGGGTGAAAATGGAGAGGTGAGGATGGGGGCGGGGGGGAGTCACTTTTCTTAGAACACCTTTTGGTGTAGATTTGACTTTTGAACCATGTGAATTTTCTTTTTTTTAAAATTTATTTTATTGAAATATAGTTGATTTATAGTGTGTTCATTTCTACTGTACAGCAAAGTGATTCCATTATACATCTATGTACATTCTTTTTCAGATTCTTTTCCATTATGGTTCATTACAAGATATTGAATATAGTTCCCTGTGCTCTACAGTAGGATCTTGTTGTTTATCCATCCTATATTGCTAGCTTACATCTGCTAATCCCATACTCCCAATCCTTCCCTCTACCACCACCCCCCCATCCCCTTTGGCAACCACAGGTCTTGAACCATGTTAATTTTCACATACTCAGAAAAAATTAAATGAACAACAATATGGAAAAACAGTACAATGAAATTGTAGGGGAGGAAGACGTTTCCTTCTTCCCTTCTTGGTTCTTTGGCTGGCCAAATAATTAAGTTGACACAAAAAAAGATTAACAGGAGAAAAAAATAATTTTAATTTCACATGTACAGGCGCTCACAGAAATATGACTCAAAGAAGTGACCAAAGCAGGCAGCTTTTATACCTCTTAGACAAAGAAACAATAAATTTGTGAGGAATTGACCAGACAGAGATGTTTGGGCTGGGGCAGTGAAAAATTAGCAAAGAAGTAACAAGGTTAGTTTATGTAGCCTCTAGTGCCTGCAAACCCCGTCTCTGGTGACCAGGGTGTCTCTCTACCTCCTGGTGCAGGAGGGCACCTTTCACCTGGGAGAAATATTTCTCACTTTCATGGGGACAGAGGAAGATCAGCGTGCCCTTTCTGCACCGGCTGCTTCTTAAGTAACTTTAATTCAAAATAATCAACATGCCAATGTGGCATATTTGGGGGTGGCCTGCCCTGGACCCCATCAAAATATAAACAGAGATGAGTAGACTTTACTGTATTTTATGAATAGAGTAACCACAGTGAAGGAGGAAAGTGTTGGTCCAAACATCTTGTGGCCTGAAGTGTTTTCTTCCCAAGAAACCTCCGCAGCTCGGGAGATGGTGCTTCTGTGCAAAAAGAGCTCTGAAGGAGAGAAGGGGAAACTTGGTAGAATGGATTTTTGAAATGATCCTTCAAAGCTCTTATAGCACATGTTTTCATGGTTTCTCCACGTAGTAGAATTTGAAGTGGATTTAGTTTTATAGATAATAACCATGAGGATAAAGATCACAGCCGACACTTGGTTACTAAAGGTGAGTGATAAGATCTATATGTATATGTATATTTTTTTGATGGGGGCAAATCCAGTGGACCAGTTTGCTTGGTGCTATCATAAAATATAATCTTAAAAGAGAAGCAAGATACAAATGAATTTATTTGCAAAATAGAAATAGACTCGCAGACATAGAAAACAAACTTATGGTTATACCAAAGGGAAAGGCGGGGGAGGGAGGGATAAATTGGGAATTTGAGATTAACAGGTACATACTGCTATATATAAAATAGATAAACAACAAGGACCTACTGTATAGCACAGGGAACTATATTCAATATCTTGTAATAACCTATAATGGAAAAGAATCTGAAAAAGAATATATATATATATATATATATTCTGAATCACTTTGCTGTACACCTGAAACATTATAAATCAACTATACTTCAATTAAGTAAATAAATAAGTAAATAATTTTTTAATTAAAAAAAAATAAGAGAAGCAAGAAATATCCAAATGGGCCCCAACAAGAATATCATGTGACTTTCCCTTATCTTCCAAGCAGAATTCCTCCAATAGGCATTCATTGAGTGCCTACTGTGTACCAGGCCTTTTGTTCCAGGAGAGCAAGGGACAAGGTCCACATACAGGCAGGCAATCAAACAGAAGACAGTCAGATGAGACAAATGCAAAGAGGAAAAGACGCCTCTAAGACAACAGAGTGGGTTTAGGAACTACTTGTACTAAGATAGTCAGAAGTCCTTTTCAAATAGAAGGCATTTGAGCTGAGATCTGAGGGAGAGAAAGAGGCACAGGGAAAAGAGAGCCAGGCAGAGGAAGCAGCATGTGCAAGGGGCCTGGGGTGGGATCAGCCCTGGGGTGTTTAGGAGCCCGAAGGAAGGCTGTGTGGCTACAGCAAGATGAACAAGGAAGAGCCCAGTACTAAGCAGGAATATGTCATCAACAAATAGTAAAGCCTCTCAGAAGAAGCCACATTCTTCAAAGACAGACCAAAATATTCCAGCCCCCTGAAACTGAAATTGGTGTTTCAGGAAAATTCCTGCTCCTGAGATAAAATTTGAAAAGGATCTAATGAAAAACCTTTACTGCTTTCCTTATCTGTCCAGGTTTAGTCGTGCCCTCGGAGTTGTCAGGGAAGCAGGGGAAGCAAAACTAATGTTTTAAAAACGTCAGGTCTCTGGGAAGAGGGACACTGCTTTGCTAAGTCATGGGGGGGGAAAGCTGCTCTTGGGTGATGAAAACCTCGATTTTTACTTAAGAAATAATGGTATAAAGCACGTGTGACTTTCTGCTGGGAGAGGCTTCCTGCGATCCCACATGGCAGAGTGGAGAGGCCCAGGCGACAGGGCGATTTTATGGTCTGAGCTGCCGGGAAGGCCCTGTCGTAACCTGAGAGAGTGAGACTCATTTGTTCAAGTTTGGGGAAGGAAGGGTTTCAGTTTTAGGTTCTGTCCAGTTTGGTCATCCACGTGAGAACCGTGCAGTGTGGGCGACGTGGGAGGCGAGGTGCGAGGGTAAATGGGTGAGCGGTGCTGGGGATCTTCTGGGGCCTGAAGGGACAGCAGTTCCATCCGCCACCATCCGATGTTTCAGGTGGGAAGGCCTGGCCCTCTGCCGTTCTCCTCCCGAGGCTGGACCCCAGAGGCATTTTGGGCATGAGCTTCCCCCTCTCCTTTTTATGATCAGAGCCAGTGTTGGCAGTGAGGTGCTCAGAGGGTGTGGGCTTAAATTCACGGGAGGGCAAGGAGAACGTGGGTTGGATAGGTGGCGGTCAGGTTGGCTGATGTGCTGCCCTGCCGGTTCCCAAGCGCTTGAGGCTGGGTGGGGGGGTCTCACTTGGGTGCCTGAGGCTCGGGGACTGGGGACCAGAGCAGGTTTAGAGACCTTTGAGCACAGGTTCAGCTTCTGGGATGTGAAGGCAGCAGAGCAGGGGCTGAGGGACAATACTGGTGTGTCCTACACGGGTCTGTGATTCCGCAGAGGGTCACGAGGTTGGGCTTGTATTTAGTGATCCACAATGATCTCGTTAAGCATGTGAAAGGGCCACGGCCAAGACAGTCGGCCCTGCCAGTGGGCTGTCCACCCAGCGCGACCTCTCCTGTGTGGCCTTACACGGGATGTGAACTCGGTTAACGGACTCCAGTGCCCATAATATGCAAAACAGCATTAAACAAGGGATGCTGAGGACAATGGGGATGGGACCCTGGCTGGGGGGGTTGCCGAGGGAGCCGGGACAATCGCACGGGCTGGGCCCTAACACAGCTGGCCGGGCACAATGTCACAGCTGGCTGCTGGCATCTCGCGCCCTGCCAGGTGGTCAGGCTGAGCTCGGCTTTTAACTTCCTAAGTTGTTAAAAAGGGAAGAGAGAGAGATTAAAAACAAAAAACAAAAAAAACCCTCCTGTTTCTTCTGTCAGAGAGAAAGTACGAAGATGCCATTGAGCTACAGAAAGAAAGAGATTAAGTAGCAAAGACAGTGACAAGCTAATCATAGAAAACCCTTTCAGTGGTGGTAATCCTTGACGTACCAGGACCACTAGGAAGGCTTTGGTCTCCTTGAATTTAGATTAACTTGGTGTCAGGAGGGAAACCAGAATGGAAGGTGGTCTGGCTGGGCCTCTGTGATGCACGGCAAGTTGACTGGGCTCCACGAGGCCCCAGGAAAACGGCGGCTTTAAGGAATATTTACAAAAAAACAGCTGTGGCCAGGCAGCCTCTGTATTCAGACACCATAGTGGTTGGAGGCTGAACAGGGAAATTATTGGATATGAGAGATGCGAGGCCGTCTGCCCCGTCTTTCTTCTTACCGTATTGCACACCTTGGGGTCACCTTGGCCCCGTGGACGCTGTTTAACATTCAAACGTCATAAAAGTTTGGTATTTTTAATATCCATCAAATGCGGAAACTCTGATTTTTATCAGCGTGTATTCAAACTTCCGTGTATGGGGCCATTCTCCACCGTTCTCAGAGCAGCAGGAGGTTGGTTTTACGGGACCATCATGATGGGGAGACTTGTTTGATTCGGAGAAACTTAATGACTGACCAAGACCCTAGGAAAGGACGAAATAAACTGAGAATTGGCTGGGTGGGATGTGTTCCCAGCCGCTTGTAAGCTCTATGTCTGAACCTGAATCTCCTGGTCCAGTTTTTACTTAGACGATGCTGATTTCTGCCCCCTCGACTGATTCAGGTAAAAAACCTCAACGCCCCTTGCAAGCAGTTCCTGGCATATTGTTAATCTTACTTCACCCTTAACTAGTCAATAATGTAGCTTCCAAGCCAGACGGCCCACGGTTTCCTCTCGCAAATGTCTTTTCACTTTAAAAACAGAGCCCCACAAAATTCCTCTCGGGAGTTTGCAAAATGGGTCTGGGGTTCATAGAGCGTGTTTGCAGTGAAACCGTGGAGAGGGGGAGGGACGAGCTCTGGGTGGGGAGGAACCCCACACCACAGGGTGCTCTGGTGAGGAGGTTCAGGGGGTGTGAGCTCTTGTCACCCAAATTGTTGCTTAGGTAACATGTCTGTAAAAGAACGGCACCCACACCGGGACGGAGACCAGAGCAGTGCCGGTGATGGGGGCGCGGGAGAAGGTGCGGGGACTTGACAGGGGGCTCGGTGGGGCTCATTGGCCATCGCACGGTGACATTTCTCCAATGTCGTACTTTTGGGGCCACGTGTCATCCAGTCAGGATGACTGACAGCCTTATTCCGCGATTCACTTCGCAGCTGGGGATTTGTCATGACAACTGGTTGATGGGCCCCCTCCAGGACTGGCAGCTGCAGGCAGCCTGGGGGCCTGTGCGGTGCTCTGAGTGTCTCCATGTCCCTTCAGAAATGCCTAGCTCTAGGCCTCACCTTGGGCCCCTGGCAATCTCCTCCTGATTCAAACAGAAAGGCAGGATGTGCAGCCCCCCAACTTTTGCTTGGAGTTTTTTCCCAAAGCTCGGGCTGCCGTAACGGACTGGGGGCTTAAACAACAAAAATTAATCCCACAGTTCTGGAGGCTGGACGTCCATGATCAAGGTGCCAGCAGGGTTGGGTTCTGGTGAGGCCTCTCTCCTTGGCTTGTAAATGCTGCCTTTTTACTGGGTTCCCACGTGACCTTTCCTCTGTGGGTACCTGGGGAGAGAGAGCTCTGGTGCCCCTTCCTCTTCTTTTAAGGACACCATCCAACTGTCATGCTCACCCTTATGACCTCATTTAACCGTAATTACCTCCTTAAAGGCTTCATTTCCAAATACAGTCACATTGGGGGTTAGGCCTTCAATATATACATTTGGGCAGGGGAGCGGATGAGGGGAGACAATTCCATCCATAACAGACCCTTGTCCACAAAGGTTTGAACCAGGCACATCCTGGCAATCCTAGAAGAATTGAGGGTACTTTCATCTTCTTCAACCAAAATAATTGCCTCATTGATTTCTTCTTTGACAAATCAGAATTGATTTTGTAATAAGGCTTTCAAATGTGCGTGGGAATTTTCCTGCATGAATTGCTAAAAACGACAGGTTTTTAAAAAGCATTGGGAACTCTGTAGGATACAGTAATAATACTTTCGGAAGTATAGTTTTTTTTTCTATAAGCTTGCTAAATTTCTGTAAAGATTCTGTAAACCTGTCTGTAAAAGTCTCTTTAAAAATAAATCTATTAATTTAAGTGCAAAGAGGGACTTCCCTGGTGGTGGTGGTCGTCCAGTGGTTAAGACTCTGTGTTTCCACTGCAGCGGGCACAGGTTCAATCCCTGGTTGGGGAACTAAGATGCTGCATGCAACGTGGCCAGAAATAAATAAATACATAAAGCGAATCCAGTGAAAATAAATAAAAGCAAAGAAACAAAAAGCATGGGGTTGAATTGCAGCCAAGGTGGAGCGTTTGTTTTTACTTTGTAGACACAGGTGCAGCACACCACTGCCATCTGCCCGCAATCCCCACCCCCCCCCACCTCCGCATTCTCCACAGCTCACCCGCCCACCCTGTGACTTCTCCACTTTGCTGGGGCATTTTCTGGTCCACAGTTGGTGGGCAGGCAGAAGCACTAGGAAGCCAGCACCCCTTCTCGGGGATCAGCCCTCAAATAATGGCTGAGAGGTGTTGGTACAGGAATGCCAGCTCCACGTCCCCGGGGCAGGGGCTCCGCGTGCTCTGCCCTGTCCCCCAGGGCCCCCGGGGGATGAAGATCCATTGCCCACGGGGGGAACCTGCTTGTTAAGGTTCCCTTTGTCGAATCATTTCCTTTCCTTGGTTCACATCCCCGGGGTCTCCCAATGTTTCTTTCATTCACTGCCAATGACCGTCTCCCACTCCCATCAGCATTTGGGAGGAAAGCAGACGCAGGGGAGCATTTCTGTTTGCTGGATCCCATCTCCCACCATGTATGATGGAGACCAAAAGCAGAGTCACATGTGCTTCTTGACTAGGTATCCTCAGACACATGGCACCCATCCTCCAATAATATTAGATCCTTCTATCGGATGCTAATTTACTGAGATGAGAATGCCTACAGGCCTTTTAGGGCAGAGTTGTTAAAAATCCTTGTTTCTTAAGTGTGATTAGATTTACAATGTAGGGGGACTACGCTCCTACTTTATAGGCTATTTTTGAGCTACAGAAAGACACTCAAGGGTGGCATTACCTGCATGACCATGTTCTGGCTCACCTCATCGTCGGCAAAACCACTGTAAGGCCAGAGGTGAAACTGAATAAATAGTGGCAGAGCATCGTCAGTATATAGTTTCCTAGGTGTGCCCTAGTTGGATCAAGGACCTTAAAATTTTTCAAATAGATACTGAAAAAATAACTGGATGAAACGATGGGTGTCTAGCAAGATGGTCTCTTTTAAATGAGTCACCTGATCATCTAAGGTATCTCCCAGCCAGCTTTGGTGAGCTGAGGCATATGGACGTATAGTTTACTACTTCGGTCTGTATTGAAGGCTCCAGATGTGAGGACTCGGAAGGACTTTTCAGAGGGGAGCCTTCACCTGACAAGAGGCTTCCTTCCTTGTCCCCGGGGGCTGGCGTTTCCAGGCTCAGGCAGGAGTCCCTCCACCGGGAGAGGCCGAGGCCAGGCCAGCCTCCTGCAATATCTTCTCTGGGGCAGATTGATGCTGCTTTGTGGGCTCCGGGGAGGACAGCTTTCCTCCAGAGAAGCACCAGCCAGCTATTCTTATTCTCACTGACTGCTTCAAGGAAACAGGTAATTCATGAATATGATACAACACACAACTATTCAGTAGATACAGCTATTCAAACAAGCATAACACAAAGAGCCACGCCTGGGGTGAGTTCCTCCTGCACTCATGTCTGCTTGTCCTATTTGTTAAAAATCACCCGCAGTGTGGCAGGTCCCTGCGATTCCTGCTTCATCTGAAATGCCCCCTGGAGTGTGGCTGACATTGAAGACGCTGGGGTGTCACTCCCGTGATTAGGTAAGTCTCCTCACCTAAGACTCGCCACCACGGGCTGGAGAAAGGTGCCCCTGCTGGCTTTGAAGAAGTGCTGCCGTGCGTGGGAGGGCGACGCTGTTAAGGCTGAGCGTGGTCCACGGGGCCCAAGGGCGATTCCGGGCTGAGAGTCAGCAAGGAGCCAGGCTCAGCCAACAACCAGTGAGCCCCCGGCCTCAGTTGAGATCCGCAGCCCCTGCCAATCATTGATCTCAGTCTTGTGGGACCCTGAGCAGAGGAGCCAGCTAGCCAGTATGTGGACTCCTGACCCCAGAAACTGTGAAATAATAAAGTTGTGTTGTTTTAGGCCACTACATTTGTGGTCATTTATTACACAGTGATTGAAAGCTAATGCAACACACTGTATATAAAGCACAGGGAATGACATTCAATATCTTTTTTTTTTTTTTTTTTTTTTTTTTCGGTACGCGGGCCTCTCACTGTTGTGGCCTCTCCCGTTGCAGCGCACAGGCTCCGGACGCGCAGGCTCAGCGGCCATGGTTCACGGGCCCAGTCGCTTCGCGGCATGTGGGATCTTCCTGGACCAGGAACCCGCGTCCCCTGCATTGGCAGGCAGACTCTCAACCACTGCGCCACCAGGGAAGCCCTGACATTCAATATCTTGTAATAACTTATAATGGAAAAGAATCTGAAAAAGAAAAATAATATATATTATATATATATTTGTATAACTGACTCACTTTGCTGTATACCTGAAACTAACACAACATTGTAAATCAACTATATTTTAAAAAACAACAACAACTAATGCAAGTCGTGTACTATATATACTGCTTTGTAGCTTTTTTCCACTTAAATATCCATCTTGGAGATAACTCTAAATCAGCACGTCCCCTTTAGCCCTGCTTATGAACACTATTCGATGTTTGCTCCATTGAGTTCTTTTCTAAAGAAGGTTATGTTTCATGGATCAAAGTTTAGTACCAGCAATACTTGCTGATGGACTTGGGCTGTCAACTAAATGATGCAAAAGTAATTTGGCCAAAATTATTTCCCAATCTTTCTATTTTTATTAGCTGGTTTATTGGTTTGAAGATCAAATCAATAAAGACCTTTAAAGATTAAGATAACATTCAATAGCACATACTTAATAAACCAATCTGTCCTGTTACGATTTTAATATGCAGATACATTTTCTCCTCTTATGAAAGCCACACCAGAGACATTCAGGACTTCTGGCAGACAGGTGAGTTTTGCACCCACTCAGTTTCCCTCTCTCTGACAAGTAGCTGGACCACACCTCCCAGCCTGCTGGGTCTGCCCCATGCTCTCTCCCTCCCCACACGTGCCAGTGGGAACAGAGGTCTCAGGAAGGAACTCCGGGTTCCAAGAGATGGTGGGACCTCCAGCTGGAGAAGACTGGCCTCAGAATAACCACATGGAACCATTACCTGAGCGAGAAAGCAATTCCACTGTTAAGCTGCTGAAATGTGAGGATGGTTTATTGCAGCAGAGAGCCCCCTCTAACCGAGACAGGGCTGCAGATTTACTTTCAAAAAGGATTCTCTACTTTGTAAGAGGAATCACACCAGGATGACCTTTCACAGGTGTGATATGATGCCATTTATTACAAACTGAGTTGAGGGTCACGTCGGTGGTGCCAGCATGACGGGGTCATGCTCAAAGTGGGCCCTCAGCAAAATTCATGTACTGAGGTCCAAGGTTAAAATATGCGAGGTGATCTTTTTTTTTTTTTTGCGGTACGCGGGCCTCTCACTGTTGTGGCCTCTCCCATTGCGGAGCACAGGCTCCGGACGCGCAGGCTCGGCGGCCATGGCTCACGGGCCCAGCCGCTCTGCGGCATGTGGGATCCTCCCGGACCGGGGCATGAACCCGTGTCGCCTGCATCGGCAGGCGAACCTCAACCACTGCGCCACCAGGGAAGCCCACAAGGTGATCTTTGTAGCTAGTTCTGATGAATCTCACAATCTCCCAATAATTAGTTGCAAATAAATGCTGTTTGTATTCGTTTTCCTGTATATGTTGAGTCCACCTTGTTCTCTTAGATAATTTACAATTCTCCTGTTTTGCATCTTATCATTTGACTCTCCCCATACACAGTCTTTGAATTCAACACAAAGCAATAAAATGAATCCCATGCTAATTCTATATGCTATTTCTTTTTTCATGGCAATAAACACACTTCAAGAAAGTCCTTCTTTGAGTGGCTTCCACTGAATTCAGAGGAGTTGACATTTTGACCAACGAAGTACTTTTAACATCAGTTATTTACTGGGTGGATAGTTTCTACTCAGCAGGATTCTTGAGGTTTATACCCACTCTTCTGCTGGACTGTGAGCTCTGGGAGGTCAGAGACCACGGTCTTCCCTGCTGCAGCCCTAGCTCGCGGCTCAGAGCCCCAAGTAATTGACGGTCTATAAATTGCCACTGAACATAAGAATACTTCAACCAGAGGACACTTCACGTTTTACATACAGTAGTATTATATATATATATATATATATATATATATATATAAATGACACATATATGCTAGTTTAGCTCACATGCAGAGTATGTCTTTAGATTTAGTTGAACATCCTGGTTTGATAGAGTTGCAATTCTGGTTCAACGATTCCTCTTTGTTCTAAGGTCATGGAATGAGGATTGGATGGATGGAGCCTGGCTTTAGAGCCTGGAAGAATCAATTAGCTCCCCATGGGGACAAGAGGATAACTCAAAGCTTTAGGGAAAATGGGAGGCTACCACTTAGGAGCAGGAAATACTTGCCTTGAAAATAAGGGGAATACAAACGTCGCCTGAGACCAGTGTTTCGGAAAAGTTGCTTTGGGCAGCTATGAGAACCCACTTGACTAGACAATCCCGGAAAAAGAAAGAATGCATTCCAGGAACAAGCTTAAGGAATCCAGGAATGCTGCTGCTTGCCTCCAATTAAGAAAAGGAGCAACAAACTCGATTGGCTTGGCAGGGAAAAAAGAGGAATGGAGGTCTGCCACCTTCTCGTTGGGAGGTGGCCGGAGCAGCACAGATTGTGGCCAGCATGGCCCTTGCCTCCACTTTAATTCCGTGTGACTTCCTGGCTCCAGCTGCTGAGAGCTTGGGCCCTCTGCTTGGGGGGCCCAACCACTTAGGAAACCCGCCTGGGATGTGTTAATTATGTTTTGAGGGTACATTTTTGCAGACTTCAAGAGGAAGAGAGAATGGGGGAGTTGATGTAGTAGAAAATCACAGACAATAGTGGGATGAAGAGCACAGAACTGCATTCAAGGATGCATCTGTTTTTGGTTGAGGTCTGCCTCTGCTAAACCATGCGGCACTTTATTTTTTTCTTTTAAATATTTATTCATTTATTTTTATTTTTGGCTGTGTTGGGTCTTAGTTGTGGCATGTGGGATCTTCGTTGAGGCATATGGGATCTTTCGTTGTATCATGGGTTCTTCGTTGCAGCATGCGAACTTCTCTCTAGTTGTGGTGTGCAGGCTCCAGGGCGCGTGGGCACTGCAGTTTGCAGCACGCAGGCTCTCTCACTGAGGCGCACAAGCTCAGTAGTTGTGGTGCATGGGCTTAGTTGCCCTGCAGCATGTGGGAATCTTAGTTCCCTGACCAGGGATCAAACCCGCATCCCCTGCATTGGAAGGTGGATTCTTTACCACTGGACCACCAGGGAAGTCCCTATGTGGCACTTTCTTATGTGCAAAATTAAGGAACTGGATGAACTAAAATTTTCCTTCCCACCTATAGTTTTTTTATCTTAGCCAATCTGGGAAAATGGATAGTCCATTCAAAGAAATCTTAAACATTCCGAAAAGCAGAGTCAATGTTTCTTTTTTATGGTGCTGTAAGTTGCAAAAAGTAAGGTATGGGTCTATTCTTCTTTGCACATTTCCACAATCAGAAACTCACTCTAGGGACCAAGTTGTACTCCCCCACTTCATTTTGCAAATTTGGCAACAGCTTTGGTTCTAAATCCACACCTGTTTCTCTTGAAAGAGAAGCCTGTCCTTGAAAAGCCTACGCATTTCAAGACGTTGTGGGATGGCAGGGACTCCTATTGGGAACAGGTGTGACCACCAGAGGCAAAAGTACCTGAGAAAGTCAGTTACTAAGAAATGGCATCATTGAAGCTGAGGAATAGACAGTGCATGGGGGAGAGAGGTGAACGAGGCAGAAGGAAATAGACAATCCATGCAGGACTGTGCGATTTGTTTTATCGCTACTTTGGGGCAACTGCCGTTGGCTGAATATCCAACTATTTCCTTACATTTCCCCATATATAGATAGATCATGACTTTTGATATTTTCAAGATAGAAAAGAATGATGGAAAAAAAGGTCAAGTGATTACAAAAAAGAAAGAAACAGGGGCTTCCCTGGTGGCGCTAGTGGTTGAGAGTCCGCCTGCCGATGCAGGGGACTCGAGTTCGTGCCCCGGTCCGGGAAGATCCCACATGCTGTGGAGCGGCTGGGCCCATGAGCCATGGCCACTGAGCCTGCACGTCCGGAGCTTGTGCTCCACAACGGGAGAGGCCACAGCAGTGAGAGGCCCGCGTAAGAAAGAAACAAACAAACAGACAAAGCGAAATATTGGGTTGGCCAAAAAGTTCGTTGGGGTTTTTCCATAAGATGTTACAGGAAAACCTGAAAGAAATTTTTGGACAGCCCAATAAATAAAAGTCAAGTTAGAGCTAATGGTCCACCTCTTAGATAGATTATTAGCATGTGTGCAAGTTCCTACCTCCACTCTGGAAGAGGGTAAGTATTCATTACATGTTTGTTGAAGCTTAGTTCAATATAACTATTTATTAAGTATCAATGCTCCTTAACATTTTCTTAGCATAAAAGAGCACTTTCTTTTTGGTAAGAAAATTATTTTAATGAATGATTACAGTATTCTCCCTCTTAAATCCCATGAGTTAAAAAATGTTGAACATCTGATAGCACAAGTCTGAATTTTAATGGCCTTCACATCACAAATTAACTGCAATAGAAAATAAACTCATCACTAGATCTCAATTTACTTACAAAAGATCCCAGCTGTCACCCAAAGCCAAAATGGGTAGAGACGTTTTGCTTCACAGGAGTGGATCCTTGGCTATTGAAAAAAGCATTTACAGGCATTATTAGCAGGAAGAATCAGTCTAGTGAATAATACAATTATGGGCTATGGTTCAGATATTCAAGTATAAGTGTCCAGAAGGTGACGTTGCAGCTAATCTCTGAGGGTAGTTTTGAAAATAATGACATTTAACCTATCATAGCAATTGTTCTCATAAAAGGCATGAACTACTGTAATGAATAATAAAACCAGCATAAAAATTACATCCTGGTGCTAGAAATTGTGAAACTGAACAGTTGGTCTTACCAAATTAAGTCGCCTTTACAGGAAGAAAAATCAATGCATTTAAAAGTGCTTAAGAAATGTATTTAAGGAGGAAAAATACTAGAGAAACACTGTTTCTTCAGTTCATTTCCAGACAATGTACTTACCAAATTCACTAAGAAGAATCTTGATGATTATTCAAAGCATAACATGAAGGACAACGGTTAACCTGATTAGAGTAGCGACATTTATAATGTATTTATTTGGGTTAGCGATGGATCGCTGAATTGCAGTGTTATTAGCAAGCTTACCCTGTTTACTGGAATGCTGATACATATTTAAAAATCTGTCTTTGAATAATGCAGGCTGAGCAGTGAACAATAGAAGGGGTCGTTTGCTTTCCTATCCTCCTTTATGTGTTATCTGATCTGCCGGCTTTGATTTGGAAGAGGTCTCTGGGCTTTGTTGTAGTGGACGGTGCTCTGCTGTCTCCCACCCCTCCCATCTTTGGCCTCCCTGGGTCCCAATGTCTGATACATTTATGACACCTCAGCTGAAAATTCATTGTCCCTGAGCTTTTGAAGCATCCTTATGAACTCTCCTTTCTTTAATTTTTTTTTTTTTGCCTAACTAGGAACCGTTTCTCATGCTTGATTAGTTGATCCACCAACCTTAAAACTATTGCATCTAATTTGTGAGTAGGATAGATTATCGAAAACATTCAACTCATAGGGCTACTGGCCACATTCGAGACAAGCTAAGACCCAAACCCACCTAACCTGAGGATTTTTCCAAGCTTGTGCTCTCTGATAAAGAGAGGGGGAAGAAATATTTGTATCAAATCCCCATCTCAGCTCCATTCCTTTCTGAAATTGTAAACTCAGCTGTATTACTTCCTTTCAGCCTGCATCTCTAGAGCTCTCATTGGAACTTGAAAGTTTTAATCCAACAAACGCAAGAATTTTTAAAAGAAGGGGGGGCGTCCAAAAGGAGAAAAGGGAAGTATAATCCAATCCATTGAATATTGGCAGCCTCACCCACATGAAGTCCTTTTGTTTATGTTCCCAGAGCTGGGTGAACTTGAGGATTTGGGCAGACCTGTAGCTAAATCATCCTTTTGATGCCATTGAATTGGTAGAGCGAGAGTTGTGTCAATCAGTCAACATGTGTTGAGCACCAGTGCCATGCCAGGCTGTGGAAATCAGGGCAACTCGGACAGCACAGATGAGTTCCACCCATGCCCCATACAGACTAGCTTGTCACTGACTCTTTCTACTGGGGTTTTTATCCTGGGGGATTCAGAAGTCAGTAGCCTCATTGTCAGGAGCTGCAGCTCCAGGTCCTTGCCATGCCGGATATGCAGGCTACAATGCAGTGCTCCTTGTAGCTGAAGAAAATGGCCCAGGAGCTGGGAACCTAATGACCTCCAATTTAATAAGGAGAGTTTGATGAGCTCTCCTGTGTTAAGCCACGCAGTCAAGGCGTCACCTAGCTAGTGACAGCTGAGTTAGACAAAAGGTCATATTAACAATTTCTAAAATTAATCCAGAATTATTAGAATAACTTGACTAATGACAATTATGTCACTTGGTGAGCAATTTTATTATAAGATATAGAGTATATTATATAATTATATATGATATATATAAGGTACACATATATATCTTATTTAGAACTTTAAAAAGATTTATGTATGTGTATTTTGTGTGTGTGTGTATATATGCACACACACTTTTGTTACTTGCCATTTCTTAAAATTCTTAAATCTTTTGAATGTTATCTTCTGTCTATATGTGGATTTTTCAGGAAAGTATAACCAGGGCATCTGTTAAGTGGTCCTAACATTGGCTGGGCCGAACTCAAGGTACAAATGAAAGCCAGTATCATTGTCTAAATATTTAAAACTTACCCATCAAGTTTTTGATAAAACATGTTTATGCTCCTACCTTGAAAATATTCTTTGTGAAATGACCTGGAAGGCCAGGTTTGCATGTAGGATCCTTGAGCCTCTGAGTTCCCCCAGGCACATGGTGACGCAGGGGGAGCTGGTCCCCAGTCTCAGCACCGGGCCATCTCCTCTTTCTGCCTCCAACCTCCCTTCACTGAGAAATGCCCAGATGTGGACATGGACCCCCTGCAAACAGCTGCTCCTTGGGTACCTCTGAGTCCTGGGTGGTACATCACAGCCCAGTGTGCCCTCAGCAGGACAGGCCTGGTATGGGCCTGCACAGACCCTGGAAGCAGACTCGGGGCTGTGTAGACAGCAAATTCTGGAATCCTGTTATCCTGAGCATGGTCTTGGGGGAAGGCTCCAGGCATATCCCCAAGACGCCATGCTTCCCAGGGCTTCTCCCAAAGACAGAGCACTGTGGGGTGCTAATTCAGGCTCCTTCCAGTGAGATGTGTTTCACCGTAATGTTGGCTCAAGGCCTCCCCATGGGTATGGCTGACATTTCCTGAGCCACATGCTTCAGTCTGACCCTCTCCTGGCCGGCCCTCCTCCCTCCCCCACCTCATTCACCCCTCAGACCTGTATCGGGGTCCAAACCCGCTCTCCTCATCCTGGGCCGGCTCCCCTTCATCCTTCTCAGGTGTTCTCCCCAGATGTCCTGCACATCTCATGTCATCTTGGCATCCACTTCTTGGAAGACCTGAGCTAACACAGACCAGAGATGCTGTGAATCTACATTTCTGGATACTCCAGGATGGGGTAAATTTTAAGTCTTTTATCATGTGATCCCTTCTTTTTTTATCCCTAGGGAATCTTATCCGGCCCTGTGGGGTTTTTTTTAACTTTTAATTTTGAAATAATTATAGAGTTACAGGCAGTTGCAAAAACAGTAGCGAGTCCCATGGACCCTTTACCCTGTTTCTTGCAATGGTGACATCTTACATAGCTTTAGTATAATATCGCCCACAAATCCCAACACCAAGTATATGTTGATGCTCCTCCCATTTTGTTTCCAGCTCAAACAGACCCCTCTCCCTGGAGCTCTAGATGCATCTATTCCTACCTACTCAACATGTCCAACGAGAAACTTCTGGCTTCCCTAATTTGAGAATTTCCAGGTCTTTTTCATCTTAGTAAATGGCACTGCCAGCCACCAAGTTGCTGAAACCAACAAGGATCTTGTGATCAATGTGCTTGTTTGTCCATTGTTGACCTATTCCCTGCAGGCATGTGATTTCTATGAGGGCAGGGACTTTGGCTTCTTTGCTGTGAAATTCCCAGCACCTAGAACAACACCCAAGCTGGAGCGGGTGCTCAATAATCTTCCTGAAATGAACCATATTATTCACTTAAAAAATACATATTTGTTAAGTTAATAGATCATTTTGGTAGAGAGAATAGAGAATAGGGTGATGCTATCGTCGCAGATGACACCAAGCATCAGAATTTGGCTTTCTGAGTCACGGTGTACATGCTCACGTGACGGGTGTCTAGAAAGTGAGAAAGTGCATCTTACAAGTTGATTGATAAGTATTTGATAGTGCCCTGGTTGAGAAAACTGCTTCAACCTGAGAATCTAGTGAAAGACACAGATTAAATCCTGAAATCCACCAACCTCCCTCCCTTCCGTTTTCTTCCTTTTCTACCTTCCCTCTCTTCGTTGCCCAGAGCACATTTTTTCAAGTAGTCCTTGGAGAAGAGGACATTGGACTTGTTCTTATCCTTGCACGTGTGATGGACAGTCCCTTTCTTTGACTTCCTTGTGAAGGAAGACGTGAGTGAATCACAGCTTATTCCCTCAACCTTTGGTAGAACCTCTCTGGCACGAGGTCTTTTGCTCCCCGTCTGGATGGTTGAAGAAGATCACAAAGCGATTAACAACATGGGTTCTGGAAGATTCCAGTTATGACTTCTGACCTCGGGCAAGTTACTTCACTTCTCCGAGCCTCAGTGATCTCATATGAAAATCTACTTCACACGGTCTCTGTGAGTATTAAACAATAAACGTGCCTACCCGCAGCACAGGCTCACTGACTACAGTGCCTTCCCTTCCCTGTGGTGCAAAATGCTTGCCAGGAGGAAGCCAGATGTTTGTAATTTTGTTGATTTCTGCCTGGCATACAACGTAACCACTCAGGTTTTTGTCTTATTTGGTTCCCGCCCTTATTTCTCGGGGTATAGAATTCTCTATTCAAGCAGTGAGCCTGCATCAGGTCCGGGTCATTCAAGGGGCCACTTATAGGCCTCCCAGGAACTGGAGTCCCAGCTGTCGCTGCCTTTGTCAGGACAGCAGCCCAGCAAGCCGGAGGCTCGCTCTCTACGTGTGCTGTTTTCTGTTTCCATTTCTTGTTTGCAGAGATGACGATCCCTTTCTGAGCCCAGCCAATGGCTTGTTTCCTCATACCTCGTGCATCACTGCCTTGTATATGCAGGAAGGGGGATTACTGAAGCTGGGACTCCATGCCCAACTTGAACAGAAGACTCACCTGCATCGTCAACCTCACTTCACCTCCGTCAGTGCCTGTTCTTCACCCAGCCACCCGTTCCAGGGCTGCTTGGGTCTCCTCCTGCCTCAGGCACCAGCACAGGCTTTATTCTCCACCTCAAACGCTCTTACCCACCCCACCCTCAACCTACAGCATTGCCTTATATGTTTGATTCTCACCACCTTCCTATCTGAGCATCACTCACTCCTGGGGTGGACACAGTCGGCACTCACAACAGATTCCCTCCAGCCCTTCCATGGTGTCCGTGTGTCTCTCCCCAGCCTGGATAAGCTCTTCTACCCATGGCTCACGCCTGGGACTCTTCTTCAGAGGATAACCATCGAGCTACTGGAGCACTTTGTCCCCCAAGAGCCAGTGTGCCTGGGAATTGACATCCCCATGGACCTGTGTGAAAGCCCAGCCCCTCTCCTTGGGCAGCACAAACTCCAGCCACAGCTAACACTCCGGAGTCCCTGGCGGGATCGGGCACAGCCATCCTCTGGGAGACTTTACCTGACGACCCCGTGGTGGCTCCCTCTCCCTCCCTGTCCTACTTCTCTCATCCTTGCTGATTTCTCCAGGGACCACCACCCTAATAAATCACTCTCTTTACAATCAGTCGTTAGATATTCATGAGAAATAAATACTAGTTTATTTCAGTCCTCATTTCCGAACTGTGAGTCCCATGAGGCAGTAATCAGCATTTGAACAGCAGCGAGTCTGGGTCCTGGCATCTACTTAATACATATTCAATAAATTAATGAACAAACTCAAGAGAGAGTGAGTGAAATCACGAAGGTATGTATGCAGTTGGGCTATAGCAGAGTGTTAGGGTCCGGCCCCCCTCCAAAGCTTTCAACTCTTACGTCCAGCCCATAGAAACTTGTTGAAACGCATAAATACCCTTCAATATCAAGGGGACATCACAAATACTCAAGCCTTCCTCTCTCTTGGTTTATGATAAGTCTGGCTGAACCCTTCAATGCATCTAATTCCCCATTACTTACTTGTTCTTTATGACCTCCATATACATTGTGTGAGTTTGTGTGTGTTTATTTATATAAATTCTTATCATTCGGATTCATAAAATATCCTTTATGAGAGAAACTATCCATGGCTGACCCAGATGCACAAGAGGAAATGTTTCATTTCTCAAGAAAAGCCTTCTGTGCCTCCTGACACCTCCCTCCTCCGTGTGCTTTACCCGTGGGACCTAATGGTTCTAAAAACCGATGCAGCTGCTTGGCTCATAATTTACTGACCTACTGTGTGCGTAACAAGTGGGACGGAGCTATGATCAGCTGGGGTTATTTTTGTTGCTATCGGATATTGAGTCCTGCCCTTGGGGAAAGCTTCAAGGATGATTTTCTGACATACAAGATTGCGTGTGTACCTGTCTGTCTGTCAATGAAAAGAGAGGAACGTGGGGAGAAACTCAAGTAAGTGCATTTCATAGTCTTTGCTAATCACAGACGAAACATATTTTCTTCTCTAGCAAAGCCCAGCTGGTTGCTTCAAAACTGTCTGAAAAAGAAAAAATGTTGTGGTTTATATTAAATCCCGGCTGCAAGGTCAAAAAAGCCTGAACCTACAAAAGACTGGGCTTGAGAGACAAAGCTGTTGAAGACTGAGCAAGGGGGATGGAGTTCGTCGTAAAACTACACTTAGCACATACTTCTTCATACCCTTTTAAAATAAGTATTAAGTCGTCTTAATGAGATCATTATTCTTCTGAACAGATTCATGTGACAATGCTCTTGCCATATCCCTTCTGATGTTTATAAACAACAAACTGTAAAGAGTGCTCGCCAACGTTTGGTGGGGGGTATGGACTCTAGAAATCTAATGAAAGCTGTGAACCCTCTCCCCAGCAAAAAAATCACATCCACAATTTTGCATACACTTTCCAGGGGTTCACTGACCATCTGAAAGTTATGCATGAGTCCCGCATTAAGAAGCCCTTCCCTACAGGAAATATAACATGGAGCCATGATTTAAAGGAAATTGTGGTGTTTTAGCTCTTTAAAAGTCCTTAGAAATAATTTAGTCCTCACTCTCATTTTCTAGATGCGGGCAGAGGTCAGGAGACAGTAATACTTGCCGAAAGCCACGCAACAAATTTGTGACAGAGTTAGGCATTTGGATGGTATCGACATCTACTTCATCAGAAGCTGACCCTGAACAATGATTGGTGGGAAGGTGACGTAAGAAGGAGGTGATCCCAGGGGTATCAGAAGGGAGTGGAGGTGGCAGGAAAGAGAAGAGGAGGGGGTCAAGCAGGGTGCCCTCTCAGGCAGACACCTGTGGGGGGATTCCACAGGGACCTGGAGTTAAGCCCCGCCCGAAGAGCGGGTTGGCAGCTTCCATATCTGCACACCCTTCACCGTTAGTTGAGAGGGATGGGGCAGTGAACTCCCAGAAACCAGTCGCCCAAAGGCAGTCCTCCAAAAAGAAACAAACAAAAGAACAGCAGATGTTGGTCAAAGGGGACTTTCCAGGCTGCCAGGTAGAAGGCAGTTGATGTGACAGACCCAACCCTTTCTGACCCCTTGCTGCTGCCCCAAAAAAAGAGATGCATGTAGACTTTTCAGTGAATGACTCAGTGCTCACTATTCCAAGACGAAAGATTAATGGATGTGTGATATTTACGTTCAATTCTAGTCTGAAGGCGTGATGAGTGTTCCCAGACCTCCACCTCCAAGCCTTGTGCACAGCAGAACCAACGACAAGAAGAAAGGTCATGTGGCATCTTCATCCCGGAGTCATCACAAGGCACAGTGTTCTGGGGATTCCATCCTGTCCCAATTTGTAAAGCCACCATAAACCGTCCCTAGTCCCACCCCAACCTTACACACACATCCTACGAGCACCAGGCAGCTTGGCTTGGTTTCTGCAGAGCATTTCATTTTACAGGGTTGAAATTCCCCCTTTCCTCCCGAGTAACGCAGAACTGCCTTGCAGGAGTGACACGTGCTCCCTAGGGTTGAAAAGTCTCCCCTGAGCCAACAGAAATGGGCTTTGCTTTAATTATACAGCAAAATCCCAAAGACTGAAGCCACATGCTGGCATCCCTGCTCGGAGTTTACAAACTGCCGGGAAGAAAGAGCAAGTCACTGACAGACAACTTCCCTGATTTATGCCCCTGAATCCAACACGGGACAAAGCAAAGGAGCCGAACACACTACCGAACAAGCCACACAAGATGCTCATGGCTAGTCAGCCCGCCTCCTGCTTCCCCAGCCCAGCAGCCCTTGTCCGGGCACACCTGAACTGAAGCTGGCTCTTCTCTTCACTGTAATGTTTTCCCATCTTCCTACCTGCCTTCAAGTCTCTGACAAATGCAAATAATGGTGGCCAACTCCCTTGCTATTGAAAGCTCTGAATAAATAGGCTTTACTTGTTCTCATTCAGCTAGTTTTTGTTTATTTCCACATAGTTCATAGAGAAATACAAAGCACCAATAAATGTGGGAGGGGAAAAGCTTAACTAACTAATTCTAAAAGAAATGCAAATTAAAACAACAATGAAATATATTTTTTGGCTGGATTTGGAGGGCAGTTTGAAAATATTTAAGCCAAAGGGAAAAACGTGCATGCCCTTGAACCTGGTCATTCCTATTCTAGCAATTCATTTTTGCAGTGATTTTGTCATAAATGCACAGTTATGTACAAAGATGTCCACTGTTTAAATATTTGTACAGGCTAACTCTCTGAAAGGGGAATGGATAATATATGAGACATCCATACAATGGAATTCTGTGAGACCATCCAAAGAATAGAATGTTGGTGACAGGAGGAGTGCAGGGATAGATGAGAGAGTGGAAAAGGCAAAACAAGATGCTCGAGTGTCATTTTTAAATACACGTGTGTGCCCAGGTACAGCTCTCTGGCTGTTTCACACAATGAAATAGTGGTTCATCCCAGAAGTGCGGCTGGAGAACGGGAGAGGGGCTGTCACCTGATACACTTCTCATTGTTCACGGTTGTATGATGATCATGTATTACCTTGGTAATGAAAACGTTAAAATAAAAAGAATCAGCTGGGGAACGCGGTGGTTCGCAGGAAATGTGGTCCTGAGAATGTGTTATTCACTCCATCACCTATTTTCTCACTTCTCCCCTTATTGTGGCTGAGCTATGCAGGATGAAGCGTGGGCACTGATAATAGCTTTGATTCCGGGAACAATAGCCAGGATAATGAGGAACCCACTTCATCGACAATGCTTCCACGCTGCGTCAGAGGCAAGACAAACATCGCACAGGTGCTGAAACAACCACGGCTCATTTATCTGCCATTGTCCAGAAAGGAGCCCATCCGCACTGGTGAATTTTCCAAAATAATAGGAGCTCACCATCTGCTTCAAGGGCCCACTTAAAAAAAAAAAAAAAAAGATGTAACCATTTTTGAGGGAACTCTTTCCTAAATGGATTTCACAGTCTCCTCCTTCTCAAAGAAAATACAGCGATCATAATACAAGCAATTCCTGATGACTTGGAGTGCAGCTCTGGCTATGTTCTGAGTACAGTTCTGGAGTTGTGACTTATTTCAGCCCCGCATCTGGGGAAGTTTGCCTCGACTTTGCATCTTCACCAATCTTGGTGATTCTGAATTCCTTTCTAATTTGCGAATGTCTGCCACGTCTCTCACTTTGGCCATCCTTTATAGGTAATATACCTATTGGCTCTTGCCCTGTCTCCTGAATACTGTTCATCCCTCATTTCATTTGACGCTCCATCTCAAAGTGGAGCCCGAGTACAGCGCTGGGTGAACATGGTTCCCTGGGAGGTGGTCCCCAGAAGCAGAGTGAGGGTGTGTGGAAGGAGGGAGGGAAAATAGAGCAGCAGGACGTATGGGCAATGGGAACTCGGTATCTCATCAGGACCCTTGGAGACACAGTGGGGAACACACCTTATTACTGTCCTACTGAGAGTATTTATTCACCAACTAGTATCCTTCTTGTGTCCCCTGTTTGAGGGTTCTTGCAACTGGGAGGGTGGAGGTCAGACCTTTAGCACTGTAGGTCTGCATCTTAGCTGGGCCAGACAATGCCCTCAGACAGAAAGACACAGGAACAGGTTAAGGTGAAAGGATCAGAGCACCAAAAGAGTCGGCCACACCCTCGCACCACCCCCACAGAGCCAGCAGTGGGATTCCACTTCACAGATGAGGGAACTGAGTCTATGAGAGTTTAAACTACCTGCCCAGGGTCACTTAGTCAGCCAATGACGGCATTAGGACCCTAATCCAGGTTGAAGTGGCCCCAAGGTCTCCCTCAGCTGTCACAAACGGCTGCTGTGCTTCCACAGGCCACTGGGGACCCTTCCAGATTGTTGTTATCTGAGAGATCAGCTGATTAAGAAGTACAAACAAGTTTGTATAAAATAAGCTACAAGGATCTATTGTACAATACAAGGAATAGAACCAATATCTTATAATAACTATAGTGGAGCATAACCTTTAAAAATTGTGAATCACTCCTGTATTGTACACTTGTAACCCCCTCCTCCCTTCCCTCTCCCCACTGGTAACCACTAGTTTGTTCTCTGTATTTGTGAGTTCCTTTTTTGTTATATTCACTAGTTTGTTGTGTTTTTTAGATTCCACAGAGAAATGATATCATATAGTATCTGTCTTTCTCTGACTTATTTCACTTAGCATAATGCCCTCCAAGTCCATCCATGTTGCTGCAAATGGCAAAATTTCATTCTATTTATGGCTGAGTAATATTCCATTGTGTGTGTGAGTGTGTGTGCGTGTGTGTGTGTGTGTGTGTATATATATATATTTACATGCCACATCTTTATTCATTCATCTGTCAACGGGCACTGAGGTTGGTTCCATATCTTGGCAATTGTAATAATGTTTCTATGAACATTGAGGTGCGTGTACCTTTTCAAATTAGCGTTTTCATTTTTTTCAGGTATATTCCCAGGAGTGGAATTGCTGGGTCATACAGTAGTTCTACTTTTAGGTTTTGTTTGTTTGTTTGTTTGTTTGCAGTACGCGGGCCTCTCACTGTTGTGGCCTCTCCCATTGCGGAGCACAGGCTCCGGACGTGCAGGCTCAGTGGCCATGGCTCACGGGCCCAGATGCTCTGCGGCATGTGGGATCCTCCCGGACCGGGGCACGAACCCGTGTCCCCTGCATCGGCAGGCGGACTCTCAACCACTGCGCCACCAGGGCAGCCCTATTTTTAGTTTTTTGAGAAACCTCCATACTGTTTTCCACAGTGGTTGCACCAATTTATATTCCCACCAACAGTGTATCAGGGTTCCTTTTTCTCCACTTCCTTGAAGGGTGTTTACTTTTTTGTATTGATTATTTTTACTGAAAAGTATCATTTTTGGCAATACATTATTAAAGCCATTTTTCTTTTTTTTTTTGGTAGAAAACTCTTCAAAGATTATAATACTAAGCAGGTGTATTTTTCTTCTTACTTCTAGAGGTGCTTATCTTCCTTTCTAACTTGAAATTTGTTGGTTTGAGTGGGAAACAGACGTAGATCCAAGGATGTCATTATCCTAATAAAACCTCAGTGTCTGACTATATCCACACCACCATTAAACAATTACTAAAATACCTTGTGAAGAGAGGGTCAAGGGATTTTACATTATGTCTATTTATTCTTTGAAGCGCCTCCTACCCCGAGATGTTCCCTTCACTTGATTCTGGGCCAGCTTGTGACTGATTCAATCTAAAGAATACAGTGGAAGTGGCGATGCGTGACTTCTAGGCTCAGAAAAGGCCAAGCAGCTTCCCCTGTTTCTCTGGGGAGTTCACTTTGGGAGCCCTGCATGGCTGAGCTGTGAGGAAGCCCTGACTCTGTGGGGTAGCCCCTGTAGGTGCTTTGATCGAAAATCCCAGCTGACATTCCAACCCCACATCAACTCCCAAACCTGTGAGCAACGAGGCTTCTAGATGATTCCCATCCCCCCCCCAGCTGTGAGGTCACCCTTGGCCATTATGTCCTTGCAGGTAGAACTCCAGACATCGTGGAGCAGAGACAGGGCATACTCACTATGCCTTGATTGTGGGCATAATAAAATTATCTCATGACACTAAGTTTGGGCGTGGTTTGTTATACAGAAACAGCAACCAGGACAGAGGGCCAGTAGGAGGACTGGTAAACAGATATTCCTAGAAGTGCTGAGAGGGGTAGGGCTGAGCCTGGGGTTGAGGGAGGTGAGGCAAGGTATACCAGCAAGCTAATTAATTCATAGGTAGCTGAAGAACTCCCAGACACAGACTGTGAATCTGCTATTCCGTGACCACCCCATTCCTTCCCTAGGCTACTTTCTGTGCTGGACAACACTCCAGGTACTTTAAGTAAAAATACATTTAATAAAGGGACTTTGGTGCCTACAAAATCTCAGGAGGAGCTGGAAGCACAGGAGTCAGGGGCTGCTGCTGCACCAAACCACTGCAGCAGCAGGTCAGGAAACTATGTTGGCTCTACACTCACAAGTGCCACCAGGACGGCCCCCTTAGACCCATCACTGCAAACACAGGGGCCAATCAGAGGCTGCCCGTCAGCCACCACCTGTGCAGAAAGGTGGCCTCTACTTCCCTTCCATCCTCCAAATTCTGCATGAACACATTTGACTGGTAATACCTGAGTCTAGGATCCTAGCTGCAAGGAAGCCGGGAAAGGCAAGGGAGTCTAGTCTTTATACTTCTAGTTTCCATAATACGGTGGAAGGTGGGACATAGAATTAGACTAAAGTCAAAAACTTGGAGGAAGGGAGTTCCTTCTCCTCTTGGAGGTGGGAGGAGGACCAGATTAGTTCAGGTTTTCCGTTTTCATATCTACAAATTGAAACACTTTGTTCCAAATCTCCTTTAGAAAATAAGCAAATTTTCATTTTAGAGGAGATGGAGGTAACACAGGGCATGCAGATCAGTCAATCTGTGTTGTGAGAGCACAGGCAGAACCAGGACTGGGTGAGATAGCTGGGCTGAAATGGAGACTGGGGACCCCAGCTGAGAGGAGGACTCAGCACTGGAGGGGGGAGGCCAGCGCTGACCTCCAACATCACCATCACACCTGTGAAGTCAGCCACTCCTGAACAGGCCACATGTCTTCTTGCTTTACCAGGAAATTCCAAGCTCTGGGAAATTATAGTGCACCTTCAGGACTGGATAGAACCAGAGGGGACCAGTACTTGTTACTCCTAAAATCTTGGCTGTCATGCCTTCTCTCTGAGCCTCAATTCCCTTATCAATAAATAGGGGATAATAGCTTATAGACTCATTATATTAGAGAAAACCCATGTGAAACTACATATCAGATCACCCTCTATCTTCTCTAATAGGGTGCCTTCCTGACATGGGCAATAACTGGTTGAAATTTCAAAATCAGGGTTGTACATAAGACATATGACAAAAGAGTTTCTCTTCTTGTTATGTATTTCTCTACTTCTTGGACACTAGTTGTAGCACTGCAGTGCCTTTTCTCTTTTCAGTCCTACCCACGGTTCTTTCTCCAGAAACACCAGCATGTGCTTGCAGAATCTCTCCTTTGAAGATAGCAGGAAGGAGCTGAACACATAAATGCGTCAGTAACTTTCCATTTGCTCCTCCACGAGTGTGTCTGAGGGCCCAGATCATTTCCTCCAAAGCGTCTCTAACTCCCCAGCAGCTGGTGCTTGTTCTAACCCCATTATCCACCTGGATGGGCACCCATGATACTCTTCCCTCTTCAACTACTTCATCGGCCATTGTGTCCAAGGGGGCACCCCCCACTGGACTTACAACTCACCATGGCGGTAAGACTTGTTCTCATCAACACCTTCCAAACTTCAAGCTCTTACAAAAACATGAGGACTCTTCAGTGGCTGTTGACTTGAATGTGATAATAATTGGCTCATGGTGAGACCACATCAGTGTCCCTTACGTTGTCCTAAAAGGAGAGACATATTTTCTCTTTGTACAGCAGGGTTCTTGCATGAGGTTGGCACGCCTGCAGTTTATGCCTTGTGAAAACCCCTTGGCAGGCTCGGATGAGATGCAGTCCTCCCCTGCCAAGATCTTCGTGGCTTCATGAGGCACTTAGAGCTCCATCTTGGTCCCCTGAGCTCTCTCCAAACTTCGGGTTTTCTCCCCATCTCAGTCCCATACTAGAATATGGGCAACACTTCCAGACAGAGTTGTACCTGGGCAAAGGGGTAATCACAGCCTCCTTTTCTCCACCATGGCTCTCTTGCCAAGCATCAGGTCTTCAGTGACTTTGAGTGAAGCCATTTACCCAACTGTCTTTGTTTGGGTTCTTCCAAAAGCCAACCCAGGAACAAGAACTTAGGAACAAGTAACTTACCTGGGAGGCAATTCCAAGAAATACTGTGAGGAAGCAAAGAAGGGAGGGAGGGGAAAGCACCAAGTCAGGGTATTCATGAGGAGGCTAATGCTGTGAGCAATGGGGGCTCAGTCCCGGGGGGATCTCTGGGAGACTGTCTCCAACACACACTTCAGAGTTGTCCTTTCCAACAGAGGAAGCCGCGGCACTTTTTCATCAACCTCCATCTATCATTGGTGGGTGCCGCTCCTGGGAGCATTCACTCCCCAGCACTTCCAGCCTGGCCATCTGGTAGCTAAGCATGTCCTATGATCAGACATCATCCTCAGGAAGAAAGAAACTCAGGTGTTTGAAGTAGAAAGCCATCCACTTGTACAGGAAGAGTTTACTCAAGATACAGGTGACTTCTGTTGTGGGCCAGTGGGATGTGACATCACATGCTATACAAACCAACAGCCAACACTGAGATAACCATTCACTTTGCCTCTCAGATGACCCTTCTGACAACTGAATGATTTGATTGTGAAAGATTGGATGCGTCAATGTGTAACCTTAGACCCTGGAAACAGCAGCAGATGTTACTGTTAGAACAGAACGTTAGAAAAACTAGGACATAATGCAAAGTCAGAAGGAATCGACCACGCACTGGAGAGCTGGGAGGCCACATGAATCAAAGGCCAAGGTAAAAAAGTAAGACACAAAGCACATGGGAGTGAAAGTGTATCCAGCACCCAAAGATCAGGACAACACTGGGGAAGAAACATGCAGGTGGAGGAGAAGAAAATTGCCTGAATTTTTAATTTTTATTAAACTGTCTCCTTCTGCTGAAAAGCGTAAACATTCTTAAAAAATAAGGAGGGCGGGGCTTCCCTGGTGGTGCAGTGGTTGAGAGTCCGCCTGCCGATGCAGGGGACACGGGTTCGTGCCCCGGTCCGGGAAGATCCCACATGCCGCGGAGCGGCTGGGCCCGTGAGCCATGGCCGCTGAGCCTGCGCGTCCGGAGCCTGCGCTCCGCAGCGGGAGAGGCCACAACAATGAGAGGCCCGCGTACCATAAAAAAAAAAATAAATAAATAAGGAGGGCTTTGTATGTTTGTTTCAGAAGCAGCCCTACAGTGAAGGGGGAAGTGCTTCTCTTGGTCCTCAGCAGGTCTGCAGGGAGGCAGAATAAAAGAAGGGAAAAGCCACATTTCTGAGGCCTGGGGGAAGATGGAAAGATGGGAGGGGAGAGCCGGCCTAGCCCTGAGGGCAGTGCCTTTGAAAGTCGCATTGCTGGAAACAAGTTTCCAGAGTAGGCAGGAGAGAACAGGGTCACTGGCACAGAGGGAGAAATTTACTGTGAGGTCTGTTCTAGAAATATCGATACAAAGCTACTTGTCTCCCTTTCTCTTGCATTTTCTCCCAACACAGCCCCTGCTTAGGAGAAGGAGCCAGGTGGCCATGTCTACGCCACCTGGTCTTCCAGCCCAGATCCAGATGGCTGGTGCAGGGTGCATCATTCTGTTGGCTGCTGGATCCAATCAGATTTTCTCCCACAGGAATTTGAACTAAGAGACTCAGAGAGTCCGGTTAGGGAATGACTGGCCTGAGAATTATAAAATCATGACAGTAACGTGGGCACATACAACAGGAAAGCTGGCAGATGTATACTGGGAAGTAGAGACAAGAATGACATCAGTGAAAATGGTGGAGTGAGGACCTCTGAAAATTCAGCCCTCCATTAAAGCAGTGGAAAATGGCCCCAAATGGTCAGAACCAACTTTTTCAGAACTCTGAAAATTAACCAAATGCTTCTAGCATCCTTGGGAGCATTTAGAAATGTGGCTGAAACTTGGTAAAAACAGAAAGCTTGTGGCATTTTTAGTACTTTAGTCCAATTTCCTGCTCTCAATGGTAGCCTTGAAAAATAAAAGAGGGAGAAGAATGGGCCTCAGTTCCAAATAACTATCATCATACGTTTTAGTGTTTCACTGGAAGACCCCACTCAAAAGACTTGTCTTTGTTTGACCTCCCTTGAACACACCCAGTGATGAAACACCTCTGAGAGAGAAGCAGAGGAGGGTAGCATTTGCCAGATGTTTTAACCTCACAGCTGACTACTGGATGACAGTGGAGACAAACAATAGATTAACCAAAAACTTAGAGAAAAAATGAGGACCCACTTAAGCAAGCATTTTGTTCAACACTCTGGGACCAGCTGAATCTTTGTGCTTCATCCACGGTGTCCTCAGCCAAGACACAAGCTCCCCAGATGCCCATCTTCTCATTCCCATGACGCTCCAGGCTTCCCAAGCCCACAGCCACTGTCCACTGACAACTTCCCTGGACCCCTTAAATGTCCCTTCGATTTTAAGGAAACTCTCCTATAACCTCAGTCTCCCCCAGAGAAACTCTGACTACCGCCCCAAGGCAGCCCCACCTCCTGCCTGAACAGATAACTGCTTTTCCTCCAAAGATACTGCCTACCACCAAGCTTTCTCCCAGCATCCCCAGGCTGGGACCTGGGAGGTGGCTGGGGCTTTACCCAGCTCCCTGCTGCCATTTCCAAGTGGCTTTGCTTTTACTCTTATGTAAAACTCTTTAGCCGATGACATTATTTTTTCCCTAAGAGACTTAAGAGAACCACTTGAAAAATTACAACAAACAATACAAAAATTCAGCAAAGGAGTGCGATACAAAATTGATAATACATAGAAACCAACAACTTTCATAAATACCAACCAGATCAAAGACATGACAGCAGGCCCTGCTTGTGAAAACATCAGTACAGGTGAAGCACCTACACAGGAATTGTGCATGGCCTATATGAAGAAAACCCTAAAATATCACTGCAGAAAACTTAAAGAAAGACACACCATGTCATTGGGCAGGAAATGTCAATATTATAAAGATGTCATTTCTGTTCAAATTAATTTAGAAATTTAACACTAAGCAAATCAAAATATTCAGGTTTTAAAAACTGGATTATCCTGCTAATTCTTAAGTTTACATGGAAAGACAGCTTTAAAATTGGAAGAATCTTACAAAGTACTGTATTAGTGGGGGATTAGAGCCAAAGATGATATCTTATGAAGCCTCAATGATTAAAGTTGTGTGGTACTGGCACACAGACCAATAGAACAGAATATAAAATCTAGTAATAGACCCCAAAATGTAAAAGAAAGAGACCTACGGTAAGGGAGGCATTTCAAATCAGCGGAGAATAGGCAGACTATTCTATAGCTGGGCTATCTAAGTAGCCATCTGAAAATAAATAAAGCTTAATCCGTCCCTCACCTTGCATACAACAGAATTCATTCCAAATGGGTCAAAGATGTAAATGTTTTGAAAAATCTTTTATCTTCAAATACTAAAAAAAAACACAAGAGGATTTTTAAAATCAACTTAGAAGAGATGAGACATTTCTAATGGTGACTCAACACCCAGATGCTATAAAGGAAAGGACTGAAATGACCATAATGAAAAACATCTGCATGACAAAATAAGTCAAAAGGGAAAAAAATATTTGCGGCTCATATTGGGGCTTAAACTTTGAAAAGTGGTCGAGAAAATGTGAATAATGCACATGGAACTTTTTCTGTGTCTGTAGCCATGACATTGGGTAAGAACTTGAGGAGGTATTCTTCCATCGTTCAAAAGCTATTATCTGACTCAGGAAGAAGTCGCTTGTGTCCCTGACGAACGAGCAAAGTCCTAACATAAGTTGTTTCACTTTCATCTTGAATTACCCTCAAATATCAACGCTTTAATCCACAGTAACCCACTGATGGTGGTACCAATGGCAGTGGGGTCATTGACCGAAAGTCACAAAGTGAGCTGGAGTTTTTAACAAGCACGTATGAGACCCGCCCCCCCTCCACCGAGAGCCCCAGGGAGAGTGGTGCGACTAAAGACACAGGCCTAAGGAGCTGCTTTAATTGGCTGCTAACGTCAGCGTGACCTCATTAGTACCTACAGCCTCCCAGACCTAGGGACATCCGGGTTACAATTAATGATGGATTGAGGGTGATATTTTGCATCACAAATACCAAAGTAGCTTGAAATGCATACCAGTAGGAGGGTGAGGCTATGTTTTCAGAGTGGATGAGACCAGCTGAGGGACCCACAGCCCCATGGTGCTGACAAGGTGTTATGGGAAGAGCAGTGGGATACAACACGAACTTGAAGGCATGGGTCCTGCCTCAGAAGTTACTAGCCTTGTGATCGCGACAGTTGTTGAACCTTGGATTTGTCTTCAGCAAAACAGGCTCGTGCAGTAGATGAGATCCCGGTGCTGGCCCAGCCCACCCCTCCTCAGCGCTGTTGGAAGTGGGGACCAGCCCTCAGCTACGGCTCTGCCTCACCTGGGAAGTTACAGCCCCCTTTCGCCCACCCCACGCAGCCCCCGCTATGACAGTCTGCCATAGAAAAGGCTGGATTCCTGGCCCCAAGGGGGGCAACTGTTCAGCCTAGCTCGTGTTTGAATACCCCATCGCTACCACATGGATCAGGCTACCGCTGGGACCACGTCCTTGGGGCCTCCTCCCTCTGCCCCATCCTGCTTCACCCCCTCCCTCAACAATTCACGTGTACCAGCATCCCTGGGCTCCGCTTCTGGAGGACCCAGTTTAAAAGAGAGTTTTCCTTCCTGGTCTGTCAGTTTTACAGGGTTGCCATTGTTCGAGACCAGCTAGCAAGACCAGGTTGAACTGAGTCCTGCTGTGAGCCATGGCGACCTTTGCGGGGGGCCGGGGGCCGCGGGGCTGGGCGGGGCGGGGCCAGGCAGGGTATTGAAAGGGCAGTGGGGCTCAGTCATCCCGAGTAAAGAGGGGTTGTTGCCAAAGAAAGAAGTCAAGAGTGGACACAAGCCAGCTCTAGTCGGAGGTGAGGCTGTGACACTCCCAAGTTACAAGAGCCCGAGAGGGTGGCACAAAACCCTCCAAGAGAGTAGCTCAGCTGAGGCATGAACCAGGCAGTTGGTTGGTGGTCAGGCTGGGCCAGACCATCGAAAAGAGCAGCCGCATAGCACAGGGAGATCAGCTTGGTGCTTTGCCACCACCTAGAGGGGTGGGATAAGGAGGGTGGGAAGGAGACCCAAGAGGGAGGGGATATGGGGATATACTTATGCATATAGCTGACTCACTTTGCTATACAGCAGAAACTAACACACCACTGGAAAGCAATTATATTCCAATAAAGGTGTTAAAAAAAAAAAGAACAATTGGAATAGAATCAAATAAGTCAGCAGGAAAACAACCTGAAAACTGAAGTTCTGTGGCATCATTTCCATTCAAGTAAGTGGGTCTCACAGGTGAGCTGTGGTCTAGACACACCACCATTCTGAAAGCAAGACAAGGAAACCTCCTCTGAGGTCCTCCAGATCTGAGCCTGTAGGACTACATGTGGGTAAAATTATGTCACGAAATATCAATACTTGGGGGAAACTGAGATGCCTTTTGGTGGCATTTAAGATAAGCCAAGAAATATCAAACTTGTAGGATGCAGCTGAAGGCTTTAATTCATAAATTAGAAAAGAAGAAAGGCTGAAACTCCATGATTTAAGCTACCACGTCTAGAAGCCAGAAGAACCACAAAGTACAGGAAAAGAAATACAAGAGCAGTAATCAATGAAACAGGAAATAAATGTACAGTAGAGAAAATCCATAAAGCCAAAAGTGGGCTATTTGAAGACTGATTAAATTCATTAACCTTGAGCAAAGCTGATCAAGAAAAAGAGAAGTAAAGATGAATTGCCACCATCAGGAAGTTAGACAACAGAATTCCCTGGCAGTCCAGCGGTTAAGATCACTGGTTGGGGAACTAAGATACTGCATGCTGTGCAGTGTGGCCAAAAAAAAAAAGGAAGTTAGACTGTGTTAAATGCTCTTGGCAGGGGAGCTGCCTTAGAGAGACATTTCAGGCAGGTCAGTGGTCAGGAGCCCAGAGGCGACCTGTCATCCCACCAGCCTCCTGGTGACTGGTGACTGTTCATGGCAAATTCTCCACCTTAGAGTTCCGACATCACGCTAGAATCAGTTTTATATATAAACACATGGCTTCCAAGGTTGAGATTAAAGATGCAAAATAAATATTAGGTCTAAAACGAACACTGGGCTACCTTAGGTTGGGGTCCCCCGAGGTAAGGCTTTTAGTGGGTTGAGAGGAAGCCCCAAGTAGTGCTGGCGGAGGAGTCGGGGGTGGGTTGTGGCAGAGGCCTTTGAGTCATCTCCAAGGATGGCCACCACCACGCTCCCCTGCCTGGGCAGCACGCCGCTCCTCTCACTGGTGGAGTCTGTGCCCCGCTTCTGGACCTGGGTGGGCTCTGTAACTGCCCAGCCACCTGCTATGGCAGGAATGCCGCCCAGCCAAGGGTGTGGAGATCTGGCAGCGTCTGCTTCCTCTCCACCTGGGGAGTCTTGCCGCCCAGCTCTAAGGCCCCTCTGGCTGGACCACTGACAACACAGCATCACAGGGGCGAGAGGCCACGTGGAGCAGCAAGGCGGCAGAGCCGGGCAGGAGTGAAACCCGCTGGACCTTCCCGCTCAGCAGAGCACAGCCCCATGAGGACCCCAGCCAACCCGCCTGCTGTTGCAGAACCACCAGTTGAGTCCACACATTCCCGAGCCCAGAATCGGGAGAAATAGTGCCTAAGTGTTGTTGGAAGCCCCGGCGTTTGGAGGCGGTGCACCTGTACGGAGATCGCTGGCTAAAGGATTCAGCTCCAGATGCACAGATGAGCAGGTCCTGTTTGGGCACCTGGGATCAGTCCGTCAGGGCCTCTGGGAGGTGGTAGAATTCGACCGGGAGTGGTCTGACTTGAGAGGTGTTTATTCACTCACAACCATCATCCTGGGTGAAGGGCTGCTCCTTGGGGTGTGAACTCCATCCCCGCGAGAGAGCAGTGCTGCGCCCACAGCCAGAGAGGCCGGTGCTTGTCGGAGGAAGCTGTCACATGCACAGGAAAGGTGACGCCCGGGGTTCTGAGCAGGGCAGCGGTAGCCACAGGCTACGTGTTCCAGCCCCAGCGTGCAGCTCCTAATGCTTTTCTCTGATCAAACCCACAACCGTATCAAATTTCTTGGTTTTTTCCCTTTCCTCCTGGCATAGTGTAGCGTTTTGGGGGGGTACTGCTTCCCCTTTCATCATTCTAACTCCTCTTACCTTCTAAGATCAGCTTGAACATTACCTCCTACTGGAAACTCTCAGTATCAGTTAAATCCCTTTCAGTTACACATTAAAACACACACACACACACACACACACACACACACACACACACGACTACAATAATGGGCTTGAACAGAAGAGAAATTATGACTCATTAAAGTGCAAAGTCCTGTAGTTTTCAGGCTTCAGGCTCAGCTTGATTAAGGCTCAATTGATGTCACCAGAAGATAATTTCTCTTGGCCTCTGGATTCAGCCCTGCTCACCTCCATGTACTGACTTCATTCTCAGGCTCCAAATAATGGCAGATGGCTGCTACTGCTCTAACCTACTACCCTCTTCTCAGTTTCAAGGGAGAACAAAGAGGTATTTTTCCCCAGCAGCTCTTAAACAATTCCTGCAATTTGCTAGCATCAAACCAGCTTAGGTTACATGCTCATCTCTGAACCAATGAGTGTAGCCAGAGGAAGGAATATTCCACTGCCTTTGGCCTGGGTCATATGCTCTGGCCCTGGAGCCTGGGGCTTGGGCTTCATCTGAACCAGTGGGTGATGGGATGGATTGGTCCACAGGTAAAACTCAGGGCTGCTGCCTAAACAGAGCCAGGGGATGCTGAGAGACTCAGGCAGAAACATCCTCTACTCCTTTCCTAGCCTTCTCACCTACACCCACCCAGCTTGGACTAAATGCCCTTCCACCGTGACCTTAGCATTCACCACATTGTGTGGTTATAGTTGATGACATGATTCTCTCCTCCAATGCCTTGTAAAAACCTTGGGGACAGAGACCATGATTGATGTGCTTTTGTATCTTCACACATCCCCCCCACCAGCATTACAAATTAAGTACTCCATCAATGCTTGTGGAATGAATGATCAGACTTAAAATACCATGTAGCCACTTATTTTAGGATAAGCACAAACACACAAAAACAAAGGCTAGTCTCTAGCTAATGTGTTGAGTTTTCGTTTGTTTTGCAAATTTTATTAAAATGTAACACGTGTGGGACTTCCTTGGTGGCTCAGTGGTTAAGAATCCGCCTGCCAATGCAGGGGACACGGGTTCAATCCCTGGTCCGGGAAGATCCCACATGCTGCAGAGCAACTAAGCCCATGCACCACAACTACTGAGCCTGCGTGCCACAACTACTGAAGCCCGCGTACCTAGAGCCTGCGCTCTGCAACAAGAGAAGCCACCACAATGAGAAGCCCGAGCACTGCAATGAAGAGTAGCCCCTGCTTCCTGCAACTAAAGGAAGCCAGTGTGCAGCTACAGAGACCCAAAGCAGCCAAAAATTAATTAATTAATTTTAAATATATATATATAACACGTGTAAAAATGCATCCATCATAATCAATCAATGAATTTTCACGAACTGAGCACACTTACATAACCAGAAGCCAGATCAAGACAACATTACCAGACCCCAAAAGCTCCATTCACTCACTATCCCAAGGATAGCTGCTCTTCTGAATTCTAGCATCATGCATTGGTTTTGCTTGTTTCTGAGCTTTGTGGATTGTTCCTTCTCGTTGCTACACTATACAGTATTCCTTTATGGGAATATGCTATAATTTATTTACCCATTCAACTGGTGGTGGGTATTCAGGTAGTTTCCACTTTAGTGCTATTACAAATAGTGCTGCAACCAACATTCTAAGTGTCTTGTGGGTGAACATGTGGGCACGTTTCTGTGTGTACCTGGCAGTAGAATTGCTGTCATAAGGTAGGCATGTATTTGGCTTTAAGAAATGCTTTCACTTTTCCAAAATGGGGGTGCCAATTTCCAATACATCCAGGAGCGTAAGTTTGATTGAGTTTTGCAGTTTTCATCTGTACACCGCATGAACACATTTTGGCTACCTTCCTAGAGTTATGTACACAATAGATGCTGGGTAAATACTGAGTGGAGGAAGGAAGGAAAGAAGGAAGGAAGAAAGGAGGGAAGGGAGGGAGGACCACACTGAAGATCCCAGAAGAGCCACAGAATTTTCTGAAGGCAAACTTTCCCCTTCCTTGACTACAATGTGAATTAAACGATAGACTTTGTGGAGGATTTCATTCATAATCCCTTCAAAATGAGTTAGTCCCGCTATGTATTAAATGGATTATGCGTGAATCCCAAAACAAATCCAAATGCAATTAATGTTTTAATAAACCAGTTGCTAGTGTATGCAATACCCACAACTCGTCGGGAGGGATTGTATTATATTTATAAACATTAATTAGGTGTTTGTTATTGTCAAACTAAATTTAAAATAAATCCACAGCATCACTGGCCACTTGGGTAAAAAAGTCTCAGTGGCGACTGTAATTAGAAAATAGATGTAAGGGAATAGCATTAATTAGTTAGCTAATGGCGAGCTTTCCACTAATTGAAATGAGGAGCCCTTATCTTGCGGGATGATAAAATATCTTAGGTGTGCAAGAGAGTGAGCTCCTTTGGGTATTAATAATAAGCCAAAATATTTATTTAACCCTTTCCTTAGGGTATTTTCCTACAAAGTCACAACAAAGTTGGTATTCATTGCCAAATAAAATACAAAGTTATTAAAAAAATTTTTTAACATTTTATTTTATTATTTTTTTATTTAACATCTTTATTGGAGTATAATTGCTTTACAGTGTTGTGTTAGTTTCTGCTGTATAACAAAGTGAATCAGCTCTATGTATACATATATCCCCATGTTCCCTCCCTCTTGCGTCTCCTTCCCACCCTCCCTATCCCACCCCTCTAGGTGGTCACAGAGCACCGAGCTGATCTCCCTGTGCTATGCGGCTGCTTCCCACTAGCTAGCTATTTTACGTTTGGTACTGTATATATGTCCATGCCACTCTCTCACTTTGTCCCAGCTTACCCTTCCCCCTCCCCGTGTCCTCAAGTCCATTCTCTACATCTGCGTCTTTATTCCTGTCCTGCCCCTAGGTTCATCAGAACCAAAAATTAAAAAATTTTTAAATAAAGGAACAGGAGATGTTTGGCAGAATGAAAGGAAATCTGCTCTTGCCCAAACAGGGAACAGGTTCCTGATGCCCAGATTTAATTTTGGTCCTTGTCTTTCTAAAACGCCTCTGAGACAGGCGACTCCTGTTTTCCTGGTTCTTCTGCTTCTTTGGATGCTCATTCTTTTTTTTTGTTTTTGTTTTTTTGTTTTTTTTTTGCGGTACGCGGGCCTCTCAGTGTTGTGGCCTCTCCCATTGTGGAGCACAGGCTCCGGACGCGCAGGTTCAGCGGCCATGGCTCACGGGCCCAGCCGCTCCACAGCATGTGGGATCTTCCCAGACTGGGGCACGAACCTGTGTCCCCTGCATCGGCAGGCGGACTCTCAACCACTGCGCCACCAGGGAAGCCCGGATACTCATTCTTGATTATGCTCATTGTCTCATCTCTCTCCCAACTCTCAAGCGTTGGTGCTCCCCAGACGTCTAGCCCTTTCACCTTCTCGTATCACACATTCTGGCCCATGACAGTCTCCTCCGAGCAGCAGCTTTAACCTCCACCTGCGTGCAGAGTCTTGGGTCTGCGTCCCAGGTCCTGAACCATCAGGCTCCGGCCTCAAACATCCCATCGTCTGCTCACGTTTCCTACTGGACCATCCCACGGGGACTTTGTAGCAGACATTACTTGCTGCTCTGCCCAGACGCCCTTGGATCCCTTGTATTATTTCTGGGTTCTCCTTCTCCACTTTCTGTGTGGTTCTGACTCTGCCTGCCCACACCCAGCTGCTAGAACTTTGCCTCCACATCCGGAGAGCTGTAGGCGGGACCAGGCTGAGGCTGGGACCTGACCTGGAGTCTCACCCCTGCTTACCTACTCCCTTCACTGTCCTGCCTCTTCCCCCCTCGCCCCTGGGAGCCCATCCTTAATGAGTCACGTGCACAGGAATCCTCTTCTCAAGGTCCATTTCCAGCAAACCTGTCCTAAGACAGACACCCAGCAAAATGCACCCTCTCCCCACAACAAAAACCATAGTTCCTCCTTTTATATTTCAATTCGCAATTGGTATGATTTCACTGTCTAGGTCAGAAAAGAAGATGTCGTATCCTTCCCCATTTATGTGCTACTTTCAGCCAAACAGAAATGCTCCCCAAATCCTGATGAGACAACTCCTCCATGTGTCTCGTCACCACGTCTCCCCCTCCATTTGTCTCAGGGACACCTAACTGTCCTCTAAGACTTCATACTTTCCAGCCCTGATAGGCAGCAGCACAGTCACGACCACAACCAATCCCTGCATCTCAGGGGGCCACGTGACCCGTTCTCAACTGTGGAAACAGAAGTGATGAGTCTCTTCCAGACCCAGGTTTCCAAGAAGCAGGTGGGCCATTTCCATCCTCCCTTGTTCCCTCTGCCTCGGTGCAGAGGACCCTGAGGTCCTCAGGACTGTGGAGCTCCAGGAGGGAAAAGACCTGGAAAGCCCTCCAGCTGACCAGGACACACCCTGTTGAACCGTGACATGAGTAAGAAATAAGCTTTCCTGGTACAAAGCCCACTGAAATTTTGGGGGGTTATTTGTTATGGCTGCCAGTGTGCCCTTGATTATTACACAAATCCTGTGGGGCTCATCTCTGCTATTATTGCATTAGCTCCTGACCTGGTCTCCATCCTCCAAACCCCTCACACATCTGCTCTTTACCTGTTCACCTGAATACAGCAACCTAATGGGAATGAAAATCCCACCCTGCACATCCTCTGCTCTTTAAAGCTCTTGAGCCGACCCATGCCCTGTTAAGTACAGAATAAAGGTCAAGTTCCTTGGCATCATAAGAGAGCCCCATGACTGTTATTTCCTCTCCCACCAGTTTTGGCCTTGTAATTTCCTCTCCAGAAGTGCCTGACTACTTATATCTCCATGAGAGCATCTTCTCTTTTACTCACGCCTGTCCAGTCCTTCCTTGCATTTGTCTCATTGGTTCCTACTGGTCCTTTAAGACTTAGCTTGGACAAGAAGCCACCTCTGGACGCCCCCCAGGCTGCGCTAGAACCTTCCTCGGGGGCTTCTGTCCATGAGGCATGGAACCACCCACTTCCTGATCCCTCTCCCTGCCCACCCTGCATCCTGAAAGCGGAAATCTCTGCTTTACATTCCAGAACCTATTCTGTCCCTCCTGCCAATCCAAAGGCTGTTGAACCGATTTTTCAAACTTATTCCTAAGTTCTGAGATCGTTTCTGAGTTCAACAAATATGCAAGGCATGTAGAGCAGAAAAAAGCCCCACATTTTGTCATTTACTTGACGTGACTGGGGTGCGTTGAGGAGCACTTTGGCAGTTATAGGGTGGAGATAATTGTAGAGTCATGATAGAGTGGATGATTTCTCTGAAGGAAGCAAGAGGGGTGGGGATGACAGCTAGAGGGAGACGAGAAATCGAGAGCACGGGGCTGGAACTGTGGACCTCAGGTTAGAAACCCTGTTTTAGGCCCAGAAGGAGATGTTATGGCTCACTTGGTCCAGGCATTAATTGCATGCTGAGAGCTTGAAGGCATGCATGGATTCGCCCCTGGCCCGAGTGCATTCACCTGTCAGTGGTCAGTCCAGACTAGAACCCTGATCACCGACACCCAGGCCTCCTTCAGCCTTTTTTCCTGCTGCCTTCAAGAGATAAGCCTAGTCCAGATGAAGCCAGAAACCTCCATCCACTAGGAACAACTTTTTTCTGGCAGAACCCTAGGAACGAACAGGAAACGTGAGCTGGGGAGGAAAGTAGGTCTGAAACAGAACCACTCTTTTTCAACCCTGTTGTGAAATTTAAAAATTGTATTCGTTCTGGGTTTGGCTGATTTCATGAGAAATCCCTCTATCTGTGGGTCTTATAGAAATAAGCATTTAAATAAAAATACGTCCGTTGGAAAGACTCGATAACTAGAGCTGTTGATTTCGCCTGGTTTGCTAGTGCAGGACGAGGGATGTGATGCTTCGTGAAATGCAGCGAACGAGGAAATTTCTGTAGAGCCCCCTAAATCACTTAATGGCGTAAGGGATTCCCAGATGGCCTTATCAGCGGCTACGTAAAATTGTTAGGTATCAGCACCAACTAATAAATTTCACTTCGGGCTTGGATTTCTGACATTTGCTCAAATCCTCAGAGAACCGTAGTTACTGTATATCCTCGTACAGTATTTGAATTCTGAATTGCTATACATGGTTGGCCGCCCACTGGGACAGGAAATAAAACTCCATAATAGAATGTCATTTTGTAAAAGTCTGAGCGTTATGAGTTGTGGTGATATCGTATGACAAACTCATGTTTCTTTTTTGTCTCAAATGTTTTATTCTCCAGTAAAACTCATTTGCATTGTTGTCCCATATGGGGATTTGTACATCCCGGTACATGATAAAGATGCAGAAGGGAATTAGGTCACTAGGCATGCTCTTTTTTCTTTTAATAACCCCGTGCAACCTCTTCCTTCTTAATCTCGTGCAGACAAAAGCAATAGAAGCTAAACCGTCCAGAGCCGTGATAGGAAAGGCGGACAAGCAAATCCACCAACATGCATCCACTCACTCACTATGGATGTATTTAATTAATCCCATGTGGACTGGTCTTATTCAAATAAAACTATATTTTAGAAAACGGCTGCCTTGTTTTTTGGTCTGTGTTATGACCCCCGATGGAGGCAGCTGGGCTGGTTTGATCAGTCAGTTATTATAGGTCTGGCTTGCTTTCTGCTAATGGCGTCATGCCGGAAAGAATCTGTATTCTAGGCAGGGTGGAAACCTCCCCAGTGGGTAAGGAATTAGGAGAACATTAGAAGGGTCCCAGGCAGCGGCAGCAGGCAGTGGAGGGGAGGATGCTGGACCCCAGATGCGCCCACAGGAAAGCGGCAAGCTGGGAGCTTGGGTGACTTCCACAGGCTGGCACCCACGTGCAAGCAGTCGTGGTGCCCAGCCGAGCTCTGAGACACGTGCTACTGTGGTCCTTTCCAATCCCCTTACTTCACATCACTTCCTACCCGGGACCATCCCACATTGGTGGATGAGAGGTCAAGTTGGCAGCATCAGGATAACTGAAAACTCATTAGAAAACTCTCAGCGGGTGCCTGGGATGTGTCCAGCCTTCTCTGGCACTGACTCACCCAGTCCTCACGAAAACCCTATGAGCAGCTGTTATTATTCCCTATTACAAACGTGGAGACTGAGGCACAGGGTGGGTAAGTGAAATGTCCAGTATCGGACAGCAGACAGCACATCCAGGGGTCAAACCAAGCCAGCTGGGCTCAGAAATTGCACCTTCGACCACTACAAGTCCAGTCTCCCAGGGGCCTTGATTTCACACCAGCCAAGATTTGAACATTTAGGACCTTCCTTTCAGAAGCGTATCGTGCCCCAGACTGTTCGTAATAGCGGCACTATTCCGTAATAACCCAGAACTGGAACTCACCTACACCTCCATCAACTGGAAAGTGGACAGATGGAGGCATATTCAACAGCAGGAGACTCAGCACAACTTATGTCCAGGGGTGAACCACAGATCAGGTGTGGGGAGAGGGATGGCCAACAGAAAAGAACATGAACTGTATGTGTCCACCGAAAGGTCAGGAACAGGAAAGCTGTCTCTGGTGTCAGAAACCCGGATAGTGGCTCCCCTGGGCAGGGGCTGATGCCTGGGAGGGCGTACAAGAGGGTGGTCATGTTTTACTTCTCGACCTGGAAGCTGGTCACATGGCAGCCTTCATTTTGGACAAATTCATCAGATCGATACAGTGCTGTGGTCTCTTTAGGTAGGTTTTCCTTGGCTAAGAAAAAGGGTTTTTGAAAGCATAACTAAAGAAAGTGTCTTGTTAAACCCTCAGAATTGACGGTCAAACACCATTTGTAAGAGAAATCCAGTTCCTCACCAGGAACTGACTTAGGGCCACTCGTGGAAGGACATTGAGAGCATAAGGTGACAAAAGGAACGTGGAAGGAAAGTCCCTTTGACTTCACTGCGGGCTCTGCTGAGTCGCCAACTAGCTGCGTGGTCTTGGGTGGGTAGGTCACCTGGCTGGACGAAATCTGTGCAGGAGATTTAGAAGCTCTGCTAAGGTCAGCTCCCTGAAGAGGAGCTTTGACCATGACGACACCAAGGAACACAGGGACAAGAAACGCCCTTTGGACGGAACGTCCTGTTAGGAGGATTTGCCACCACCAGCTTGGCATGAGACACTCCTCGCTGTTACCCAGCTTTTGTTTTATTTATATTTTTTACTTTTTCATTCCCGGGGATTTATCTCATTTTTCTGACCGGGTTTCTAGAACATCTTTCCTCCAGCTTCCCTAGATTTCCATACCTAGAAACCAGAGACATTTCGTTCTTTGTGGAATGCACTCTGCTTTTCCTTGATGCAAAGAATCATAGTTTCGATATTTTATTTGTATGTCCATTTCACAGACCAGTCTGCCTTCTGAGTGTGAGACACTCACAGCTAGAGCAGGGAGCATTAGCAAGTAAGGTCCTCTCCAACCCCTCTGTGGGTCAAATATTTTGGCAAACCTTAGCTGATACTCAGCAGGGTCTAAAGCAGGTAATTGTTGAGATGCGATGAGGGAATAGAAGGCATGCCTGTTGGTTTTGGGGAATGGAAAATTCGTTTGATGTGAGTTTTCGGAATTTGTCTATTTTACCATCAAAATGCTCATCAAAAGAATAAGTATAAAACTCCCTTTTGGGCTTTCCTGGTGGTGCAGTGGTTGAGAGTCCACCTGCCCATGCAGGGGATACGGGTTTGTGCCCCGGTCCGGGAAGATCCCACATGCCGCAGAGCGGCTGCGCCCGTGAGCCATGGCCGCTGAGCCTGTGCGTCCGGAGCCTGTGCTCCCCAACGGGAGAGGCCACAGCAGTGAGAGGCCCACGTACAGCAAAAAAAAAAAAACAAAAAACCTCTATCCCAGGGCTTCCCTGGTGGCACAGTGGTTAAGCCCTGGTCCGGGAAGATCCCACATGCCACGGAGCGGCTGCGCCCGTGAGCCATGGCTGCTGAGCCTGCGCGTCCGGAGCCTGTGCTCCGCAACGGGAGAGGCCACAACAGTGAGAGGCCCGCGAACCGCAAAAACAAACAAACAAACAAACAAACAAAAAAAAACTCCCTTTTGCTCTTAAGGTAGATGACATTGCTCTGCAAACCTCAAGAGTAATATCAGATAATGTCAAACTCTTAAGAAAGTCAATCTGAGATTCCTCTCTGGTTCAGCTTTCTAAATATCCTTAAATGATAAAGTTAGATGTTTTTCTGCTGCTTCTGTTTTGGAGGTGATTTTTTAAGTGGGGACAAAGGTTTATAACATCTACTGGGAGAAAAAATCTACCAGATTATTCTGAGACTTGGTACTGAATCAGAGTGTAATGTAACAATTTGAATGCAGGTGTATTTCCTAACTTGCATTTGTAATTCTTTTGTGAAAGATGGGAAGTTAGAAGATATTGATTTGTATTCTTTATTCTTTTAAGCATTTCCAGCATGTTTTACAGTCATATAAAGATCTGTGTGTGTGTGCACACGCATGTGTGTGTGTTCAAAAGTAGGATAAAAAAATTCCACTTGCTTTTTGGGGAAACTTTTAATTGATTTAAAAAATATGGAGAAAAGTGTACAAATTAGAAATGGCTCAGTGAACTTTCACAAAGTAAATACACCAGTGGGTCCCCCAAGTTTACCTGACAGATCCTTGCAGCAATCCAGCCCATGCAGTGACAGTGGCAGACACTTTGGTGCCCCACGTCTCATCCCCTGAGCTTACCCCCGTGTCAGCTGCAGCAGAGGTGGACCATCCCCTTGTGAGCTCAGAGCCACGCTGACAGCATCTCGCCTTCAAGAATGTGCTCCATGACTGTGGTTTGTGTCCTGGAGCCTAAAATGGCAGGAGAGCTCAGTCCAAATCCACAAGCGCAGCCTGGAAATGCACTTCCAGGGGAGGGAGTCTTCCAACCAACGCAGACAGGATTTGGTGGTAGAGCGCCAGCCACTCTTCCTTTCTGGACAGTTCTGGGAGGAACACTGTGTCCTTTTCAGAGCTCCTGATGGAATCCAGGCCTGGCCGACTCCGGCGTGGTCTTGCTGTGCTGGCATCCCCTCCTTCCCTGCCCACTCTCCCGGCTCCCTGGGCACACCTCCCAGATAAACCACCTGCATCCAAGTCCTTGTCTCAGGCTCAACTTTTGCAGAACCCCACCATAAGACAGCTGCCAACAAGGACGTTCTACAGCAGTTTTCTTGGAAGAGTGTATCTTATTCAAGGTCCACCAGCCATTCGGTGCCTTCTGAGAAGTTCCCACATGACTGACTTATGGGTTAGCCGGGCTCAATGGCATGAAAAATGTGACCTTGGTAGTCCGATCTTCTGCATGTGCCAGATCAACGCAAAATTGGGGGCAGGGGTTTCTTTTAAGTGAGGTAAATGTACATACAGTGCAATGCTTAATTTTAAATGAATATTGACAAATATATACACCCATATAACCAGCAACCCAGTCAAGATATAGAGCATTTTCCATACCCCAAAGAGTTCCTTTATATCACTTTCAGTCAAAGGCAACCACTGAGCTGGTTTCATGACTTTGGATGAGTTCTGTCTGTTCTTGAACTTGATATAAACGTAGTCACATAGTATGTATCTTTCGTGTCTAGTTTTGTTTTGTTTTGTTTTTTGCTCAACATAATGTTTTGAGATGTATACATTTCGTTGACTATATCAAGAGTTTGTTTCTTTCATGGTTGAGTGGTATCTCATTGGATGAATCTACCACAATTTGACACGCATTTGTCTGCTGATAGATATTTGGGTTGCTTCTATTTGGGGGCTATTATGACCAAGCTGCTATGAACATTCACGCACAAGTCTTTGCGTGGATATACATTTTCATTTCTCTTGGGTAAATACCTAGGAGTGGATGGCCGACAGCTTAACTTTTAAAAACTCTTTTCCAAACAAGTAAAGCCTGAAAAGAGGAGAATCGAAAGAAAACAAGAGGAACTTTTAAGGGACAAGCAAAGGGAAAAAGGGAATGGGAAATTATTTTGTCTTTAGGTGACTACATCATGCAGACAAACATCTTAATAATAAACCCTCTGAAGAAGAGATTTTGAGCCAATTTCAAAGATGGAGAATGAGGGTAGCCGTCTTTCTGTGTAAAGATCTCGAGAGAATTCTGGAAATAAACGGAATGCCTTAAAGTACAACATTAAGCATACTTCATTTAGCTGGAGATCACAGAAGGTGGTGAGTGCTGAAATGGTTCAAAAAGTAAAGTGTATGAAGAATGTTGGCCTCTGCAGTACTTTACATGGGTGATGACCGTCAATATTCAAGTTGTGGGAGGAGAGTGAAGAGGGGGAGATTGGGTTTCTCAATAGGGAGATGGTAAGAGAGAGGAGAATACATAAAATAATCCAGCAATTTTTTTCATACTCTCTCACATAGAAACTAATTGTGACAACTTTTATTAACATATTCTGATGTATTAAAGATGTTCTAGAACTACAAATACACATTATATACGAACAAACAAACAAACAAACAAACCCTGTTTTCCAAAGTGGTTGCCCCATTTTACATCTGTGCAAGAGGTAGGTAGCCCACTTCCCTGCCAATATCTGGTTTTATCAGCCTTTGTAATTTTGACCACTCTCATCAGGGTGGCCTAATTGCTTTTTAAGGAGAAGATGACTGTTTAGATTATTGCTTGGCTTGACCATTACCAGCTTCCCTCTCATGGTGCACTGCGTACATGTCCCCACCCATCGGCCAGGTGAAACGATTGGGCCGATGGACGGTTAATGGACGTGACAGAAGCAAAAGCATGTAACGTCCTCGTGCCCTGAGCCTTGCCTTCCGGCACTTCTGCCAGCACCCCGAGAAGAACGTGTCTTAGCTGATCCACTGATGCAATAAGGAGGGGAGATGTGGAGAAGAGTGAGACCCAACCTGCTCTCGGAGCTGGACACCGTATGAAGCAGCCACCTTGCACACGTGGAGAAACAACGAGCGCTGTTCTAGGCCACTGGGTGGTGGGAAGCCTTGTTACATGGCATTACCATGGCAGTGATGGATTGCCACCATAGAGACAGGCGTCCTTGTCAAGCTCGTCAAACTTCCTAGAAGCATAGCTGTCCTGCTCACAGCTAAACTTACTGCTAAAGTCTGAATTGAGCCAGGCTAGCGAATGGCTGCATGCTAACTATTCCAGGCGACCTTGAACTCCCGCCACTCAATATTTAACAAAAGCTTGATTAAAATATTTACAGAGGACTGCCTGAAAGTTATGCCATCCATTGCCCGAATTCTCTAAGATGTCTGTGCATTAATCCCAGGTGGCAGAGCTGTGTCCTAAGACTGGATTGTTTTCATTCTCCCAGGGCAGTTGCTACAAGATCATGCTTGGTGTTACCCCATCGAGGTATCTTGGAGACAATTACATGTTAAACTTTATGGCTGGTGTGCTTGTATCTGCTGTAAGGACATTACTGTATGAAATACCAGGAGTGGGAAATCATTTCTAGTTTCAATACCTGGGACATCTGGAATCTCCTGAAGAACTCTGAGTTTGTATTACATTACAAATCGTGAGCCCGGTCCAGTTGTTCTCCTTGCACTGGCCACCAGAAAATTCAGGTCAGATTTGTGGCTCACTGTACTTAACCTTTGAACATGCATTTTGAAGATTATCTTCACTCTTGGCTACTCTCTAATTTTCTCACTCAAGTAATTTAAAATTGTGTTTAGTCCCCTGTATGAGGGGATTTGGTTACAGAATGTGGTGGTGTCCATCCCTGCTTCTGCCAGCCACCCAGCTGCCTGTTTTCATGATGGGTCCTCCCACTTCATTACTCTCATCAACTTCACTTCCAAGTTCCATCACTTTGTCTTCTTTATTTTTCTTATTTTTTAAAATTAATTTATTTTTTTAATTTAATTTTTTATTCTATATTATAGTATAGTTGATTTACAATGTCATGTTAGTTTCAGGTGTACAGCAAAGTGATTCAGTTATACATATACATATATTCATTCTTTTTCAAATTCTTTTCCCACATAGGTTATTACAGAATATTGAGTAGAGTTCCCTGTGCTATACAGTAGGTCGTCGTTGGTATCTATTTTACATATAGTAGTGTGTATCCGTTAATTCCAAGCTCCCAGTTTATCCCTCCCCCATGTTTCCCCTTTGGTGACCATAAGTTTGTTTTCGAAGTCTGTGAGTCTGTTTCTGTTTTGTAAATAACTTCATTGTATCATTTTTTTTAGATTCTACATGTAAGTGATATGATATGATATTTGCCTTTCTCTGACTTACTTCACTTACTATGATAATCTCTAGGCCCATGCATGTTGCTGCAAATGGTATTATTTCATTCTTTTTTATGGTTGAGTAATATTCCATTGTATATATGTATCACACCTTCTATATCCATTCCTCTGTCGATAGACACTTAGGTTGCTTCCATGTCTTGGCTATCGAAAACACTTTGTCCTCTTTAGCTCAGCAAATGTGCTGAGCACACACGATGTGCCAACTCTGTCCCAGGCACTGAGAAAAAAATATGAACATGGTTGGCTCTTGCCCTCAAGGGACTTGCAATCAATTGAGGAGATTGGACAGGGATTAGGTACTTACATCTCTGTTCTCACTATGAATTTGTAATAACAGGAGTACCTGCATGATGGCCTGTTGAGGGATCAAGTTAGAATGACATAAATAGAGTGTCTGGTCCTCAGCAAACACTCGGTGAGCTTTATTATAATTGATTTTGTTGTAGATCTTATTTCTTGACTATTTCAACATCGTCTTAGCTACTATCTTTGTCTCCAATTTCCTATCACACCAAACTGCCTCTGAATGCTCTTACTAATCTTTAAAAATAACTTATTATAAATATAGAGAGATATACATACACATATTTTGAAAAAAGGTATAATGCACAAACACTCAGAAGTAAATAAAAATTAATCCCTCTGCTTAAAAATATCTATTTAATATCTTGGTGAGTTTATTCCCAGACTTGTCCTTTTCCTGCAAACGTGTATGAGATGGTTCAGTAGAGGAATTTAGAGTCTGGGATCTGACGCCAGACTTTCCTGATTGGATTCCACTTCTACCACTTACTTTTAAGAAGCTACTTCATCCTTCTCTGCCACTGGCTCCTCAACTTTAACATGGGGCCACAAGATACTCAGGTGGGTCTCAGCTCAAGACAATCGATGCTCATTCTAAGTGAGTTGCAAGACCATGATGTAGGTTTTACAAAAGAGGTGGTTGAGGCTGGTTATGTGACTCTTAATTGTTCACCCACAGAAGTAGAATAAAAGGGTTGGAGGCTACTGAAGAAGGAAGGAGAGGAAGTTTGAAGAGTAATTGCTGCTTTGAGTCCTGCACTCCCACAGTCGAGAAAGAGCTGGGTGTCCCCCTGTTCATCTCAAGCCAAGGGAGTAGCCTTCGCAGAGAAGTCGGAGGGCAAACGAGTCTCCTGCAGAATTTCCATGGCACCATTGATTCTCAACTTCCTGAGATCATTATTTGAATGTGTGCCTTATCTCCTTATCTAGACAATAAGAAACTTGAGGGCAGAGAATGTCCCTTTTTTATTGTGTTGTACACTTACTTGCCAATATTTGATCACACACACTAGATGCCAATATTGTGCGGGGTGATGGGACTATTAAAAAACCAAGACACAAGCTTCACCACGTGTTTCCCCTTCCTGTAATAGGATTATATCCACTGACACTAGGCTTGTTCCATTGACTTGCTTGGTGTATCAGTTTGCTCCTGCAGCATAGCAAGTAACTCCAAATCTTAGTGGCTTAAGACAGCAATCACGTATCAGCTCATGGTTCTGTGGGTTGGTCCTCTGAGCTGAGCTCAGCCGTGTGGTTCTCCGGCTACTCCCACCTGGGCTCACTCTTATGACTGTAGTCAGCTGGGGCTCAGCTGTTCTGGGTGATAGGGGATGGCCTCGCTCCCATGACATAGGTTGGCAGGCCATTACAAAGGCACCTTGGTTATCTTCCACATGCCTCTCCAGGAGGCTAACTCATGTCAGGGTGGTCAAAGAGTTCCAAGAGCAACAAAAAAGGACAAGTCCTAATATGCAAGCACTTTTCAGACCTCTGCTCATCTCTGTAAAAGAATGGCAAGGATTTGCCAGACACCAGTGGAAACAAAATTTACGGTCATGATGTTCCAATTCAAGCTGAAGTCATAAGAGAGCAGAAAGTGTGAATAGGCAGAAACCAGTGAGACTGAGAAAAATATAGAGAAAATAAACAAGCAGAAGCAACCAACCAGAGAAAAACAGAGGAGAGATAATAAAAAAGAGCGGGGATTCCAAGAGAGTTCAAGAGGTCCTGGCAGCTTTCAGTATCATGCCAAGTTCAACTTTACATTATAATAAATTACAGTAAGTTCCCTTATTCCTAAGTCACTCAAGTGAACCTCTGTTCCCTGTAACCAAAGAGATTTGCTATAAAAAGAATTAGTGCCAGGAGGGGGTTTGTTGGAGCCAGACACTCATAAGAAATGCAGGGTGTTTGGAACAGGCAACCAGGGCTGTGAGAAAGTCTTCATAACCTGGGGCAGAAGGGGAAGATGCCATTTCAAACAGCAATGCAATGGTACATCAGGCTACAGTTTGTGGTTTCTTATAACTCAGACCACCTTGCCGGTGAGGCTTTGGGGGTTTGGGGATACACTATGCAGGGCTGCAGGTGTCAGAGGAGTACTCAAAAGAGCAGTGAGGTATTGCCAGTCGCTGAAGAGTGAGTTCTGCCTCTGGGTTGTGCAGCTGTTCGGGAACACACTGTGACCCTACTGAACGATGCCCTTCCCGCCTGGAGGTGACACAACGGGTCCATTGAAGAGTAAGTCTGAAAATGTCGTATGCACTGCTGAATTGCAGCATGGGCCAAATTCCCAGTATTAACATTTTCCACGACCCAGGCTAAGTATCTGATTGGTAGAGACTGAGACTTTGCCAGTAAGTATGGGGCTATCTGGAAGACACCCAAAGATTTGGAGAGCCCTTGCACCTTACACTTTTCCTGAAGACTTCCCACTTTAGAGCCCCCGCCACTCACCCACCTGCCCTCACACAAGCTTCTCTCTCTCCATTGAGAATGGGTGGTGGCAACACTGGTGCTTCTCCCAGGTCCCCTCAGATCACTGTTTACCATTTTGGGGGGAAGGCGGGGTTCCTGGCTTTGATGTGCTTTTCCTAACAAGAGCTTGCACCCTTGTCTCTTTCTCAGACAACTGCCCTCTGGCTACTGGACCCTGCTTTGGGGAGTGTCTAGAAATGGACCCAAGATTTTGCACCCCATTCCAGAGTATGTGTGTGTGTGTGTGTGTGTGTGTGTGTGTGTGTGTGTGTTGGGGGGATGGGCAGTATCCACCACCAAGCGATTCTCTGACACGAGCTGGGTGTCCTACCATCAAACTCAATTCTGACCCTGTCTACCTGGAGACGGGGTCAGATCTCAGGGGTTAGGGGCTTGGTGCTACCCGACTGCCCACACCACTTCAGACGGCAGTCACAAGTCCAGGTGGACACCTGTGCTTCCAACTGGCGGGATATTGGAGGCGCCAACGATGCCTCCGCGGGTTTTATTAATTTGCTAGAGCGGTTCACAGAGCTCAGAGAAACATTTTACTTACTAGATGACCTGTTTATTATAAAAGGATACAACTCAGAAACGGCCAGATGGAGGAGATGCACAAGGCAAGGTGTGGGGAAAGGGCGCGGAGCTTCCGTGCTCTCTCCCAGGACACCCCTCTTTCCAAATCGCCACATGATTATCAACCCAGAACTTTGGGGGTTTTTTGGAGGCTTCATTACAAAGGTCTAATGGATTCAATCATTGGTCATTGCCTGTTGAACTTAATCTCCAGCCGTTCTCCCCTCCCCAGAGGTCAGGGGTAGGGATGAAAGTTCCAGCCCTCTAATCACATGGCAACCAGCCCCATCCTTAGGTGGGGTCCAAAAATCACCTCCTTAACGTAACAGAAGACACCTGTATCCCTTTCATCATTTAGGAAATTCCCAGGGTTTTAGGAGCTCTGTGCCAGAAACAAGGCCAAGATCAATTATACATACATTTTATGATAACACTCACACGATCACAGTGCCCTTCGCATGACTTTGCCTGAGGAGCATCCCCGGGATTTTGTCCTGTCCCCATCCTGCATCCCCCCACGGCCCAGGATCCCTCAAGAACATGTTTGTAATCAATCACCTGCGCACGTCTTGATTTCCGAGTCGCCCTCTAGGGAACCAGACATAAGGCAGAATAAGTGGGTGTGGAAGCAAGCAGGGTGGGCAACAGGTGCCAAGTAAGGTAAATCTCTGTAGGATGTAGGGATCACAGGTACTTATCCAACAGGGGAGTGTGGAGGGGTGGGGGCAGTGTGGACCGTGGGAGAGCAGAGCTTGACAAAGCATGGTTGCTGGTTTGATCTTGGGGGAGAAGCACACAGCCCCAGAACTGCCTTAGTTCCTGATATGCACCACTTTCAGATCCAGGACAAGCACATCTAGAATGAGCATCCTCCCTTCACTCCTTCAGGTTTTAGTTTTCAGTTCATAAAACAAAGGATCTGAACAAAAACACTCACACCTATGTGGAAGGTGGATCAAAGGTGGTCCAACGCCTTATCCTGTCCACAGAAAAGGGCCCGATTGACATTTTTGAAATCACTGTGACATATTTTGGTTATAAAATCCCATAATTCCATGAGTAGATGATTTACAGGGAGGGGTTGAGCAGGCAAGACTGGGAATCCAGAGGCACCACCTTTGCAGGAAGATTCACAGATGTGTCTCCCTGGTCTGGCTCAGAAGGCAGAGCCTCTGTGCGGGATCACAAAGCATTTGCCAGGTGCCCCAAAATTTTAAGAAGGAAAAAGAAAAATGGGGGATGGGGGAATTTCTGTATATACTTAAAATGTTTTAACACTTGCCCCTTATTAAGTTAAAAAGGTATTTAAAACGTGTTTTCATTGGTCTTTGATAAAAAGATCCCTGTATGGAATATCAGAAAATCACTCATAATTATCTTCACACCCATTCAGATGAGGACCTCTTCTCAGGATCTCCCAAGTCTGGTCCTTTTGGAACAAGGACAGGCAGGTAGGCATGCAGAGTTAGGGGTGCCACCAGCACATAGAGAGTCGAGATTATCATTTTTTAAACAAAATTCTCTTTCATTTGGATTAGAACGAATTCTTGAATCCCATTGTAATTAAGCTGAGTGGCACAGGCTTAGCTTTAAAGCAGCAAGTTCTACTGGAAGGACCCTTCTCGGTGAAATCACTTTATAAATTGAGGGGGTGAGACACCCCCTCTATAGAGCATCGAGCACGTGTTACGTGTCTCACTGAATCGAGCATCGAGCATGTGTTATGTGTCTCACTGAATTGCGTGCCAGACATGCTTTTAATGTCTACTGAAGGAGGAATTTACCTGTAAGTGGTTTTCAAGGCCATTGGAAGAAAAGCAGTTGAACTGCTGAGGATGTGCAAATCTAGCGGACAAAGAGATACAGGCAGAGCAGCACGCGTGGGGATCTGGATGAATCCAGCTGTGTGCAGGAGTCAGGCCAGGGGTCCCAGGCAGCCACGGACACCAACCCACCTACAGTTCTCATACCAATGGCCCTAAGGTGAGTAGGCATCCCTTTGTGAGGAATTACTCAGGAAATCTATGTGAAATAAACACACACATCTTCAGGACGGGGCCTGTCCTGGCTCTGCCCTAAGTCGCAGACCTTGGCTCCAAACCTCCTCCTCTCCCTCACTGGGCAGTTAGGGTCTACGGTGGCACCTTTTCTTGACCCAGCACCCATTCCTCTTTCTGCGGTAAGTACCCCCTTGATTTATCTTGGGGAACTGTGGCGATGAGCAGTGTTATAGCTACAAGGCCTATACAGAGGCTGTGAATGAGGAATTCTGAGTCCAGGAGATGAAGCTTCTGTGTTTGAGCCCTGGCGATACCACTTCCCAGCTGAGCGGCCTTGGGTAAGCCACTTACCCTCTCTGAGCTGGAGTTTCCTCGTCTATAAAATAAAGATAATAACACACTGCCTCATGCTGAGTGTCAAGTGACTGAGTCTATGTGCCTGGCACACACTCAGGGCTGAATTGGGGTTAGAACTGAGCAGTACCATGCACCCCGTCCTTGTAGTCCTGGTAGGAACGTAAGTCCGTGTGTCCTGACCATTCCAGGGCGTGGGTGTGTGACCCACACTTGGCCAGTCAGACCCTTTCTCCTGGGAATTTGATTCTTGAACCAAGCGAAAGGACAGAGAAATTCATGGAGCCACCATCCCCCAGGACGCGTGAGGATGCTGCCCACAGTGCTTACCTCCCTGCTCCCTGGATGTCTGGGTCCCCGTCCTTCCCAAGACCGGGCGCTCTGGTTCCCCCTTTGGGCCCCAGGAGAGGTCCCATGGCCTTCCAGCACCTCTCTGTTTGCTGAGTTACTCAGATCTGTTTCCATTGTTTATAAAGAAAGCAGCCCGGCCAACCCCGCTACACTGGGAAGACTGCAATCTTTGTCTTTGATTCAAGGTCCCTGATTGATTTTCTCTGGCACATTATTCAGAAAGAGAAAAGGTCAAAGGGCCATAAATCCCTACCGTAACTTTAGAGACTTCAACCTGCAGAGATGTGGTAGAGAGCAGAGATCCACCACCCAGCTCCCCTTCAAGGAAAGACTTGCTGCCCAGCTGCATAGAAAACGACCTCAAATCTCAGAGGCATGAAACAATCGTTGAATTTACTCATGGATTCCGTGGGTGACACATTCAGAGAGCGCAGAGCAGGGCCAGCTTGCCTCTACCCCAAAGGTCTACAGCCTCTGCTGGAAGACCCCAAGGCTGGGGGCTGGAAGATTTAACAGCTTGGTCACCCACACACGGCATTCGATGCCGGCTGTCAGCTGAGACCCCAGCCGGGGATGTGACCCAAACGCCTCCTCATGGCCCCTCCCATGGCCTGGGTTTCCTCACAGCATGGTAGCCGGGTTCCAAAGGCCAGTGCTGGGAATCAGACAGAGCCAGTGGAAGCTCGATGGTCTTCTACGACCTGGCCTCAGAAGTCACACGGTGTCACTTCCCCACAACCTACCTGCTGTCTCTTTGTGCCCGGTTTGGAGGGGAGGGGAAATGGACGCCATCTCTTGGTGTGAGAGTGGCAAAGTTCAGGAAGAGTGCATGGGACCAAAAATATCGCTTTGGCCAATTTGGGGAAATACAATTTGCCCCATGCATGTTCCTTTAGAGAGAAAATACCAAAAGTGAGAATTGGCTCAGTGGGGGAGCTGTGGCTTAGCCACTGAGGATGAAAATGTCCAGATGTAAAAGGAAGAAAGGGGGGAAACATACCAATAGTGTGAAATATCATACGTTTGTACCTTGTAAATAAAGACATTCAAATAAGCTTGGAAACATTTCGGCGCTTTGCCTCATGTAGACCACTGGTTCCTAATTTGAGCCCATGATCCACACTATTATAGCTGCAGGAGTGTGATAAAAGTCACTCAGAGAAAGATGCTCTTCCCTCACCACCACCCTCCAATCCAACCACAAGTCTATACAGAGGACAGCGAGTTTGGGGTGCAAGGGGATGGCTGGACCGTGCTGATGGTGAAAGCCATGCTTCCGCCCCAGAGATAATGCTCGGGCTAAGCCGGCTGTTCCCTGATGGGCTGGAAACTGATGCCACCTCTGCATCCGGGATCCTTCTTTCCATTTCCTGGCTCTGCCTTCTCGGTGCTGGTCTCATTTGTGGCAGATACACCCTCGTGGGCCAGTACTGAATACATAGTCACTCCTGCCGGGTGCCAGTGGGGTCTCTTCCACATGAAATCAATTCCTGGGCTTTATCCTGATTGGACCAATGTAGTCCACCCACTCATCCCTGAGCCAATCAATGGCTGAGGAAAGTGCTGACCAGCTAATGACAGGACCACCCACCCCACCCTCAGGATGACTGTGCCACCTTAATGAAGCTTAAAGATGGATACGGGAACAAAAGTAGGGGTGCAACTTGCAAGCAAAGGGAAATGAATGTACCAGAGAGAGTAGCCCTCACCTGCCGTAGTTCCTGACACTTCCTTCCAGCCGGTGCTCAGTCCACAGTGCTCAGCTTGAGACCTTCGTCTTCTTTTCTTCTCTGTCCCCCAATTTCCACGAGCTTTTTATTCGTCAACCTCCTAACTATTCTTCCAATCCATCCACCTCCCACCATTCCCCTTGCTAATTCTTTCCTTTGCCCAGGCCACCCCCTTGGCTTCCGTCGTGGTTAGAAGACAGAAACTTCCCGTAATATTTTAGTAGAAATGGAATGAAATAGTTATAAATTCTGTAACTGAAACAATAAAAAGTAAACTCTAAGGAGTCTCTGAAGTAGTAACCACAGGAAACAACTACCATTCTGGGGCTGAGGGATACAAGAGGAGAGGTTGAAATACCGAACCTTAGAAGCATGGAGAAGGGGCTCCACGGGGCTGCAGCGCTGCTTGGGGTGGTGTCTCCCAGCGGAAGCAACGAGAGTGGCTCTGCAAGCGTCATATCATCTGCAAATTGCTTGAGTGGAAGGTGAGCGGCCACCGCTGGGGCGACGTGAGGCTGGGAGATGCTGTCAAGAGCAGGAAGTAATCAGACAGCAAGTTCCTACTGTAGAGCACAGGGAACTCTATTCAACATCCTGGGATAAACCGTAATGGAAAAGAATATATACATATATATACATATACATTACATATATATGTATAACTGAGTCACTTTGCTGTGCAGCAGAAATTAACACAACACTGTAAATCAACTATCCTTCAATTTAAAAAAAAAGAACAGGAAGTAATCAGCAACGGAAGACAGTCAGGATGTGTGGCGAAGGTGCTGTTCATGTGAGAAGACGGAAGAAGCAAGTCCCTTCTCGCTTAGCCTGGCAGGCTCCTCTAAGCCCCCCCCAAATTGTCAGAGCCCAGGAGAAGCAGAAATGAGCTTTGCAATTCCCAGCCCTCGCATCACAGAGCAGAGTGGAAAGGAGCAGCTTGGCACTGAGACAAGATCTCATGCACCGGTTCCCTAAGCAGTCCCTTTGCACTCTTCATTTTCCAATGCATCCTCCATCCTCCCTGCCCCAAGTGACACCCAAACGCAGGACCGAGGAAGGACTGAGAGTAATTCCATCGGGGAAGAGTGTGCGGTGGGGAGAGGATTTGCAGCCATTCTGGAAATGGAAGAAGGAATGTTCTAGTGGCCAGGACCCCGCTCACACTGTGAGTGGAGATTTAGATTTTTGCAACACAATCCTTGATGTGACATTAGCCTTGACAATTTGAACATTATTGGCTTTGCAGGGCTTCTTTTGCTTTGAATTTGCGAAATATTTAATAGTTGCACAAGAGCTATAATCCAAGAAGGTTAATTAATATGTATCCATACAGACTTAAGTAGTTTCATTTTAATAAAAATAAGTGACTTCTGAGGATCCTCAAGATATGTTTCCCTTTGGGCTTCCCTGGTGGCGCAGTGGTTGAGAGTCCGCCTGCTGAGGCAGGGGACACGGGTTCGTGCCCCGGTCCAGGAAGATCCCACATGCTGCGGAGCGGCTGGGCCCATAAGCCATGGCCGCTGGGCCTGCGTGTCCGGAGCCTGTGCTCTGCAACGGGAGAGGCCACAACAGTGAGAGGCCCGCGTAACGCAAAAAAAAAAAAAAAAAAAGATATGTTTCCCTTTAAAATGGGTTTGGGCATTTCTCCAACTGATGAAAAGGAAGATGTGATCTGACTTCTGTCCAGGGAGTCCAGTAGTGCTGACCCCACAGTCCCCTAGCCCTCAAGACGGGGCTGAGGGTAGGGGCAGAAATACCATCACACGTTTTGGATGTGTCGAGAGCTCGAGCAGGTTGGAAGATATAACAGAGATGTGGGTGCAAGCAGGTGATGGGGCTGATGGACGATTCAAGGACAGGCAGAGAAGCATCTGATACTATTAAATATGAGTTGGGCCTTAAATGACTGCAAAGATCTTAAGAGAGAGAGAAGTGGGGTGAGGGCCTGCCAGGTCAAGGGCTCGGCAAGCCCAGGCAGGGGGGTGGCCGGCCGGAGATGCTGGAGTGAGGGGGGTAGAGGGTGCAGAAGGCCGTAAGTCACCAGGTCACTGTGAGGGCTAGAATCTCAGGTAAGGGAGGTGGCACTCTATTCTGATATAGAGTTGGAGCGACCCTCTGCTCTTTAATGAGATGGGAAGGGGGCACAAAATCCAAATTTGTTATCATCGTTCTTGTTTTTTCATTAAGGAAGGTGAGATTCAGAGACATCGCCCAAGATCACGGGGCAATTGAAACCGGCGTGGAGAAGCCATACCTGCTTCCGGACCCCTTGGGCACGCGGGGACTGCTCTTCTGTTCCTGTTGGGCAGGTGGCTGGGGAAGAGGATGGCTAGCACCACGCACTGCCTGGAATCCCAAGGCAAAGGCTCATCTGCGCATCTCTCTGGCCGGCACGGAGAGAAGCATCCACGTCACCCAGACTCCATTCTGGCAGAGTTGGGGTGGAGGAATTCAGAGGCCCCAGTCCATCTGGAAGATGTACAACCACGCAGCTCTCCCTGGTCTGCCATTAGCGCTTTATCTGGAAAGGCCAAACAGCTCCTGCCCTGGAAATTGTATCTCATTTCTTTAAAAAATGTGTGTGGATGGAGAAGGGGCAGACAGATGCCTGGGAGGAGACCAGGAAAGGGGGGCAGTGAGGAACGGTAAACAGATAAAATAAATGGGCTTGGTGCATGGCTTTGGACCATTTTGCTGTAGTCTATTGATTTGGATTTTCTCCCCCTACCCTGGGAGTAATCAATTTTTCGGTGGATGGGCAGAATACAATAATTGCAAGCAAACTCTTCAAATGGGTTGTCATTAATTTGCCTTTTGCCGGTCCGTGTTTCTCTCGGAATAAGATGCGTTTAGCTTTCCCCAAACACTATTGGAGGAACGCTCTGGGGATTTTCTGGGGCTGATTGGCACGGGGCAGGGAATGCAGGCTTGGGAGGGGGCGTGCAGAGCTGGTGCGGACTAATGAAGCCGCTGTGGTGGCTCATCTTTACAGAGTCACTTATTACCACTAATTGGGAGGGACAGTTCAAATACGCACAGAGGATCAGTGATCCCACGAGCGTGACGTGGTTTCAAAGAGGCCTTCGGGACTCCCTGAACCCCTGCAGCCGGCTGACTGGATGCCGGGGCCTCGAGGCATCCACAGAGCAGAGGCTTTGTCAAGGTGTCCTGTAGAAGCCAGCAGACTTAAGAAAGCGAGGTTTGCCAGTCATCACAGGGAGCCACAGACAGACACGCAGCTGCCCGGGACACTTAGAAAGTCAACAGCTGACGGAAGGGGAGGACTCTGAGCTTGGCTGTCAATGGACCTCAAGATGTGATCGGAATTAATTTGCAGAACATAGTTAGATGTTGTTGTCTTTAAAGGGCCCAGTTGGTTTTAAAGAACATTTATTTGTGTGAGCGTTCCAGTATTAATAACCTGGCACATGCTAGGGTTCCCCCACCTTATCTTTTGAGGATGTCCTTTGCAAGAAGACATTAATTTCTTTTTTTTTTAATTGGAGTATAGTTGCTTTACAATGTTCTGTTAGTTTCTGGTGTACAGCAAAGTGAATCAGCCACACGTATACATGTATCCCGTCTTCTTTGGATTTCCTTCCCATTTAGGTCACCACAGAGCACTGAGCAGAGTTCCCTGTGCAATACAGTAGGTTCTCATTAGCAATCTATTTTATACCTAGTATCAATAGTGTATATATGTCAATTCCCATCTCCCAATCCATCCCACCTCCCCTTCCCCCCTTGGTATCCATGCGTTTGTTCTCTATGTCTGTGTCTCTATTTAAGAAGACATTAATTTCTTCTCTAGTCCACTAAATTGATATGAGTGAATGCACCACGCCCATCCCAATATATTTGGCCAATATTTCCAAATATTTGTGCCAAATAATTAGTCAATGTTTTCAAAGGACACCTGGATTTTCCAGATCTCCACAAGGAAGGGGTCACACCCTCCCACATCCATTCATTCTGCAAAGATATGAAGTGCCTACAATGTGTCCAAAACCACTTCAGGAACCAGGGACACAGCTGTGAAGGAAAGGAAGACCCAGCTGCCCCGGGTTTCCAATCCCATGGAAGGTGGGGACACCGAGAGTAAGGAAGCAATAAACAAATTCATTTCAGACCAGGAACTGGTTTAAGGACCACAGAGAGGGCTGTGCTCCAGCCAGTATTTCACTTGGCTTTTCATCCTCCTGCCCTGACTCTTGAGGAAAAGAAGATCCAGCAGTGCTGCCCACAGGCGCACAGCGGAGCTCTGACTTCGGAGGGGACCCGGATAAGGCCAAGTTCAGATGCCTCGTTTAGACACATGAAATACAAGCCCTTCAGAATCTAATTATCATCCCATCCTGAGGAAGTGTGTGTAAGAGAGTCTGGTGCTGTCTATAGAGATAATTGATCATAAGCCAAGTATTGGGTACCTTGTCTTGGGGCTGGCTTCGTCCTCACTGTGTCTTGCTTCCTGGTTGTTCTCATGATTTCTACTTTAAAAATACACATCCGTCATCATCATCGTTGTCGTCATCACACACACACACATCTCCAAATGAAAACTTGTAGGTGGTAGCACCTTGGAAGGAAAAAAAACGTCATTTGTTTTCTCCCAAACGCTGAAAATTACATGATCTATTTATGACACAGGCAGATGGTGTGTATCTGGACTTCCACTTTGAAAGTATTTTCAAGAAGGTAACAGACCTTCCTCCATGAATTGAGCAGACCTAAAAAAGGGATATCGGTTTATGAAATTCATATAAAGCCATTCCTGCCAACCTTTGCATTTGTTTTGAAATTTAAATTGGAATAATGAGCTGTTAAATCAGGCTAGTGGGTAAGCCGTCAAATGTTTTCCCGGAGAATATAAGTCTTCATACTTCACAAGAAATTAAGTTTGGGTTTCTCAGCATGGAAAATAGGAAATTATTTGCTGGGTAATGCATTCCATTTTAGATTTCCTGTGACATATTAAGAATGAAGCAGTTGTTCATTGATACCTTCCAAGAGACCCCAACATGGGGAAAACAATGCCCCCTTCACTTCTGCGTGAATGCGTTCAGTTCTTTTCTGCACATCTGGAAGTCATTTATTTTGCTCTGAGACATCTGCAGGAGCTGCTGACATATGACGGAGACAGGGGCGCTGGCAACCTGGCCAGACCGTGGCCATCCTCGCTCCCGGTGAGGCCTGGCTTTGTTGGAGGCAAGAGCAGAACTCGCCTTCCCACTGGGTGATGCGGACTCGTTTACCAATTAAAGAGCCAGACAACTATGCTTAAAATGCCTTCACGGAGAAAAAGGAATTTATGTTGCTAAAATGAACGCTTCATTTTGAGACCTAAAAGGAAAGCGTCTGGCTCAGCTCTCTTTCTAATGGGATTTCTTTCTAATGGGCCTGAACACAAAATGTCTTTTTGTAGGTGGGTATGTATATATGTGTGGGTGAGGAGATATGTAACATCGACAAATTTATCATTTTAAAATGACTCCATGTGATGGCTGCTCGGCCCCTTTGTACTCTCATTGGTCAGAAGAAGTGCTTGGGAATCCACCTCCAGCACACCTTTGGGTCTGTTCGTTTTTTGTTTTTTTTTTTTTATTGGAGTATAGTTGATTTACAAAACATTGATTTACAATGTTGTGCTAGTTTTAGATGTACAGCAAAGTGAATCAGTTATATATATACATATACCCACTTTTTTTTTTTTTTTCAGATTCTTTTCCCGTATTCCAGCACACCCTGGGGAGAACGTATCGGGAGCACAGAGCTGGGCGCTTTGGGGAGGCAAAGGGCATCTGTAAACGATGCCAGCAGGAGATTCTTCCTCTGCTTTCACAAAGAAAGAGAGCATCTGAAATTAGGTCACGCCCCTAGGTCACAGGCTAAACTGTTGCACTGTACCTTGCTGAGAATGGGCACCAGTGCTCCAAATACGGAATGAAGGATGTAGGAAAGCCCCTCTGACCCCCCAACCATCATCCCACGCCCTGCAATGCCATCCTTAGAACTTAGGGGGTGGTAAGCAATGCCCTTTCCTAGCAGGCTTATTGGGCATCCAGATACTCTTGGAGTTACTAAGAGTTCAGCGGGCATCTCTGGTCACCATAGCAGCCTGATAGGAAGGAAGGAAGAAAAAGCATGAGAATGTCATCTAGGGCTGGATGTTGGCAAGAGAACTCCGAAGCCTGGCTTGGCCTCTGGTATAGTTGTAACAGGGACCAGCCCTGCTGAGGACCCAGGGGAGGTGTTTGAATGGCTGAGGAGGAAGAACTAGAGTATGGCACGAGAATCACGCCCCCTAGAGCTGGATCCTTTCAGGCTTTTACAGAGCACACTCAAGGGAGGGGGTGGGGGATAGAGAAACAGCCTGTTGAAATATGCAGTAGGGACGCAATGATGATAGTGGGGTGGGGGATGATTATGATGGGGATCAAGGAGAGGCACCCAGGAGAAGGTAGCACCCTGGGGAGACAAAGGGTGAGACGCTGAGCCTGGGCCCCCCAGCAAGGAGCGCGTCTTGGCCTGAAGCTCATGCGATGAGATCATAGTCTGTAGTATCAATAACTGAAATCTTTTACTTGAAACCCAGGGGCTTTTTCCAGCTTCTAGGGGGGGCCTCATGTCTTTCTAAATCAGAAACCAGATCTACTGATATTGCCTCCTGGGTAACAGGAAGGAAGGAAGAGATGGGAAGCTGACGGGTGTGGTCTGTGGCAGAAGATTCAGAGGCATAACTGGCAGAGTTTTCCCGCTCTGGGAGAGAAGATGAAAGTTGCCCTGATCCGATCACGCAAGGAAGGGAAGGACAAGCCACGGTGAGGCCCAGAAGCCAAGAGAGAAGTCCAGAACAGACTGCTGTCCACAGCCAAGCTGGGGAGTTATAAGGAATCCATTCATCCGTTCATTCCACAGAGATTTATTGAGTACCTAGGAAACGCCAGCTACTGTTCTAGGCACTTAGGATGTCTCTACGAACCAAACAGAAAACAATCTCTACCCCCATAAAGCTTCCATCCCAGCAGGGAAAGCAGACAGTAAACAGTAAACCGAAATAAATCAAGCGCACAGTCCCATAGAGGGTAAAACATGCCAAGGATAAAAGACAAGTAGGGCGAGTGGAGAGACCGAAGTGGGTTGGGGAGTCATAATTTGGCACCGTGACGGTGACCACACTAAGCCAGGTTGTACTCAAGACATGAAAGAGTCAGGGGATGGGCCAGGTGTGTCCCTCTCGGGTCCTCACGGCTGTCCAGTGACAGCCGTGTTTCCACTAGACAGCCGTCCACGGCCTACCTTGGAACGAAACTGGCCTGCGTCCCCCCGATTCTCTTCGGTCCTCCAGTACCCATTCTGTGACAGCCACCACCTTCGGGCAACCCAGCACACGGCCAGAGGGAGGCTGAGGAAGCCCTGATGGTGATCAAAACAGAACGAGACAGAAGCATGTGACAAGCTGACAGGACAGCAGTGGGACCCTCAAGCAAAGCAGATTCCTTCCACTTCAGAATGTCACCCAAATCAATCCCCAAATGAGTCTTTCGATACCGGGCTGTTTTGTTTCTGTGCTTACTGATTGGATTGTATTTTACAGCTGACTGTCTCCAGGGCTCAGTCTACCTCTTGTGATACCTTTTAAATTTTATTTTTCTTTTTTCAGGCTTATTTCACTTTGACCATTGGGTCATTACACTTCGTATTAACTATACTTCTTATTAAGATGTTTTCTTGGCAAAATGTGTGTCAGTTGCTCTATTTATGAAGTCACAACAAGTTCATTAGAAATAAAACAGGGTATAAATAAACCCCAAAACGGATAGGATCTACGAAATCCGTAAATCCCCAATTTTCAGGGATCGCCTTGATTTAAAAATTGTGCTCCCAGCAACATTATTACAACCTAGAAATTCAAACTTTATCTCCCAGACTGTCACTCAAGTGGCCTGGAAATTGGTTGCTAACCAGTTGTGACCAGATGTCCTAATTTGGGGCTTAAAATATGTGGCCATGGAGGGATATGTTTGTTCACTGTAGAGTTTGTCCTCTTTATGAGTCTTCAAGAATATTTCAGCCTCCTACTTCCCCTTACTTGGAAACAATCCCAAAGGCTAATATCTCCAGGTGGTGAGATTTGGTCCCCAGAATCATGAATTCCCACAAGCCCTTGTCCTTTGCTGATAGAATCTTCCCTTTCAGTATAAGTAGAAAGCATTCCTTAGTAATTTTTACTACATTCATTCCGAATCTATCCATAGATATATGTTTAGTCCACATCTCTCCAAAAGGCCAGTTCATTGGTCGAGATTGTGTATTGATATGTTCAAGACCTCAGAGTTCTATTTCTACATGGGTTCCAACCGTATTTTTGCCCTCCCCCATTTCTATAGCCATTTCCCTGTGGGGTACCAAGGATAAGGTGAAGAAAACAGAGAAACAGAGACTCATCGGGCCAGTGGTGTGAGAATGCCTTCCAGCATGAGGCAGTGTGGACAGTTTGAGCCTGGCTCAAAGGGAACACATTTTGTCCAGGGTTATATAAACAAAAAGCCCTCTCCCATTGCCAGGGCCACTGTCCCCACTCAGGGTCCCCCATCATCATAACAACCAGCCACACTGATGGGCATCAGGGGCACAGGTAGGACTGGAGGACACGGTCCTTCCCATGTGGTCCCCCTTCTCCTGTGCTCTCAGCATCACTCTGGACAGCACCACCCCCCAACCTTGGTGGCTCCCAATGAATACACACTCTTCTCCCTATCTTGGCACCAAAAAGTCTATGTTGTCTTTCCTCATACCCGATATCAGGAGGACTGATGGCACCCTAACATGGCCCCGTCTATGAGGGGAAAGGAAGACAAGATGTTCTAAGGTGAAAGGAAGTGAAAATGTCAACCAGAGTAAATCTGACCTCAGATCCTCAACACTCATGCAGAAAGTGACTAACAGCTCCCACAGTTCTGGTCCAAGTCCCGGGACTGTTCTTCTAGATGCTTCCTTGCATCTCACCCCTCCCTCCCTACAATCTCCACTTCCTCCGGGGTCAGTCTGAGAAAGCGTGATCTACATTATTCGACTACTGTCAGGATTAATGAGAGAATACGTGTCCTCACTCAGTGCCCACCAGATAGTCAAATTTAATACATGGTTGTGGTGGTGATGATAATTAATGAGTGGAAACCCATTTTCATGATTTTTAATGTTATTGCTTAATTCAACTCAAGGAAGCATCTGATTTATTTATTTATTTATTATTTATTTGGTTTTGGCTGCACTGGGTCTTCGTTGCTACGCACAGGCTTTCTCTACTTGCTGCGAGCCGGGGTTACTCTTTGTTGCAGTGCGCAGGCTTCTCATTGTGGTGGCTTCTGTTGTTGCGGAGCATGGGCTCTAGGAGCATGTGCTTCAGTAGTTGTAGCTCACAGGCTGTAGAGCACAGGCTCAGTAGTTGTGGCACACGGGCTTTGTTGCTCCACGGCATGTGGGATCTTCCCGGACCAGGGATCAAACCCGTGGCCCCTGCACTGGCAGGCGATTCTTAACCACTACGCCACCAGGGAAGTCCCGAAGCATTTATTAAGTTCCTCCCCAAAACTCCTGTGGGTGCACATGCGGAGGATGCCCTATTGGGAAAACTCTGGAGGAGGCATGAGCCCCACAATGGTCACCGTCTCGCAGGGAGGGGGGTTAACCCCCTGGAACCCTTGTTCCCATCTGAAAATGGGATGGACAATATCTTCCCTAATCAACCTCATAAGCCCTACATGAAGAAATGAAAAAGGAATTGAATGGTCTTTTCTAATCTAAATGAAAAAAAGTGAGGTCATGAAGCAGGCGTCTACCTTCACTGATGGAATGTATGAAACTATATAGGACAACACAGGAAGAGCTTGCTGGTAAACCATGCTTTCCTCGCTCGGTCTAAGCACATGACCACAAGGGGAACGTTATCAGACATCCCTTATCCCTGGAAATAGCCTTTTCTAGACCTTCAGATTCAATTTCAACAAATATTTATTAAGTGCCTGCTATGTGCCAAGCACTGTTAGACCAGCACATTCCAATAGAATTATGGACAATGAGAGCGCTGTGTATCTGCAGGGTCCGATATGGGACCCGCTGGCCCGTGCAATTATTGAGTGCATAAAATGTGGCTAGTGTGACTGAGGAACTGAATTTTTAATTTTGTTTAATATTAGCGCATTTTAAATTACATTTAAATGGCCAAGGGAGAAATGGATGAAGTTAGTCAAAAGGTACAAACTTTCAGTTGGAAGATAAATAAGTACTAGGGACGTAATGTACAACGCAATAAATATAATTCACACTGGTGTACATTATAAACGAAAATTGCTAAAAAATAAATCTTAAGAGTTATCACAGGGAAAATTTTTTTTATTTTTTTAATGCTGTATCTATATGAGATGATGGATGTTCATTAAACTTTGTGGTCATCATTTCATGATGTACGTAAGTCAGATCATTATGTTGTACACCTTAAACTTATACAGTGCTGGATGTCAATTATATCTTAATAAAACTGGAAGAAAAAAAATTTGAGCAGCTGCTATATTGGACAGGGCAAGCCTAGACACTGGAGATTCAGCAATGAACGGGACAGCGAAAAGTTCCTGCTTTCTTGACGCTTACACTCCAGTGAGTGGCGTGAGAACACACAAAAAGATACACAAGCAAAACGCATAGTAAGTCAGATAGTGAAAAGTGCTGTAGAAAAAAATCAAAGCCAAAATGGAGTTAGGAAAGGTCAAAATTCTAAAAAGAGTAACGCACCTAACCGTTTTTCATGCCCAAAGCATGTTTTGTAAAGGCTAATCTCTCAGATTTTATTTTAGGTCCCGCCTAAAGCAAACTGTAGGGTCCAGAGCACAGTTTTGCTTTTTATTTAATACATCCATGAATTAAGTGATTAGGACGGTGGCTTTCATCCTTCTCAACTCTGTACTCAATATACACTACTTCTCACTGGGTACGATAATCAGAAATAATGTGTAGTTTAATGGAGCTTCTCCATTAAAAGGTTTTGGAAATAATATATAAAATTAATGGTTTACAAGAATAGTTTTAGACACTTGAAAACATAGCTAACCTAAAGACCTTGGATGCACCATGAATACATTCATTCCCCGGCTAAAAATGAATCCTAAAATTGGTTTTGATTTTTATTTAAAATTCAAATGTCTGATGCCCTTAAATTGAACAAATGATATTTTAAAATACCTGTATCAGCCTCCAACATCTGCAGATTGCGATTTGCATTTTGAAATTGGCTGCTTGAAATAACCGCGGATGAGCACTGCCTCTCTCTTCCTCTCTCAGTTGGTTAATGAAATGGGAGAGGTCAACCCTTTGTCCTTAAATTAGTTCCCATAAAAATCTATTTGTACTTTGCATCTTGTTATGATGTCTCAAGGCTGAAGAAAATGCTGCCATTAATTATGTCTTTGTTGAATATGGATCTCTATTCAGAGTTAGTTGAACAGTTTCAAACAAAATTAGCATGGAGCGACCCTCGGGCCAGCTTCGGGTTGGTTATCAAGAATATTTCTCTCTCTCTCTTTTTTTTTCCTTTAAAAAAATTTTTTTTAAAATCACTAAGAGAATGCTCTTTGGCAAGTGTGTATTACCTAATATATTCAGCTTTCAGTTGCTACTTTTTTCCAGATGAAGATGAGCTTCACTGAGGTTGTCCTTTTAAGTTTGTAGAGCCCCTTCAACACCTCACACAAAAGCATCTAGAGGCTTTTCATTTGTCTTAAGTATGTTTCAGATGTACAAATATTATTTACTTTAAACGCCAAATCAAAAGGTGCACCGTAATGGTTTTAAATAAAACATTTGTCAGGACTGAAATATATATAAATTCAAAGCAAGGCTTTTTTTCCCATTATCAAATCATTTATGGGAAGGGAGCACAGTTAGCAAATTTTAGGATACGTACTGGGGGAACTGTTTAGCAACACACTTCAAGCAGGCACTTAATAAAGGAATTTACTTTCAATCCTCCAAAGATAAATATTACAAATCCACTCGACAGCTAAGCAGCAAAACGATGAAGTTAGTTTCCTATTTCAGACACTCCTAAGTATGCATGAACAAGACGGGGGAAAGCTTGATTTTGAAGAAGTGAAGTTGATCAGAGAAATGTACCCAGTGTGTTTGTCTGCGGGGGCATTTTGAAGAAATGAAGAAAAACGTTCAGCTCTGGGCTCAGCACCATAAAACCCAGTTTGTAGTATGAGGGTCACAAAGGCTGGGTGACTGGGACTCCAGCCCTGGGATGGAAACCCTATTTTGTGAGCATTTAAATCAATACATCTTAGGGAACATGGAAGACATTGTGAAAAAATAGATCTCTTTTTATTTTGAATAAAAGAAAAAAATGAAGCCCAAATATTACACTAACAAAGCAGATTAATTTAAGAATAAAATTCTCAAACAACCCAGGGAAAGAGTCCCGATTGTAAGAAAGACAAAGGGTGTGAGTCTTTTTCTTCCACTCAAGGAGGGGGTTTGTTTCATAGCTTTAAAATATTTTGTAGTGATTTCTGTTCTCTTTCATTTTTTTCCCTTCGGTTCCTTTCCTGAAGACGGGACCAGAGCATCCCTTGTTATTACGTATCCCCAGGGAAGAGGCGCTTACCTTGTGTGGCTTTTAAGTGTAATATACATTTTTCATTTTAAATGGGAGCTCCCAGCAACATTGTATAGAAGGGATTCCAGGCCCCCTTGATTATCACCACGTCTCCTTGAGCTGAGCCTCCAGAAAAAAATGTGAAGGAGGTGGCCCTCTGGAATGAATAAATTCTGTTGCAGCCTGTAATTATTTATTAAAATAGATTAAAGAAATAGGCTAAAAAGGAATCCGACACTCATGTTAGAGGTAGCATAATAAGAGTACACAGAAAGGGAAAATTAACACCAAGGAGGAAAGAATGTCACATATATGTGTGCAAGAATACAGCCTCCCCTGCATTGTTGGCTCCCAGGAAGACACACTCCGGGGCTTTCATTCCTCAGGCTGGGCTGTGCCGATGAAAACGGGGGTTACTAATACGGATGTGTGTCTCTAATTAACATTAGAATTGAGTGGTAAACACAACCAGGGGAGAATTCAAGAGAGAGAGAGAGATGGGCTACCAGAGAAGCCAGTGTATGGGGGGGAGGGCGAGGAGGCGGGTTCCAGAGAAGAAATCTGTCAGCCCTTGTTCAGATGCGTTTAATTTTGTCACTTGAGTCACAATTGGAAACCCTTTTTCTGGGACAATTGCTTCTGTGTTTAGTGGGCACTGTACTTACAGGCTCCTTTTATAGAGGGAGAATTTTATAAACTGAGCACACACCATCATCAAACCATCTTGGGGGTCAACTTTCCACTTGTGCCTTTAGCTCTTACGAAAGTACTTTTATAGTGTCTTCTAATATATAGGATTTATCTGCGGTTCTGAGAAGAGCTTTTACACTTAATCCCTCACTGGAGCCCTAATTTGTTTTTCGCCCTTAAAACAGTACTTGCGATTAATTTTCATCAGATTCGGTAGGTTTTTAGTATAGCCCCTCAAGAAACATAGGGTTGTGTTCCTGCCGGGTTTTGTTTTGTTGCTGTTGTTGTTGTCTGTGATGACTGGGGATGGGGACAGTGGCTGGGAGAGGGGGAGAAATTTTGAGTATAGATGCCAACATCATTAATGTATTTCTTCTTTTTTTAAGTCCAAAAAAAATAACTGGAAATGATATTTATGAGCAGTTGCCTGCAAATATTTTGGATCATATTTGACTAAAGGAAATAAGAACTACCACCAATTTTTTAAAAAGGAGACTTTAAAAATACGTTTTAACATGCCACAATTTGTTTTTGCTTTTTTATTCTGGCTTTTCCCATGATATTTGTGTGTAATATTATGCCATGATGTTTATGTGTGAAAACCAGAATATGCTTGCATGTATTCTGTATTCATGTTTTAGGGAAGAAAGCCTTTTTCTAGGAAAGTGAACATTTTTCCTTTTTTTCCATTTTTAGAATTGATTTATCAAAATAACAAAAGACTCATTGGGAAAGCTGTGTCATCTGTAAAAACAGCGTTTTACTTCCTTTCATACTTACAAGGTAAAATATTACAGAGACAAAAAAATGCACCGGAATCCTTTTCACCATACGAATACTTGTGAATTTTATTGAAGTTCACATGTAACCACTTTATTTAACCAATTTAATAAAGTGTGTGTTTTTTCATATTATTTAATGCTCAGCCCAAAAAATTGTGTCCAAGGAAAATTTACATTTCCTGCCTAGTATCTGCCTTTCCTTGTATTTCTTAGTAAAAAAGAAAAAAAAAAAAGCACACAAATATATCCAGAGAAATGCTTTGGATTTATTCTCCTAAAGTCATACATGTTACATGTAGAGAACGTTGGAACTACATTTACATGTGTAAAAAAGCAGAGACCCCGAGATCTCGGTTCAGAAAATGAAGACAAAGTATAAAAATGTCCAGCTGGAAATGTCATTCCTTGGGATCTCCTCAATCCAAAGTTATTACCATGTCAACATCGTTCATTAGCTTTACTAATATTACGCTTCTGTTTATCTGCCCATTACCATCTTAACAAAAGTAAATCATTCCTATTCTGCCTAGATCGCATCCCTTCCCCCCAACCCTCCGAAAAACAACATTTGTTACCCATAAACAGGGGGACACTCACTCAGTGATAAGTATAATAGCTGAAATTGAATTTCCCTCCGAATGATTTAGTGAATCCTAGAACACATTTTTACTTTGTTGTTTAGACTCAAGAAGGCATAAAATCTCTGCCATCTATTTATCATGTCGTTATTTTAATGTAAACATGTGTCTATTTAGATGAAGTGTTTTCATTATTAAGTTAATTCCGACGTGTCTCAGATAGACCAGGAGAAGGGAACACAACTCTTGCTGGTGGGGAACCGAAATCTGCCTGGGCTCAGCCTGCTGTCAGATATGTCTTCATTAGTTTTTTTGTCACTCACCGATGGCAAATGCTGCATAAATGAAATGACGATCAGGCCCGCCTTGATAACTTGTCTTATCTCATTAGTTCTCACATCAAAGCTAATCAGCAATGTGAATTGTAATTGCTGGAGGAGACAATGCATAGATCACTGGTCGGGTTTTTGTTTTTTTTTCCCCCCTGTATGGCATCTTGAAACATCAGCAGGCTGGTTGGAGCAGATAGGCTCAGGAGGAAAATGATGTGGAAGGCATAATAAGTAAGCTGCTCAGAATTAATGAGCTAACCCAATAAGAAAAGAATGGCCAATCAACGTGAGTTGGGCAAATATAATTTAGAAATAATTGCTTGATTGGTTGCTTATAGTAGACTGATTTGACAACACACAAGGATTAAGAATTAAGATGTCAGGGCAAAAAAATAATTTGTCAACTGAGGGCATGTAATTTTTTGTTTCCTTCCCTTTATGATGGAAAGAGATGAGCGTTTGATGTGCTATGTGCCAGAATGGAAACATTAGACGCACTCCTTCTCTTTCTGTGCCCCTCACAATGCAGGCTCACTCAGAACACAGTCGTGATGCTCCTGGACAGGACATGCAAAAGGTGCAGGTGAAGAGAGAGTGTGTGGTCCCACGTTTGGCAGTTATGCCTGAAGGATGAATGGGTTGGTCCAAGGTGCTTGCATGGGCGCTGAGCTGCAGCATCATTTGGAGGCCTAGCCAAGGGATAAATGCGGATGCTTGCAAAATGCATCCCTCGTCCGTCCCAGGCTCGAAGAGTTCGGCTCACATCCTCCATGTTCCCCGTGCAATTTTCCCTACGGCTATTCACCAATTAGTAAAGGGCCGTTGCTACATTCTTCTGTCTAAACTATTGGGAGGGTTCAGCCAGAAGGTAAATTTGCTTTGATCTACATTACACCTAATTGAGTCACCAGCAATGTCTCTATCCCAACATCAAGAAATGTGAAAATGTTAGATTATTTCACTGGGGATTAAACCTAATTTTCGCGTGCTCTGCATTAACCTATTAGGCTGGCTAATCTGCATTGCTAATAGCGCCGAGACAGCTGTCGCAGCTAAAGAAAAACATGATCACGCAATCCTTGAATGAATGATTCCCGGCCTGATTAGTCTTGGTGAAGTTAGCTGAGCCCTGGTGATAAGGAAGGAAAATTCCCAGGTTGCCAATAGCTTTGAAAATTATCAGACTGTAGGCAAAAATATACCTCTTGATTCACAGGCTTCGGTCCAAATGCCGAGTTGAGTGACATTATTTAAGACTGACTAAGGCTAACTCGAATCGTCACTCGCATAAATGTTTGTGTTTATTTTAAGGGACTAATGTAACGGATGCAGATTTAAATGCTAATAGAAGCCAGCCAGACACATAAAACCCCAGGCGTTGTTACTCTGTTGGTCTTTTATTAACACAGATTAAATTGTAATATTTTCTAGATAAATTGGCAAAATCAGAAAGATGCATTGCCCCCGAATGCTGGATCAGAAGGACTCTCTCAAGACTTCTAGTTTTCTTGTAGATGCACAGACCATGTTCACTCCTCTCCTTCTTGTTCGCTTTTTTTTTTTAAGAAAATTAGAAAAAATCTATTTTTTACAAGAATGAAAACTGGTTTGTGCTCATTGGCCAGATCCACTCTCTCTGCCTGTCCACTTAATTGCAAGGGGTAGGCACATATATTTCCTCATCCTGCACTTTGTTTGCTTAAACAGAGGATTTGCTGCAATCTCAAGCCTTTGCTTGCCTCTCTCCATTTGATTTCAAGGGCAAGAGAGCCACCATGATGGGTAGGCTTGGGAAGTGGCAAATGTTCCAGGGAGTTTGGTGGCTGCAAATAGAGCTAGGAGTTGCTTTAATCCGATTAGCAGTTCTGCACAATGGACCTGCCCAACCCATTGTGGACAGAAGCTTTTACTTTATTTGTTTCTATTAGTCGAGAATAGGTTATCAGAAAAGTGGAATTTTACCCCATCAGATTGCCCAGACAATCAACAGAATATAAATGAGGAAATAGTCTAATGTGTCAATATTTATCCTTTGGCCCTAATAGTCTGCAGAGAGTACCTGTTGAGCGCACGGAGTTGGCAGCCCGTGCGCCCGTTAGCTCTGGACCGCTTCTCGTAAGGGCAGGCGCCGTAGTCGCTGTCGGCAGGGGAATTGGCATCTCAGAGGCCAGAGCACTGGCTGGAGAGTCAAGGGCTTTTAAAGGTCTAAGGTCACTGGACAGGAGAGCCAAGGAGAACCCTTGGTGGCCCGGGAGGAAGCCCAGGGAATCACAAGGCATTTGTGACCGGGTTTCAAATGTGGGAAAATGTAGAACAAAAGGATGGAGAGATAGGCCGTCCTTTCCACCAGGGTCTTCCTCCTCCAGTTTCCCAGGAAGCTCCACTGGTTATAATCCTGGTTGGGGGGGTGGGGAGGGTGTGGGTCTTCTCTTGCCTTTGTTGCCTATCATTGGTTGCAAAGGTTCAACATCTGAAACACTCTCAGATGACCTTGAATGGTCGTGATCATCAAAGTCATCACAGCTAACAGGATGTGAGCATCGCTACACACCAGATATTGTTCTAAGCATCTGACGTTTGATTTCCCCCAGATCCCCTGAGATAGCTGCTCTCACGAGACCCCGAAAAGAGCTCGCCCAAGGTCACTCAGCCTCTGGCTGCAGAGCCACGCCTGGAATCCGGGCGTCTGCCTCTAGCTCTTCATCACGGCTGGGCCCCAGAGTCCAGGCCTGGGCCAGACAGCCAGAGCAGTGCCTCCTGAAACGTTGCCCCTACGCACCTCCTTGCCTAAGTGCCCACCAGAGTCCTTCTTTCCGGTGGATGACTGCTGTCATCCCAAAAACCCAACGTCCACGACAAGGCAGAAGTGGTGTGTACGTCCCCTGCACACGGCCCCACTGATTTAGTGTTTTCAATGACACAATCCATTCCATCCTCATGGAGCTTTTCACAGAAGGAGGGACAGAAATTTCCATCATCCAAGCCTCCTTTTGGCCCTCCGACCACTGCAACACTTGAGTCTCGAGCCCCCAAGGGTCACCCCCAGGGGTCACATCCCTGCAACTTATCTGGATGGCAGACAATGCCCATGAATGGACCCCTTGCCCTCGCTCTGCTGAAAGGCAACCTCCTCTGGGTCCCCGAAATGAGCTGTGGCTCCCGATTCATTCCCAGAAGGAGCAGATGGAGCCAATCACGGAGCACAGCATAGACACGGAGCCGTCCTGGTCCAGAGCTCTAGCCCGCGGCGCCGAGTTATCTGGCCCCTTCCTCTCCCAGGTAATGTCAGGCATCTTTGTATCGCTTTATATCACAGGATCACTGTACCTGTGTGGGAGTGTTAACAAACCTACAGTTATGAATTCCTGATATTATCTTTTAGTAAATTAGATCTGCCTTCCCTATGAATAGCTGAGTTAAGAAAGCTGCAACAGATTCTTTTTTTAAAAACAATATTTCTTTGAATTCTATATTATTCACTAGCAGATAATTGTCTCTTTCCAGCAATTCTGCTGGGCTCATTGAGTCTCTAATAATGTGATGTGTCATCGCAATGCCAAACATATTTTCGGGATCTCCAGTAAGAGCATCTCAGAGACACAGGTGAGGGTCATTACATTAGCATCTATCTCAATACCTGTGAATGCCTGTGAGATGCCCAGTTATATTTGACAGGTGGATCAGTTTCCTATTGCTGCTCTAACTAATTACCACAAACTTAGTGGCTTAAAATGATACAAATTTATTCTTTTGCAGTTCTGGAGGTCAGAATCCAAAACGTATCTTAAAGGGCTAAAATCAAGGGGTCAACTGAGCTGGCTCCTTCTGGATGCTCCAGGGGAGAATCCATTCTATGCCTCCTGCAGTTTTTAGTGACCACAGGCTGTATCACTCCTACTCTGCTTCTGTCCTCATGTCCCCATCTCTCCCTCTTTTAACGATCCTTGTGAATACTCAGGGCCCACCCAGGCAATCCACGGTAATCTCCCCATCTCAAGATCCTTAACTTGATCCCATCTGAAAAGTCCCTTTTGCTGTATAAAGTAACATACACAGGTTCCAGGGATTAGGACTCAGGCATCCATAGAGGGGCCGTGATTCAGCTATCACAACATGCAGGACATTCTGGCAAAGTGCTTGTCAATCACCCATTTGTTCACTCGTTTGTCCATCGACAATCTTGATTCGTGGGCACCGTGCTGGGGGCACCAGGGCTGCAGCAGGGACAGGACAGTGGAGCCTGAGATCTAGGGAGTGAACTCACCATCCACAGAACGGTCACACCGAATGTCAGTTCATTGGTGTTGGGGTGTGATCGGGAAAGGAACAGTTCAGGGATCAGACAGTGGGGCAGCTAGAGCTAATCCAGCCAGGGTGGCACCTGGTGTCCTGAAAGTCTTCCCTGAGAAAATGACGTTTAAGCCAGGAGCTGAGGGAGGTGTAGGAATTCACTAAGGGGAGAGGCTGGGGAAAGGTGAGAAAACCACAAAGACTAAATGACCATCCGAGCCTCAAATAATGGTCAATGTAGAGGAGAAGCGTTTGATTGCAGTGATAATGAGTTTTATTCTGCTGGGGTCAAAGTCCGGGTCCCTGTTCTGAGTGCGCATCAATGTTTGTGTTATTTCCTAAAAAGGGCAAGGGACTTTCTACAATATAGCTGATCAGCATCCTTCAAAAGTATTAATGTTACAAAATATAAATCTGCTTTTTGTCTCTATAGAGCTGCTGATTCTGGATATTTGATATAAATGGGATCACACAATATGTAGTCTTTTGTGACTAGCTTCTGTCCTTAGCACGATGTTTTCAAGGCTTGTAGCATATATCAGTTCTTCATTTCTTTTTATTGCCAAATACCATCCTGTTACATGGATATACCACATTTTGTTTAGCCATTCTTCATTTGATGGGCATTTGGATTATTTCCACTTTTTGGCTCTCATGATTAATCCTGCTATAAACATCCATATACAAGTTTTTGCATGGACAAAGCTTTCATTCCCCCTGGGTGTATACCTAGGAGTGGAATTGCTGGGTCGTATGCTAACTCTTTGTTTAACCTCTTGAGGTGTTGTCAATCTGTTTTCCAAAAATGGCTGCACAACTTCCCATTCCCACCAACAGCATATGAGCATTCCAATTTCTCCACATCCTTACCAACACTTGTTACTTTCTGTCTTTTTTTATCCTAGCCATCCTAGTAGATGTGAAGTGGTAGCTCACTGTAGTTTTGATTCTTTGCACTAATCTTAAAACTTTCCTATAAGTCTAAAATTACATCAAGATAAAAAATTAAAAGAAAAATGTTCTATACCATAATTACTTGGTAATGAAGGACTCTGGGGAAGGTCCTAGCTTTCACTTAAACTGAGCTAATAAATGAAGAAATAGATCCTGAGGATAAGAGCAAACCTAGTGACCTGAGTTTTAGAAATCTGGATGCTTCCTGGGTTCAGTATTTCCATTCATTCTCTCAAAAAAATCATTTATCCAGCCTCAGTTATAAGAAGTTAATAACAAGACTAATACAGGGAAATGTGTACTGCTGTCCTTCCCATGTAAAAGTGAACTGCTTTTGAAGCTCCTTCCTGATGGGGATTGAAAATAACACATACTCAAGTGCAATCAATTCATACCAAGTACCAAAGGCTATATTTATCTGTTCCCTTAGATACCATGTTCAGCACTGCAACTGTGATTAGAGCTATCATTTGGTTAAGTTCACAGTATTCATTGTCATTTGCCATAATACATCTGGTTTTTGCAGAAGCCCACATAGGTAAATTGGATGAGGATTTGGTGAGGACAGCCACCCCTGTATTCTTAAGTCTCTGCGAGTTGATGCAATTCCTCCTGGGGTGTGTTCTGATTCACTATCTTGGCCAGGACAGGGGAGGAATCGTTTCAGGGCCTTCCACTTGGTCCACCATTTCATAATATTTCCATCCCTGTAATGGGGAATCAATTAGGATTCTGCCAGCTGGTAAGGATCTCCATCCTGATTATGCATGTGAGTACGGGGAAAATAACCTTAAGATGGGTGGGAGGACCCACTGGAAACATTGTGTTAAGGCTGTGGGCCAGAATTCATATTGTCACCTGCCCTGCATAAATCCCACTCCAATAGGGGTGGGATCCCTTGGTGTGCATGTCAGCTCAGATTTCTATCAGTCAGTTCTCTAAAGTTCTAGATATTTCCTTTTCTCTAGTGCATGTTATTATGTCAAATGGCCAATGTGGTCTAATTGACTGAAAACCAAATAGGACACAGGAAAAGTTTGTAGAAGAATGTGGAGGAAACTCAAAAATTACAGGCCCATAGAAAGAACATGGACTTTGGATCCACACATATCTGGGTGGGGCAAGGCTCAACATCTTCTGTGCAGTGAGATTGTTAATGCCTACATTGCAAAAACATTCCAAATAAATACACAGAGCAGAAGGGCATGACACAGAGCAGGCTGCCGTTAAATAAGTAGCCATTTCTATTAATGTTACCAATGGGATGTCCCACTGGCCATGGTTCATAGTTCATATGGCCCATAAATGTCCATGTGGCACAGTCTTAGCAACTCGGATTTTGAGAGCTTTATGAGAACGGAATGGTTTCACCTGAAACTCTGGGGTAGAAGAATAATGAGCACCAGCATATAATAAAGACTATGTGTCTTTGGGGCAGCTCGATTTTACCAAGGAGCAGGAATTTAGCCTGAGACAATATGATAATGAAAACAAGGAGATAGATTTATACACTGCCTTAGTTTGGCTCCTTCAAAAGCAGAGCCTGAGTTAGGGACTTGCGTGCAGGTAGTTTATTTGGGAGGTGATTCCAAGGAGGGAAGGGGGAGAACCTTATAGGAGAGAAAAATTCTGTAAATTGTGTGCTGAGATTGTTATTGCTGCAGGCAACCGAGGCTCAGTTCTGCCGGGAAATCGTGGAGATTGTACTTCTGTATTGTCTTTTCTAAAGACTAGAAGTTGAGAAATTTATCTTTTAACTCCTATCAGTCACTGCTGGAGGGTTACCCCTGGTTCTAGCCTACTTGGGGGCACCCATGGCTGAGCGAGCTCCCATGGCTCTAAGAGCCCTAACAAGGCATGCTGAGCTGTTTGATTGGCCCTTGACACAAGACACTGAAACGTACTTAGGAGAAACCTACCTTAGCTAAAATGAGAGGCAGGCTTAGGGCGTGTATTTCAGGGCAGAAAAAGGGCTCATGCACTCTACAGCTTCAGATTGCTCTATTATTCCATGGCTAAGCCACTGAGGTGTTTTGTTTCATTTTTCATTAACTTCGGTTTACCCACCTACAGCGGTCTCATGGAAGACCACAATGATTTTCATGTGTTATATGACATTTATTTCTGAGGATGCCGACCTCGGAAGTAGAAGTACAGAAAAGAAATTCCTCGAGCATCTTTTAACATTATGGCCTTTCCTGATGCACAGTCACCACACATGGCAGGAAGCATAGGGTAACAGGTCCAACACAAATATCAAAAGCAAAATTTAGTTCTTGGATTTGGAAGAGTGTCTAAAGGACTTGGATTCTACAAACATAGCATTTTGGGCAGCTTGGGCAGCTATAATCCTTTGTCCATAAATTTCTCTTTATTTTAAGAGGAGCTGTGCCTACTTTCCTGTAGCTGATAAGAAGGTGCCTTGTATTATATGTATATACTCCAAAGCTTTTGTGAAAATTCACTTGGCTGTACCTCAGAACTCTTTCCAATTTCCCATTTTGGGCCCATGTACAATGGAAACAGCTTTCTTTCAACAGATGTTGGAGAGAATTATAATCACTCTTTGGCTTGGGCTCACACCTCAAGAGGTGAAGGAGGTGTCTGGGGATTGACTGTCAGCTTCCTGGTGACCCTACACAATGCCGTGAGTCCACACCACTTCCTTGGAAGCCTGGGTCTGTGGGATGACCATGGAAGACTGATGGACGGAAAGGAGGTTGAGGCCTCCATGTCAGCCCAGGTTCCCCATGATCACCTTCTCCCTCAAAAAAAGACAAAAGAGATGGAAATTTTTCTATTGTAAAGTCCCTTTGAAGAAGCCATTAATATTCTGAGCCGTGGCTTGGTACAGACTTTTGTAATTTGAAGGATGCTCTTTTTCTCAGGATGGAATCTACAGCCAATGTCACATGATGAAATACGTCCTTCCTCCTCAGCTCTTCTTCCTCCTCTTTAAAACTTGGAGCCTATTTGTTAGGACTGTTTTGATTGCAAGGGACAGAAACTCAACTGGAACTGGCATAAATACAGAGCGACCCCTGTTCTACAGGAATAAGGGCCACCATCTAGAGCTGTGAGAGGAATACTCCTGGTTTCAGGAGCAATAGCTCAGTCCCAGGAGACTCTGCATCTCCTGGATACGTCTCTCTCTACATCCGCAGCATTCTTCTCTCTATAGATACGGATTTACTTCTTCCGTCCCTCTGGCCCAGGAGGTAAAACTGTACAGCTCTGGATAATTTCCAACTAGTATGTCATAAAACCCAGACCCCAAGAGGAAGACACACACTTCAGCTCCAAAATTCCCAGAGAAAGACTCTAATTGGCTCACTTTGCACCAATCAACTATAGTCAAGATTCCATTCACAAGTAACAGGGCAGATCCCTCTATAACTGCGGGGACTGTAGAGAGAGACCTCAGAAAAGAGATGAGAGATTGCCAAACCATAATTCTCTCTTAGCAAAGGGGTTGGACCCAACGATTCCTAAGGGTCTTTCCAGCATTAATAGCCCGCTTTGCATTCTCTGCTTGACTTAAGCAGACTCTCAATTCAAGGGAGCCCATGATTGTGTGTTTCTCAAACAAAGGTGGAAATCTGCTCTAGCCAAGGGCTGAACCTGCTGTCATGGAGATGAAAGCATCCCCAGTTACCAATCCTGCCAGGTCCCTTCTGTCCCTGGGCCTTCCGTTCTGTGAGCCCTTACACATATCAGCTTGGGTACATTGTGATACCCAACTGAATAACCTGCCAGCTGAAGTCACCTTTGTTCTGAGTCAGAAACAAGTGCCCCCAAGAAAGGAATCATGGGGATCAAGAGTATTTAAAACTCCAAGTCACCACTGCAGAATTATCCTCTTTACCTTCTGATTATTATAAAATCAACAATTTTTAGCAAATATTGGATCCATTTATTTATTCATTCTAAAAGTCTATATTACATCCCTACTATGGGCAAGGCGCCATATAGATTGAAGTGGTACAAAACTGAATACTATGTCATTTCTGCATTCATGGAACTCATTTGTCTGTTTACATCTTGTCTCAGTCAGTTCAGGCTGCTGTGACAAAAATATTCTAGACTCGGGAGCTGAAACAATGAATGTTTATTTATTTCTCACATTTCTGGAGGCTAGAAGTTTGAGATGAGGGTGCCAGCAAAGTCAGGTTCTGGTGATAGCCCTCTTCCTGGATTCTTCTCATGGTGGAGAGAGAGGGAGATAGAGAGAGAGCAAGCTCTCCCATGTCTCTTCTTAAAAGAGTACTAATTCCATCACGCAGGATCCACCTTCATGACCTTGTTACCTCCCAAGGGCCCCTTCTCCAAATACTATCACATTGGGGATTAGGGTTTTAACGTACACATTTTGGGGAGACATTCAATCCATAGCACGTCTGTTAGAGAAACAGATGTAGGCAAGTATTTGTAATAGTATATTAAAGATGCAAAAACAGAGTGATGAGCAATAATTTTAAAAATGAAGAGAATTGTTAACTATACTGAAAAAAGGAGGGAGGAGCCTCAGAGAAGAATTCATCAGGGAGGTGATACTTGAAACAGTCCTATAGGAATAAGGAGTTTCCCAGGGTAACACAGAAGAAGAGATACATCAAAACCGATCACATTAATGGGGTTTCCTCGAAATCAGAGGCATCTCACCAAGGACATCATCAAACCAGTTGCCTGACGAGGAATCCTGCTGCAAGGAATCGTGCGTTTCTCATGTCAGATTTTAATTATTCTTGCAACTTTCCTTACTGTATTAGTTAGGGTAAGTCAAACTACTATAACACACACTCCAAAAATGTATATTAGGACTGAAATGCACTAGGAAACTGTTTCTTATTCATGGGGCGGTTGGCTGACATCTCCACTCCATGCCATAGGAACCAAGGAACCAAGGACTCCGGTTCCTTCCACCTGTGGCCCCATCATCTCCTAAGTCCTCACCTGTTTTTACTAAGTCGACAGCCAGAGAGAGTGAGCCCAGTGGGAGCAGCCCCCTCTCTTCACAGCCTTAGCAGGGAAGTTGCACACCTCACCTCCACACACATCCCATTGTGAAGCCAGTCACATGCTCACACTTGTTTGCAAGGAAAACTGAGAAACATAGTCCCTTCCTGGGCAGCCACTTCCCAACTACAACAAAATCTTATGGGCAGAAAGTATTGATTTTGGTCAACAGCTAGCTACCTCTACCACACTTACAAAGGCTATAAACCACCTATAAAACATACATACCCTTCAAATTATTGACATATAAACAGGCCACAATGAGAATGGAAACCAAGAGGAGAAAAAAAAAAGAACTCAAACTTTTAAGTTCTTGCTTAAAAACACTTACGAAGGGAGTTTGAGGACCCGGGGAGGGGGAAGGGTAAGCTGGGACAAAGTGAGAGGGTGGCATGGACATATATACGCTACTAAACAAACATAAAATAGATAGCTAGTGGGAAGCAGCCACATAGCACAGGGAGATCAGCTCGGTGCTTTGTGACCACCTAGAGGGGTGGTATAGGGAGGGTGGGAGGGAGGGAGATGCAAGAGGGAAGAGATATGGGAACATATGTATATGTATAACTGATTCACTTTGTTATAAAGCAAAAACTAACACACCATTGTAAAGCAATTATACTCCAATAAAGATGTTAAGAAAAAAAAGAAAATTTAAAAAAAATTTTAAATCCTAAAATTTTAAAACATTAAAAATTTAAAACATTAAAAAAGGCAGTTTCGTTTACTTTCAAATATGCATTTTTTTACAAATTTTTAAATAAAATGTTAGCCATTTTAAAGCAATCTTGAGTGATAGGATATCTTTAAATATTCTCTAAAAGCACGAAAAGCAAGTCATTTTTCTAAAGTAATGTCTCAGCCATGTGTCAGCAGCAGCGCTAGCCTCATATTCTGGTTTCCTATTTGCATCTTGTCAGAGGGGACGGGGAATTTCTGTTCCTGTTATTCTGCTTCCCTCTATTATCTCTGGGAGGGAAAATGGGCTGGGTTTGTTTTTATTTTTCATTATTCACACACTGAGGCTGATCAATATTTCATACCTGTATGCAACACTGGTTTATGAAACTGTTATAAAAAGCGCCTACTGGCATATTCCAGGGAAGGACATGGAGTGTTCTAGTTCTTGAGGCTACACTGCAGACCGTGTCTTGACGGCTGTCTTGGGTTGCCTTCTCCCAGAAGCAGACCCTGAGATGGGGAGCCAGGTGCAAGCAGATGACCCCTTGGCAGGGGACCCCAGGAAACCCCAGCAGAGGAGGGGGCGGGGACACAGGGAAGGGGTGCAGCCCATGGAGGGCAGCCCATGGGCAGTCAAGGCAGTTACCACTGAGGACCCCTGGAGCTTTCAGGGGAGAGGCCGTCAGATGCAGTCACTGTGGGTTGAGCACACGCTGTACTCAGCCCAGCAAGCCCCACCCCAGGCTGAGGGTCAGCACAACCTTGCCCCCCTTCCCTCCACTTGCTGCTCGTCCCTTGTCTGGGATTGGTTTCCCCCAGAAGTAAACCCCGAGACAAGGAAAGCGCAGGGGGCTATGTGGGAGGTGATGCCAGGCGGTCCTGGGGGTGAGGCATGCCAGGGCCTGGGGGGGACCCTCGGGTGTGTTCAGCCCCCCTGACTTGCTGTGGAAGGCAAATGTCAACCCCGTCAGCCCTTTTGGGGCCAGCGCGATGTTGGACAGCGGTGGTGGGCTCCCCAGCATCCTCTTCTACCTTATTCCTAAGGAAGGTGACTTGGGAAAATGAACATCAGATTCTACTGGACGCCACCTGCCCACAGTGGGCCCACCGGGCTCAGCCAAAGTCAGGCTCTCCCTGCCTTCAGAGTGCTGAGCAGGGATGGCTTTTGGCCAAGGTGGGGACTTGTGAGAACTTGTCCGCATCTGCCTCTGAAGCCACAGTGCATTCCGGAAGCTCGGGAGAGCACCGCCAGGCTCAGGGCTCAGGTGTGTGACGAGGGCGCGGCCTCGCATTATGTTGGATGGAAGATGAGGTGCGTCCTCCTCCCAGAGATATTTGAGCAATATCCTGAATGTCTGGGGCAGCAAATCTTCCTCCCCACGTTTCTCCTTCCTCCTTCGCGAAACGATAAGTGCCTGGCCCGCTCCTCCCATTCGTCTCGTTCGGTGAACTTGGATCAGATTCTGTAACTCAGGATGGGGGCGAGTGGGTGCCTGCATTCTCCTGAATCAGACGCCACTCCGCGCAGGGGGATTCTCAGAGCGTGCACTCAGCCCTGCCCGCTGGTGTGGGTGGTTTCCTAAACCATCTCCAGGGCACGATGAAAGAACAGACAGAGACAGAGATGGCTGGAGAGAGCAATTTAAGGCTTTCTTCTTAAAGAGGGGTAAGGGAGGAAAAACGGACTTGAAAATGTGTCAACATCTAACCCTGCTAAGATTTTCTCCACCATATACCAACACAACAGTGCACTGGAAATGTGCACTAATTGCCCCTGATGTACCGTGTGTGTACGCTTTCTACGCAGCCCCTGACCTTTTTGTTAATAACTTTGCATTATATTCATTGACCTGAAACAAATTGAATTCAGTGGCACTCACTCAAGAATTGAATTACATAGTCTTCTTAATTGGTCTCATTTATTTAAATGTGAAAAAGTAATGGCTTGCCACCTGTAATATTTTTCCAACAAAATAAAATCAGAATTCGAATATTTTCCCCCAACCTAGATGATGTTTTCAATCATCTAGCTATGAATACATATTTAGCTATGAAACTCTAGTTCTGATATTATCTCCAAAAAGAATCTCTTAATTTTCTCTTTCATTGCCAAAGCCCTGAAAAATACTGATATAGAAACGTGTGAATTAGAGGAGATTTCTGGAAATCAGCAAGGCTAGGAAGGCTTTTCTGGGAAGTGGCCCTCAGAATAGGCGGTACTGCATGTCGTCACCAATAGTTAAACCGTCTCCCCCCCTCCCCCCCAGCTCTTTGGAGCCTCCTTATGTGATTTAATATAGCTCTGGATGGCAAAATCAAGAGGGTTAAGACGGGAGTTTGTTAAACATGCGAAGATATTTTCCACTGCATTTGTTAGTTTTTAAGTCCTTGAGCTGCATTGTCTGTTGACTGGAGTGGGGGGACAGAGATCTAATTTCAGGAGTTTAGTGATGTGCTCATATCCACAGTTTCACGGGCAACAGATACCACTGGTAACATTGTTCTCAATGCCGTTCACTCATCTCTTTACTTGGAGGATTCCTGCAAGCGATGGAAGAGATAGAAGCCACTGGAAATTTTTGGCTTTGCTTTCTAATTCCAGTGTGAAATTAACTGTCCCAACTGCAAAGAACTACTTTACTCCTTTACTTACTATATTTAACTTAAAAATGCAAATGCTATTAGTGGACTGATGGCTGATAAAAGTACCTTTGTGCCCGGCTTTAACCTCTATTAGTGAGGATTATGAGGACGTAGGCACACTGGCATTTTCTAAGTGTCACTGTGACAGCACTTGCTGCACAAATGCCTGGCTGTCACCGTGAGTTTTATCACTCGGTTTTTCCCTCCGAATGTAGACTAATAAGCCCAGAAATTACAATTGCCTCCCTGCCGAATCTGTGATAGGCGGAAATAATGATATCAGTGCCCTGTTAATCTTCTTGCCTCCGCGCTTGGCACTGTCCTATTGAGTCACCTGTCACACTCCGCTTTGATGAGACGAATTCAATCTCCCTGCTATAATGACAATGAGGCCATTTTAATGCTTGGAAATGATTATGTGGAGGCTTCGCCGTGCTCTGTCTTGACGAGCAAGCCGGGGCACAGAGCACGTCGGGAGAGCAGGCTCTGGCTTTCGGGCAGGTAGTGGAGATGCTGAGTTATTGGGAGAGAGGCGTAGCCGTTGGCTTCCTCGAGAGCCTTCTGGGCTGGCCTTGGAGGGAAGGACGGAGAGGGGAAGAGGTGGGACCACTCTGGCAGAAGCATAGCCATTGGCTAGTCTCTCAGTTATCCGCACAAATTTGCCTCTAGAAGGATTCTCCAGGACCCTCTGTGGTGTTCAAGGAAGCAGGGAGGGCTGGAGGTTAGAAATCATCACGGTCACACTACCAGCACCATTGGCTGGGCCTGAGCAGGGCAGCCAGAGATGGGTTGTTGAGTACTTCTCCAGGACATTAACCAAATCAGATTATTCTTACCCCAGGCCTTGTTCTTTGAGATCAAAGATCCTTGCTCTTTGAGAGTAATTCTGCTGCAGAGCCAAAATATATAATTTGGAAAATACCAGGTGTTAATGAAATCTAGAGCAACCAGAATCCTTAACCACTGCTGGTGTCAATTTCTAAAACCACTTTGGAAAACCAGACATGTACACACCAGCAATTTTACCCCTAGGTAGATTCTCAACAGACATGCACGTATGTGTTTAACAAAAGACGTGAACTAGAACATTCATAGCATCACCCTTTCTGAATGGCACCCAGCTGAAAATCATCAAATACCCATCAACAGTAGAATGGATAAAGCGGTTGGGAATTGGTTTACAGTGGAATAGTATACAGCCATCAGAACGACTGAACCACAACTATGCAGATGAATCTCACAAACAGGATGCTGAATGAAAGAAGCCAAACTTCAAGAGTCAGTACAAAAAGGATTCCATTTTTAAACATTTGGAGGCAGGAAAAATTGCTCTACAGTATGAGAAGTTGAGATCGTGGTTGCCTGGGTGGCAGCAATAACTGGAAGAAGACACCAGGGGGAGCTTCATTTGTGTACGCCTCTGTATGTACAGTATGATTTTAATTTAACATTTTTAAGGTAACGCAGGAGGCACCTGTGCATTCTCTCTGCCTCTATAGCATAAGGGGAACAAGGACAGAAACACTACTTTGTAGCTTGCCCCCAGCCTCCCTCACCAAACACCTGCTCTGCATGGATGGCATCTGGGAAGGGGGCTTACTGATGAGAAGCAAGAGTAGTCCTGTCTCAAAGGCTGGTTACTGAAAACTGGAGAGGGAAAGTGCTGAGCCACCTTGCCAAAGTGGTCCCCTGTGGATCCCTTGTCTTTGGTCAAGAGCACGGAGGAGGTACTGGAAGCCACAGGACGTGTGTCTGCCACACTCTTCAGGAGGCGGGACAGGAGGCAGTCCATAGGGTGGAGAATCAATCAGGGGCCCAGGACTGCTTCCTAGCTACATCCCCTACAAACTCTTCCTGCCCTGCTTCAAATCATAGCCTTTCTGACGCAGCCACCATCTATAAGTCATGTAAACGAAAAGTGCTCCCTTTTGGAACTACTGCTTATACGTGGCTTATACGTGGCTGCTTATATGTGGCTTCCCTATTTGGAGAATAAAGCTCAAGCAAAGCATTCTTATCTCTGGTAATCATATCCCAGAGGGGTAGCAGCACATGGAACTCTGATCCTTCTAGAAGGGCAGCTCCCAAGCTCCCTGTTAAAGTGAAAAAAAAAAAAAAAAGATTTGCAAGAAAGAGCCATAATTCAGTAAGCAAAATCACGTGCTATTGGACAGGGCTTTGTAATGTAAATTGCTTGGCTTGTTTCCAGAGTGAAATGGAGGTGCCCCTGGCCGATTAAATAGTCTCCACATTCACTCTCTACCTTCATTTGTTTCTCCTGGCAGTCCGTTTTGTTCATCTCCTCTGTCCAGATGCAGGGTTCATTTAAGTTACTGGTCACTGGTTGATAGTTGCAATAAAAGTAAACTGCATACACATTTTAATCTTATTACACAAGACTCTTAGCAGGCTCTTGGTCTTTCTTAAAATTGGAACTAGAACAGTGGTTTTTAAAAAATACCTATAATCATAATAATAGCAATGAATCCACCCAGTTTTAAATTATTTTCAAGAAAATAGGGTTTTCTCTACCACCTGCAATGTGACACCTTGGGAAAGTTCTTTATCCTCTCTGAACTTCAGTTTCCTCACCTGTACAGTAGGGATAAGAAAAGCACCTGCCCCTCAGGGTTATGATGAGGGTCAAATGAGATAATGCATGTAGATAATGCACATAGATAATGCATGTAGCATGGTGCCCACTGCATTGGACGGTCTGGATAAATGGCGGCCCCTGTAACGATGACAATTAAGATTCTCTTTCCTTGAGCAAAGCTCATCAACAGGCTTCCATTGCCTGGAAGACAAAACTTACAGTTGACTATGGCAGCCAAGCCCTTCACGGCCTGACTCTAACCTGCTGCTCAGCCCTGACATCTCTAAAGATTGGATCCCTCCCCATTTCCCAAACCTGCTCTGAGTTTCTTTCATTTTTTCTTTAACTGAGATGTAATTGACATATAACATTATTAGTTTCAGGTGTACAACATAATAATTCAATATTTAAATATATTTTGCAATAAGCTCACCACAATAAGCCTAGTTAACATCCATCATCACACATTGTCACAATTTTGTCTTCTTGTGATGAGGAATTTTAAGATTTACTGTAAGCAGACTTACAGACATCAAAAACAAACTTATGGTTACCAAAGGGGAAATGTAGGGAGACGGAATAAATCAGGAGCTTGAGGTGAGCATACAGACACTACTATATATAAGACAGATAACCAACAAGGACCTACTCTATAGCACAGGGAACTCTAGGCAATATTCTGTGATAACCTATGTGAGAAAAGAATCTAAAAAAGAATGAATATATGTATATGTATAACTGAATCACTTTGCTATACACCTAAAACTAACACAACATTGCAAATGAACTATACTCCAATAAAATAAAAATAAATAAACTTTTAAAAATAAATTAATTTTTTAAAAAGATCTACTGTTGGCAAATTTCAAGTCTACAATACAGTATTGTTAACGATAGTCACCGTGCTGTATATTCCATCCCCAGGATTCCTCTGTCTTATTACTGGAAGCTTGCACCTGCTGCGGCTCTATTCTTTCTTTCCAACCCTTTCCCCACAACCATCTGTGATATAATTTCTTCCTTTCTCTTCATGTATTTTTTCCACTTTAGAACCTACTGTTTCTTCAAGGCACAGACAAGAAGCACTTTCCTTCGGGGGGCCCGGAGGGAGACAACACAGCAGGACCTCGCGGGTTTTAGTTTTGGGGCAGAGCAGTTACCGCTCTGCTGTTATCCATGAGATCCCTGTCACTCTCCAGCCTCCCTCCCAGCGTACCTTGCTCTGACAATGAAGTGATGGTGAATGGAAGTGATGGGGACACTTCCAGGAAGAGCACAGCTCTCAAGTCCTTCCCTCCTCCCACCATAGCAACCTCAGAAGCCACATGATCCAGAGGAGGAAGCTACAGAAGACGGGCAATTCCAGCAGCCCAGCCCCTGCGTGAGTGAGGACAGCTCGCCAGGACCCAGGATGGGATACCCAGACCTTTGTTGTGTGAACTGCGGAAGGTAGTTTGCTGCTGTGTCTTCCTCCTCTGTGCTCTTAGATCCTCAGAATCTATATCTTAACAGGCATTGTATGGTACTGGGTGTGTGTGTGTGTGTGTGTGTGTGCGTGCACACACATATACACACATGAAATTTCTTCCTGGAAGGCGGTGCCCTCCTAGAATTCAAAGGTCAAGTCAGCTTCATCTTTGACTTTCCTCTGGTGCCTACCAGGTGCTGGAACATAGAACACATTCAGAAATATATATTGAATTCATCATGCTTCCCTTTATTTCTGAATTAAGACAAAGTCCAAACGGGTCAAAGGCACAGCTTTAAGTGAGGACATTTTTCCCTAAACATAGTAGTAAATGATCACTCTCGCACTTGGGGGACATCTTCCTTTTCAATAAAAGAACCCCTCCCGCCAAGAGAGTTCCAAGCCATTTGGATGTGAGGCATCATCACAGTTCCACGAGGTACCAGTCTCCTCCTTCTCGTCAGAGACTGTTCCCAGCCTCACTGGTTGAGCTGGAAGTCACCAAGGACAATGGTTTGTGGCATGTTTGTGAATTTGAATAGGCAAATGGCGGCATGTTTCTCTGAAAGCAGCCCTCCCCGGAATAGCTGTGTGCGTGTGTGTGTGTGTGCGTGTGTGTATAATTCCCTTCATTATTGAATCAACATGTATGCTGGTTAAACGTGTACAGATGATGGATTTCTATCAGAGCCCATAGCATCATGGCGCCCTGACGCTGGGGCCATGGAACTACCACCTCCTTGTGCAGACGATTCAAAGAAAGCGAGGGAAATTCCTGCAACACAGGAGACACTTGTGTACCTTTGCTTTATTGAAATCTGTTCTTTACCGCTCGCAACTACTAACCTGTTTATACATAAAATAATCACCTGTAATGATAACCAGGCTTTCATTTAAATTTCAAAACAATCCAGTGAGAATGTTTCAGAGTCTTTAGACAGCCCTACTCTAGTCTGATCATTTCGTCTCACTTGACAAAGGAAAAAATGAAAAATAGAAAAGAAAATGCCCTAGTTTGACTGAATTGATGGTAAATTTATTTATTTTGTGGACAAACTGTGGATCCAGTCAAAATCTTGGTCTAAGAAACTCCTAAAGAAAACAAAGCATTAATGTGGCAAAATTCAAAGAGATTTAGTTTGAACAAGACACTAAAGAAAGGTCTTGGGAAAGGTCTTAGGGAAAAAAAGAGATGAGACAAACATAAAAAGATGCTGGGCCCGGGAACTTAAATTTCCAGATATCACCAAAGCAATCAACACAGAAGAAACAAGCGTTCGTGAAGATTTCATGCATTCTGACATTTAATATGAAAGGTGGGACAGGGGATTCGAGAGGGTGGGGAGAATAGTGCGGGGTCAATTCTGAACGAGGAGAAAGGGGTTTCCCAGGAGGTTTGCATAGAGGGGTTTCCACAGCAGGGCTGAATAAAAGCCTGCTGTTTCCAGGTTTCTCCACACCTTTGCAGAGAAGAGCTGCGTTGGGAATAAATGATGCCAAGGTGTCAGGCAGCCGCTTCTGTATAGACATGCATTCCAGACAAACGTGCCTCATTGCTGGGGGAAGTTCCGCAATCTGGGGTTCTAAATGGGTCCCATAGGGAGTTCCTGAGAGTCCATGGAGAAAATATGGCTCCCAGAACAAACCACAAGATTAAGAGATACACACCACGAAGTCCACAGTGGTCACTGCAAGAGTGGGACTCGTGTCTTTGCAGACTAGAAATGGCTGTAAACCAACCAGGGGCCAAGGCAGCAGGTCGGGCTGGCGGCTGGTGAATGGGGTGCCTATGAGGTTGCTGTTCCTTAAACAGCTCACAAATGATTCAGGATCATGATGGAAACACCAGAAATTGCAGGTATCTGAAGAGGGAGGAGAGCTCAGTTCTACTCCGTTCTTGAGCTAATGAGGATGTCTTCTGAGCCTTACCTTGTGCCTCGCTTGGATGAGAAGCTGGAAGCTCAGTATCAACATGTACCACATAATCAAGGCTCCTCCACCGTCAACCAAATGCATGGCTATTTTCGGAGGAAGTTGTTTTGACTTCTTCACATTTCCAGAGACTTGGGAACAGCCAAGGGCCTCCTAGAGAAAGGTTTGAAGTGAGCGTAATAGCTCCTTATGGCAGAGTGGGTTCAACACATGCCCTTCAAAAGCCAGTGCCCCCAGACATGTCCTCGACATATGATGTCGGGCTCTCTGACCCTCTAGGTTCTCAGGGTCGTGGGAGCCCAGACAAAGCAGAGAAGAAAGGGTGGTTTAACAGAAAAATTAATGTACAGCACATTTTCTGTTATTTGGGCACCCTTTTTCCTTTTATTTCTTTTATTGAAGTTTAATTGATTTACAATGTTGTGTTAATTACTGCTGTACAGCAAAGTGATTCAGTTATACATATATATACATTCTTTTTTTATATATACTTTTCCATTATGGTTTATCATGGGATATTGTATATAGTTCTCTGTGCTATACTGTAGAAACTTGTTGTTTATCCATTCTATATATAATAGCTTACATCTGCTAACCCCAACCTCCCAGTCGATCCCTCCCCCAACACCCTCCCCCTTGGCAACCACCAGTCTGTTCTCTATGTTCATGGTTCTGTTTGTTTCATAGATAGGTTCATTTGTATCCTATTTTAGATTCCACATATAAGTGGTATCATGTGCTATTTGTCTTTCTTTGTCTGACTTACTCTGCTGAGTCTGATAATCTCTAGTTGCAACCATGTAGCTGCAAATGGCATTATTTCATTCTTTTTTATGGCTGAGTAATATTCCATTGTGTATATGTACCACATCTTCTTTATCCATTCATTTGTCAATGGACATTTAGGTTGTTTCCATGTCTTGGCTATAGTAAATAGTGCTGCTATGGACATAGGGGTGCATGTATCTTTTTGAATTATAGTTTTGTCTGGATATAAGTTGGGTCAACTTTTTAGTATTTTATCATATGGCTATGTCTATTTTAAATGTTTCTTTATTAATTTTAAAATCTTGAGTAATCTTAAGAGGAAATTCTCTCTTATTCCTTTTCAGAGGGAGTTTGAAAGCACGGGCGTAGCTTCAAAATTGAGGATGTCATCAACTCTAGTAACCCCAGCTCTCAGGCACATCCCCAGAAGCAGATCCTGAAACGAGGATTCTGAAGCACATGTTTTCTTAAGCAGGTGCTCTCAGGGGAAACAGAGAAGGGCTCGGAGAAGCTGGAAAAGGAAGCAAGGACGCCAAGCCCAGGTGTGGTCGCAGGCAGAGGCCCGCAGAGGACAGCAGGGGCCGACCTTGCAGGATGCTCAGGAGCACAGGTTATCCCAGCCTGGGGCAGGTGTTCAGAGCACCCAAACCTGAGGAAGCCCACACGGTAAAGGTAAAAAGGCATCTGAGGGGTTATAGTTATCAAAAAATGGGAGAAAGTGGGGGTGGGAAAAAAACAATTAGATGTTCTCTTCACAAATCAGAGCAGAAACTCAGAACGGCACAGTTTATGAAGTGTGGTTGTGTAGACGGATGTGGAGGGCATTACGCTGAGTGAAATAAGTCAGAGAAAGACAAATACTGTATGATATCACTTATATGTGGAATCTAAAAAATACAACACTAGTGACTGTAACAAAAAAGAAGCAGACTCACAGATCTAGAGAACAAACTAGTGGTTACCAGTGGGGAGAGGGAAGGGGGGAGGGACAATACAGGCATAGGTGATTAAGAGGTACACACTATTAGGTATAAAATAAGCTGCAAGGGGATTCCCTGGTGGTCCAGTGGTTAGGATTCAGTGCTTCCACTGCCGCGACCCGGGTTCGATTCCTGGTCGGGGAGCTAAGATCCTGCAAGCAGCGAGGTGTGGCCAAAAATAAAATAAAGTAAATAAAATAAGCTACAAGGATATATTTTACAACATGGGGAATATAGCAAATATTTTATAATAAGTATAAAAGGAGTATAACCTTTAAAAATTGTGAATCGCTATATTGTACACACGTAATTTATATAATATTGTACTTCAACTATACTTCAATTTAAAAAATGAAGCATGGTTGTCAGCCTCCAAAGTGGCCCCCAGAGAGCCTCCCCTCCTGGTTTTCAAGCCCTGGTGCAGCCCCTCCCACACTGGATCATGGCTGGTCTGTGTGACCAATAGAATACAGAGAAGTGATGGTATGTCACTCCACTAGGCTATACAAGACACACTGGTTCTCTCCTGGGCCACCTGCTCTGTGGGAAGCCAGCTGCCACACAGAGGAAGTCAGGAGCCCTATGGAGAAGCCACGAGATGAAGCTGTGGGAAAGACCACCCCCTCAAGCCTTCACATGGCTGCAGCCCTTGCCAACATATAGACCGCAATCTCCAAGAGACCCTGAGCCAGAATCACCCAGCTCAGCCGCTCCTAAATCCCTGGTCTTCAGAAACTGCGTGAGATGATAAACGTTGGCTGTTTTAAACTGCTACGTCTGGGAGTAATTTGTTACGTAGCAATAGACAACTAACACGTGAAGCATATATTCAAAGCATGCTCTGTGCCCTTAAGGGTGGTACCAAATGCAAGCACCTCCAGACACCAAACCAAGAGGAGAGTCCAGAACTGGGCCAGGGTAAAAACACAGTGGTCCCCATGGATGGCAATGACAGCAAAGCAGCTTTGAGGCGACTAGGAGCCTCTCCCACGCTGGTTACAAATTGCTGCTCCAGATTTAGAATCAGTGCTTCGAACGTGGACAAGAGCAAGTTCCCAGTAAAGGAGCCAGAAGGAAGTGTATCACAGGAATATGTTAGAATGATTTTCGTCATGATTAAAATAAAATAAAACTTTTCCACCCACCAAGGAAACTTCAGTTCTGTGGAAACTCTTTTTTTTTTTTTTTGCGGTTCGTGGGCCTCTCACTGTTGTGGCCTCTCCCGTTGCGGAGCACAGGCTCCAAACGCGCAATCTCAGCGGCCATGGCTCGCGGGCCCAGCCGCTCCGCGGCATGTGGGATCTTCCCGGACCGGGGCATGAACCCGCGTCCCCTGCATCGGCAGGCAGACTCTCAACCACTGTGCCACCAGGGAAGCCCGTGGAAACTCATTTTTAGAGAAGACTTTTGGTTCTCTACTCAGCGGCCACCTCAACCCTCTTTTCCATGGTGGCAGAGCCATTCAGAGGCTACAGTGATGAGATATGCACTTTCCCAGCCTCCCTGGCAGCTGGGTCTCAGCCAATGGGACCCAAGGCATTCTGCAGAAGAGATTTTTGGAAAGGTCTTCCATAAAAAGAAAGACACACAGGGCAAAAATGCCCCTTCCTGCCCACGTTTAGATCTTGTGTGAGAATTTGTTACTTGGATCTGCAGCTACAGTATTGCTGTATTGAGGAGAAAGCCAAAATATTCACGAAGAAACTCACTCAGGGGGCTTCCCTGGTGGCGCAGTGGTTGAGAATCTGCCTGCTAATTCAGGGGACATGGGTTCGAGCCCTGGTCTGGGAAGATCCCACATGCCGTGGAGCAACTAGGCCTGTGAGCCACAACTACTGAGCCTGCGCGTCTGGAGCCTGTGCTCCGCAACAAGAGAGGCCGCAATAGTGAGAGGCCTGCACACCGTGATGAAGAGTGGCCCCCGCTTGCCACAACTAGAGAAAGCCCTCGCACAGAAACAAAGACCCAACACAGCCAAAAATTAATTAATTAATTTAAAAAAAAAAAGAAAGAAACTCACTCAGATCCCTGACCTCACTGAGCACCTGAAGGAATGAACCCCAGAACCAACTACCTCCACACTTCACGTCAGTAAGAAAACGAGGCTCAGTGTTTTAGCTGGGTATTCTGTTACGTGCCACAAATTCAATCTGATGCTATGTAGCAAAGACATCCACAAATTGTGACTTAAAAGAAAAACAAGGATTTGGCTCACAGATCCAGTGGGTTTGTTGGGGGCTGAGGCTGGGGTCGTTTTGAAGGTATTTTTACTTCTATGTCTGGCCCCTGGGCTGAAAGACTTAACAGCTGGGGGTTAGAGGAGCTGGGGCTCCCCATGCATCCTTCTCGCTCTGTCTCTCTCTCTTTCTATCCCTCTCTCTCTCCCCCTTTCTCTCTCTCTCTCTCTTTCTCTCTATCTGGTGGCCTCAGAGTAGTCAGGTCAGATCTCTTACATGGTAGCCCAAGGCCCGTAGAGAATGTTCCAAGAGAAACCAAGAGGAAAGTAAAGCCTTTTCAAACCCAGCCTCGCAGCTCACACATTCTACTTGTTTTCGTCACATTCTACTCATCACAGAGTCACAACGGCGGGCCCTTAATTCAAGGGGAGGAGACACAGACTCCACCTCCTGAAGGGAGAAGCTTCAAGTAACTTTCAGATGTGTTTTCAAACTGCCAAAACTACCCTAACTGGTACATCTGGGTTCCACTGATGACTCCAGAGAAATACAGTATCTCTGTTCATCCTTCTGTGGGACCACCTGGGAGGGAAACTCCCAAGACTTCTCACACCATCCTTATTGGGAAAACTGGTCCCTCAGAACACTTATCAGCCATTCTATCCTTAACAACCCTTATTAAGCTCCTCCAGAGCCAAGATGGGCCCCGACCCTGGGGTGACTCACTCCAGGTAGTGGGATACGTCTTCCTAGACAGTTACCTGGAGGAGGAACGAACAGTCCCTATAATGGTGATGAACTGAAAAGGCAGAATATTTTACGTGGCTCTGTTGAAGAGTAGGGTTTGTGTTTTTCTTAACCTTACTTGCTAAGAAGCTAAAATTTATATTGAATATGTCGACTGAAAAAAATGCACAACTTAAAAGTTGAGAGTTACATTTTATTTGGCAAACATTCTGAGGACTTCAAGCCCAGGAGACAGGACTTTCAGATGCTCTGAGGGACTGTTCCAAAGAGGCAAGGGGAGATGGGAGGAAGCCAGGATACATAGGAGTTTTTGCAATAAAGACCAGGCAGTCAAAACATCAAAAGATTACTGTTAATTAAAGAAAACCAGACATCTCAAGTTAAGGAATTTAGCACTTTTCTGTATATGGGAAGATTAAAGAGTCTGGGCTCACCAAAATCATTCCTTTGATATGCACCTCAGCTACCTGGGGCCAGTATCCTGAGTTTCCTTCCGGGTGCACCATTGGGGAAGCTGTAATGTGATGGCTTGATGGCTTTGTTTCCTGATGGCACACAATACTTTTCATTCACAAATACCGGTTGTGGTAACTCTTTTGAATTTGGGTTCCCCCTCCAGAAAGCATACAGTGAAATGAGGAACTGGGTGCAGTTGCCCTATTTGTGATCCCCAGGAAGCCCCGTGAGGGAGCAGGGAAGGGAGACAGGGAAGAGAGAAAAGCCAGCAGGAAATGTGGCAATGAACGGTTTTCACCAAGGGCAGCTGAGGGCCCCCAATAGACCGTGCAGAGCCATGACTAGCTGCCCCACTAAGGGCCAAGGAACTTGGGTCTTGGTCCACCATCTCCTGTCCCTCATGGGTTGGAGGTGACTCCTGGGGACGCTGACTCCCTAACCTGTGGGCTGCCCACTCTGGAGAGACACAGAAAGCCACAGGCCGGTCCAGGCACTGTGCAGAGGAACCCTCCACAGTAGGCAGGGGAGCGCAGGCCCGCGGGAGCCTAACAACCAGCTCCTGTTATAAACATAGCAGACTTGTCACTGCATCAAATTCTCTTTTAGAAGTAGGCAGAGTACACGTTATTTTTCAAACACGAGATTCATGCATTAGGGTCGGTCACCTATTATTCTGGAGTGTGGGGACCGCGCGAGCTTCGGACGCGCATCAGTGGGGAGCCACAGCGTGACCTGGCTGATTACGATTCACGCTGATCAAAAGAGCAAGGAGAGAAAAGTGCTCACCTACACAGACCCCTGGGGCGGCTGACTCGTTACCAGAAGCTGATTACCCAGATCACCAACTCCCCCCTCCCCGCACCCCACCCCACCCCCGTTCCCCAGCCACCTGCCTTGTTTCGTTTCAGGGCTCATTAGCGTCTGGTAGCAGAGGAGCCTTGGGTGAGATCAGAGCCACAGGAGGCCTCCTTTTTTTCCCCTTGATTCAGGCCAAAATGAAGAACAAAGTTGAACCTAGTAACAGATGCTATCATTTTTTTTCTTTTTTTCTTTTATTGTAGTAAAATATACATCACATAAACTTTCCCCTTCAACTATTTTTAAGAGTACAGCTCAGTAGCATTAAGTACATTCACATGGTTGTGCAACCATCACCACCATCTATCACCAGAACTTTTTCAACACATGGTAGACTTCGGGATTGTCTGTGAATTGGGGTTTTCCATCATGTCCCTATCCCTCGTTTATTCAGATATTCAAGAGTTGGCTGGATTAAATAAAATGTCACTTCTGGGGAGATAAAAAGAAGTCTATTTTTTTTGTATTTTTTATCTCAGATATTTTAAAAGATGGATATTTTTATATAATAAACTGTCCCAGAATATAATGGCTTAAAACAACCATCATTTATTTATTTAGTCATGATTCTAAAGAATCGTAGTTGGGACTGGGCTCAGCTGGGTGACTCTGCCTCTCTGGACTGGATGCACTTGACGTTGGCTGGGCGCGCTCACATGTCCGCTGTCCGCTGCCGGGTCTGCTGGGGTCTGCCTGGTATGAGGTGGCTCAGCTGGGGGTGCTCATCTCAGCCTCACGTGGTCTCTCAACCTCCAGCTTATTCAACATGGCAGGTCAGCAGGACCTCAGGAGCAGAACATGGACCAGAGCTCAAGTGCCTTTCCTGTCTCTACTTACATCACGTTTGCTACCGTCCCATTGGCCAAAGCAAGTTACACAACCAAACCTAGAGTCAGTGTGATAAAAACTACCAAAAGGCATGTAATAGGGAGACAGGAACAAACTGGGACAATTACCGTAATTAATCCACCATTGCTACTATCCTTTCCAGGGCTAGAATTCTATCTGAGGATAACTATGCTTCTGAGGTCGCCTTCATTTATGTTAAAAGTATCCCAGCCTTTCTGTGATGACCAAACATTCTCAAGAGATGAATTTATCAGCTGACATAATTGAGCCATAGGATCATCTTTATGATCCAACAAAGTCACTGAATCAAAACCATATTTTCTCTCGGAGGTCTGTTTGGACAGTGTGGGTAGTGTTGATGGTCATCGTGCATCATATCTTCTTCTTTCAAAAAAAAATCAGAGGATTGGAAGAGGTTCATACCACGGGAGATGGATAACTAAAGGAGAGAGGCAGGTATATGCAGAGTTGGCTTCCTCCTTCCATTTTAACCATCTGTTCCCATCGTCAGTAAAGTGGGACACGTTTTGGTTAAATGATCCTTCTTGCTTAAAATATTCTCAAAATTAAAGAGTAAATATACTTCAATTCTCACATCAGAATTTTTTTATCACTATTGCCTTTATGCAATGAGCCATATTATGTTGTGATGCACTATCCATTTTGCATATCACTGGATTTGATTTTCTAATATTTTGTTTAGTGTTTTTGCACCTATGTTCATGAGAGTGAGATTGGCCTGCAATTTTCATCTCTTGTAATGCTCTTTTAAGATCCATTGGGAAATGTTTCTCCTTTTTATTTTTATGTTATTTTTTTAACATCTTTATTGGAGTATAATTGCTTTACGATGGTGTGTTAGTTTCTGCTGTATAACAAAGTGAATCAGCTATATATACACATATATCCCCATATCCCCTCCCTCTTGCACCTGCCTCCCACCCTCCTTATCCCACCTCTCTAGGTGGTTGCAAAGCACCGAGCTGATCTCCCTGTGCTATGTAGCTGCTTCCCACTAGCTATCTATTTTACATCTGGTAGTGTATGTATGTCCATGCCACTCTCTCACTTCATCCCAGCTTACCCTTCCCCCTCCCCTCCCCGTGTCCTCAAGTCCATTCTCTACGTCTGCGTCTTTATTCCTGTCCTGCCCCTAGGTTCTTCAGAACCATTTTCTTTTTTAGATTCTATATATATGTGTTAGCATACAGTATTTGTTTTTCTCTTTCTGACTTACTTCACTCTGTATGACAGACTCTAGGTCCATCCACCTCATTATAAATAACTCAAGTTCATTTCTTTTTACAGCTGAGTAATATTCCATTATATATATGTGCCACAGCTTCTTTATCCATTCATCTGTTGATGGACACTTAGGTTACTTCCATGTCCTGGGTATTGTAAATAGTGCTGCGATGAACATTGTGGTACATGACACTTTTTGAATTATGGTTTTCTCAGGGTATATGCATGGTAGTGGGATTGCTGGGTCATATGGTAGTTCTATTTTTAGTTTTTTAAGGAACCTCCATACTGTTCTCCATAGTGGCTGTATCAATTTACATTCCCACCAATAATGCAAGAGGTTTCCCTTTTGTCCACACCCTCTCCAGCATTTATTGTTTGTAGATTTTTTGATGATGGCCATTCTGACCGGTATGAGGTGATACCTCATACTGATTAACGATGTTGAGCAACCTTTCATGTGTTTGTTGGCCATCTGTATATCTTCTTTGGAGAAATGTCTATTTAGGTCTTCTGCCCATTTTTGGATTGGGTTGTTTGTTTTTTTGATATTGAGCTGCATGAGCTGCTTGTATATTTTGGAGATTAATCCTTTGTCTGTTGCTTCATTTGCAAATATTTTCTCCCATTCTGAGGGTTGTCTTTTCATCTTGTGTATGGTTTCCTTTGCTGTGCAAAAGCTTTTAAGTTTCATTAGGTCCCATTTGTTTATTTTTGTTTTTAGTTCCATTCCTCTAGGAGGTGGGTCAAAAAGGATCTTGCTGTGATTTATGTCATAGAGTGTTCTGCCTATGTTTTCCTCTAAGAGTTTTATAGTGTCTGGCCTTACATTTAGGTCTTTAATCCATTTTGAGTTTATTTTTGTATACAGTGTTAGGGAGTGTTCTAATTTCATTCTTTTACATGTAGCTGTCCAGTTTTCCCAGCACCACTTATTGAAGAAGCTGTCTTTTCTCCATTGTATATGCTTGCCTCCTTTATCAAAGATAAGTTGACCATATGTGTGTGGGTTTATCTTTGGGCTTTCTATCCTGTTCCGTTGATCTATATTTGTGTTTTTGTGCCAGTACCATACTGCCTTGATTACTGTAGCTTTGTAGTATAGTCTGAAGTCAGGGAGCCTGATTCCTCCATCACATCAGAATTTGATGAAATGAAAAATCTGACTCAAATTGTTTAATATTTGGATCCAGAATCTGTTATAAATTGGGCAACCTGCAACCAGAGTAAACACTCCAAGTATATTTCCTTTTCCTTTTTATTATTTTTATTTTACATAAGTAGTACCCACCCTTGGAAGTAAATTTCCTATCCTTCTACCTCAGACCTCTAGTCCCCAGTCACCTACCCAGGGTACATCCTCTGTTACTAGGTTCCTATGCATTATATGTTTATACTAACAAACGTGTGTGTGCGCTTGTGTGTGTTACAAGTTGCCATTGTTGAAACATTTTTGACCTACAAAAAATTGGATTGTCATATCATTCAATCTAATACATCTTTTGTAACATAAATGAGGGCATAAAAAAATACACTGGTCTGCATCTTGGTCTTATATTTACCTCTGTGTCCTGGGGATCATTCTACATCAGCACACAGGGCTTGATATCATTCTTTTCCATGACTGCATAGGTATGGCTGTAGTTTATTTAACTGTTCCCTCTCTGACACACACCTAGGCTTGTTTCCAGTTTTTATTATTACAAATACTGCCTGAGTATCCACTCAGCATGTGAATCTGGGCACCTGCAGAAAGACAGATGGGGATATGCCATGCCAACCCCTGACTTCCTGTCTCATGGTTCTCTGGCTCCCAAAAAACTGGTTCAAGCAATGATGAAACTCCTCAGTCATTGGCTTCTGTGTCACAAGACGTGTCCACTGATATTTATAAGCGATCCTGGAAACACCAACCAAAGTCCTTGTTCTTCCCACTCCTTGTAGCTCTTATATTGGTTGGACTCATAAAATCAGGATTTGAATGCCGAGCAAACTCTTACCTCTGTGAGCAGGAGTCTTCCTTGTCCAGAAACCCTTCAGTGAGAAGAGATTCTAGTTTCCCAGACAGACCTGGTTGCGGTTCTTGACTCTGCCACTCAGTAGCTGTGTGCCCTTGGTCAACTTACTTGCCTTCTCTGAACTTCAGTTTCCTCAAATAAAATGGTATACCCAGGCCATAGGGCTCTGATGAGGATTAAACGAAATGATGTACCTGTCATATATGTAGCAGGCACTCGACAAATTGGCTATTTGCTCCTTACACCAAGTTTCCACAGACAAAACAGTTAGTGTTTTCCTAGCACATTTAGGACAGTGATTTTTTATTATTATTATTTTTTTGCGGTACACGGGCCTCTCACCGTTGTGGCTTCTCCCGTTGCGGAGCACAGGCTCTGGACGCGCAGGCTCAGCGGCCATAGCTCACGGGCCCAGCCACTCCGTGGCATGTGGGATTTTCCCGGACTGGGGCACGAACCCGTGTCCCCTGCATTGGCAGGCGGACTCTCAATCACTGTACCACCAGGGAAGCCCGGGACAGTGATTTTTAAAGGAAATATGAAAGCCCTTCTTGCTGGCTGGCATGAGGTAAATAGTATTTGTTTTCTGATTTCAGAGATACGCTGGATTGTGATTCTTAGCCCCTGAATGCTAGCCCCATCCTTGGCACAGAGAACTTGGCCTAAAAGGTCTTATTCCAAAAGAATTAAAAGTCGGGAGAGCAGGACAAGAGCCTATTCTTCCCAGGAGCCTCAAAACACCACCAGATGACCTGTCTCATCTCCTAGCCTCCAGTTCAGTCCAGACGGTCTATTGACATGTAAATTATCCACCATCCAGACTGAGCCACTTTGAGAAGCTGAGGAGCATCCATAAGGAGCAGAGGAGGAAAAGCAGATCAGGGATGGAAGGTCAACTGGCCCCATCACTATGCTTCTGTTTATTAATTTTAGAATAAGTTTTGGGGGGTTCTTTTTGGACACACCATGCAGCTTGCAGGATCTTAGTTCCAGGACCAGGGATTGAACCTGGGCCACGGCAGTGAAAGTGTCGAGTCCTAACCATTGGACTGCCAGGGAATTCCCTAGAATAAGGTTTTTATTTAGACTTTTTAAGCACATGCTCATTTTCAAGTGATCTATAACAATACAAAGGAAAAAGCAAACTTTTCTGCCTAGAAATCACAATTTTCAGAATTTGGTGAACACCATCCTGGACATCTCTCCAAACATTTATGCAACTCAAACGTTCAAAGTAGGAGAGGTACTGAGCCCGTGCGCCACAGCTACTGAAGCCCATGCATCTACAGCCTGTGCCCCACAACAAAAGAAGACACTGCAATGAAAAGCCCGAGCACTGCAACGCAGAGGAACTCCCACTCGCCGCAACTAGAGAAAGCCCGCGTGCAGCAGTGAAGACTCAACACAGCCAAAAATAAATAAATAAATTTATTTAAAAAATAAAGTGTACATTATCAGGAAGAGCAGTTAAGGTAATGATATACAAAGAAACGATGTATGCAAAACTGGAAGACTGTGGCCTCAGATGTTCCTTTATTATAAAATTTTATAAATTGTCAAAAAAAATAGGAGAGGTGGTCTATGGGGGGGTAGATTATATGGAATATTCTATTTGTTTACATATTTATTTTCTGTTTTCCAACCCTCCCACCCCACAGCCTAAACTGGAAAAGTCCATGAGGGCAGGAACTTTGATTATCTTGTTCACCACGGAATCCTCAAAGTACAGTGTCTGGCACATGGTAGACTCTCAAAATCTATGCTGAATGTTGAAATATTTCTACATGGATGTCTTTATGATTCTTTCACCTTGGAGGTCAGTGGCTTCCCCAGCAGGTACCTTAGGTTGATCATTGCACATCCTTTATTCTGGGACATTTTGTTCTATTAACACTTTTTGTTGTTGTTGTTGTGTTGGGTCTTTGTTGCTGTGCATGGGCTTTCTCTAGTTGCAGCAAGCGGGGGCTACTCCGTTGCGGTGCACGGGCTTCTCATTGCGGTGGCTTCTTTTGTTACGGAACATGGGCTCTAGACGCTTGGGCTTCAGTAGTTGCGGCACATGGGTTTAGTTGCTCTGCGACATGTGGGATCTTCCCAGACCAGGGATCGAACCCCTGTCCCCTGCATTGGCAGGCGGATTCTTAACCACTGTACCACCAGGGAAGTCCCAACGTTTTCTTATCTTAATAAAGTTTTCTTCTATTATATTCTTGAGTCTATTGTTCCGTTTTCCTATTTTCTTCTTCAGAAACAGTAATTATGGATATGTAGGTCTCTTTTGTCTCCATGTCTATCATCTTATTTGTAATCATTATTTATAGTTGACTTTTCCATTTCATTTTGTGCAGTGATCTCAAGCCTACATACCATCTCTCTATTTTCTAGTGTTTTTCCCCTGTACTTTTAAGTTCCTTGCCTTAAGGGCACATCTTTCCTCAAGTCTTATGTTCCTGGACTGGCGTCACTCATGGCAAGCTCATTAGGGCACCCGCCCTCTGGGTTGTAGTCAGGTTCTGGCTGTCCACTTCCCACCCCTCCCCTAGCTCTCTCTCTGGGGGGTTTCCTTGGGTAGAAGGCCAGGTCACAGGCAACAGAAACAGACTACCATCATACCAATATCTTTTTTAGCTACCCCTTCACCCCTGACCTCACTGTGAGCAGTGGATACCTTCTGGTAGAAATAAAGACATTCCCTACCTGCGCTGCCCATGAAACTGTATCTCAACTCTCTAAGAATCCTTGGGTGTGTTCTTCTTGGTGTTAACAGATACTTTTAAAGAAATACAGACCCTTATGAGAGTTTGAGGCCGCATGTGTCAGCAGTCTGCTTACTCCCTGATCTCAACCTAGATTTCTTGGCATTTGCCGGGAATGTTTCATAGTTTGTGGTGTGATGTGGTTACAGGTTCCTACTTCATCGACGATGGATTGTGTTCCTTCTATCTTTTTTCACTTTTGCTAATTTAGATGGAGTTCAAACGAGGGAGAGAGCAAAGATGCTACCATTTTTATGCTACTGCTAAGTTGATCAGAGAGGTCACAGTTGCACCAGGTGAAAGATTTTTGCAACTGGGAATCATGGGTCCAAAGCCAGTTGAATACGAAGCTCTCAGCTCTCAAGCTTGCCCTCCCAGGCATCTATCTCTATGGTGAAGACAGTGCTTAATGCACACACCACCTGCCTCACTAATGATGTTTCCCCTGGTCATGCTGCAACCTCCTCTCTGTTATAGTAAATGCTATGTGGCCCTCAGTGCCCGGGCCATGCACCCATTAATATTTATGCTTCCTGAGAGTGATGGGGTGTCCCGGTGATTTGCAGGCATGAGCAGGTGCCCCTAATGGATGACTAAGAGTCTTTTCTTGGGGGACAGCAGCTTTCAGTCTTCCTGTAATAGAAAAGAAGAATTTGGGTTGGTGAAAGAAATAGCCACAGCCTTCCTGTCGTAATCTCCAACTATCCAATTGGCTAACTTGGGCTACTCTTGTGGAAAAGTTTGAAGAAATGGTGGAGAGGTAGCTGATGTTCCCAGTGGAGAGAAGAGAGTTCCTTTGTCTTTCCCCAGCTGGAAGTTTCCCTATTGCTGTGAGGTCAGAGACAGAAGTTCTCCCAGTGGCAAGTTGCACAAACCCCAGGTCTTCTGATTTGGCCTCCTTGCACACCCAGATTCCATTCTCTGCCCCTGATGTGTTGTCTCCTACTCGTAAACTTTTCTTCAATGCATAAAACCTTAGTGAAAATATCATTAGTCATCATCCCTATTGGCTATAAAATGCCACATCTACTTCAATCTTTGACTTAATTATCACTGTATGACAGCAGAAATCAACAACCAATCCCCTGGGGTGGGATCAGAGTACTTCCAACCTCTGCCTGGCTAAATTTCCTGTGGCCCTTTAGTTCAAGCATCACATGGGGATGCACTTTTACAACAGGGCAGGGTAGGGTAACCACTATTCAATGAAAGGACGGTGCTAAGACTTTTGTGTTTTCTGTAGTTGGTATTAGCTTTAAGTATCTGACAATGTCCAGTTCAATGAATTCTGCTGACCACATACAGTGAGGCCCCCATGCACACACTTAGAGTGTGTCATTTCTACAAACTTTACTCATGTGAATACAACAGGACAAATTCAGAGTCCAAGCTGGTGTGACTCAGTCTGCTGAAGCCCTTGTTCAAACAAGGTTGTTGATTGGTTTGCCTGATTTAAAATATGTCTGCAAATGTTTTCGCTCTCATCTCACCAAAAGGTAGGGTGTCTAGTCCCCTCCTGTGGAATATGATATGGGCATTATGACTCACTTCTAATGGACAGGATGCAGCAGACGTGTCTCTGAGTGACTTGTGACCTAAGTCATAAAAAGAGTAGCTTCTACCTGGCTGGCTCAGAACTCAAACACCATGTCATGAGGAAGCCCAGGCAGGCAGGGAGGCCACGTGGAGGTGTCACAGCCCCAGGCTGAGGTCTAGCCAAAAACCAGCATCAACCGTCAGATATATGAGTGAGGAGCCTTGGGGTGAATCCAGCCCCCAGCCTTCAAGATGCCCAGTCAACACCACGTAGAGCATGGATGGGTGAGCCCTACCCTATTAGTCTGCAAGGGTGGTCAGAACAAAGTATCACAGACCAGGTGGCTTAAACAACAGAGATTTATTTTCCAAAGTTCTGGAGGCTGGAGGTCCACGATCAAGGCGTCCGCGGGGTTGGTTCTTTCTGAGGGCTAGAAGGAAGGATGTGTACCAGGCCTCTCTCCCTGACTTGGAAGGGTGTCTTCTCCCTGCTGGGCCTTCCCATCACCTCTCCTCTGTCCATGTCTGCAACCAAATTTCCTCTTCTTATAAGGACACCAGTCATATGGAATAAGTGTGCACCCTAATGACCTTGTTTTAACTTCATCACTAAAAAGACCCTCAGTCATATTCGGAGCTACTGGAGGTAAGAATCCAACATGAATTTATTTGGGGGAACACTGCGCACCCCATGACATCTGCCAAACCTGCTCAAAGTACAGATTCTTGAGCAAAACAAATGTAACTGTTTTGAGCCACTAAGGCTTGCAATGGTTTGCTCTGCAGCAGAAGATAACCAGCCCACACAAGGCACATGAGTGCCTGGGTTCCTGGTGACTGTCTCAGAATGCATCCAGCAAATGCCCTTCGACAGTGGGACAACACCGTCTGGGGATGGTGCCCACAGGGTCAAGGCCAGACTGTAGGCAAAGAGCTGGAAGACGGTTGCGGAGACCTCATATTCAGTGCATCTCTGACTGTTGTTTCACTTTTGCTCTTTGATTACAAGGAACTGGACCCAGTGAGGCTGTCTCCAATTAGAGAGATGCGGAGGGCAACTTTCTGTTTGAATAAGCAAGGAGCAGCAGAAGGATCCAGTCCGTGCTGGGCCTCCGTGCACACACTTAGAGGGTGTCATTTTTGCAACCTGTGACCATGTGAATACAACAGGACAAATTCAGAGTCCAAGCTGGTGTGACTCAGTCTGCTGAGGCCCTTGTTCAAAAAACGCTGTTGACTGGGACCTGTTCTGAGTGTAGTGAGGCCTGGGGCCCTCAGCCGAGGTGAATCAACACTAACAACAGACTTCCCTGAACTCATAGATGGGTTCAACCCTGGCTGCACCTGGTACTATCTGTGTCACCCTGTGTCTCTCCATGCTTCTGCTTCTAATCTGTTAAAATAGATAATACTAGTCTCTACTACATGAGGTTGTAATCTCAGGTCACTCTCTTAAACCGTCAAGTACAAGAGTTGTCCACGGGGTCCGGAACTGCAGAGAAAAGCAGGCTGCAGGTGGAGAGGCACGGCCATCGAGAGATGGACTATTTATAAACGGGATGCCTGGTCACCATTCTTAAATGTTTCATTCTTCCATTTTTAATCTCACTCATTATTGAATCATTAATAATGATTTATACCACACTGACCTTTTCTCAGAAATCTTGACTCACTCTTTGACAAGAGATTAATAAAGAGTGAGACTTCAGATGTCAAGTTTTGCTGAGCAGAAGTGTCCAAGGCCATCTCTGTCTCTAGATGGGTATTCTTTGCTGCACTGACCACACTCTCCAGAAACTGAAAAGCAATTGTTTAGCTGGGCAGACAGAGCGGAGCTGAATTAAACTGGCCTGCATGATACAGAAAGCACTGAGCACATTTAAGGAAGGGGTCTTTGAAAGAAATCTTTTTTTTTTTTTTTTAGTTGAGTGCTGAAATTATGTTAAGGAAGTGATGATCAGCCTAATTATTTAAATCACATGAATGATGTCAGCATCTAAAATTCAGACAGAGTGAGAGAACCCATGCTTGGTCTTAAATAAAAGGCTAAATTCATCTTTATTTCTTTCTGAGGTTTTTTTTTTCTTTTTCTTTTCACAAACATGAATTTGACTGCTTTCAAAAGCCAGTTCTTGGGCTTCCCTGGTGGCACAGTGGTTGAGAGTCCGCCTGCCCATGCAGGGGACACGGGTTCGTGCCCCGATCCGGGAGGATCCCACATGCCGCGGAGCGGCTGGGCCCGTGAGCCATGGCCGCTGAGCCTGCGCGTCCGGAGCCTGTGCTCCGCAACGGGAGGGGCCACAACAGTGAGAGGCCCGCATACCACAAAAAAAAAACACAAGCCAGTTCTTATGCCTACATCCTGAAAAGAGAGAAGACACTTCCATTTGTAGTAGAATACCAGCACCTCACTTAATCCGGAGACACACACATGTACATAAAAGCACTTTTCTTTCCAATATAATTATTACTCTGTGGGAAAATATGGTGCAAATCTCTCAGTCTGGTGGAGTTTTAAGCCTATCTTTAATTTCAAATAAATTTATCAGTGATAGGAGTGGACACAGTAGGGAAACGTAGTTTTCATGATAAGAAAAGCCAGGGCATGGTGAAATTCTTTCAAGGCAGGCTTCTGGCTGGAGTTATTAACTCCGATGCTAAGTTTGAGCCCTTTTGCCACGCGGGCAGTGAATGAACAAACGTGTGTTTACAAACCCTCTGCAGCCTTTAAGGTCTGCCCTCGCGCACACGTGTGACTGTCAGAGCACCGTGGTCACTGTCAAAGCAAAGCCAAGCCCTCCCGTGGAAAGGCTTCCTCTCTTGGGCTTCTCCCAAATTTGCTAGAAAGGCAGCAAATTTTTTCCTCTTCAAAGAGACCTTTATGTACAAACTCACTCCCACCTACTGTGCATGTAAATTATTCCTCAGTGATTCGGCCTCTATTTATGACTTTGATCCTTTCCTTCCCCTGGATGCCACAAGGAGCATGATAAGGCCCGTGAGTTATGGGGAGGGGGGGGACTTTGATCTGCTTGCAAATGACATTTTGTGGTGGAACATCTCGGCCCCCTCCGTAGCCGCAGTGTGGATGGAAAGAGAGCAGAGTTTGGGGGTTCTTTCCACCTCCTGGCATCAAACCGTCTTTAAGACACAATGGAGCGGGGACAGGAACGGGCACACTTCTCCCCCAAACCAGGGACTGTTCACGCACAACAATTAACAGGTACCCAGAACTGCTCTCCCAGCAGGCAGGGCAGCGTGATGATGATTCAAATGGATAATTCTCCAGAACTCATTGCAGAGGAATGACACAGTCCAGGTCATGTGTCTGTACACAGAAGTTCAGGATAAATCAAAGTCATCTGGGGGAGAAAACGATGGATGAATGAGGGACAGACCCCACCCCCCAAAACTGTTTTCTCCTTCTCACAAGGTAAAATGGAGTGAAATGTAGGGCAGAAAAAATGCTGGAAAGAAGAGGGAACGCTCTGCATTTCTCACAGCTCTGAGATGACTCCTCCCTGCAGTTTGTCATCCAACTATTCGTGACGGCCTCTGTGCCTCCTGCCTCCGTGTCTGGCATTGAATCTTCAAAGTGGTCACAGTTTAGAGACCAAGGATGTGGGCCCCCTTTCATAATGGCGGTGTAAACCACTTTGCATTAAGTAAGAATAATAACCTTTTAAAAAAGAATGTGCCAAAATAATTACATTTCTTGTTGCTTTCCTTTCTTCGACATCACATGAGCAAGCACATTGGCCTCCCTTGAATGGATGAAAGGAGGGCTATTTTTTTTCAGAGAGGGTTGTTCTGACAGCAAAACATAACCAAGCAAGGAATGCTCCCTCCCATCAGGGCTGCCTGGGATTCCAGACACGGCACGAGTAGATTCTACCCAATGTTTGGGATTTGCTTGTGCGTCTCCTTTCTTGGTTGATTGGGAAGCCATGCTGGCAGGAATATTTACCCCACAAATGTCCTGTTTGATGTCTGAGATGTGAATATCTCCAGCATTCTCTCTACTCATTTCTTTTGCTTTTTATGCAACTGAAGGTAATGTCCATTGCAACGTTAATTCTTTAACTGGGAGGCTAAACTTTAAAAAGGGATTTAGTAGTAGCTCCAATATAGATTTCATCATTCTGCAAAGAAGTCTTTTCCAATGCATTTGAAATCCATTTTTAGAATTTCAAAATAAAGCTTGTTGATGCTTTTCAATGGTCCGTTAAAAATTCAACAGCAACATATCCTCACCGTGGTCTGTTTTGAGTGAGGTTACCTGGTTGGCTGGGTTTAAAATTGATATCATGAGTGGCTTGAAGTGCATTTCACCGAATGTTTGTATCTAATGAGATATTTAGGGGACAGATCATTTTTTATATCTTGACTGGTCTGATGCACAAATCATTTCTATAAAGCAGAGGGAACCATTTTAATTTGGTAGACTGGGAACAGATTATTGGAATCTTTTCACGTTTTTCTGATCGTATGTCAAAATTAAAGTCGCAGAAAGCCCAAAATTACTGAGCTACCACGCGCACAAACAAACCCACATATACCTCAGCCTCTCCCTTGCTTCTCCATGCGGGAGAAAGATGAGATGTCCCCCAGCTGCAAGCAGAGTGAGTGAAATGATGAGTTTGTGATGCATTGGTGACTATTACCCCTCCTTTCTCCTTTTGCCCACCGTGGTCCCTGATTATGGAAAGGTTCCGTCTGGTGGGGGGTACATGCCTCCCAGATGTGTGCTGTGCCCACATTCCAGCCCCACATCATCCCTCTGCCATGCCGGGCAGCCTAATGCTAATGACCAGGGCCGATTTTCATTTGAAAGCTCTGACTGATGGGATTGGACAATTAAGACCTTGGTTCCTAAAGAGCTAAGTGTTTTCTTGGGATGTTTGAATTTTGTGCTGGGGTAGCAGGCCCTGGAATGCGAGAAATACAGTGGTCCACAGTCCCCAGCCTCCTCCCAACCTCCAGAAATGCTTCCAAGGGCCAGCTCGCACAGGGCCACCGCATCTGAGTTCTCCTGTTTGTCTTATCGGGGCTGGAGGGGGCTGGAGGGGACCAGATGAGTGGGACTGAGGTCGTCCTGGCAAGGCTGCTTCAGGGCGGCTGGCCTCTGGACCCCAGCCCTGGACTCGCAGACCCCACGGGGCCGCTTTGGAAGCACAGCCGCCCCAGCGTGGGCGCGCACAGCGGGCAGAGCTTTGTGCTCGGGCCTCCCGGGAGGAGGCTGCAAACCTTCAGATCCCCGCACAGACCCGCCGGCTTCCCTTTGCCCGCAAAGTTCTCCTAATGAAGCCAGTCCATCTAATTACGGAGCGTTCCATCAAATATTTCTCCAGATGCTTACTTTGCAGCCTGTGGGCGCTGGTCAAAGCTGACGAGGCTTCTGATCAGGGATGATGGCCCCGCGGCGCGGGCGCGCGCTCCCGACAAGCCTGGACCCGCCTGGCTCGGAGGACCGTGATCCGCCCTTGCTCATTCGCTGGGCGCCCGGTGAAGGCACAGAGCGTAATTACCAAAGTTAAGAAAACATCCATGTAATTAGCCAGGCAACTCTAAGCACAAGACATGGAAATTAGTCATCGCATCATAAATTAGTCTGTGCATACATTACATTCCAGGATAGCCCTGGGGGCCCGACGTTTGCAGTGTTTGGCCAACAACGCCCAGTGTCTGCGTAAAGCGTTCCTCCCCAGCGAGCTTGGCGCAGCAAAGGGAGTTCTGCTTGAATTACAATTTTTTTAATTCTTTTGTAGATGGCAACCAGAATAAAGTCAATTTTCGAGCCGAGGACAGGGAGACAAGAAAACAGTGATTTTCCTGTTGATTTTATTTCCATTTGTGGGCATCTGTGCACCTGGGGCCATCAAGATGTCTCCAGATGGCGGCTCATCATTTGTCTTGTTTCACTCATTAGGAGCAGTAGTTATAAACTCTTTAAATAACCCTGATTTTGAACTATTCTCGCAGGCACTCCCCTTCCTGGCAAAAACCAGGAAATTGGACCCAGGCACACACAACAGGCATTTGCATCAAAATAATACGAGGGGCAGCAGCAAGCCACAATCACATCACTCAGAAGGAAGGAATAGAATACAAATTAAAGGAAGAATGTAAAATTTTTGCCATTAAGCTTCAATGACCATTTGAAATGGTGCAAGGCACAAAGGTTCCTGATGAGCGTCATCTAGTTTGATTATTCATACTTGTGTTTCTGCTTGAATTAAAGCAGGAGTGCTAGAGCCTGTGACGGGGAAAATATTTGAATTGATAGTGAACTCTCACCTTGCCGCGCAGCCATTTACTTTTCAAATGAATACCAGATAAGTTAGTGCATTTTCTAATCGGCCTGTTTTCCAGTGAGTGCTGTCATTACATACCTATTTTTTTCAGAAGTGCTTGCTAAGAAACATTAACTACTTCAAATAAGGAGCTGTCTGTCACGGGCTGCAGTCTACGCCAGCATTTCTGCTAGGACAGCTGAGGGCGATCTGGTCCACGTTCCCCCGCCCCCGCCCCGCCTCTCTGCCGTCCTAGCATCGCTTCAGCTTTTTCCCCGACTTCCAAGTGAGGCCTTCAGTATAGACAGGGCTCCCATGTCGGGCCATCTTTCCAGAACCAGGTGGAGTCCTGCTCCAGGCAGAACCAAACTGGGATAACTGTGTCACTGTGTGCAGGTGGCCTGGGTCCACCCCACCCCGGGATCCTAACTGCTGAGGCTGGGCAGCCTGAATCGGTTCTGACCCAGGCTGGCTGAGGATACCGCCCGGGTGTCAACCCTTCCTGGACACAGGTTCCATCGATGGCAGGTGACTCATTTCAACACAGAGAAACAAAATGGAAAAAGGTAGATTCTGAGGGTTTGGGGCGGGGGGGGGAGGGGGTGTCTCATTTTAAAACTGTATGCTCCAGTTTGGGACTAGGGCAACTAGGTAGAAACGGTTGCTCCCAGCATGAAGAAGGTACCAGAACATTGCTAGGCCCCAAGAGGAGACTTGAAAAATACTCGTGCTAAATCAGGGAGAAATGAAGGAAGATCGCTATTACTGGAGGTCTGCTTATGGCATCATAAAGAGCTTTTGGGAGGGGGGTCACTTTTCTATTGAATGTTGCCGGTCACACATTTGTTGAAATGTGCAGATTATTTTTTGATCAAAAAAATTTAGGAGTAATCAGGGGAAATACAGGGGACACCCAAGAGAGTGAAGCAACGTTCCCAAATGCTGATGACCTTGCTTCCCAACGGTTTTGTTTTGCAGCCTGTGGTTCGTTCATTGACAGAACAAGAAGCACACAGATTTGCCACAAGCAATGAGCAAAGCTCATGAAAGATGAACACTTCACACATCCCCAGGCAAGGAAGAGAGAAAGGAAATGCCTCGCCAAGGACCCCCCTGAGTGGAGAATGGGGAGACCAGATGCCAGGTGAGAAAAGGGTCCTTAATCCAGTTGGTATCTGAATGTTACGAACATTATTTTTTTTAATATAACTAAATAAACAAATAAATTCCTCAAATCAGTTAATCCCATAACTGAATCAAAAGTCAAATGGAAAAGTGGAGAAAGGTTGTTGAATATGGGCCATGACCACCTATATTAAGGGAGGTTATAAAGCCCCTATGAAGTTATGGATTTATTCTCACCAGCGGCTCACATGCACACGTGCACACACACACGTACACACAGAGGAGTATTGAAAAAGGATTTCCAGTGTCTTAGCTAATTGTTATCCTTTTTAGAAATGTATAAACACTGATGTGTCTAGAAAGGCTCTAATGTCCAAAGCCATTTTTAAATCTGCCCTTCTAACATACATATTCACCTGCATTTAGGTCTCAAAATCCTGACAATCTATTTATGGATTTACAATTTTAAAATAGCATGTATATTTCAAGGCTCCAAATAAATAATTTTACCTAAAGGGATGTAGGCTTTTCCCTTTTTTCTATTTCTTGAAAATTCGGCATGTTTTCTGAGAAACTATGTATAAGTACAAACACCCACAAAATATGACCAAAATAGGTGGCACATTCTTCTCCTCCCTCCACCCACACTTGACCTTTGACAGTGGCCTCCGAGCCTGATTCTGAGATTGTCCATTGCTTTGATTGACTTGCTTTGGCCAATGAACATCAATAAATGTGACATACACAGAAACTTGAAAAGCATTTAGCACCCACCCTCTTGCTGCACTTGGAGACCATGTGAAGGAGCCTGAGCTATCCTGTTGGAGGAAGAGACACACACGGAGAAGACCCGACATCTGCCAACCATCTGAACTGTGCATGAGGCCATCTTCCATCATCCAGTCACCAGACAGCCACAGACCTATGCAAGAGTCCAACAGGGGTCAGCCAAGCCAGCCCAGCCCAGAAGAGCCACCCACCAACCTGCAAAATCACCAGCTAAGTATGATACATGATATACGTGCAAAGTATGTGACCTACGCCCATTTTCAAGAACCATCCAAATTGTAGTAAGCACACTGTTATGGGTGCCACTGAGTCTTGATGGCATATTTATGACTCTCTTGGTGTTCCTGTCACCAATTACAGCAGATCGTCTGACAAAACTGGCCCCTAACCATATATGCGGCTGTATTAGAAATGACCCTTTTTAATATTTTGAAGAGGGAATGACAGCGTGTGAGGATAGCAGATGCTGTTGGTGCTCTGCCCGGGTCCCCTACAATTCCTTGTCATTTGTATGCAACCGCCCCCCATGTGCATTCACTCCCAACACCATCTTCTGCATCTGTTTGCTGGAAAACAGCACTTGAGCTGCTAGAGCCGCCTTTGCTTGAGACCACAGAGAGCAGGAGGTGACTGAGGGGCTTACATCCCATCCCGTGAGCAGGGCAAATCTGCGGTGTGACCCTGACCCCCGAGCTCCCGGAGGACTGAGCCAAAGTTATCCTACATGAGGTTCTGCTGGATACCAAGTCTTTGCTCAGCCTTTCTGGCCCTGCTTCCCCACTCCTGGACTGAATTTTCCTGGAATCACTTTTTAATGAATCTCTTATATTTTGCTTCAGAGACTGCTTCCAGAAAACCAATCTAACTTAGCTGCTTTCTCCTCCAGGCCAAAACTATCCCCCTCCAGTCCCTGAGAGAAGCTTCTAGCTGACCTGGAAACTCCATGGGTGTTGGGGCTGTTCTCTGCTTGGACAAGATGTCCTGACACCCACGGTCTCCTGCCCATGTCCAGTCCTGGCGCATTACTAACCAAGAATACGGGCTCCTCAGCCCAGGTCTGATGGGAGAGAACTGACAGCGCTCTCTCTCTCTCTCTCTCTCTCTCTCTCTCTCTCTCTCATTTTCCCTGTATCCATCATTCCTTCTGCAGGCAGATTCCCTTCTTTAGGAGAAACTGTTCCTCACCCAACCCAAGCATGGAGTGCTCATGGACTGACAGTCTTAGCTACCCCTATCCCAGCCACAGTTGACTGGTCCATCCATAGGCAGTGACCCATCAGACCAGTTGGAAACTTATCCTGGACTTTTTCAGCCTGGACCTGAAGAAAGACAGGTGGTTAGACCAGGAACCTCTCAGCGTCTGTGTTTCCTTCCAGTCTGATATTCAGAGAGAAAAGAGACCAATAGACAATGTGTCATGGGGTGTCCCTACACGAGACACCAATGTGTCCTTTTACCCCATGTCAGTTTGAGGTGTGTTTCTGTCACTTGCAACCAACATACAGCATATCTCAAGCTTCCCATCGCCCATGGTCCTGGGTGAAATCCAATGGCAGAACCCACCCAAGAGAGCCACACTCTGGCTGATCCTTCTTGGTCACATCTTGGGTGTGGTGTTTCCTCTTGGGGGTTCTCAAAGTCTGTTCTTTGTTTGCTGGTGGAGTGTGATCCAGAGAAGAACAAAACGAGGAAATTCACTGCACCACGGAGGACGGCTTCGGCCTCGTCCCCAGCCAGACTGCTCACGTTGTTAGACTTTGCTTCCCTCTTCTTTCCTCATGCTCCTCAGGCACTGGTGGCCAGCCTTAACCTCCTTGAGTTTAACTAAAGGTAAAGGAGGAAGGGAGCTAGGTCATTCATGAGCCACAATAAAATCACAGTGACTCTATTTGACATAGAGAGAAATTGGACAACTTGGGGGAGTTCTAGACTTTTCTTTGGATCATTCAAATGAACGTGGGCAGGTTTAATTAAGGTGACAGAGGGTAAGCTCTTGCCGTGTAAAAGAGTGTGTTCCAAGCCTGACTTGCTTCAGAAACACCTGTGAAGCTTCTATAACCTACAGACACGAGGGTCCCTTCCAGACCTCTCTGATCATTGTCTTTGAAAGAGGGTTAAAAACAACAACTCTCCAAAGAACCCAATCAAAAATGGCCAAGGACCTGAATAGACATTTCTCCAAAAAAGATATACGAATGGCCAACAAGCACATGAAAAGATACTTAACATCACTAACCATTAGGGAAGAGCCAATCACCATGATATACCACCTCATATCCTTTAAGATGGCCTCTATCACACACACAAAAAAAAATCAAGGGAAGAAAAGAAAAGAACAAGTGTTGGGGAGGATGTGGAGAAACTGGAACCCTTGTGCACTGTTGGGAATGTAAAATGAGCAAACACAGTGGAAACCAGTATGGCAATAACACAAAAAAAATTTAAACTAGAGTTACTGTATGATCCAGCAATCCCACTTCTGGGTAAATAACCAAAAGAATTGAAAGCAGAGTCTCGAAGAGATATTTGTACACCCATGTTTATAGTGGGTTTATTCATAACAGCCAAAAGGTGGAAGCAACCCAAGTGTCCACTGGCAGATGAATGGATAAACAAAATGTGGTGTATACATACAATGGAATATTATTCAGCCTTTAAAAGGAAGGAAATTCTGACACATGCTACAATATGGATAAACTTGAGGTCATTCTGCTAAGTGAAATAAGCCAGTCACAAAGGGACAGATACTGTAAGATCCCACTTATATGTGGTCCCTAGAACAGTCAAATTCATAGAGACAGAAAGTACATGGCAGGTGCCAGGGGCTGGGGGTGGGGTGGGGAGTACCACAAGAAAATAACTGGTTTAGAGATTATATATCTACCCCTAGTCTACACTCATGAGTCCCCTCTTAACCTCTCAGATCCAGTCCACCAATTTGGTCTGTGACAGAGTCTCTCAAACATAAAGAAGCATCAGAATTCCCTGGGGATCTTGTTAACACACAGATTTCTGGGCCCGACCACTAAAATTTCTGATTCAGTAGGTAGATTTGTATTTCTAGCAAGTTCCCAGGAGCGGCTAATGCTGGGAACACTCTTTGAGAATCATTGACCTATTGATCTTCAGTCTAAACTCTGCCTGGAATTAGACCTCTTCTTTTCTTTCTCCTGCCATCAGACTCCCACCTGTCCTACCTGACTCCCCTCTCCCTGCACCTCCTCAATCCGTCCCGCCATCTCTGCTGGGTTACTGTTCTAAAGCACACCACTCTACTGCTCCACCTAAAAATAACCGTGGCCAGACATTTGAGATCCTCTGTGAGTGGCTTCAGCCTTCTCTGGTGCAATGAAATGAGTTCAGTCTTCGAAATCACAGAAGCCTGGGCTCAAATGTTCCGGTGCTTGTACTGAACCAGCCATGTGGTCTTGAGTAAGCTACCTCCTCTTTAGATACTGAATGTGTTCACCAGTAAACAGCTGATACTGATACCGATCTTGTAGGGTGGTTTTAGGACCAAAGGAGGTAAGATGTGTAAAGATGCTTGGCACGCGGTAGGTCTGCCCCACAGGCCCCCAGCATTGCTGGTTCCCTCTCGCTTTCCATCCTTATTGTCAGCTATTCACCCACAGAGAAACTTATGCCCCCCTTTCCCCAACCCTGCCATCCCTGGAACCTTCTGCTCACCTTTTCTTTCATGTACACAATGTCTGATGAACATTTTTTAAGTTACAGAAACCCACTCTTTTTGGATCGGGTGATCCCTGTTTGGTAACATAAGGACATATGGTACAAAAGCCCCAACCCTGAGCATTGGGACATGCCCTCAGTTACAGGAGCTGAACTCCCAGCCTGAGTGTTCACCCTGGCAAGTGTCTCCCTCCCATGAATGCCCTCCTACTTCCAGTCCCTGGTCTCCACCTGATGAAATCCCTCTTACCTTCCCAAGCCTCATTGAACAGCCACCTCCTCCTTGAAGCCTGCCCTGGTCCTTCACCACATGTGACCTGTCCCTTCTCCACCAGCAGTGCATTCAACACATGGGTCTCCAACAGTCCCTGCCACAGCCTGCCTAGCGATTTGTGGACATGTATCTACATATCCGAGCTCTGCCGCCCGCTGGCTCTGTACCTTTGGGCAAGGCCCCTCTCTAGGTCTCATTTACCCCATCTCGGAAATGGGATCAGTAACAGTGCCTGCCTCAGAGGCTTGCTGTGAGAATCAACTGAATTAAAACAAATAAAGTGGTGCAAACCACACTCCACATACGAATGATCGATAATCGTTCTGTATGATGACAATGATGGATTTTCTATTCTTACTTACAAGCCCCAACCATCAAGGCCATGTTTTAATCTGGGTATCACATGGTACCTTATGCCACATGGTGAGCCCTCAGAAAAGCAAACAAATGAATAATAAATTAAGTTGTATTTCTTGCCATGGCCTTTCCAATGATAGTTACATGTCTAAAGGTAGGAGTGTTCTCCCTCAGATAGAGGGAGACCCTCGCCTGCACCCCACGCTAGTTTGGTGGGTAACCAAGTTTTTCTCCCAATTAAATCTTCCTCCCAAGTCACCTTATCCTATTTCATGAAATGTTTGGCACATCAGCTTAGTTCTAAGGATGCTCCTTTAATGATTCTTTTAGTCGATGTGTTTGTTCACACTAGTATGTGAGCCACTTTGTGGCTCAGAATTTTTTAATAAGGACCCAAAGCTACCAATCTGACATTTCAGACACAGAAGAACCAACATCCAACATGTTCTCAGAGAGGATGTTTTAAAACTGCCACCGGCTAAGCCTTTCCCCCTATAATTGGGCAAACTTCAGCGGGGGGTGAAGATGTCTTTTCCCACTGTTCAGCCGCTTCCCTGGCTTTCAGTGTGGTGGTGTCTCTAACCACCTTTGAATGCTTTTCCCTTTTCATCCTTTAAACACAGGCCCCGAAGTTACCCGCATAAACTTGAGCTGCCGCCATGGCGGGCACGAAGCCAGGAGGCTGCTTATGACCACCCCCCACAGTGTTTTTTCCACATCTTTCCACCCCATGGGCCGGGGGGAGGGTGGTGTAGAAAAAGTACCCGGGCAGATACTATTCTGTAATAGTTGGGAACTTTGTAACCATGTCATACCTGCTGTGCGATTTATTCTAAGGTGCCTGGTGGACAATTGTTAGTCACCAAAGCAGAAAATCGAGCTTGCCTTTTCAAAAGTGGGGAAACTCCCCCACTCCCGAGCCATCTGGGGTCCCCAGGAATCTTGGGTGGCCCAGCGGGAGCCTTCGGGGACCACCAGGCAGTTCTGCAAAGCAGCCTCCTGGGCCACAAAGGGGATGCTGCCTTTCTTACGATGGAACGGTGGTCATTATAATTAAGTGGAAATCCTGGGGTTTAAATAGAGATACACGCCCAAGTAGCTCAAAGCTTGTTTTCTTGTGATTTCAGGGCAGACACAGAGAGCAATATGTGTTTACACTCAGATGTTTACACGCATGATGCGTGTAAAAAAAATCTGGGAGTAAAAAACACCAACTGGTTTTTGGCCAGTTCACCTATGTCTGTTAAATCAAGGGAGGAAAGTGTCCTTTTTGGAAAGTAAAATGTAAAATGAACTTGAAAATGTAATGATGGAGGGTGACTACATGATTAAAATTACTACATCTGAAAACCCTCACTCAATCACTTGTCCTCTTATTTGTCCTCCTGATTATCTTTTTAATTTGCACGGACAGATTTTTTTGGAGTCCCTTGAGTGTACCAGCTCCCCAGGGCTGTGTTGTGAACATTGGGAGGGTGTTTAACGATGTCAAGCTTAAATTTCACTTTCGAAACAAGAAAAAAATACAACAGGGAGTGGGGCGTGCGTGTAACTTGGGTTCAAGAAAGGTTAATGAGAAAGCAGCAAAATCCCACATCACAGTCTGAAGTTCCATAAAGAACTCTGTCCTCTCTCTCCCCACCCCCACTACTTCCAGTTTAATCTTTGGAAGGGGGAGGGAAGGGGGAGATGTTAAAACTTAACTCATTATGCTCTCAAGAACTCCACGTGCAAATTAAATGTGTTTGTTTTCCAAAATCTGCTTTGTTTTCTGCCTTCCCCGAAGCCATCTCTCAATAACTAAGTTTCCTCTGCCATTGGATCTGAGAATTAGAATTTGGGAGGGGAGGGAAGCCATGGGGTTAGCCAGGCTCTATACGCTTCTCCACCCTGTGACCCAAATGTTGCATTAACAAGGACATATGGCCTGATCCTGCTGAGAAGGCCTTTGGGGTCAGCCCTGGAGGCCAGGCTGGCCCTTCTCCCTCGTGGTCGCCGTTGTGCAGCCCCAGAGCCCAGGGAGATTACCAAGCCCTGACGCTCAGGCGATGGTGCGTCTGACCTTGTGCGGCAGCCTGTGGAGCATGGTGGGCCGATGGGGGAGAAGTCAGAACCCTGACAGGGAGGAAGGCCGGCCACCTCCGCGGGACACCAAAGCCAGCCAGCCTGGGCTCTGGGTGACCAGCCGCCCTGCAGTGCCATGGCAGCCGGAAGGCCTCAGGAAGCCTCCCAGGGCAGCTGCAGGCCCCGGGTTTCCTGTTGATATTCTGGACCGAAACCCCTAACCACACGCCCAAGAAGACAGGCTTCATTCCACTGCTGCCTGAGAGACAAATGGACCACGTAGGTCTGGAAGAGGGAGGGGGAAAAGGAGTCCTTCCCTGATTCTTTCTCCTGGTTGCTTCTTTTGGCAATCTGGATTTCTCCAAAGGGATGCTGGGGCCCTGGGCAAATCACACTCATCCCTCACCTCACTTCCTTAATAGGAGAAACTCCTCATTTGTGTAAGAGGCGTCCTGGTTTATACGATGCATTCACATCTATGAACTTACTCGTGCTGTCAGCAATGTGCCCATTTCTCTCTCACACGGATGAGAGAATGGAAATTCAGAGTCCACGTGGTTTGTCAATCATCCCACAGCTTCTACGTGGTGGAACTGGGTCTGGTCCTCAGATGTGCTAGTCCAGACCTCCTCCATTCTGCTCCCGACTTTACAAATAAGGCAGCCTGCATCCTGCCAAGTGAAGGGACTTAGGCAGCCAGCCCCACCCTACAATAACTAAAAAAATAAAGGGGAAAAAAGTTAAAAAAATATGTTATGGACCAACTCCATAATTCTTTTTTTTTAATTTAATTTTTGTTTTATATTGTAGTATAGTTGATTTACAATGTTGTGTTAGTTTCAGGTGTACAGCAAAGTGATTCAGTTATACATATATATTTTTTCAGATTCTTTTCCCTTATAGATTATTACAAGATATTGAATATAGTTCCCTGTGCTATACAGTAGGTCCTTCTTGGTTATGTAACGTATTTTCATACAAAAGAGATGCCTTTACCTAAAAAGTGTGAGCACCACTTCCCTACAGGACCTGAAATGCTCTTTGGCACATAGCGGATGGTAGAAGATGACTAATATCTTGAATAAATGGGCTTCCTTCCCATCTCTTCTTTGTCTTCCCTTACTTCTGCTTCCTGGTCTTCTCTACTTGCTTACTCGTCTCTGCCACTCCCCAAGACTTCCGCTTCCACCAGCAGTCGTCACGCACACACGCAAGCACACGCACATCTCACACACACAGACACGTTAGCAACAATTCAACCTCCCTGTCTTGGCTTGAGACGCCTGCGGTCACATGTGGCATCCACCCAGTGACCCTGTCCTGGCAGGTCCCACAGCTCCTCACAGGTACCAACCTCATGGCCTGCTTCTGCTGAGGGCTTCAAAAAACCCCGGCTCCCTTTCTGTGTTTCTGTGAGGCTCTGGGAAAACGAGTTCATTAAACTAATTCATACTAGGTAGAGAATGACTTGCTACAGCCATTATCTTTTCACAGAGAGATACGTGTGGGCTAAAATGAATTTTTAATCAGTAGTATCTCAAGCCATGGAAGGAAGGAGTCTGTGTACACTGTCAGTAATCTCTCCACAATTCACGACACTCAGCTTCCCTTTGGTCTGAATAGGAAGGGTTCACCACCACAAACACACATATACACACACACACACTTATTTCCCCAACAAACTCTTTCCCCTACTGAATGGATGAGGCAGCCACTCAATAGCTCTTAGTCTCAACTGCCCTGTCTGATCCCCCTTCCTCCATGAGCAGAAACATCTTCCAGGACAAATCGTTTCACCAACTACATAATATGAAACTCAATATCCACCGAAATTGTTCCCATGACTTACCCTGGGCCTGATCCCCACCTGGCCCGGGGATGATGATAATGCATTTCATTAGCTGTGAAGATCGACTTGGATGTAAGTTGTATTTGATTCCGACACGAGGATTCCAGTTCTCTGCGGCTCTGCATTTTCCAAGGGCGAGGTCAGCGGCCATTGACACCAGTAAAATTCTGAAGCCAATAGAGAGAGGACCTGCCATCCTGGCTCTGTGGGGATGGGCAAGGATTAAGTGGCACCGTATACAAGAAAGTTCACAGCATCATTAATTAGAGATAAGACCTGCTTCCATCTTCCCGTACACCGCACGTACACAGCTCCCAAAACTAGCAGACCATCCCCACACCTCATGCTGGCTGTTACGTCCCATCTTCTCCTTCAGCCATTTCTCCAGCATCACTAATGGGAAAGTGATCTGATAGGCGTTTCCCTCTCCTTTTCGTCTCTGGCCCCACTCAGCAATGTAGTGATGCTGGCCACTGCCCAGTACTATGTGTGATGCCCTGGGCTGTAATCCTCATTCACCTGTGCGAGACAAGGATGCCCTTGTCCAGGCTGCAGAGGTGGGGATGGAGGCTCAGATGCACATGGCCCTAAGAAGCCCATCTGGCTTGAAATCAACATTTGTTTCTCCAAAGGCTTTGGGCCAAAACACTCTGCAATGCTACCAGGTAGCAAAAGAGGAAGGAGGATAGGAAAAGTAAAGTTTGGTCTGTCTGCATAAGCCCCAACCCCTGCCTCACTGTCCTAGCTAGACGGACCCTCGCTGAAAGAATAGACAGATGTCAACTTGCTTAGGTTGAAATCTCAGCGTCATTTCTCCTGTGAAACTTTCACTGCTCTCATCAACGTATCACCAAGGAGCAATAGCTGAGTCCTCATGAAATATGGAAGTTAGTTAGAAATTCCCTTAAGTTTGCTTCGAGCCTTTTCTTTATGATGTGCGATGGGGGAGAGAATGCTTTAGAATAGCTGAAGACCGAATAATAGAAGAAGCGACATATGCTGGAGATAACCAAGAAGGTAAAAACAGCTGCTCAGGTCTGTCCGTGAAGGAAAGAAATCACATTGCTAACAAAATTGGTGCATGACCGAGCATACCTTAAAACAGGAGAGGGCTGTTCGGATCCTCCCATGAAGAAATAACAACTTCTTCTTACATTTGCATCTGCCCATTAAATTCCTCTGAAAAATGCAGACAGCTTCCTGCATTGGTATACCTGGCATCATCACAGAATAAAATAGGGAGACATTTGATTTAGGCAGAAAGCCCAGGTCCCCTTGCACAATCTGAGGGGCAGTTTTGAAGTAGGAAGGAAAATAACCTGTTTCAGGCACTGTACCAGGAGCATCCACATGGGAGATTAAATTAAATTCTCACACCAGCCCTGCAAGGCAAGCGTAATTATCCCGTTTAGAGAGAATGCAACTGAGCCTTGGAAAAGTTAGATAAGGCATTGGGACCCACATCTATGTGATTCCAAGACCGTATTCTTACTACAGCTCCCTGTGATTAAATAACCACTTGAGCCATCAGGTAGATACCAGGTACCATCAACAAATTTCTCAAGAAATCCGTTGTAAGGTTGGTGGTTGCCAAAAGCAGGGAATAGGAGGTAGGAGAACTGGGTGAAGGTGGTCAAAAGGCACAAACTTCCAATTATAAGGTAAATAAGTCCTGGGGATGTACTATAGAACACAATGACCATAGTCAACAGTCCTATATTGTATATTTGAAAGTCGCTGAGAGCGTAGATCCTAAAAGTTCTCATCACAAGAAAAATAAAAATGTATAACCATGAGAGGCAATGGATGTTAACCTACTGTGGTGATCATTTTGCAATATATACATATATCAAATCAGTTTGTTGTACCCCTTAAACTTACACAATGTTATATGTCAAATATACTGCCATATAACTGGGGCTTAAAAAAGAAATTAGCTGTATCCATTGTTCCCTAATGGTTACAAGTGTGCTCATGGCTGTGAGTTACTATCATACGGATAGTTTAAAAAACAAAAAACAAACAAAAAAAATATTAAAAATCTTTTTAAATATCCTGGGCTTTTGAAGTTCAAGATGGTGAATTGAGCACGTGCTTTTTGCCTCTACATCCATCTGAGACCCTGTTAAAATCATAATAATGGATTAAAAAGATAAAACCCAGTAAGAGCAAAACAAATGGAACAAAGGAGGCATTCGCAGCCAGGAAGACTTCAACACATTTCCAGAAGACAGGAAAAGGTGGAAGAGGGTTAGTGAAAGAAAGGAAGCAGGCAAAAACCCTGCAGGTGGGGCTGAGGTGGAGGCCCCCCCCACAACGCCTGACAGACAAGGCTGGGACGGGAGATGGCGGGCCTGGCAGGGCAGGGGTGAGAAGTGGGTGAGCCGGGGGGACGGAAGCTGTGGTTCTCAGCCCGGCCTACATGGTGGGGTGATTAATGTCTGCCAGGTGATGCTGCTTAAGGAGTAATTGTTGAGTGAACAGAAAAATGAATAAATTAATGAATGCATGAAAACTAAAGGAAAACACTGGAAGAACTAGCATGCAATGCCTATTCTGAGTTGCTGGTTGTATTAGTCAGGGTTTTCTCCAGAGAAACAAAACCAGTAGAACGTGTATATTGCCGTCCCTCGGTATCTGCAGGGCATTGGTTCCAGGACCCCTGCCCACCCTACACCCCCCCCCGGGGGGATATCAAAATCCACAGATGTTCAAGTCTCATATAGAATAGTGAAACATTTGCATGTAAGCTACACACATCCTCCCATAAACTTTAAATCGTCTCTAGATTGCTAATAGTACCTAATACAATGTCAGTGCTATATAAATTGTAAATCCAATGTAAATGCTGTGTATGCACAGCAAATTCAAGTTTTGCCTTTTGGAAATGTCTGGGATTATTTTTCCGAATATTTTTAATTCGCGGTTAGTTGAGTCTGCGGATGCAAAAGCTACAGGTAGGGAAGGCCGGCTCTATACGCAGGCATAGCTCATTTTAGCAATAAAGTGGTTTTTTAAATAATTTTTATTGGAGTATAGTTGATTTATAACATTGTGTTAGTTTCAGGTGTACAGCAAAGTGAATCAGTTATACATATACTTATATCCACTCTTTTTTAGATTCTTTTCCCATATAGGCCATTACAGATTATTGAGTTGAGTTCCCTGTGCTATACAGTAGGTCTCATGAGGTCTTATTTTATATATAGTAGCGTATATATGTCACTCCCAATCTCCTAATTTATCCCTCCCCCACTTCCCCCCTGGTGACCATAAGTTTGCTTTCTATGTCTGTGACTCTATTTCTATTTTGTGAATAAGTTCATTTGTACCAACAATAAAGGATTTTTTACTTAAGGTATGTACATTGTTTCTATAGACATAATGCTATCGCACAATTAATAGACTGCAGTATAGTATAAACATAACTTTAAATGCATTGGGAAACCAAAAAAACATGACTTGACTCACTTTATTATGATATTTGCTTTATTATGGTAGTCTGGAACTAAACCCACAATATCTCCGAGGTATGTCTGTATAAAGAGATTTATTATAAGGAACTGGCTCACGCACAGTCTGCAGGTGAGTCAGGAAGCTGGAGACCCAGGAGAGCCAATGGTTTGGTTTCGGTCTGAGTCCAAAGGCCTTAGAACCAGGAGACCCAATGGTGTAGTTCCAGCCCAAAGGCCCGCAGTCTCAAGACTCAGGAAAAGCCAATGTTTTCAGTTCCAGTCCACAGGCAGGAAAAAGCTGATGCCCCAGTTCAAAGGCCATTGGGCAGGAAGAATTTTCTCTTACTCAGAGGAGGGTCAGCCTTTTCGTTCTATTCAAGCCTGCAGCAGATTGCATGAGGCCCACCCACTCTGGGGGAGGGCCATCTGCTTTACTCAGTCTACTGACTTCCATGTTAATCTCATCAAAAGCACCCTCACAGAAACTCTTGGAATAATTTTTGCCAAATATCTGGGACCCTGTGGCCCAGTCAAGTTGACACAAAAGACTAACCGTCACACTGGTTTTGGGCTCATCAACGTGCTTTAAATGTATTCACTTCATGTGGCAAGTCCCCAGGGCGGAGATGGCTCACCCACCATCCATCGTTTCCCAGAACAGCTCTAGCAATGGATGAACACAAAACCTAAGTGTGAACTGTTCTAGAGTGTGGCATCTTGGCCCTGTGGCTTCCAGGCAGGGTCCACAAGGGGTGGCGGGGGGGGGGGGGGGGGGGCGCGGGTGCTGAAGACCGGGGAGGAGGGGAAATGCTGCACAACACCAGCCCTGAATTCCAGAAACGCCTCACACAGCGTTTGTTAGAGGCTGGCGTCTCCATCATGTGTTTTGATGGGTTTGAAATTGGCCTGATAGGGGCCAAAAATAAGGGAGAGTTGAGCTCACAGAGCAGAAAACCTATGCTCTCTAGACACCTGCTTACTGCAGGAGAATCCAGGGTATTGACCTTCAATTCAAGGCTGAGATAAGAGGCGCTAATCTCTCCAGCCTCCCAGGCCCTTCCAGGCTGACACCGATCTCTGCAGCCACCACTTTGTGAGTCTCTAAAGGGGCCTTTATCCACTCAAGCTGGGTTACGCTCCCAGGACTGAGTGGAAGTCTCTACCAAATGCGCCCAAATTCTTCCTCCTTACCTCTGTAGTGATGCCTGCAATTCCTTTAACAGAGGCTCAGAAATACAAATAATCTTGTGAAAGGGAATTCAGGAATTTATATTCATTGAGTTCTCCAAAGATGGGGATTTTTTACCCCAATCCCTCCTGGCTCTACATCTTCTTCCCCCAAAGGGGGGACCCCACTAAAATTTGTCAGTTTCCAAGACATCAGTTAGGACAAGTTTATTCGTGTGGTCCTTTTTCAGCCAGAAGCCAGCCCAAGGCCTTGCCCACAGGGAGGAGGCCTGACCCTCTTGCTTCATCTTGCTGGTCTGTCTCTGTCTCTCGGTCTGTCTCTGTTTCTCTGTCCATCTCCCTCTCCATCTCCTTCTCTGCTTCTTCCTTCCACAGAGCCAACATGGGAAAGGGCCAAGGTTTTTTTCACATTTGGGAGGAGGCATGGATGTCTTGCGTTCCATCCTTTTCTCCCTAAGGCGTTCTGGTGTCCTTCTGTGGGTCCCTGGCCCTCCGGGGGGCTCACCAGTGTGTGAAGGCCAGGGGTCTGCTCTGGCGGGTCAGTGCTGGGCGGGGCCATCTCCCCAGCTCAGCTCCCAGAGCCCTGGACTCTGCACGTTGGCAGCTCAACATGACTGACAGCCATCCCGGTCTCTACCTCTACTGGAATTCTTGAGGGGAAACAGCTGTAGCCCAGGGTCGGCTTGAGAAATGCCTGCTCTCCGGTCCCCTAGGCCATCCTAAAATACGCTCCAACCCCATCATTCTGCTTAACAGCATTAGGGTGTCAACAACCTATCACAGAGTCTCCCTGAACTTTGGGGGCCGAGAGGGGGCCAAAATGGAAGAAACAATAAGGAAGAGATCAAGCACCTGAAAGGGTGAGGTGGCATTGAAGGCCACATCCGGACAGAGACCGCCGGCAAAGCCTCAGGCCGCTGCACGTTTCATGCGCCGCCCACCTCGTGTGATCACCGGCGACAGGAACGCTCCCTCCAGCCTTGCACATTCTGTGCTGTGATGAGACCACCGGAGAGTCCCCTTTCTCGGGGAGGCTAGAAATCGCTCGTTAAAGAATTCTCACTGATGGAAGCTTCCATGTTGAAACCTATGTTAAGAGACCCGCGATATTTGGTGGGCAGGAGAGGAAAGGGTTGAGGAAGGAGAAGTTTCTTAGGAAGAAAGACAGAGGAGGTTAGAAATGTTCGGCTGGGGAGGACACAGAGGAGCTCCCCAGATAATTCTGCTTTTCTTTTTTATACAGTTGCTTGTCTGGGTCACGGTAAAATCAATGTAGTCAATTTTCCACCCAAAGATGCAGTACCTTGTCACCTTCTGGAACAGCCGCCCTGAACTGTGTTAGATGAGTACATAATTTGGAGGTAGAAGAGAGAAAAGTTGTAGTTGAAGAAGATTTTTAAGCTAAAATACCTTTTCAATGGGTAGTTTTTCCAAATTATACTCCTACCAAATTGTAAACACAATTAGAAACATTCCAGGAGATGAAGTTGCAATGAGGGAGAGAAAATCTAGAGAGAATGTCAGATGACGCTCTGTCCTTTTAAGATACAGTAAGCAGCTTGTCACCATACAATTTAGCATCTGTGAATGCCAAGCTCCAGAATTCAGGCATTTTATGCCACAGAAATGTCTTGAATCAAAATTCATGACCAATTTGGATTCTTTGTCTCATATCTACCTTAACACAGAGCCAAAGAAATAGATGGCAAACTTCTAAATTACATGCAGAAGTGCATTTTAGGAAGTAAGTTAGATCTAATAGTAACAATAACAGTGGTAGCGATAATAATAGTCATGATAGTTAACATTTATTAAGTCCTTTCTGTGTACCGGGCACTGTACTAATCCCTTGATGAACATTTTCTCATCCGTTCCGTACAACAACCCACTGATGTAAGAACTAGTTTGATCTCCAGTCCCAGGTGAGGAAGCTGGGACCAGAGAGGGTAAGTAACTTGGGCAGGGTTACCCAGCAACAGGTGGCTGGGGCTGGATCAAGCACACGATGATCTCACTTCAGAGTATGGACTCTTGGCACACAGAGGAATCAGGTGGGTCCAGTGCATGGTGGGGAGTGAGAGACCAGGAATTGCACGGCCAACCCTAGTCAGTGCCACGTGGACCAGCCTCACCTGTGTCCAGTGGAAGCATCTAATATTAGACTTCACTGCCCTGGCCAATGGAGTTACACTGGGAGCCCCCCAAAACAGACCCTGAGACAAGAATCTGGGGACAAGTATGTTATGTGGGAGGTGATTCCAGGAAGGATGGTGGGGGGGGATGGGGAAGTGAGAGAGGGAAGCCAACCTGAGGTGAGTGTGTCACCGCGGTGGGCAGCTGGGGCCCAATCCCACTGGGGACATCTGGGTGACTATGTGGAACTTCCCCAGAGTTGTCCCACACAGGGGCCAAGGAGGCTGGGCTCTGTGTCCATCAACTCCTAACTGACATTGGTTGAGGGCTCCTCCCGAAGCATCCATTTCTGGCACTTTGGCCTGTTCTTCGTCTGAGCTGGGCAGGTTCCAGGACTGACCCAGGCATTGGCATGGACAGAGTGGTGAGAGCCAGGGGACGGGGATGTGGGTGGGCACCGACAGTGTTGACCTCATGTATGTTTCTCCAGCCAAGGATATTCTTGGCTGAAACTTACAATCACTTCTTCTCACAGGGGCATGATTCTAAGAAAACTGTTCTGGCCCAGGGCTTAGAATTATGACGGCTGAGGATAGAATATTCTTTTCCTAGACCCTTCCAGGTTTTCACTGTGAGAGAGGGAAGATATTAGACACCACCCCCCCATGAGACATTATTTGGCACCAAAGAATATGCTGGAGAATTTCCAAAGCACTGACTTCTGCCTGCTTCTCCCATCCATGGTCTGAACGTTCCAAGGGGCTGGGGCTTTGAGTAGAACAAGCCAGGGAAACTGTTAAACACCCAAATGCCTTTTGCCTAAGGGAGAATGGATTTTAAAATTGGTAGTGAATGAGTAAAAGTGATAAACAGTATAGTCAAGGAGAGTTAAGCCTTGGAAATCAGATGTGAGACACTGTGAATATTTTTGCTACATTGATTTGGTCCACTTTCAAGCATCTACAAGGAAAAGATGACTGACCTTGCTAATGTACCATATTGTACCTGACCATGTGTGTGAAGGGGGGTGTGCCTGTATGGTGTGTATTATCTGGAAAGATTCGAGAGTTTACAAGGAACAAAAGGACAGGCTTGAAATATGTCACAGAGAGATTGAAGGCATGATATTACCAAACATATTGAAAGCCAAATTTATATTGGAGCCAAGCCTGAGTTCTGCTTTTGTCCTTTTTAACTGAAATTAAAACTTTTCAACAAGGAAAGCTTTGATGGAATTTCCATAGAAAGAACGTATATGGAACCATATATAATTTGGGGTTTTCTTTTAAAATCTAAATTGGGCACTATATTGCAAAGATGTGTTCTACAAAATAGTATTTGAATGCCAAGTCACCCAAGAATATGGGAGAAAATGATCTTCTAAAGGTTTGGGTTTTGGGGGGGTTTTTAAGTATTTTTTTAAGTATTTTAAAAATTTATTTATTTTACTTATTTTCTTTTTGGCTGTGTTGGGTCTTCATTGCTGCACGCAGGCTTTCTCTAGTTGCAGAGCACAGGCTCTAAGTGTGTGAGCTTCAGTAGCTGCAGCATGTGGGCTCAGTAGCTGTGGCTCGCCGGCTCAGTAGTTGTGGTTCGCGGGCTCTAGAGTGCAGGCTCAGTAGTTGTGGCACACGGGCTTAGCTGCTCTGCGGCATATGGGATCTTCCCAGACCAGGGCTCGAACCCATGTCCCCTGCATTGGCAGGCGGATTCTTAACCACTGCGCCACCAGGGAAGCCCAGGTTTGGGTTTTTTATTTCCTCCTGGAGCACTTCTTCTAGACAAGGTTGATTTCTGCTTTCGATGACTATGATTTAAAATATGCCTTTTCTGAACTTTGTAACCTTATTTTAAAGGAAAGCATTTTAAGAGTAAGGGATAAAATTCAATTTACTGAGATGACAGAAAATAATCTACTAAGTGAATATATCAGGCAATTGGAAGCTTTCATACCTTTCAAAAAGGAAATAACCTATTTCTTGCCTTGTTATCTAATGACACAGGAGTTTATTTCTCTTGAAGCTGTTACAAATCTACCTAATGAGGCCTAAAAACTGTTGCCAAGCAATTAGAGTTTTTATTGTGTCACTGATTTCCTTCATTTCTGCAGTTGTTGATAATCATTAGCCAATACCGCCTCATCTAAGAATGCACATGCATGTACACACACACACACACACACACTCCAGCTGGCTGAGAAGCATAACAGCTCCACTGACAGCTCGGGGCAGTGGCTTCACATGGGCAGCCTCAGACATGCACCAAACTTGGACAGTTCTGCATAGCTCATTAGTCAAGGCATTTGTGCTGACCCAGGCTCATTTGCTGTTCTCTTGGTACTATTTATTTCATAGGTGTTGAAAGATGGCAGCTTTTACTAACACACACACACACACACACACACACACACACACACACACACACACACCCCACACACATACAGAGCAAGCTGTATTCTCCAAATGGCCACTTCACTATTACCTGTCCTACATGCTCTTCTAGAACCTTGCCATTCCCCAGTCAGGAAGTGGGGTCTAATCCACTTGCCCTTGAGCCTGAGCTGTCTTGTAACACACCTGTACCCACAGAGTGACTTCCAAGGAGAGGTCATCGAAAGGCATGCGGCTTCCACTGTGAGAGCTGGAGCTCATAGACTTCAGCAGCCCAATGGCCCAGAGGCTGCCATGCTGTGAGGAAGCCCCGACAAGCCCAGGGAGATAGACCACATGGGAAGAGAAGGAAATTCCACCCATCTCCAGCCGCTCCAGACGTCCACCTGCTCAGCCGGCTCCAGCCACTGACTGAGGGCAACTGAATGAAAGATGTGTCCAGCTTCCTGAATTCCTGACCACAGAAACAGTAGTTGGAGATTAAGCCAGTAATTTCAGCATGTTACACAGCAGTATGTAACCAGAACACTGCATCCTAAGAGCATGAGCGTAGTTAGAATATTTCTGTATATACTCTTTTCCTTAGCAGATAGAGCAGACACTATTTGTGCCCTGTCCACACCAGCTGTCGACTTCTCACTGAAAGCCACTGCCACCCTCTGCCTGGGGACTTTCCTGGCTGCAGCCCCCATGGCCAGTAAGGAGCAGACCAGAAGCACCAGGAAGTAATTACCCCCAGGGAAGCCCTTAATTAATGGAAAATGGAAGTTTCTGGAAAAATAGCCCAACTCTTTGCCCTGAGGATGGGAAAACGCCGATGCACGCTCTACCCCACCCTCCCAGGTGCTCACAGTGGCAGTGCACTTGATATTACTCTCTGGCTGCCTTCACCCACCTGCCTCACCCCCCCGCACCCAACCCACTGATGCTTCATGGCGTCACACCAAACACTTGTCCACAAAGCGTCATCTCAGAGTCTGCTTCTGTGGGAACTCAGCCGAAGATGACAGGGAATCAGGCTGAAGGGCAGAGGCGGGTGGTGTCCACTGAGACCCCAGCTCTTCAGCTGCTGCTTCAGATCCCATAAAGCACCTGAGGAGCCTGTGGCTGTGCCCTACCTGGGAGTAGATCAGAAAGGGAAAGAGATCATGCATGTTCATGCCCTCTATTAAGTACCCAATAGATGTGCATGTGAACATCCACACAAATGTACAAATAAGGCATGTGTCCTGAATGGGTAATTTCAGCAAATACAGCCTTTCCCCCTTCTTGATCCGAATTTGGAAAAATATTTAAGTTGATAAGAATGTATTGCATATTAACTGTATACCCAGTGCTCTGATAGACAATGCAACACAGGCAAGAGAAAAGGCACTCCCAAAGTCACAGCGCTTGGAATGTGGCCGTAGAAGCGACCCATACCCATGGCAAAAAAAAAAAAAAAAAAAAGGTGCAGTGCACGCTGACTCAAGAGGTTTGTGGGGGGCTTCCCTGGTGGCGCAGTGGTTGAGAGTCCGCCTGCCGATGCAGGGGACACGGGTTCGTGCCCCAGTCCGGGAAGATCCCACATGCCGCGGAGCGGCTAGGCCCATGAGCCATGGCCGCTGAGCCTGTGCGTCCGGAGCCTGTGCTCCGTAACGGGAGAGGCCACAATAGTGAGAGGCCCGCGTACCGCAAAAAAAAAAAAAAAAAAAAACAGGCTTTTGGGGAAGGAAACTCCATGCCAGGTAGTGACATCAGGGTGGTGATGTCACCCACCCTTCGATTCCTAAGGAGTCCCTCTAGGCTAGTGGAAGAGGAATCGGGCACAGCCAAGCTCATGGGAACCCAAGTGGTTTGCTCGGTACCTGACTGAAGACCACACCTCCATAGTAATTGCCTCTTCCACATCAGACAGCCTTCAAGGGCTTTGTACCCACAGGGTGGTGGCACTTCACGCACTGAAGCAACTGCATGGTGCAAAGCCTGCATAACTCAACACTAATCCCCCAAAAAAGGAGGTGAATATTTCTGATTACCAGCCACGTGGCAACAGCCTAAACCAGTGTACAATCCCCCAAACCTGTCAGCTTTGAAATGACACCATTCTGGATTAATTTTTATTTCAGGGAGATGCGTTATTTCAAATTTGGGGCAAATACACAAAACAACTAACATTTTATATTATACTAAATTCAACTCATAAAAACTGTGTTCTCACTACTTGTCATCCTCTTCATTTTATGCTAATAATTAATTTATACTAATAGTGATATAGTAGTTCTATAATACTTATAAAGAGCTTCCTGTTTATTAAGTGCTTACCATAGATAAGTGTTTAGCATAGATGTTAACTCATTTAATCTACTGCAAAGTAGATGTTACTGTTTTCCCAGTTCATAGATGGAAAAACTGAGGCACAAAGAGGTCAAGAAGCTTGCGCACAGTCACACAACTAATAGATGGCAGTTGTATAACTGTGTACAGCCAAGCAGTCTTGCCCTAGAACCTACTACACTCTCAACCACCAGGCTCTGCTTCCTCATTTAGTCCCCATAAAGACCCTGTGATGGAGGCACTGCTTTCCCATTTTACTGATGAGAAAGCCGAGGCTCAGGTGAGTTAGCCAGAATGCCAACCCACTTCTCTCCAACCCTAAAACCCACACTGCTTGCCTAAAGCTGGGCTGCATCCTAGCTGCTTTCTGTCTCCCAGCCATATCAGCGCTGAGACAGACTTGGTCCAGCCCTCACCGAGGCTGCCAGACACTTTTAATTCAACCTAGACATGGACAAATGAAAAGGTCCATCTTTACCTTGGAATTTGATGAGACGCAGGAAAGCTAGTGGTTGGGTGACCTTACGCCAATAATAGCAAACATGTATTAAGTCCCTGCACAGACCAGGCACTGTGCTGGGCACCTTCCACCTGTCAGCTCCTTGAAGCCTCCTAACGCCCAATGAGGTGGGCACTGCCCTTCCTCCCGTTGGACAGCTGTCTCAAAGAGGCCGACAGGTGGGACAGGGGTGGGGCTGCTTCTCGGTAGGAGAGCCGGGGACAGACCCGGGGACAGGCCCTCCCGGGACCCCCTCGGAGCTGCAGGTGCACTCGGATGCGCGGCGTGGGAAGGAAACCCAGGCAGGGGAGACAGGTCGCTCGGAGGAGAGCAGCAGCGACCTGGAGATGCCCAGAGGTGAAAAAGCAGGGTGTAGGCTTCCTTCACTCTTCCGCGGAAGAGCTGGGGTCCCGGGTCAGAGACGCCTATGGGCTTCCTTCCCGTAGGACCCGCGGGGCAAATGCAGGGCGCCCGGCGGAGCGGCCTCTAGAGGGCGGCAGTGAGCGAGGCAAGGGACGAGGAGGCGCAAGGCTGGCTGGAAGAAGGGGTGGGATGCGGACTCAGCGGGAGGGGACTGGAGGTGTGACAAACCGCACTGTCCTGGCGACGTGAGAGGGTCCCCAGGGACCTCATGTGACTTCGGGAACTGGTTTTTATGCAGCTTGGAAACACTGGCTCATGAAGGGCCGTTAGTTACTACGATACGCCTAATGGTGCATCACATCTTAAGTGCTGATTTTGCCGCGGCTTAGCTGAGACCTACTCTAATACATCTTCATCAGAGTATTTAGAAATGGGATGGGCGGGGCAGCCTTACCGAGTATATAGCAAAGGTGTGGATTGAAAATTGATAATCCACATATATCATAAAGAGAAAGAACCTATAATTCCAGTAAAGTGATATTCTATACGTGCGCATATGCTCGCTAAGGTAATATTTTGTACATGTGTAATTCTATACATTATATGCACGCCGCTGATGCCCTGCCCAGCTCCCCTTAACCAGGCCATGTACCTGTCCCCCAGCTGCTGGGAGTGGTGGCCGCCAGCGGCTCTCATCTACCTCCTTCTCTGGAGCACGGCCCTTGGCCAAAAGGGAAGCTACCTGGGGGTGGGGGGTGGCTAGGGGCGGGCGAGGGGGTATGAGTCCACTCCATGGGCAGCCAGTGTCCAGTGACTGTTTCTTAAGGGTTCACATGTGCCTGTAGGGATGTAAACTCCGTGGTGCAATTCACCCTCCAGAGCACCCCATGGGGTCAGGCTGAGACTAGACCCCAGGCAAGGATCAGAGGAAGCTCTTAACTGGTGAGATAGAAATGACATTTCCGGCTACCAATCAGAGTTGCATTCTCAAGGCTGATTAGTTCCTACTGGCCAAGACTTCAGAAATTATCCAGCTTATTTTCATTCGAGGGTGGAGTCCTACGTGAGACAACAAAAACCCAGAAACCATCTAATGAGTTACATAAAGCATGGTACATGATTTTCTATAATAGAAAATAGAAATCAGGATATAGCTATATACCTACTGACACAGAAAGTGTAAATTCAGGTTATAGAATAGTGTTATAGCATGGAGCCTTTATTTGAAATGTATATACATTCACACACATTCACACACACACACACAGGTCTTAGGGTATGTGGTTCCCCCCAGATCGGCCTGAGATAAGGGCTCACCAGTGGGCAGTTTATTGTGGAAAGTGATCACAGGCACAGGAGGGGAGGGCTGGAGGAGAGTGACACAGGAAGAGCCAACCCAAGGATAGTTGTTGAGCCTATCACCCTGTGCTCAGTCCTGTTTGGGACCCTCTGAGAAGATGTGTAGACAGCCTCAGAATTGTCCTCTTGCAGAACAAGTGAGAGATGTTTTTATCCACCAGATCCGGGCCCCATGGGTCAGGGGTTGCCCCGTGGGGTCTTTGCTCCCTTCTGCTTCCAGTGAGCCCCTGAACCAGGATGGGCACAAGAGCTCCACCTTGTGGGGGGGGAGCGGGGTTACACCTGCACAGCTGGGGGCCGTGGCAACAGCTGGAGGTAAAAGCTGGGCGGTGGGCTTTGAGGAGTGCACGGGGGTGTGCAATCCATGTAGAGAGGTGTCAGAAAGAATATTTACCTAATTGTTCATGGCAGTCATCCCTGGGAGGTAAGATTCTTTATTCTTCTTCTTTATGCCTCCTGTATTGTTTAGCTTTTTTTGTAACAACTACACAATTTTTTGCAAAAAACCCTAAAGCTATGTCGAAAGAAGAAATCATCTCATTGGACTCCTTTATTTCACAGATGAGCAAATGAGGCCTGGGGCAGTGCTCGTGGGCTGTGGCTCAGAGGCGCTTCTGCAGTGTGAGAGCCTCATGGGCCACCCAGCCCTGTGGGTGTAAAGGTTGTCACCTACTCACTGGGCTCAGAGAAGACGAAGGACACACCAGGCGACGGAGCCCCCATAATGGGCAAAGAAGAGGAGCCTGGTGTTCAGGTCTTTTGACTTATTTCTGCGTGTGCAAGAACAAGGATTTCCATGGTTTTGAAATGAAGAACTATCAGTCTGAACACGTGTTTTGTAGACATATTCAATCATTTCTCTTGAACCTATGCCTAGGAGTGAAATTGCTGGTATGCATATGTTTAGTTTCACTAGTAACTGCCCAATAGTTTATACGAGTTATTTCTTTTCAGTGACCTGTGAATATAAGTTTACGCAAATCAATTTAATGAAAATCAAATGAACAGCTGCACTGTATTTCAATGGTTTTTATGGTATGATGGTGGGAGGCGACCTTAGTCCCAGAGTTTCCCTTGGAGGTGGTGACCTTTGCGAGGCAGGGTTCTCCCGGAACAGGGCCTCCAGTTGCCCTGGGACCTCGCCCTGGGCAGCACAGAGCATCTTCCTCGGGAAGATGGGAACCAGGTAAAAGACCACAGTTGGCAACCCAATTTGTGATCCTCCACTGGGCAGGGCTGCTAGACTTAAAGACTCTTTGGGCAAATTAGAAAAGCCACCCCTATGGGGAGATGACTGGTGTCCCCACTGGTTGCACCAACTAGCAAAAGACCCCCTTTCTCTGCTGCCCCAACCCCCTGCCAAGGCTCAGGCCTGGTGGGCAGAGCTGGGCAGGCCTGGATCTCAGCCTCCACTGGCCCCTCTCCTGAGTGGGAGCCCTGTGCTCTACGGCACTCGGGAACCCTGCTGGACACCGTCCTGCTCTGACTGTGGTGTCTATCATCGAGGGGCAAGAACCAACTTAAGGGCTTCCCTGGTGGCGCAATGGTTGAGAGTCCGCCTGCTGATACAGGGGACATGGGTTCGTGCCCTGGTCCGGGAAGATCCCACATGCCGCGGAGCGGCTGGGCCCGTGAGCCATGGCCGCTGAGCCTGCGCGTCCAGAGCCTGTGCTCCGCAACGGGAGAGGCCACAACAGTGAGAGGCCCGCGTATCGCAAAAACAAAAAAAAAGAACCAACTTAAAATGGGACGGGACGTGGTAAACAACTCCCAGCACCCGGGCGGCTACTACAGGCAAGGCTGCCTCTCCCGCCACTGCTTCTCTGGCCCTCACGTGGCAGCCGCAGCCAGTGGTCCAGGCTGCCTGACTTCGTTTGCGATCCCCCCAAAGCAGAGCCTGAGATGAGGACTTGAATTCAGAAGGTTTGTTTGGGAGCTAATGTCAGCAGCCCTGTGAGGACGTGATGACAGTTAGGCACGAAGGAGCCCGATATGCATGAGTGAGGGTGTCACCACGGTGTCACCCAGGGCTCCATTCTCCCAGGGCCCTCTGAGGGGCCAGGACACTGGAATGTTTTTCCGCTAATTCCCATTGGTTGAGGGTCACTCCTGGTGTGTTTACTCCCTAGCACTCCATGGTGTGCCTGGTGGAAGGAAGCTCAGTGAGTGAGGGAACAGTCCACAGGCCACCTCTGGGGTTGGCTGAGGGAGTATGGGCAGGGTACCGACAGCATCTGCTATGCTCCCCAAACTCAGAATTCAGCTCTTCTCCTGCTCACCAGGGGCCTAGTGGCTAAACCATTCAGACTATAACAGAGCAGCAAGTGGGACCCTGACTATAATTTATCTTCCCTCTTCCATCACCCCAGAGATGGAGGGAGGGATGGACAGAGAGGGAAAATGCTGATGCAAAAATACAAAAGACCTCAGCTTGGAGCAGGAAACTGTGCTTGAATGAATTGCTTGTTCTCAAATGGAGAAGGACCTTTATTTGAACTGTTAATTCTCACAGGTTGCAACAGCCAAAGATCACCCGGCAAAGAATATTCTTTGCCCAGAGTGTTGCAGACGGGGGAAGTCTTCATGTGCCTCTTTCCTTTTAAACACCAGATCCTTTGGCCAGGCCAAGATACTTGAAAGCAAACTGTGAGCCCGTCTGCCAGCCGGGAGCCTGCTGAGACAAAGGGAAGATGCTTGCTGGCCAGGAGACCCTTAATCCAGTTAGAGTGAATTTAACACATTCGTTTCCACGCTGCTTGGACCCTTCTCCATCCTTGAAGACACTACTCCAAAAAGATCTTTTCTGCTTGCTGTCAGCTTAGTCACAGTTTTAGACTGAGCTGTAGCTCATAGGTTGTATAAATCTAGGCCAGCTGAGGGGAAGATCTCCGCAGGGTTCCGTCTAAGTTATAAATAAATAGGCAATGCAGCAGGAGGGGTCGTGAAATGGAGCCCTCGGTGAAACTGTGGGGCAGCTTCACACGGGATCTCTTCCAGAAAACAGAGAGAACGGAGGGTACAAGAGGGCGGAGATGCCAGAAAGTAATCTTTGAGGTCAGAGGTCACATTGAAAGGAGCCCCTTAGAAACTTTTGCTATCCATAAAACTTCTTTTTTTTAAATTAAAATATAGTTGATTTACAATAGTATGTTTCAGATGTACAGCATAGTGATTCAGTAATTTTGCAGATTATATTCCATTATAAATTATTCCAAGATAATGGCTGTAATTCCCTGTGCTGTACAATATATCCTTGTGGCTTATCTATTTAATACATAGTAGTTTGTATCTCTTATTCCCATACCCCTAGCATGCCCTTCCCCACTTCCCCCTTCCCACTGGTAACCACGCCTTTGTTTCTACCTGTGAGTCTGTTTCTGTTTTATTTTTTTTAACATCTTTATTGGAGTATAATTGCTTAACAGTGTTGTGTTAGTTTCTGCTGTATAACAGAGTGAATCAGCTCTATGCATACATCCCCACATCCCCTCCCTCTTGCATCTCCTTCCCACCCTCCTTATCCCACCCCTCTAGGTGGTCGCAAAGCACTGAGCTGATCTCCCTGTGCTATGTAGCTGCTTCCCACTAGCTATCTGTTTTACATTTGGTAGTGTATGTATGTCCATGCCACTCTCACTTCGTCCCAGCTTACCCTTCACCTCCCTGTGTCCTCAAGTCCATTCTCTACTTCTGCGTCTTTATTCCTGTCCTGCCCCTAGGTTAATCGAACCTTTTTTTTTTTTAGATTCCATATATATGTGTTAGCATACGGTATTTATTTTTCTCTTTCTGACTTACTTCACTCTGTATGACAGACTCTAGGTCCATCCACCTCACTACAAATAACTCAATTTCATTACTTTTTATGGTTGAGTAATAGTCCATTGTATATATGTGCCACATCTTCTTTATCCATTCATCTGTCAATGGACACTTAGGTTGATTCCATGTCCTGGGTATTGTAAATAGAGCTACAATGAACATTGTGGTACATGACTCTTTTTGAATTACGGTTTTCTCAGGGTATATGCCCAGTAGTGGGATTGCTGGGTCATATGGTAGTTCTGTTTTTAGTTTTTTAAGGAACCTCCATACTATTCTCCATAGTGGCTGTATCAGTTTACATCCCCACTAACAGTGCAAGAGGGTTCCCTTTTCTCCATGCCCTCTACAGCATTTATTGTTTGTAGATATTTTGATGATGGCCATTCTGACCGGTGTGAGGTGACACCTCATTGTAGTTTTGATTTGCATTTCTCTAATGATTAGTGATGTTGAGCATCTTTTTGTGTGTTTGTTGGCAATCTGTATGTCTTCTTTGGAAAAATGTCTCTTTAGATCTTCTGCCCATTTTTGGATTAGGCTGTTTTTTTTTGATATTGAGCTGCATGAGCTGCTTGTATATCTTGGAGATTGATCCTTTGTCAATTGCTTCATTTGCAAATATTTTCTCCCATTCTTTGGGGTTGTCTCTTTGTCTTGTTTTCGGTTTCCTTTGCAGTGCAAAAGCTTTTAAGTTTCATTAGGTCCCATTTGTTTATTTTTGTTTTTATTTCCATTTCTCTAGGAGGTGGGTCAAAAAGGATCTTGCTGTGATTTATGTCATAGTGTTCTGCCTATGTTTTCCTCTAAGAGTTTTATAGTGTTGGACCTTACACTTAAGTCTATAATCCATTTTGAGTTTATTTTTGAGTATGGTGTTAGGAATAGTTCTAATTTCATTCTTTTACATGTAGCTGTCCAGTTTTCCCAGCACCACTTATTGAAGAGGCTGTCTTTTCTCCATTGTATATGCTTGCCTCCTTTATCAAAGATAAGGTGACCATATGTGTTTGGGTTTATCTCTGGGCTTTCTATCCTATTCCATTGATCTATATTTGTGTTCTTGTGCCAATACCATACTGTCTTGATTACTGTAGCTTTGTAGAATAGTCTGAAGTCCAGGAGCCTGATTCCTCCAGCTCCATTTTTCTTTCTCAAGATTGCTTTGGCTATTCGGGGTCTTTTGTGCTTCCATACAAATTGTGAAATTTTTTGTTCTAGTTCTGTGAAAAATGCCATTGGTAGTTTGATGGGGATTGCACTGAATCTGTAGATTGCTTTGGGTAGTATAGTCATTTTCACAATGTTGATTCTTCCAATCCAAGAACATAGTATATCTCTCCGTCTGTTTGTATCATCTTTAATTTCTTTCATCAGTGTCTTATAGTTTTCTGCATACAGGTCTTTTGTCTCCCTAGGTAGGTTTATTCCTAGGTATTTTAATCTTTTGGTTGCAATGGTAAATGGAAGTGTTTCCTTAAGTTCACTTTCAGATTTTTCATCATTAGCGTATAGGAATGCAAGAGATTTCTGTGCATTAATTTTGTATCCTGCTACTTTACCAAATTCATTGATTTGCTCTAGTAGTTTTCTGGTAGCATCTTTAGGATTCTCTATGTATAGTATCATGTCATCTGCAAATAGTGACAGTTTTACTTCTTCTTTTCCAATTTGGATTCCTTTTATTTCTTTTTCTTCTCTGATTGCCATGGCTAAAACTTTCAAAACTATGTTGAATAATAGTGGTGAATGTGGGCAACCTTGTCTTGTTCCTGATCTTAGAGGAAACGGTTTCAGTTTTTCACCATTGAGAACAATGTTGGCTGTGGGTTTGTCATATATGGCCTTTACTATGTTGAGGTAGGTTCCCTCTATGCCTACCTTCTAGACAGTTTTTATCATAAATCGGTGTTGAATTTTGTCAAAAACTTTTTCTGCATCTATTGAGATGATCATATGGTTTTTATCCTTCAATTTGTTAATATGCTGTATCACATTGATTGATTTGCGTATATGAAGAATCCTTGCATTCCTGGGATAAACCCCGCTTGATCATGGTGTATGATCCTTTTAATGTGCTGTTGGATTCTGTTTGCTAATATTTTGTTGAGGATTTTTGCATCTATGTTCATCAGAGATATTGGCCTGTAGTTCTCTTTTTTTGTGACATCTTTGTCTGGTTTTGGTATCAGGGAGATGGTGGCCTCATAGAATGAATTTGGGAGTGTTCCTCCTTCTGCTATATTTTGGAAGAGTTTGAGAAGGATAGGTGTTAGCTCGTCTGTAAATGTTTGATAGAATTCACCTGTGAAGCCATCTGATCCTGGGCTTTTGTTTGTTGGAAGATTTTTAATCACAGTTTAAATTTCAGTGCTTGTGATTGGTCTGTTAATATTTTCTATTTCTTCCTGGTTCGGTCTCGGAAGGTTGTGATTTTCTAAGAATGTGTCCATTCCTTCCAGGTTGTCCATTTTATTGGCATATAGTTGCTTGTAGTAACCTCTCATGATCTTTGTATTTCTGCAGTGTCACTTGTTACTTCTCCTTTTTCATTTCTAATTCTATCGATTTGAGTCTTCTCCCTTTTTTTTTGGATGAGTCTGGCTAATGGCTTATCAATTTTGTTTATCTTCTCAGAGAACCAGTTTTAGTTTTATTGATCTTTGCTCTTGTTTCCTTCATTTCTTTTTCATTTATTTCTGATCTGATCTTTATGATTTCTTTCCTTCTGCTAACATTTGGGGTTTTTTGTTCTTCTTTCTCTAATTGCTTTAGGTGTAAGGTTAGGGTGTTTATTTGAGATGTTTCTTGTTTCTTGAGGTAGGACTGTATTGCTATAAACCTCCCTCTTAGATCTGCTTTTGCTGCTGGTTTTAGGTCATCATGTTTTTATTGTCAGTTGTTTCTAGGTATTTTTTGATTTCCCTTTGATTTCTTCAGTAATCTCTTGGTTATTAAATAGTGTATTGTTTAGCCTGTGTTTGTATTTTTTACAGATTTGCAATAGATATCTAGTCTCATAGTGTTGTGGTCAGAAAAAATACTTTATACAGTTTCAATTTTCTTAAATTTACCAAGGCTTATTTGTGACCCAAGATATGATCTATCCTGGAGAATGTTCCAAGAGCACTTGAGAAGAAAGTGTATTGTGTTGTTTTTGGATGGAATGTCCTATAAATATCAATTAAGTCCATCTTGTTTAATGTATCATTTAAAGCTTGTGTTTCCTTATTTATTTTCATTTTGGATAATCTGTCCATTGGTGAAAGTGGAGTGTTAAAGTCCCCTACCATGATCGTGTTACTGTCGATTTCCCCATTTGTGGCTGTTAATATTTGCCTTTTGTATTGAGGTGCTCCTATGTTGGGTGCATAAGTATTTACAATTGTTATATCTTCTTTTGGATTGATCCCTTGACCATTATGTAGTGTCCTTCTTTGTCTCTTGTAATAGTCTTTATTTTGAAGTCTATTTTGTCTGACATGAGAACTGCTACTCCAGCTTTCTTCTGATTTCTATTTGCATGTAATATCTTTTTCCATCCCCTCACTTTCAGTCTGTATGTGTTCCTAGGTCTGAAGTGGGTCTCTTGCAGACAGCGTATGTACAGGTCTTATTTTTGTATCCATTCAGCCAGTCTACATCTTTTGGTTGGAGCATTTAATCCATTAACATTTAAGGTAATTATCAATATGTAAGTTCCTATTACCATTTTCTTAATTGTTTTGAGTTTGTTATTGTAGGTCTTTTCCTTCTCTTGTGTTTCCTGCCTAGAGAAGTTCCTTTAGCATTTGTTGTAAAGCTGGTTTAGTGGTGCTGAATTCTCTTAACTTTTGCTTATCTGTAAAGGTTTTAATTTCTCCATCGAATCTGAATGAGATCCTTCCTGGGTAGAGTAATCTCAGTTGTAGGTTTTTCCCTTTCCTCACTTTAAATATGTCCTGCCACTCCATTCTGGCTTGCAGAGTTTCTGCTGATAGATCAGATGTTAACCTTATGGAGATTCCCTTGTATGTTACTTGTTGCTTTTCCCTTGTTGTTTTTAATATTTTTTCTTTGTATTTAATTTTTGATAGTTTGATTAATAGGTGTCTCGGCATGTTTCTCTTTGGGTTTATCCTATATGGTGCTCTCTGTGCTTCCTGGACTTGACTGACTATTTCCTTTGCCATGTTAGGGAGGTTTTCAACTATAATCTTCTCAAATATTTTCTCAGACCCTTTCTTTTTCTCTTTTTTTCTGGGACCCCTATAATTTGAATGTTAGTGCATTTATGTTGTCCCAGAGATCTCTGAGACTGTCCTCAGTCCTTTTCATTCTTTTTTCTTTATTCTGCTCTGTGGTAGTTACTTCCACCATTTTATCTTCCAGCTCACTTATCCGTTCTTCTGCCTCAGTTATTCTGTTACTGATTCCTTCTAGAGTATTTTTAATTTCAGTAATTGTGTGGTTCATCACTGTTTGGTTGCTCTTTAGTTCCTCTAGATCCTTGTTAAACGTTTCTTGTATTTTCTCCATTCTGTTTCTGAGATTTTGGATCATCTTTACTATCATTACTCTGAATTCTTCTTCAGGTAGGTTGCCTATTTCGTCTTCATTTATTTGGTCTTGTAGGTTTTTACCTTGCTCCTTCATCTGTAACATTTTTTTTTGTCGTTTCTTTTTTTTTTTATTTTTTTGATGGGTGCTGCTGTGTTCCTGTCTTACTGGTTGCTTGGCTCGAGACGTCCAGCACTGGAGTTTGCAGGCAGTTGGATAGAGCCAGGTCTTGGTGCTGAGATGAGGACCTCCAGGAGGTCTCACTCCAATTGATATTCCCTTGGGGGTCTGAGGTTCTCTGTTAGTCCAGCGGTTTGGACTCCTGGCTCCCAACACAGGAGCTCAGGCCTGACCTCTGGGCTGGGAACCAAGATCCTGCAAACTTCATGGCAAAGTTAAAAAAAAAAAGGAAGAAAGAAAGAAAAAAAGGAGCAGTACAATATCAAAGAATAAAAAACAAAATAAAAGTAGAAAGACAAAAAATATATTAGGAATAATAAAAGTATACTTGAAACAATTGCAGCAAGGTAAAATAAAACCACAACAGAAAAAAGAAAAAAAAATGGGTGGAGGTAACAAACCAAAAGGAGAGAACAATAACAAAGTACAAAGAATAAAATAAAATTAGAAAAATAAAAGATTTATTAGGAAAAATAAAAATATAAAAGAATCAACAGCAATGAATCAACAAGGTAAAACAGAACCCCAATCTAAAGAGGAAAAAGAAAAAGCCTTGGCTCTGGGGGCGGCGTTTAGGCAGGTGTGGAACTTAGACGGGGGCAGGGTTTCGGGTGAGGTGGGACCTAGGCGGGTGTGGGGGTGCGTTTGAGCGTGGGGCGGGGCCTAGGCGGGGCTTCCTTCAAGCGTTGGGCAGGGCCTCTACTTAGGACCTGCGTGGAAGGGGAGAGGCCAAAAGGCGGGCCTCTGAAGTGTGGAGTTCCAGAGTTTGGCTGTAGGGCTCTGAGTGAGGGTGTGTGGGTGGGGTTTAGGCCCAGTGCAGTTGGAGGGGGTCTCAGAGGGGGTCTCCGAGTGTAGAGGTAGGGCCCTGGGTCAGGATGTAGGGACAGGGCTTGGGGTCAGAGTGGCAGGGGGGAGGCTCCAAGGGCAGAAGATTAGACCCGGGAGCCCAGCAGGCTCCCCAGTGCCTAAGTGGACAGGGAAGGCACTGGCCACGTTCCCTTCCGCTCCTTCGTGCCCCTCCCCCACCATCTCCCCCAGGGTCTCCCCAGTTGCCGCTGGACCCCTAACCGTGGGTGGGTCCCTCTGGGTGTAGGAACTCCTCCCCTCCCCCAGCCACCCCTCAGGGGTCCCCTCCCGGAGGTCTGCCCTTTACTTTTGCTCCCCCTTCCCTCCCTCCCACCCCCTCAGGACCTGCGTGGCTGGAGGGGGCCTCGGTGGGCAGAGGATCAGGCCCGGGATCTCAGCAGGTTCCTGGGGGCCCAAGTGGGCAGGGGAAACCTGGCCACGCTCCCTTTTGATCCTCTGCCCTCCCAGTGGCTCCCCAATTTAACCCCATTTGGGCGTGGGATCCCTTCCCCTCCCCCAGCTGCCCCTCAGGGGCACCAGTCCCGTTCCGCCTCCACTTCTCCTCCCCCTTCACTCTCCCCCCACACCCCACATCCTACCTGGTCGCTGGGGGTTCCTCCTGTCCCCTTAGGTGTCTGTGGTCCCCCACCAGTGCCTGCTAGGGGCCCTAGTTGTGAGGAGATGGGAATTCTACGTCCTCCTCGTTTGCCATCTTGACTCTGCCAGGAAGGGATATTTCTGATTGAGAGAATGTTTCTGGAGTGCTTGAGACACTCTCAGCCAGGAGGTCTGCACACAGCAGTTCTCACTGGGTACATCTTTCACACCATCTTTCTGTATGGCCATCCTCAGGATATTGGTTCTCAGGCCTTAGCGTTCCAGGTCTTGGGATGGCTGCCACAGTTTCTGGCATTTCTTCCTTTCACAGCTATATCTTTTCTCTTGAAGTCTGAGACAGCTGAACGTTCTTTGTTGACATGAAGCAAACAGACTGTCAGATATTTCTCCAGGAAAGATAGGTTTATTGAGGATCAGAAGAGAATTGCAATGCAGGGTCTGCAACCATGGCGAGCCACGCGCAAGTCCCTGGAGGGCGCGAGAAGGAAAAGGAAAACGTTTCTGTTTTGCATACACATTCATGTACGTTATTTTTTAGATTCCACATATAAGTGATATCGTACAGTATATCTTTCTCTGTCTGATGTTTCACTAAGCGTGATATTCTCTAGGTCCATCTGCATTGCTGCAAATGGCAGTATTTCATTCCTTTTATGGCTGAGTCATATTCCATTGTACAAAACTTCCTGAGTTAGTGTCAAGCAGTCAAGCCAACTCAATTTAGCAGAAAGTCATGAGACTGAGATCAGCAGTGTCTCATCTGACAGGTAGAAAAACTCTAGGAATGAGCCAATGACACCAGGTTTTCATGTAAGGAAAGGAAAGTGAGCTGAGCCAGTGTAGAAAATGTTTAGGATATTTTTGCAGATCCTTTCAGAAACACAGCTGAAAGTCCATTTAAAATCCTAAATAAATACCCTTAGAAAAATACTCAGATTTCTCAATAGTTAACCTTTTGCTCATCTCTGTGCATTGAATACATATCCTAAGGCTGAGATTTAATTTATCCAAGACGCACAGTTGGTGCTTCAGCTGGTGTAGTGATCACCTATTTGGAAACTGCTAAGTCATGAGGGGAAGACTTCCTCACGACAACACTAGTTAAATTAACCAAATATAAAGAAAGATACTGGCATTTTCAACGTTATATAGAGTTTTTTGTAACTGAGAAAAAGTTTTAAAAGATGCTTATAGGGCTTCCCTGGTGGCGCAGCGGTTGAGAGTCCACCTGCCGATGCAGGGGACACAGGTTCGTGCCCCGGTCCGGGAAGATCCCACATGCCGCGGAGCAGCTGGGCCCGTGAGCCATGGCCGCTGAGCCTGCGCATCTGGAGCCTGTGCTCCGCAAGTGGAGAGGCCACAACAGTGAGAGGCCCGCATACCGCAAAAAAGAAAAAGTACTGGAAATGAGGATATACAATCATTATCGATGACAATGAACCTGACCCTATGTTTATGTTGTGGTTTGAAAACAGCAGCAGATGGTAGCATGAAGCCCCGGTGATAACCAGGATGTGGATACAGCCAGCATCCAGGGTGTAAAAGCAAAGCGTCTACAGTTTTTTTCAGTAGTGTTTGAAGTTTTAAAATACTCAACCCGGTAAGTTATCAAAGTTTCACTCAGCTTAAGAAAAATATTGAAGTTTCTCAATGAAGAAAAACCAAAAGCTACCAACAGTTGTTGGGCAAGCCCTTTTCTTTACGCCAAGTAGAGGTGGCTACAGTAACATGAAGAGAACTTGAAGGTGAAACGCCTCCCTTTATGAGCAACACGACTGCAAATGCGTAGCCAACAATGCCGAAGATTTAAAGCTATATGCATTAGAACAAATTATGCTTTACAGAGCTTTGCTGTTGAGCTGAATGAAAGTACGGATATTTCCTACTTGTCTCACTCTGTTGTTTGCTAGATTCAATTTGAATAACAAAATACACCAAGGGCCATTTTTTATGAGCCACTACACCATTATATTCCTAATAATGACTAACAAAAATTGATTCTGAAATTCATATGGAAATGAAAAGGGCCAAGAATAGCCAAGGCAATATTGAAGAAGAAAAAAGTTTTTGGATTTTTCCTTTGGGGATGTTCAGATTTCCAGGAATGGAGTCTTCCGGTCTTGTATCTGGATGGAAGAGAATTCTAGCTTTCTGGGAAGCTCCAAAAAAGGAATGAGAATTTCAGCGGTAGCGTTCATCTAGGCATTTGGTCAGTTAGTCCCTCTGCTTTCATTATTGTGTTATTGTATTAATTCTACCTGGTGTCCTCCAGCCAATGACCCCTTTCAAACAATGTTTTATATTAAAAGGAATGAATTTTCGATTAAGTAGAATTATTTCTGCAACTTTTGGTATAAAACTTTTATCAACTAAAAGAAGTTCCCTTCTGTTCTTGATTTGCTAAATTGGTCATGAATAGGTATTGAACCATATCAAATACTTTTTCTGTGTTAATTAAGAAAATCCCATGACTTTCTCCTTCAGTTAATTATTATGGAGAATGTACCATCCTTACTTTCCTGGGATAAATCCTACTTGAACTTGAAATATTTCTATATGCTGTTGGGTTCAGTTAACCGATATTTTATATAGGGTTTCTGTTCATTAATGAAATGGACCTAAGATCTTCTTTCTTTGTATTGTTCTTGTCAAGTCTTAGACCCAAGATAACGCCATAAAAGGGTTCAAGCAGACATTTTTTCCACTATCTTCTGGAACACCTTATTTAAGACAAGAATTAGCGGCTCCTTCAAAACCTTTTTAAGAATTTATCTTAACCATCTAGGCATGTGAGGTTTGGGGAAAAATAGGTCTTTGACCATAATTTCAATTTATTTAATAGTTATTAGTTATTCAAGTTATCTATTATTTGTATACAAATTTGGGGATGTTATATCATTTTCTAGGAATTTAACCATTTCATGTAGGATTTTTAATCACTTGCATACATATATAATAATATTCTTTTCCTTTAAGTTTCTGGTGTGTCTGTAGTTGTTTACTCTTTGTCATTATTTGCAGAGGTCAGAAGTCAGACTATCTTTTCCATCTTTTCAAAGAACGCATTTTTGGTCTCAGAACTCATTTATTTTTTTCTCTCTTTCATGAATGTCTGCTCTTTATTCCTTTCTTCTTTTGTACTTACCTTGTTATGCTTTTTCCAGATTTTTTTTGTTGAATATTTATTATTAATATTTCTGGTTTCCTAATTAATATTTCAAGGTGAAAAACTTCCTTGTAAGTGCTATATTTAGCTAAGAACCATAAATTTTGAAAAGGAGGACTTAATTATCATTCAGTTTTAAATATTCCTTTGTTCCTTATTTATTTCATTTTTAACTCAGGGGTTAATTAGTAATATATATTTTAATTTATAAATATATCAGCTATATATTAGCTGATATATATATATATAATATATTAGCTATAATTTCTAAAAATGGTATTCATTTCTAATTGATCCCATTATGTCAGAGAAAATAGCCAAATAGAGAAAATATAATATTTGGTTATTTGGAACGTACTGAGGTTTACTTTTTGGCCTAGTACAACATTTTTTTTCAACAATGTTCCTTGGTGGGGACTTCCCTGGTGGTGCAGTGGTTAAGAATCCGCCTGCCAATGCAGGGGACATGGGTTTGATCCCTGGTCCAGGAAGATCCCACATGCCGTGGAGCAACTAAGCCTGTGCACCACAACTACTGAGCCTGCACTCTAGAGCCTGTGAGCCACAGCTACTGAGCCTGTGTACCACAACTACTGAAGCTCACGTACCTAAAGGCCATGGTCCACAACAAGAGAAGCTACCGCAATGAGAAGCCCATGCACCGCAACAAAGAGTAGCCCCTGCTCACCGCAACTAGAGAAAGCCTTTGTGCGGCAAGGAAGACCCAACACAGCCATAAATAAATAAATAAATTTAAATTTAAAAGTTCCTTGGTGATCAAGAAAAATCAATCTCTCTGTTTCTCAATATAGAGCTCTATATATGTCTGAGCTCAAGCTATACTGTACTATTCTGGTTTTTATATCTTATTTTTAATCTACTTGGTCTAATAGTTTCTGAAAGCGCTATATTAAAGCCTCAAAAACAACTAATGCTTTATCCAATTCTCCCTGCTGTTCTATCAGCTGTTGCTTGGTATAGAAGGGCTATATGTAGTTAGGACAGATATATAGTTTTTGTCTTACTTTTCCTCTGCAGTTAAATAACATTTCGTTATTAACGATATTTTGCCTTGAATTTTATTTTGTTGAATGTTAAGTTTGCTACACCAGCTTTACTTTGATTTGTATTTTCCTGGTATAGCATTTTCATCCCATTAGTTTCAAATTTTCTTTACCTTTCCACTTTAAGAGTGTCTCTTGCATATATCATTGGATTTTAAAATTCAGTCTGGGGACTTTCCTGGTGGCGCAGTGGTTAAGACTCCACGCTCCCAGTGCAGGGGACCTGTGTTTGATCCCTGGTCAGGGAACTAGATCCCACATGCCTGCCACAACTAAGAGTTCACATGCCACAGTAAAGGAGCCCGCCAACCACAACTAAGGAGCCCACCGGCCACAACTAAGGAGCCTGCCTGATGCAACTAAGACCCAGCACAACCAAATAAATAAAATAAATAAAAAATAAATAAAATACAGTCCAAGAGTCTGTTTTTAAGCCACATATATTTATTACAATTAGTAATATACTAGATGTTACTCTACCTTCTTATTTTACATTTTCTCTTCAGTGCATTTTTTTTCTATTTTTTTCCTCCTATTCAGTAGATTGAATTTACTTCTACTAATTTAAAATGAAGTCTCTTCATTCTTTTTTATGGTTGCATATTATTCCATTGTATGAATGTGCTGTAATTTATTCAATTCATCCATTATTGATAGACATTCAAATCTTTTCCAACTGTATTTCAATCGTATTTTATTTCAAATAATGAAAAACCTTGTTCATGCTTCCCAATTCAAGTTGGTCTTGCAGGTTTACCTTCCTGGGTGATGTTGGCTCCTAGAACTGATAGACTCTTTCTTAAGTTCTGTCTTAGACTGGGTTCTCCAGAAATAGTCCCTGAGATGAGCATTCCTGTGAAATGGCTTACTGAGTCCTCAGCCCAGGAAAAACCCGTGGGAGAGTGGGGCAGAAGGACAGGAAAGGAGGCCAGGCCAGGTGCAGTATCTAGCAAATCAGCTGGGAAATGACTTTGGTTTGATCTGACAGGGGAGTTATGGGGACAGCACAGGTCCCTCCTGTGCATGTCCTGACCAGGGCAAGATGCTGCTCCCATCTAACATTGTGTGGGCCATTCAAAGAGACATAAATCCATAACGTCTCTTCCCAAGGAGCCATAAATCCCAGCACCCCTGCTGCCCCTCAGAGTAGAAGAGCCCTAAGGGCAGTTTTCTCATCTCAAAATTAATGACGGCCTTTAAGGTAAGGAGTGCCTAGGCTGACTCTTGCCTGCTCCGCTTAGAGGTCATGTGGCCTTAGGCAAGACATCACAACCTTTTTAAGCCCCATTTTCCTCACCTGTAAGTGGGGATGATAATAGCTCTTACAGCAGAAAGCTTAGCACAGTGCCTGGCACAGAGTAAGTGTTGATCTAAGTTCGTGTCAATTATGATTACTCAGCAGAACTTTTCTAAAACAATATCTGAAAGGCTGAGCTGTTTAAACAACCACCAGAAAGCACCTTACAAAGCAAAGATGCCAGTATATTTATTATTTATATAAAATACGTAAACAGGAGAAAATCCCATAAATCATGAGTTGCTGTTTTCCTTGGATCTTCAATAGTCGTATTATTTTATGAAAAACTGGACCATGTTAAGTCGCTCGGACCTTTGAAATTTGTAAACCTGTGTAAATTTCACATTGGAAACAACCATTTATGTGTACTGTCGTTGTACTTAAAGCACAAATTATGGTTGGTATAAAAGGTTTTAATTCACATAAATTCAGTGGTAAAAACTTCATACCAAGAGGGCTTGCCACGCCTACAGTGAGGCTACTGGAAGTTATCACAGTTGGTTACATTCTCTTAGGGTGATGAAGTATTGGGATTGGGAGGAGGGTAAGAAGGGAAGGATTTTTAGTTGGGTTTCTTCAAAAGCAGACCCTGCACAAGGGCTTGAGTGCCTGTAGTTTGTTTGCAAGGTGATTAGTCAAGGTTCTCCAGAGGAACAGATTCAATAGGAGATTATACATAATGAGGAATTGGCTCACACAATTATGGAGACTGAAAATTCCCATGATCTGCTGTCTCCTTCCTGGAGACTTAGGAAGGCTCCCAGCGCAACAGTGAGGCAGGAAAAAAAGGGGGCAAATTTCTTTTTCTGCATTTTGTTCTCTTCAGGCCCTCTCTGGATGGGATGATGCCTACCCACACTGGGAAAGGCAATCTACTTTACTGAGTCTACAAGTTCAAATGCTAACCTCTGGAAACACCCTCACAGATCACACAGAAGTAATGTTTAATCTGGGCACCGCACGGCCAGCCCAGTTGACACATAAAATTAACCATCACGGGAGGTGACCCCAGGAAATACACGGAGGGAGTCAGGAAGTGAGGCAGGGGAGGGAGAACAGTACTTACAAGCAGGTTATCACTATAGACTCCGTGGTGCTGGAAACCCTCTGAGAAACCCTGTGGAACACATCCTCAGAGTGGGGAGCTGGGGTATTGATCCACCAACTCCCAGCCCTCTTTTGTTGAGACTTACCCCAGAGTTGTTGAATCCTTGACACTTACAGGTTGTCCTACAAGTGGGTTGACCAATTTCACGGGGTGCTGAAGAAAGCCTTTGAGAAGAAAAACAAGGTGGTAAAGATGCTTGGGGTAGGAAGTTTACAGTATACGTGAGAGCTGTCCAATGCAGCTGCAGGTGAACTCATTGACTGAGGAACATGGGGTCAGGCACCAAGAGCTCCTGCTACAAATGCCTTGAAAATCCATCTTGACTTCAGGACACAGTGAAACGTAATATCTCATGAACCCAACTTTTCCTTGTTACAGGAAGCAAAATATCACTCTAATGTTATTGCTTCTAAAGTTTTGTTCCATAAAACGAACTTTCAAAAGTGTGCTCTGAGAGGGCCATTATAAATAGTCATCTTTCCTCTTATAAAGAACTATTTCTTAATCCTGTTCTCCTAGCCACATTACAAAAACTACTATAACTTCAGCAGATAACACACCCTGAGTCAATATCAGATGTGTCATAAATTAAGGCCAGCACCAGTACAACGTTTTGGTCACCATACCTGTTACAGAAAAATCTAAATGTGTTAATATCATCCAATAACTCTGCCCTCAAGTTTTCCAGGCCATTTAATTATTAAATTTCTCTTTGGAAAAGGATCCCTATCGTAAGCAATCCAGAACTTGGTGGATGGCAGGGTTTTCTCCGAGGTCACCAGAGCTTTTAAGTGCTGCCTAAAGCACATCCCGTGTTGATTAAGATACCCCAGATTAACTAGATTTAGCCGCGGCAATCACACTCCATTCAGGAGGGCTCATCTCTGGTGAATTGTGGACACTAATGACAGTTGCAAGAGCTCAAATATTATGTAATCACTAATTACATTCTGCTCAATTAGCGGAGGCTCATCAGTGTGAATCACTAATGGCTGATCACCCTGTTCTCTCTGGGAAGGAAGAGATGGGTTGCCTCGTTTCCTGATTGTATTAGCATAGACACAGACGCTGTTAACGAACGTGGGTGATGATGAAGAGGCTCCACGTCTGTGATGGACAAAGGCAAGAGGATGGCCACCAACACTTCATTTTGAGCCTCAAAGCCGCGTGTCTGTGGTTTGTCAGTGTGACTCATTCACTTCCCACCTTCCAAATGGAAAACACACGCAACATCCTGGCCAAACAGCCACTAAAAAACTTGTGCACAAAGCCAGCTAAAGACACACACACACACACACACACACACACACACCCTTGGACGTGTGTGTTTCTTAAATTGATTTTCAGAGATCCAAGCTCTAAGGATCTGTGGGACATTCAAGTACGAAGCCTGTGACAAAATGGGAAGAGCACATCTGAAATGGTGAAGCCCTTACCAGATTTTTCTTAACCCTCTGTGTGTTGGGCCTTATTAGCTGCTTGGGCTCCCGTAACAAAATACCACAGACTGGGCAGCTTCAGAATCTCCTACCATGAGTGGATTTATTATTTAAATCTAGTGGGAAAAAGTTGTACTTCCTGGGGGGATTAGTAGATGTGAAGAATAGACATTCTTTTTTTTTTTTTTTTTTTGCGTTACGCGGGCCTCTCACTGTTGTGGCCTCTCCCGTTGCGAAGCACAGGCTCCGGACGTGCAGGCTCAGCGGCCATGGCTCATGGGCCCAGCCGCTCCACAGCATGTGGGATCCTCCCGGACCGGGGCACGAACCCGTGTCCCCTGCATTGGCAGGCGGACTCTCAACCACTGCGCCACCAGGGAAGCCCTAGGCATTCATTTTTAAGTTATTGGAAATATGTGCAATGTTCTAAATAATAGCAAATATTAGTGGAGGTAATTTATTTTCTCACTTCTGGAGGCTGGAAGTCCAAGATCAAGGTGTTGGTAGGGTTGGTTTTTCTGAAGCCCATCTCCCTCGTTTGCAGACGGCCACCTTCTCGCTGTGTCCTCGCGTGGCCTTTCCTCTGTGTGCGTGCTGGTATTACGTCTCTCCTTGTGCCCAAATTCCCTCCCCTCTCCTTATGAGGACACCAGTCATATTGGATTAGGGCCCACCTTAGTGACCTCATTGTAATGTGATTACCTCAGAGTTAGGGCTTCAACGCATGAATTTGGAGGCACACATTTCAGCCCATAAAGCCAGGATGTGCACAAACTATGTCTATTCTAACCCAATAAGTTCTTGCTGGAAGATTGGCAGCAGACTTGGACTGCGTGAACATCCCAGGGGCCCCCTTGGGTGAGAGCTGTCCAGTCCATAACAGCAGGCCACGGCCACGTGTGACTGCTGAGCGCTTGAAATAGGGCTACTGCCACCGAGGAATTGAATCCTTAATTTTGTTTCATTTTAATTAATTTAAATCTTCAAACTAAAGGAGAGTAAATATGTTTTCCTGTGAAACACAACTTTATTGTTTGAGTAGAGATACCTTTCACTTGAACTATTTTTTTTGGACAGGAAAGTAGAATTTATTGGTGGGTGTGTGTATAGAAGGGACAGTAGAATTTATTGGTGGGTGTGTGTAAAGAAGGGACAGCACCAAGGCTCTCATGAGTGCAGGGAACTGCACTGTCCACCATCTGTCCAAGGAACACGATTAGGGATGTGTTTGGCTCCAGAGCTATCCAGGATGACGCTTTTCTGCCACCATGTCTTCAAATTCATCTGCATTAAGCTTAGTAAATCCCCACTTCTTGGAGCTGTGGATCTTCTGGCTGCCAGGGAACTTGATCTTGGCCCTGTGGAGGGCCTCAATCACATGCTCCTTGTTCTGCAGCTTGCTGCTGATGGACATTATGACTTGGCCAATGTGGACCCTGGCCACTGTGCCCTGGGGCTTTCCAAAGGCACCGTGCATACCTGTCTGGAGCCTAGATTGGGGACAGCACACCAGTCACGATGTCCACGGGCAAGGGCTGTCTCCAAGGCCCCTTAGGGCAACCACCACAGGCAACAGGCTGCATACGCTACCGACGAGGCTACTGTTTGCAGCCATTGCACACCGGGCCCCCATGGGGAAAAGAGCATGGTCAGCTTAATTGTCTGCAAATCACATGAACTATGAAAAATGTTGTGTCTCAACTGTGATGGCCGATCAGTGTGAAAAATACACAATATGTACACTATCTCTTTAATAATTTTTATGTTGATTATGTTTGAAATGAGGACATTTAAAATACATTAGGTGAAATGAAATACATTATTAAAATTAAGTTACCTGTTTCAGAAACAGAGTTATAGATACAGAGAAGGGGGGAGGACTCGGGGGGAGGAAAGAAACGGGTGAGGGAGATTAAGAGGTACAAACTTGCAGTTGCAAAGTAAATGTCACTGGTATGACGTGTACAGCGTGGGGAATAGAGTCAGTAACTATGTAATGTCTTTACACTGACGTATTGTGGCTAGATTTATCCTGGTGATCCTTTTGAAATGTATAGAAATATCAAATCACTGTCTTGTGTAATGGGGACTAACAGTGTTGTAGGTCAATTATACTTCAAAAACAAACAGAATAAGAGATCGAATTTGTGGTTAGTGAAGGTGGGTGTGGGTATGGGGAATCAGAAGAAAGTGGTCAAAAGTACAAATTTTCAGTTATAAGATAAATAAGTACTAGAGATGTGTTGTACAACATGACACATATAGTTAACACTGCTGTATGTTATATATGAAAGTTGTTAAGAGAATAAGTCCTGAGAGTTCTCATCACAAGGAAAAGTATTTTTTTCTATTTCTTTAATTTTGTATGCATATGAGACGATGCATGTTTACTAAACTCACTGTGATAATTTCATGATGTATGTAAGTCTAATCATTATGCTGTACACCTTAAACTATACAGCACTGTATATATATTAAGGTATATGTCAATTATACCTCAATAAAGCTGGAAGAAAAAAATAAAAATTATTAAAAAAATTAATTTCACCTGTTTCTTTTTACTTTTTATAATGTGGGTACAAGAAAATTTTAAATTACGTGTCTGGTTGGCACCATATTTCTATCAGACAGCATCAGGTTAAAATTTTCATCCTCCAGTATCCCATTGCTCACCAATGTCAAGTCCCCCGGGTAAACAAAAAGATTAATTCCTTTTGCCAAAATGATTTAAGTTCCAGATCCTTTGTGTCTTCTTTTACTAAGATTAAGATAAGCAAAATCAACCATTTCTTCTTGGATAATATATTATTAAATCTCCCATTACTAGCCATATTTGTAAGTTTTTTCAATAATATTTTCAACATTAAAATCTTGTTAACACATAGCTACCTACATTTAGGAGTCAGGAGTAATTTTCTTCATAATGAAAATGTGCTTCCTTATGAGTTCATCCTGCTCTCCTCGTGCCTCTGGCTTTTTCTCAGGACACCCTGACTGCATTCATCCTCCGATTCTTCTCACCCTTTTTTTCTGTCCTCCTCCCTCAGTCGCCAGGAAATTCTTAGATAAGGCATTCTTTCCTTATTTCTATTTAACACACGGTGAAAACCCACTCTCATTTCTTCATCTGAAATATGGAAGAGACATACTGCATTTCACAGCATGAAAAGTGGAAGAATTACAAGTTAAAAATTCAAACAAAATAAATGTTTGATACTATGTCAACATAAGTGGGTTGGTTGTCTCTAACCCATTTTAAGCAGCTTAATCCCCAAATGTTGTAAAGAACAACTAACAGGCAGCAGACGGAACTTCTGGACACCTGACTCCATGGCTCAGTTTGGTCTTACCCAGCCACCAGCACGTCTCACCTCCAAGAAAGACCGTCTACAATTCCCCAAATGATCACAGAATTCATCCAATATCACATTCTCATCCTGAAATACAGGACAGGGGGCAGTAAAAGAGATGGGTTTTGCCTTATTCTTTTGCTCTCTCTGGCTCAGTCAGCCTTTAGAAATAACGAAATCAATGCAAACATTTGTTGGAAGGATGCCCACTTTGAGGATCATTTGCTACCTAACTGCCTTGGTAGTTTACATGGATCCCAGGGAGGATTTCAGAGTCTCTCACCCTTGTTGCTCAGATAAAAGGAAGAGTCAGGTGTTGAGTTTGGTTGTGTGTGTGTTTGTGTGTGTGTGTGTGTGGTTTAATATTGGATGAAGCTTCCATTTCACATACACAAGGATTCCCATGTGAGTTTTATTTTCCTGGCCTTTAATTGAAGTGATGCAGATTGAATCAAAGACAAAAATGCATTCCGATCCAAAAGGGAGAAAATATTTACAGCCAGAAAAGTGACATAAAAGTGTCTGGCCTCATATACATTAAGAAAACATTTTTTCTGGTACGTAGTAGCAGCAATACATCGTAGAGTGGCTTAAATTAGAAAATACAAGGCAAAGAAAGGTTTGTAAAGACAATCAGCAGACGAGTACAAAAGATCTACCTACCAACACTAAGGAGGGCAAGATAGAAAAGGATAGACATCAGTCAAATCCTCATGTGATGTGATAGAAGTTCAGTAGAAATTATGGGAAGATAAAAAATCAAGAACAGGGCTTCCCTGGTGGCGCAGTGGTTGCGAGTCCGCCTGCCGATGCAGGGGACACGGGTTCGTGCCCCGGTCCGGGAAGATCCCACATGCCGCAGAGCGGCTGGGCCCGTGAGCCATGGCCACTGGGCCTGCGAGTCCGGAGCCTGTTGTTCCGCAACGGGAGAAGCCACAGCAGTGAGAGGCCCGTGTACCGAAAAAAAAAAAAATCAAGAACATTGGGAGGCCATGTTAATTAGAGTTATAGAGGCAATTACTGGAAGACAGAAAATTGTTTTAAAATTCTTTGACCCATTGGTTATTCAGGAGTATGTTGTTTAATACCCCCATATTTGAGAATTTTACAGTTTTCCTCCTGTTATTGATTTCTAGGTTCATACCATTGTGATCAGAAAAGATACTCGGTATAATTTTAATCTTTTTAAATTGGCTGAAACTTCTTTTGTGACCTAACATACAATCTATCCTGGAGAATGTTCCATGTGCACATAAAAAGAATATGTAGTCCACTGTTGGTGGATGGAATGTTCTATATATGTCTGTTAGATTCTTTTGGTCTAAAGTATCATTTAAGTTCAATGTTTCCTTCTTGATTTTCTATCTGGATGATCTATTCATTGTTGAAAGCGCAGCATTGAAGTTGCCTACTATTATTTTATTGTCTATTTCTCCCTTCAGATCCATTAGTATTTGCTTAACATATTTAGGTGCTCCAATGTTGGGTGCGTATATATTTACAATTATATATCCTCTCAATGAATTGACCCCTTTATCGCTATATAATGTCCTTCTTTGTCTCTTTTTTACTTAAAGTCTATTTTGCTGATATAAATATAGCTACCTCTGCTCTCTTTTGGTTTCCATTTGCTTGGAATATCTTTTTCCATCCCTACACTTTGAAGGTATATGTGTCCTTCAAGCTGAAGTGAGTCTCTTGTAGGCAGCATATAGTTGGGTCTTGTTTGTTTGTTATTCATTCAGCCACTCTTATGTCTTTTTTTTGGAGCATTTAATCCATTCACACTTAAAGCAATTATTGATAGGTAAGGACTTACTATTGTCATCCCATTCATTCTTTTCTGGTTGTTTTGTTGTTGTTTTTCCTTTCTTCCTCTCTTACTGTCTTTCTTTGTGAACTGGTGATTTTTCATAGTGGTATACTTTTATTCCTTTTTTAAATCTTGTGCATATCTATTATGGGTTTTGATTTTGTAGTTGTCCTGGGGCTTATTTGAAACATCTTATAGATATACCAGTCTATTTTAAGTTAATAACAACTTAAGTTTGATCACACAAAAAAATCTAACCTTTTATTCCCCCCGCAACATACACATTTTATGCTCTGATGTCACACTTTACATCTTTTTATGTTGTGTATTTATTAAGAAATTATTATAGTGTTAGCTATTTTTAATTATTTTGTCTCTCAACTTTTATACTAAAGTTAAATGGTTAACACTTCACCATATTGCAGTATTGCAGTATTCTGAATCTGACTGCACACTTGCCTTTACCGGTGTGTTGTTTATTTTTATATGTTTTTTTGTTACTGTTTAGGATCCTTTCATTTTCAACCTGAAAAACTTCTTTCAGCATTTCTTATAAAGCAAGTCTAGCAGTGATGAGCTCCCTCAGCTTTTGTTTGTCTGGGAAAATCTTTATCTCCTTAATTTTTGAAGTACACATTTGCTGGGTAAATTGTTCTTGGTTAGCAGTTTCTTTCTCGCAGACTTTTGAATATATCACCCCAAGAAATCTATTTTTAAAAATGAACTTTGACCCCTACCTCATACCATTCACAAAATGGTAATGTAAAATAATGGTAATAGTAAATTTCCAAGTTGGAAATCAATCTGGCAATTTCTGGAAAAGTTAACATAGAATTACTATATGACCATCAATTCTACTCCTAGGTATATATCCAAGAGAAATGAAAATATATGTCCATACAAAATACCTGCACACAAATGTCCATAGCAGCATTATTCATAATTCAAAAAGTGAAAATAACCCAAATGTCTACCAACTGATGAATGGCTAAACAAAATGTGATATATCCATACACTAAAATAATATCTGGTCATAAAAAGGCTGTAACATGATGAACCTTGAAAACATTATGGTAAGTGAAAAAAGTCAGACCCAGAAGGCCACATATTGTATTCCATTTCCAGAAAAGGCAAATCCACAGAGACAGAAAGTAGATTAGCTGTTACCAGAGACTGGGGAAGGGAAGAATGCAGAGTGACTGCTAATGGTGGAGGGTTTCTTTGTGGGGGGATGAAAACGTTCTGGAATTAAATAGCACTAATGGTTGCACAACTCTGTGGGTATACACGATGACTGCAGTTAACCCTGCTCTATGATATGTAGAAAAGTTAAGAGAGAAGATCCTAAGAGTTCTCATCACAAGAAAAATCTTTTTCTTTTTCTTTTTATTGTATCTATATAAGATGATGGATGCTAACTAAATTTATTGCAGTAATCATTTCACAATATATGTAAGTCAAACCATTATGCTGTACACCTTAAAGTTATACAGGATATATGTCAATTATACCTCAATAAAAATGAAAAAAGAAATAATTACATAGCAAAAAATCTAGAAGTAATGCAAATGTCCATAACCAATAGAACAGATCTATAAATTATGGTTTATTGATACCACAACTATTATGATGAACTACAAATACCTGTAATAATATGGATGAATCTTATAAACATAATGTTGCAAGAAAGAATCTAGACACAAAAAAGTACATACATATCATATGTTTCAATTTATGTAAAGTTCAAAAACAGGCAAAACTAATCTGTGCTGTTAGATAGACGTGCGTTACCTTTGGGAGGGTACTGGCTGACGGGGCATGAAGGAGATTCTGTGATGCTGGTAACGTTCTTTTTCCAGATCTGGTGTCAGTTACACATGTGAATCTACTTTGTGAAAATTTATCAAACTGTGCACTTATGATATGCGTGCTTTTCAATACTTACGTTACATTTATGAGAACTGTGAAGGGGCTGAGATTTTAGCCTGCCTTGATCTCATGGATGCCAGCAGAAGATATGAGACTCCAGGGTCAGAGACAAAGGACTTTATTATTCACAGGAACCATGAGGTTCATGTTTACATCAGCTCCCTTTGACCCCCAAGTATCATGGGGTGACATGGAGGGGGGCCCAGGTGGGTGCTGTACACACACTGGGTTGGCATCAGACCCAAGGAACACTGAGCTTAGGAAATCTCAGTCTTTGAAAGGAGCTGCAAGCAAACACTGCTCAACTTTTGTCCCAGAGGCAACCATCATCTTTATTATACTGGGCAGCAAACAAACCTGCCCTGCCCTCAGAGGAAAACCCTCTCTCTGTCTTCCAAGTCTATTTGCTGTACAAACATCCTTGAACAGATAGTCTGGAACAAAAGACGTCAGTGCCTCTCCTCATAAGACATGCAGTATCAATATGAGATACCCACAGAGAACTGCCTCATCACAATATGGCAATAAAGATGTACATTTATAAAATCATTAAATAAATCATTACAGAGGTCAAAGATAAAGTTCCTTTGACAGTTCTTCTGCTCTGAGTGATCATTATATGTTGGGTGCATTCCTTTCCAGACCATCAGCTGTACAATTACAAATATATATACAGAGAGAGAGAGAGACAGAGAGACAGAGAGAAACAGAGAGAGAGACAGAAACACAGAGGACAGGAACAGAGAGAGACAGAGAGAGAGAGAGACAGAGAAAGTGATCTGGAGTACAGTATACAGCAACATACCCTAGCAAAGAGCTACAAACACAAGGTAGAGCCGCCTCCTGCAAAGCTCCTTGGAAGGACCTACTAATAGGGCCCTTTGCCTTGCCCTCCTTCAGATGAGATGGCTGCAGCTGTGCACGCAGCTGTGCAGTATGAGCATGAGGCATCCTTGAGATGGAAACAATGTTCTAAAAAAGGTGGAGTAGAAAGACAAAAGGAACCTGGGACATTGATAGCATCATGGGGCCCATTCAGTTCCTCCCTAGACTACCTACTTCTGCAATTCCTGTTACATGATCGAAAAACAACCCACTCCGCTTTTCTGTGATTACTGAGACCGTGATGGAGCCAGGATTTGAACCAAAGCCAAACCCATGTATTTGACCCTCAGACAATGCTGAATCACTCTTATCCACACAAAAAGGATGCTATTACTATAGTAGTCACCAACAGTGGCCAGGAGAGACTGGAAAAATCCTGGTTTTGCTATTCTCCCTCAGAGCAGTTGGAGTTGCCCATCCCCCTTCCAAGTCACAACAATTTCAACTTCATAACACCAACCGAAAACATGGTGCTTGTGAAAGATAAAAGTAGAAATAGCCTAATACTGCATAACTTTCTTTATTGAGAATACCTACACAGGAGAGCGCAGATTTATAGACAAGAACAAAGCAAATGTTTAAAACAGAAAGCTCCGAATCTAGCTTCACCACTGGATTTGCTGTGTGACCTTAGAAAAATCACATCATTTCTCTCACTTCCCTTTTCTTACGTGTTAGTAAAATGGACTTTACTTGCAATGAGAGTCCAGTGAGGAAATACACATAAAAGCTTTTCAAAAAACCAACACTGCTCTGGACACAGAGGAATCACCGTATAAATATTGAATTCCCAGCATACATGTACACCGAGCACGGAGAGCTTTGTAGTTATCATCCTTGCATTGCAGTGACCCCAATTTTCTCCCTGTCTTTTAGCCATTATGTCGTGGGAGACCCCACGAGACACAGAAATAACGACAGAATGGGGTGACATTGTCACAGTGAGGGGTGTGTGTGCCTGCGTGTGTGTGCGCGTGCGTGTGTGTGTTAAAGATTTATCCCTTTTCTCTTTCATACATTTCGTGCAAAGGATTGCTGAATATTCATTGATCTATCCAGGATCCACAAGTACGCTATTAGAAATGCATTGCTTATCTATATTTTTGAAATGTTGAAGTAATTCATTGTTGATCCTTTGCAAGATAGGTTTGCTACCTTTAAACTGAAGTGACAATAACACCCCAGCTGTCTTCGGTTTCTCTCGAGTTGTGCTGATATCCTTGATGTCACTAACAAACCAGAGACTGCCTGTGAGAATCCTGCATGTCACCATTAAATTGAAAAAGGCCCGAAATAGCGAACTCTCACTTCTGGTAGGAAAGAGAAACGAGAAAAGGGCAAAGTGATGGTTATTCATGAATCACTCGGGCCTGCCATGATAAATACCACTCGCCTTGTTCTCTTCTTCTCCAGGCTCGTAATTCTCTCCCTGAAGGTGTTTCACCTGCCCAGGAAGAACTGGACTGGGGGAGATGTCTAGTAAACCTGATTTTTAAAGCCTCTTAAACCGCAGAAGTCTGTGTATGGGCTACAAGCCCTTCTTTTTGCGTACATCAACACGAGGTCCAAATCATCTCAGCAGATTGAGGAGAGGACACCAACACAGTATGTCATGTTTGGTCCCAGGTTCCATGACAACCTAGTAATGTAAAAGAAGGTGAAATAAACATGCAATGACTGAACTTCTTTTAAAAGACTAAAAGCGAATGCGTCCAGATTTGACCTTGTGTTGCAACATTAAATATACAGATCATTCTCCAAGCAGAGATCCTGCATATAAGGGAGGGAACGTTCATGCCATTTCTGCATAAAAGGCTAGCATGGTATATTATTTGGTATATTTCTGCTGCAAAGAAATACAGCAGTGCAAAAATAAACATGAAAATTGTGGCTTCCGGGTGTTTTATTGCAGACTTCTGAATGTCCTTTCATTGTTTGAACAGGGAGTTGCCATTTTTGCTGGCGCTGATAGGCAATGCTATGTGACAGGTTGGCAAACAATTTGACTGTTTTCCTCTCTCTCCTTATGAATGATATTTATAGACTAAGAATCGCAGTTGGTTCCGCTTTCCGACACAGCTATCTTCTTGGGCGTGGATTAAATGTAGATCTGGGTGTTGAAAGACATTTACAAAAGTGCTGTTTGTGAACCAGGAGGCCAGTTCTATTATCGCCAGAACATTTAAATCTTAATGACTGGCATTGTTGTCTAAAAGACGATGTTTTTCCTGCTGAGAAACTGCATTAGATTCAAGAAACGGAGCTCATTTCCATTCTCTCAGCAGTCTCTCTAGAAATGACATGCAGTGCTTGAAACTGTTTATTTCCAAATTCCGGCTTCCCTCGCATCACTCATCAGCTTCAATTACCAGTTTTCCGGAGCCGAGCCATCAGGCAGTCTGACACCGGGGTCCGGCCTAATTCCCACCTTCTCCAGAGTCAAGAGCATAATGTGCGGATGAAAAGGTGCAAAATAGCCTTTACTTCATTAGCATGCAGGGCCCGGCTGTTCATTTGCTGGCTGCGAATGGAAGTTCTGACACTCGGAGCCGGCTGCAAAATGAGAAAAGTCCTCTTCAGGGGAGCTGGGGTCCTCGGTGGTGAGGAAAGGTCATCAAAAAGACAGCCACTGCCCTTGCTCCCTGCTCTCCAGGACTGCTTACTGATTCCAGGGACACCTCATTACACGCCGGATCAACATATTATTGCCATGTTCTGCGACTGAATTGTTTACAAGTGTCTTTATCACCGGCAAAGGCCGCCCGGTGATGCGTGACTGCACTCATTTGGCTGTGACCCGCCAATTATGTGTTATCCGATACGTTGCAGGGTATCTTGATCTTTGCCCGGGTCTTCTCCAGGCATCAACACAGTCCCATTTACTACTTCTTTCTAACCACTCTTTGGGAAAGTAGCCATTAGCCTGTCAGTGTATAAGAGTGTGTGTGTGTGTGTGTGTGTGTGTGTGTGTGTGCGCGCGCGCGCGCGCGCACGCGCGCGCACCCGCACACTGCTGTAGGAAATCTGAGTGTCGTTTCTCCAATGCTTGCTATGCACGAGGTTCATAATCAGTTGGGAGAAAGAAATTCTCTCTCTCTCTCTAACACACACACACACCTTTTTCTTATGGCATCGAGGATAACCCACACAATTTGCAATCAGCATGCACGACAGAGAGCATAATGCGGCTTGTTACGGAGCTCCCTCTGCTTGTACATACAGGCCCTACGAGAGACCTGTCATATTTTATTTGGGCATAGCCACTGCAAACCACCATTGTTATCTTTCATTACAGGCACTTCTATGGCTCCATAAAAGAAAGAGTGGAATAGCAACTCGATTAAAAACTCCATAAAAGATGGTGCAAACTCCCTCCGCCCCAAAAAGTGGAGATGAAGCCCTAGTTTGGAATGGAGTGTATTCCACCATGCAAACTTGATTTCCTTCCCCCCCCCCCCGATGGTGACTACTGTCTTCCCTTTAATGATGTCGTGTATTGACAACTTTGGTTTATCGCTATGCATATTGCTTGGGAAAGTTTTAATGACTGCCAAACATTTGGGCTGTCTCAACCAAATACTAAAGTGAGCAGGGAGGGCATTTCATTTACATCTCCAGTTGCCATCAGGAATGGCTACTTAATGAGTTTTCGAGTCCGGGGAATATAGCAAAACAAATGCCAAGAAATTTGTCTTCACATTTCCTGGAAGAATAAATCCTTGGCAATGGGCACAGACTACAATGAGTGAAATGAAACTCAAGGATCCAACTGCCTTCAGAAAGGTGACATCTGTAAATCCATTCATTTCCAGCAGTTTCCCAGATTTGTCTGGTATTTGTCTTTAAATATATTTCCCACATTTTTTCCCTCTTTCAAATCTGTGGAAAGGATTTTAGGAAAGTTATCAAGTTCTTTGTATTCTTTCTGAAACCTCTGGGTCCTGGCTTCCTGACAAAGAGTAACTGAAAAGGCTGAGCAAAGGCCCCTGGTCAGGGTGCTTTAGCTCAAAGAGTCAATGGAGAGATGTTTGCTCCACCAAGTGTTTAAGGACACTGCAAATACTGTAGAGTCATCAACCAACAAATAGCCTTTGGAAGAGAAGAAGATGATGGGAAGGATTTCTCTGGATTTATTTTTGGAGACATGATTGCGTGTGGAGGAGTTTGGTGAAGGGATAAAGGTAGAACAAGCAGGGCTGTTTACCAAGGTTCCCATCTGAAGAGCAAACCTCAGTGTGGTTGGGATTCAGAGAATGCCGGAAAGGATGGCTCTCAATAACCAGGGGTTATCCACAAGGAAAGGGTTTCTTTGCTCACTTAGATGAGGTTGTAACAATGAAGCAGTGTGAGTGCCCAGTCAATGGGCAATTGGGGGTTGAATGTTCTTAGACAGATGGAACAGCTCCATCCAGGGCCTTCTGCCAGTTTTTATAATCAGTTCATTTCTTATTTCCACCATAAAAAAGAATTCCTTCCTGTTACGGTTTTAACCCCTCATCATCTTTATGAATCCCTCAAATGGGCATCAAAAGATTCTCTTCAGTTAACGGAATGGCCAGTAATCCTAGATCCTCTGAATATTTCCCCCACCTTTAGGAATCACACATGCCTACATATATTTTCTGATGGTTAATAGAAAATGCAGACACAGGCTGCAAGCACAGTGGCGTGGCGAAATGATCAGATGGTAAGTGACAAAAAAGAACCTTGTTTTAAAAGTCATTTATTAAATATAACTTTGTGGCAGGGAAAGTCCTAGAAACTTAGCGTACATTTACTTATTTCTCACAACAATCCCGTGACTTGGGTATTGCTATTCCCACTTTCCAGATGAGGAACTTTTCCCACATCAGAGTTTTCAAATGTCCCAAGGTCACCAGGCTAGTGACAGAGGCAGAATTGAAACTCAGGTGTGAACTGAGTCCATGCTGTATTCTGCCTCTCCCAGAGCCGGCATCCATCACAAAGTCCCCAGGCCCAGGAAAGTACATTTTCTTCATGCCAGACAACATTAACACACAAAATGTTGCCAGTCATGATAATGTGCAGAAACCATCACCTTTTACACATCTGATATCCTCAGCCATGAGGTGGGCCGCAAGCCTTCTTTAATTGACAGAACAAAGAAAGTTTTCATCCACAAAGGCAATTCAGGGTGTTTAATTAAAGAGCGGGGTGGGGCTTGCATATTCAGGGAGCTCTAGAAGTGCTCCCACCAGTTACTAGGAGCAACCGTGGAAGTCTCGTCAATTTTTAGTACTGATGCTCATCCCAGTGGTCTACTGATCTTCCCTTAGTGGTTCTACTAAAGGTCCAACTATAAAACAACAACAATATTTATTCCACTCCCTGCAGACACCATGGGTCAGTTTTCCCACAGGCTTCCTCTGCCTTTGGAAACCTAGTGACTAAGTGTCCAGTCACAACATAGAAGATTGGATCCCAGAGACTGGAGGGATGTTCATCCACTGGCTGCAACCCACACAAATGAGCTCAGAAGTTCTGGAATCTTCCTTTCACTCATGTTCCCATTTTTCTCTGTTGTGCGTGAGAACGCTGGCCACTTTCGAATGCCCAGGACGATGCACTATTCAGAATGTCTCCGGGACACCTGGCCTGGCTGACATGAGGGAGGCCACTTGTCCGTGGGGGCCCTCCTTCCTCAGTTCTCCTTCCTTCAGCATCAGTGACCTCCAATCTTCCAGCACATTCATGCTGACCCAGCTTCTTCTGTGAGAGAAAAAGAAACACTCTTCTTATCAAGTAATTTACACTAAGACATCAGAGATTCAAACTTCCACCCCTCTCCCCACCACTTCCCATCCATCTCCAACGGGTTGGGTCGTACTTGTATTTTAAAAGAGGGCAACGCTGGACACAGGAAATAGTGCATCGCAGAAGAGGGGAAGCCTTCCAGGCACTTCCCACGTGATCCAGCTCAGTTACACCTGGCCATTCCTGCCTGTAGGTGTGTGTGTGGCGTCAAAGTCTCACGTAGCCTGGGAGGAATACAGAATTATTTGGTTTTCAGAATAAACAGCTGACGACTCTACATAAATCGACTAGAAATGAGCTCTACTGATCCAGATCTCAGCCCAAGGGCATATGTCACTGCCTCCACCCAGCCCTTACTTCTTCGTCCTCCCTTTGTCTTTGTACAGGTGCACATTGAGAGACCATTGTGTGTTCCAAACTCTACAAAGTGTTCTTGGAGCTCTAACCTGCATTCTCTGTCCTCAAAGAGCCAACAGTAAACAGCAACAAAAAGTCCCACAAGACAGTAAACAACTAAGGGCAAAATAAGTGTCTAACAAAGGGTGCCCTAGTTATTCAGATGGGGCTAGAAGACGCAGGCAGACTAACGTGATGGGGAAGGATTCCTGAAGTCAGGAGTCTGATTTGGGGATCTGAATAAGCGGAAAGGGGTGAAGGGGCACGTTAGACAGTATCCAGATGCGGCCATATCAGCTCCTCCCATTCCCTTACACACATGCAGCTCCTCCCGCCAAGAGGAGGAGCCTATCTCCCACCTTCTTGAATCTGTGCAGACCATATGACCTGCTTTAACCAATAGAATGAGACGGGAGTGACATCCGGAGACTTGCAGTGCACAGGTCTCACAAGGACTAGCAGCTTGCGCCTCCTCCCCCTGGGAGCTCAGCCACCTGCCGTGCAGAAGTCCAGGCTGGGCTACTGAACGATTCCAGACCACGTGAAGAGAGTCCTGGAGGACGACAGGCTGCCTGGGTCATTCCACATGAATAAGCCCAGCTGACACTCCACGGAGAAGCGCCCAGCAAGTCCTGCCTGAATTCCTGACACAGAGTTGTGGAAAAGAATAAACTCAGGGTGGTCAGTTAAGCAGCCATAAATAACGGATACAGTGGGGACAACGGGGAGGACACAGTGCTGAGCTGCTTGCCACATAAGAGGACGGCACGAATAGAATGAGAATGAATGCACAGAGTACTTGGGGATGCCCTAAACTGAGTAAACCAATCTGGCTAGAGCAGCCATTTCAGATTAGCAATCAGAAGAATGTAGATCGATAAACTGGGTCCAGGTAACTTTAACGTGGGAGGGGGAACTTCAAGACTCTTCATCAGTGCCCTCCGTAGTGGATGCTATCAGTGCCCTGTCAGCAGACCCTGGCCCTTATTCTTCGGTGGGCACCAGCTCAACATCCAACCACCAGCACTGGCATTTCATTGCCTGAGTGCTTGTTTGTTGTTGTCTCGCCCACCCACCTAAGCAAACAGGACAGAAATGCTGGGGGAAATAATGCCTGTGAGACTAATGGCTGATGGGAGTCGCTGTATGAACACCCCAGCTCAGGTGGACTGACGCTAAGGCAGGTGCTCCACGCTGGGTCCCAGAGTTTCCTTGGTAGAATTAAATCCCAGTCGCCCACAATGGTAACTCGGTTCATAATGCACTTTAATGGCTGCGTTCCCTTCCCTGTTATTCAACCCTGATTCCTACTGGTATTTACTTCCTACTGGAGGTCCTGAGATCACCTCGCAATAAATTGCTTGCCTTTGGAGAAACCCAAATGAAGAGACTCTCATTTTAGAGTTAGGAAAAATAAAGCCAGGATGCAGATTCCTTTGGGTGAGTGCTTTAACAAAGTGAACTAAAATATGCAGTTTTTCAAACCAAATAGAAATTTATTTCTCTCCAAGTAACAGTTCAGGGTGAGAGGGCTCACTCTGCTCCAGGAAGTCATCTTGCAAACCCAGGCCATTGGGGGAGCTTGGTCATCCTCAATATTTGTCCTCCATTCACATCATTCCCAGCCAGCAGGAAGGAAGAGGAAGGTGCAAGTATGAGATGATGATTACGCCCATCACTTTCACTTGCCTTCCATTGGCGAGAACTTAGTCACATGGGCCAAATGCAGCTGCAAGGGAGGCTGGGAAATGTAGTCCAGATGGACAGCCATATGCCCAGCAAGAAGAGAATAAATTGGTGAGAAGTGGCAGACGGGAGTCTCTGACGGAGGGAGATTGGGTGATCGCCCAAGGGACTGCAGCTACTTAGTGGACAACTAGAACTATAAGCCTTTTGCCCACTATTTTTTTTCCTTCTGCCCCCAAACTGATTCCAGCCTGACTGTGGTCTCGAATGCTTAAGAATCTGACATTCTGCAGGGTCCACCTCCCCACATCACAGAGTCAGCAAAGCAGAATAAGCCCTTGGAATCCCTCTCAATTTCAGTCCATACTAGGCTGCTAGATTGGACTTTCTGGCCAAATCAAATGGCATAGCGGCCCATAGTCTCTACTGCCGTGACCCTCCCTTTCAAGCAGAGGCAGCTAGCGTCACTGTTAGCCCATGTTGCCCCTTAATACAAATTTTTTAAATTAATTTTTATTGGAGTATAGTTGATTTACAATGTTGTGTTAGTTTTAGGTGTACTGCAAAGTGAATCAGTTATACATGTACATATATCCACTTTAGATGCTTTTCCCGTATAGGTTATTACAGAGTATTGAGTAGAGTTCCCTGTGCTATTCAGTAGGTCCTTGTTAGTTATCTATTTTATACATAGTAGTGTGTATAGGTCAATCCCAATCTCCCAATTTATCCCTCCCAAATTTTTAAAAATAATAATAATGGCCCTCCCTCTTCCTCAAGGAAATTTACTGCCATTCAGCACAACAGTGTCTTAAAAACCATACAAGTCTACAATGGCAATGATGTGAAGAGCACCCCTGGAGTTAGGTGAGGTTTTCAACCTGTGAGTTGTAATCACGAGTCCTGGGCTGGGGAGGGAGAGGAAAGAACCATGGAGCTGGCTGACATCTGTGACGATCAGGGACATTTTACAGTCATCTCTGAAGAACTTGGACTTGTTCTTGGTTTGCAATTATCCACACACAGGCTAAGTGCTGAAGCTCTTTCCTTTTGAGCACAATATCAGGGATGGAGATGTACACCCAGCATCAGCACCCAGCACAGCTCATTAAAATATTAAAATAGAGGAAACTGAGAGTAGACAGGGCTGTCTAAGTGAATGCTGTTCACAACTTTTACATGCTAACTTGTATTTTTCACATTCAGTGTTTGACTAGAATTGGGTCATATGTGTAAAAATTGTCTTTTTTTTTTTTAAGGGCAATGGAAACAAATGACTTGAAAGAAATTGTCTAATGGCTCCACACTGTTCTTATCTCTCAGATTTAAAAAAACAATCCCTTTATCCGTGATAGAGATAGCACTGAATTATTAAATCATTATCCTACCCCTTAGCCATTCTTTAATTTTTCCCAAGATAGAAGGTATATTTCTTTTACAGTCAGGTTGGAAATAACCAGGGTATGTGCTGTTTAAGTTATTGACCATCACTTGTTACTGTATGTGCAATATTTTAAGTGCAAGTGTACATGAGTGCAGTTACCTCTGAATTGAACTCTACAAAGTAAGGTGGCACTCTGGATTTTTTCCCCAACAATTTCCCATTATGCTCGACAAAGCTCCATCCAAATGCAAACCTCAGTCTCATTTGTACTGAAAATATGTGTCTAATCACCAAGAAGCCAAGCATTTATCAGGATAATCCTTCCAAAATCATCAACTTTAATGGTATCCAGACGGCTTTTCTGGAGAGGGCTCATTAGTTTAAAAAAAAAAAAAATTCTCAAAATGTCAATGTTCTGTGGCTTTACTTAGAGAGTTAAAAACATAATCAGAGTTCCCTGCCTTCCTGTTTAATAGCCATTTTCTGCCTATATACTGCTTTGAAAAATAGTCAAGCAAATGTAAAGAAGATAAATATCAAGCATAAATGAAATACCACCAAAGGGGATAGGTTGTACGCATAAAAATGAGTAACTTCAGAGCTGCAGACTAAGAAACTGAATATCTTGGTGTTTAAAATTAGAATGGCTCCCCAAAGAATTGATAATGTTCCATTTAAGAAAAGAAATGTTTTCAAATCACTCCGCTGGCTAGAGAAGTCTGAATCAAAGTGAGAAATTAATAAAAAGATGCAGACAGAGACCCCCAGTCATAAATAACAGAGCCAATTTGTATGCTTATAAAAAGCCTGCAAGGCCTGGCGGTGTCTATAGTTCTAAGGGCAAAAAATTTAATAAGATGCAAGAAGAAAATAGAAAAAGTAGAAATGAATGTACTTGGTGGAAATGCTATTGTATTCTTGTGACACAATGACTTGTTTTCTGGAAAAGTAATTCTTCCATTGAGCCCAGGCACGCACTGTGTTCATTGTAAAGTTGTATATTCAGACCTGTAGTCTGAAGGGTTTGCCTGTGTTTAAAGCTCAGTGCTACCCCAGGCTCATTAGAGTACAAGGACAAAGCTCTATCATATTACTGCTTCAACACCACTCAGAACTTTGGGGTAGTTTTCAGTGGCTTCAAGTACTTAGATTGTCAGCAGTGCAGGAAATAGAAAGTAGAATACTGAATGGGTGAGGTGTATACATCAAATGTGCAGGAATGTATAGATGGAGATAAGGATCCTAGTCGAACACCCTGTTACAGTGAAGTCGGCGCAGAACTGTTCCAGGGTAAAGACAGACGTGGAGTAAATTGAGCTGCAATGCACTGCTTGCAAAAATTAGAGCAGTCTGGGTCTCATTCAAGATCAAAGGGCTCCTTTCTAGACTCTATATCAGGAACAGAGCTCTGCTATGGGTGGCAGAAATGATAAGGGAACGTAATCACAGCCATAAAATCTTTAGTGTAGGGACAGGGATAGCAGAGGGAAAGCGTCAATTCAGGTCTGTTTCAACAACAAGATGGCATCATTCTACAAGTGGTTTTATTGTTGTTGTTTTGTTTTGTTTTTAAAATTCTGGGCCAACTCAATGTTTTGACTGACATGCTTGTTCTTTGTGGGAAGCTGCTTATCAGGATGGGGGCAGCGTTGGCTGGGGGTGAAGGTAGGAAGGAGAGAGTGTGGTCAGGAGGAGAAGTGGGAAGAAGTCGGGTAAGGACTATGTCCAGTCAAAACAACTCACTCCTGCTGTGATAACTCAATTTGTTTCTTATGTATTTATTTTGGCAATAAATAATACCCATAGATAAGGAGAACATTGAAAGGTACAAGAAGCAATATGGTGAAAACTCGGTCCCCCTCCAGCCCACCTACCCAGGCTCCTCTTCCAGTGGGAACCACCATGACTCTCCCTTGCCTTGCAGATATTTCAATGCACAAGTCCAAACTCTGTTTCTATATTAAATAAAAACAGGCCTCCACCCCCTCCGTCCCCCTCCCCAGGACGTCTGTCTATCTCAGGGTCTTCAATAGATGAACTCCGGACACCAGGCGTTTTGTTTTGTTTTGTTTTGTTTTGTTTTTTGTTTTAAGGGGCAGGATTATTACTTAATGATAATGACATATTTTACACACTGTCGTCTGCTGATGTTTAAAAGATAAGAAGAAATTTGTCTAGGCGGACGCCTGAGGCCCTCGGAGGACACCGGGAGACCCTGCCAAAACGCTTCCAAACTGAATAGTTGTTGGGCTGCCAGATAATTCAGAAACTATTTGTATGAGCTGTTTATCAAATTATTAACCGCACAGATGTTGTTTGGCTGAAGAGCAGCTGAATCCCCTTTCTGGCAGCCGCGGAGACAAAGGTCTCCAGGAATAATTGGAGATGTGCATGGAATATTAAATTAATTTACTGCTCTTAATTCTTATGCAAATTCTGACCTCCGATGGCGCCTATCAATTACCCCGCGCGCAGTGAAAGCTGAGGCGACAGTTTCTTTTCTTCTCTTTGCTTTTTTTTTTTTAAGAACTCGAAAAAGGAAATATTTGCAATAAGCAGGCGGTAGGAGCACCGCGTAACTGGAATTATTTAATTGAATCTCCAAGTTTTCAGGGTTGTCAGTAGGGGATATAACCCCAGGACTCGGGGGAGGGGGCGGGAGGGGTGCGGAGGGCGCAGGAATTTGTGGGTTTGACTGCACACCTGTGGACCTCGGGAAATGCGGCAATGAACAGAGACGAGTGTTGGAAAAGGAACCATCGGCCTGCAGGAGGACGCGGGCCTTCGCGACTCTGCGAGTTCAGCATCAATGCGCGATTCCGTGTCAGCCCCGCGCGCTTCGCAAACCCGGGTCAGGCTTGGAAGCACCTTTGCGCCGCTCTCCTGGACCGCTGCCTGCAAGGTCTGCATCTGAGCTCTGGCTTCCTTTAACTTATCTTTAAAGGGTTTTAACCCGTCTCTAACCCCCAACCAAAAAACCCAAAACAAGCCAACCAACCAAAACAAACAAAACCAGATTTTATTCCTTGCTTGAAAAACCAAACCACCACGATGCGCGCGCACGTCCAGCTCCTACTGAAATCCCGGGTGGGCCGAAATGCATTTAATTGTCTCCTGCGTGGCGAAGTGACACCTACTCTTCTCTCTGAATTGAGCAAACGCCCGGGCTTTGTCTGCGCTTGTGGCTTCGGCTCTGTGCGGCTTCTGCACTTCGGTGGTGGGCTGTAAAACTGGGGTCTCTGAGTCTTTCATCATCTTTCTAATAAGGAAAACCAAATCGGGCGCATAATGTCTTCGGCCCCGGCTCGGCCTCCCCAGGACCTCGGCAGCCCGACGATGTCTCCAGCGGCCCGCGGCGCAGTCACGACGCGACGCCTTTCAGCTCCTTGCGGCCCCCACAAAAGCCAGACAACAATATCAATTAATCATGCAGCCGGCAAACAAGGAGATTTATCCCGCGACAAACAGCCCCACCGAGAGCCGCTGAATGGGCGTGATTAGCATGTGAAAAGGCGAGCAAAACTCCGCGGTTCAACAGCTAAAGAGCAATTTGATGGGGCTGGGATGGGGAAATTACTTGATTAGCGTCCTTCGGAGGAGAGCACAGTTCCAGCCCCTCGGCCCGGAACCCGAAGCGAAACAAAACGCGCTGGTAAACGCGGCGACCTGGAGGGAGAGCGCGCGAGGGAGGGGAGCGCGGGGGCCGGCACTGCGGCTGTGAACCCGGGTGGGGCGGGAGGGGCGAGAAGATGATCTGCTGGCCACGGCCAACGCCCGAGGCCGGAACCAACATGAGCCGCGACAACTGCTTCTCACCGCCCTCACCTCGGGCTCCCAGGCCGGGAAAGGGCGGACTCAGACATTCCCCACCCGGGGCTGGAGCTCGACTTTTCCGCGCTGCCCCTGCTGGGGTCCGAAAGAGGTGCATGCGGAGGGAAAGGCCCACCCACGGCGTCCCACGAGTCCCCTGCGGGGGCCTCAGGGGCGCAACCCGCCCGGCAGCAGCCTCCGCCAGCTCTAGGGCTCCGGAGCCCGGGTCGGAGTCGCGAAGACTGCGATGCGGCCGTTCCATCCGCAGCTCTGCGGTTCCATTCCCGCGGGCAGAGAAGATTGGAGCCAGTCAAGACTGTTTTCCGGCTGCTTCGAGTTTAATCACCTTGTTGCTGCCTGCTCGAAAGGCTGTCGCGTTTCGGCGTGATTTCTGATGGGAAAAGCGTTCCTTGGCTGCATCCCCTCGGGGAGGAGGTGGGGAGCTGGGGCAGAGTGCCACGCGGAGTGAGGGCGCTAGGGCCTAGGTGGAGGAACCCGGATGGAGCAGGCCCCGGGGCTCTCCCTGGGTTCGGGCGGGCAGCCCCGGGCCTGCCCCGGATCCGCACACGCAGGGCCAGAGCTGGCGGCTTGTGACGCTGCGTGTCGCGGCCTCCTCCCAGAGGAGGCCCGGAGTTTGGCTCGGGTACACTCGGGCCTTTGGGGCGGCGCTTTTATTTTCTGGGGAGATGGGTGACTGGGTGTAACGCTAAAGAGCAAGGGCAGCTCAGGGTTCGCCGGACTCAGGCCTACAGTACGCCGTCTAGGGTGGGCGCCCACGCTTACCCCTCAACCCCCGCTCGGCTCCGGAGCTAAAGTCTGCGCCAACCCCAGCCTTGGGAACTTAGTTTCCGCTCTCTGGGCGCCCATAACTTTCCCTCTGGACGCATGCCCACAAGCCCCTGCTCCCTGGCTCCTCCCAGCGCCAGGGAAGGGAAAAGCCACCCCCCCAACCCCGTCCCCAGTGCCCAAAAACCCAGACTAACTCCCTCTCCGTCTCAGGACCTAAAAGGGTCCTTTCATCTCACGCCCCAGATCTGAGTATACAGGTGTTTTCGGGATGCGGCCTTCAATTTTCCTGGGGGCGGGAGAATCTAATTCGGCCTTCGTGAAGTACACTAACACAAAGGTAATAAAGACTTCAACAGGCAGATTCGCCAAGGCCCCGGCCGTCTTAAATTCACCCTGCCCCTTGGCACAAATGAACCAAGCATCAAGGAGTCAAATCTTGTTTTATATAAAGGGGGGGCGGATCGCCCCATCAAGCTGAACAACTGTCACCCAGTTGAACAGGGTGTCAAGCCGCAGTTCGCGGCCAACTTGAAAAAGCTCAATTCTTTCTGAAAAGTCTCCGGCGGTGGGCGTGCAGCGAACTGCAGTTCGCCCCCTCCTCCCTTTCTCCTTCGCCCTCTCCCTCTCTCCCTTGACTCCGCGCTGAAGTTACAGTGAAGCCCCTTCCTCTTTCTGTCCCCAGTCGGACCCCGCGAGCCACGGCTTCTGGCTGAGGTCAGAGAGGGGCGCTGCGGCCCGCAGGCCTGGAGGGCGCAAGAGGGAGCAGGGCGCGGCGGCAGTGGCAGCTCCAGCGAGGCACCAAGGACCCGCGAAGCTGAGGGCTCACACCCGGACGCGGAGCCCCAGACGCCCGACGGTCTCCAAGCACGTCTGCCGGACAGGCAGCGCGGCAGGACACGCGGAAATCTGTGCCTTGCGACCCCGCCCATCTTTTTCCGCCCGACTCTAACGCGCCGCGTGGCCCGAAGCGCTTTCTCTGGACGGCTAGGGCGGTGCATTTTAATTCCAAAGCCAAGAGGTTGAACCGTCTCTAAGTTGGCGGGCGGAGCGGGCGGTAGCTTGAAACTGCGTGGCTGAATGCCTTTGCCTGCGGGGTAGCAGAGCTGTTCCCACCAATAGCGACGGCTTCGGGCTGGCTTTGTAGTTATTTTTGCGAGTCCTGCCCGGTGCCCATCACATTGCCCTGAAAAGCAAAAGAGGCCGCTGCAATTTATTCCGATGGGCGGCTTTTAAGAAGCTGGCAATTTGAACCGGCTGGGTGTTACTTAGTGCAATATGAAATCAAATGATCCTATTTCTCAAATAACAGTGTCTGTGAGGAGAAGTGAATCCTCTGAAAGGGTAATTGTCTGCTGATAGTGTTTCCCATTACACCCGATCTTGGCCTAAATGGTGTTCGACAGCGGGGCTGAGAGCGAGGGGAGAAATGAACGCGCGAGCTCGCCCTCGGGAGGCAGCGAAGCGGCCGCTCGGCTCGCGTCCTGGCACGTTGGGCCGGCAATGCCACCCGATGCGCCACCGACTTCGACGTCATTTTGCAGGTGGCCGACATCATTAGACACGTGTGATCTTGTGGATGAAAGAATAAAAGTAACTCTTCCTTCTCTCGCAACTTTGGGAGTCGTTAGAAATTGGAGACTGCACTCTTCTTCACAGCGTCCTGGCGTCGTTTAGTCAGACAACAGATTGATGATAATCTGCGAAATAAAACCTAGCTTAGCCCCTCTCATCCTCCCGTGTTAATATTGAGAACGCGGAGTCTTTCCTTCCAAGGACACATTTGTGCCTAGGATCATCCCAGTCCTGTTTTCAGAACTCAAACTTAATTCCCAGGGAAAATACTGGGTCCAGGAGTTGCCTGTTATTCCCATGGCATGTGGCACATTTGGGAGGAAAGAGTTGGCCCCGAGCTTTTAAATTGTCCTCCGTAGGCCCAGCCGCTGTTTTTAGTGACAGCCAGATATAGGGGTTCAGCTTATGTCTGAGAGAAGCACGGATGAGAAGCAAATTTAAGGAATGATTTTATGAACAGCGTAAAATCTTATGAAAGCAGCAGTCTGCAGCCTCCGCGTCTGGCCTCTGGGCGTGTGGGTGCCCGGGGTGGAGCGCCAGGGCACACACTGATGATACCTGGGGCCACCTCTCTGCGGAATCACTCCCGGTGGCAGAGGCGCGCAAGCAGCAGCCTTGCGCATAAATCCTTTTTACTTATTATGCAGGCCCCACGAGGGGAGCGGCCTCCTCTGTAGAGCCTGCGAGCCTGGACACAGAGGCTTCGTCCGGACCAGTCTCACCCGGGAGAAAGGCAGCTCCAGGGCCACACTCGGGCCAAGGACGAGATAAGGCTTCTGGTCAATTCCTCCACACACACACCCCTTCAAATTTTTTTCTTACGCAGGATTTTTTGTGTTCCGAATATCCTGGAGTTGTAGGTACAGCATACACTGTACTAATTGAGGCATTTCAGGCTGAGCCTACTAGAACCAATTTGTGGCTTGTTTTTGCTCTAGCTAGGCAGTTTTATTTGTTTTTAATATTCTCTTGGAGGGTTTTGAGACAAAATATTTCTTTTCTTTTTTTCCCCATCCTATGACCTCTGTTTACAAGGCCATTTGGTTGTTCGTGATTTCCCCTCTTTCTTGGCGCTGCTTCCACGTAATCTAGAGAAGCCGAGGAAGGATGGTAATTCCCGCAAGTCGGAGGAACCACGCCGAGGACGCTTCTATCCCTTTCACGGAGGCACGTTCTGCCACCGCACCTGGAGTCCAAGGCACAGGACACTAGGCGGCCGCTCCTGGAGCAATCTGGGGCCTCTCTGGCTGAAGGAAAGCGGGATAGCCTGGGTTCAGCCCGCGGCGTCCGCTCCAGGATTCGTCGCCTGCCTGAAAATCCAGCCGGCATCGGTCCTCCTGCCAGGCCCGGGGCACGGCCTGGACGCCCGGCCCTCCAGAGCCCGGTGGTGGTGCTTATTCCTCGCACGCTCCTGCTCGGCGTCCGTACCGCCCGGGATGCCGTTCCCGAGGGGCTTCTGGGGACATCTCGCCTCTCGAGGCCCTCCTCCGGCTAAACTTTAAGCCCCGCGATGCAATCAGGAAGTGAGAGACCACGCTTCCTCTGCCCTCGAGTGGCCTCTCGGGGACTCCGCGCAGCCCCGCCGCTCTGCCCTGCAGCACAAGCAGCCGCCGGCCTGGCTCGGGGCAGCCGGGTCGGCGGCAACAACGCGAGGACAGCGGACCCCTTCCCCCCGCGCAGGCCAATGCGGGGCGATCGCCTCCAAACCTGCGCTCCCACTTCTCCCGGAGGAAGGGGGGCCACGTCCGAGCCTGTCCACGGGCCTTTAAGGAGAAGGAAGTGACAGTGAAGAGTCCCCCAGTAACCTCGAAAGGGCCTAGATCACATTCCCTCACCTCCTCCCCAGTAAATGAAGCTGGGAACCCTGGAGATGGGCCACGCGTTTTTGTCAACCTCGCTGCGCTCTCCCGGGGCTGCAGGCTCCTGCGCGGCTTGACAGTCCCTCTCTCCTCCTGGACTTGCCTGGACCTAGGGGGCACGGACCCCGCTCCGCACGGGACGGTGCTGGGGGCCTCGGCTGCGGGAGAGAGGGGACTTGGATGGCTCAAACCTGCCGCCACCTCCCCGCCTTCAGGGAAACCCTCTCAAAGTCCAGGCCCGGGGGAGGGGGCGGGAGGAAACCCCGCGGTGCCAGGCCTCACTCCCCTTTTTCCCAGGGGTCCCGGGGTCCCAGGGACTCCCTAGGGCCCTGTGGCCGAGAGGCGGGGCGTTAAGAAAGATATCTCCTCTTGCCGGGGACCATCTCCCGGCCCCTCCGCGCCTTTGCCGGGGAAGAGCCGGCCGCTTGCCCAGTTCTGCGGCTCAGACCCGAGCGGTCCGGAGCGCACACTCCTCCCCTCCGCGAGCGAGCCAACCTACCCCCAACCCCGCCCCGCCCCGCCCCGCCCCACCGCGCTCCGCTCCTAGACCCACTAACCTTGCGAAGGCGCGGAGCCGCCGCTCGCCCGACCTCGCCGGGCTCTGCGCGGAGGATGAGCGCGGCTTTGCGCGTGCTGGCTCCGCGGCGTAGGCCCATACTCCCCTCCCCCACGCCTTATAATTTAATCACACGCGATATTAAATTATCAAGCCGCTCATTAATCATCGTGCGAGTTACTGGGACTCAACACGCCTCCGCGAGTTTTGACAGCCCAGACCAGTTCGCGGGGTCGGAGAGTGTCTGGGTTTGGGGGACGAGGGGGGGTGTCGAACCACTCGAGAAATACTACGAGCCCCACGCGGGCTGTCGGGGCCTCTTGCCTGGAAAAAGGTTTGAAAAAGAGCGGGCTGGGCTTCTGAGTTTGGTCTAGGCTAGGGTTTGTTAAAAGCCCAGACGCATCCCTCCCGGGCCCCTTTCCCGAAGATCTGGATTTTGATCACGACGATTAAGACAAGCCAGCGGCGTATCAATCAACAGCATCTTAATTTGCAGTTTTTCCGGAGGGTGAATTTGACCTGAATTAGTGTATCTTCATTACCTACTTTGGACGGTATGAAATTAATGCGTTTGAAATACAGATGAAATCGTATCACTGAAGTCATTTCAAAGAACAACTTTTTCCCAACTCAAAGGGAGCTCTCTTGCCTTTTGCATACTACAGATGCGAAGACAGGAAAATAAAGGATTTTTTAAATTAAATCCTTAATGTGAGGTTTTCTTTTTAAAAATAATCCATGTGTTTCACTCTAAAGTTTTTACAAACTGGTTTTATTTTTTAGTTTTCCTCCCCTTTCCCTATTTCTAGTAGATGGATGTTTTAAAAGAATAAACCAATTGAATGAGAGTTCATGTGATTTGATTCCATACAATGAAGAAAAAAAGTGTTCATTAAAAGTTGTCCTAGTGGGGCTTCCCTGGTGGCGCAGTGGTTGCGAGTCCGCCTGCCGATGCAGGGGACACGGATTCGTGCCCTGGTCCGGGAAGATCCCACATGCCTCGGAGCGGCTGGGCCCGTGAGCCATGGCCGCTGAGCCTGCGCGTCCGGAGCCTGTGCTCCGCAACGGGAGAGGCCACAACAGTGAGAGGCCCGCGTACCGCAAAAAAAAAAAAAAAAAAGTTGTCCTAGTGGCACAAAAGAGGGTAATTAGTTCTTAGCGTTCAGGATCTCACACATCAGGAGAACAATAACCAAAAGATCAATAAAACAATAAGCAAAAAAATAAACACCCCCCTCTATAGGGGGTGATGTAGGTAAGAATCTGTCAACCAACATTCTTTAAATATCCAGTTTGAAATTAGTCTTGAAAGAAATGTAATTCCCAAATGAAGTCCTTCCCCACGTTAGCATAAGCTAAGGCAAGTGCATATCAAGAGAAGGCCAGCTCCTGCAGGAAATGGCTGTGAATTTAGTTAAGTTGGCAAAGTTTTCTAAACAAATCTTAGAGAAATGAAATTACTTCCCTTTTAAAAATATAAAAACAAATGTCAAACCCAGGGCACGGTCAAAATCCTTAGCAGGTAAATTGCGTTTCACCTTTTCCACCAGAAAGTGTGATCAATTTAGTAAGCAAATAAGTACATACATCTTGACCCTGTGGTCAAGATGCTTTACCACAGAATATTATCAATATTATTAAATGAGTCCAAGACCTTTATTGAGATATTTTCTCTCCTATTAATATGTTGTCTGCATTTTTCTACCCTACCAACACAAAGAGATAGGTATCAAAAGCTCAACACACACACACACACACACACACACACACACTGCTAGGTGAAATACATAAATCCTAAAGAAGCTAGAAAGGGGGAAAAATACCATAGTATGGTGTGATTTCTTTAAAATAAACCAACAGAGGAAAAAACTGTCTTGACTATCTTTATCCAGGCAGTTCATGCCTACCTATGTTCTGCAATAATAGGGACAATTGTTGTACAGACTGAGACATGGCTTTCTGTCCCAGATGCTCTGTCTAGTTAGAGTGAGCCATTGGCAACGGCCTGCTGAAAATCAAATCTGAAGATTTGATTTTAAAACTGGAGACTTCAGCATAACCTGAAATGATCCCAACAGCGTGGACTGGTGGACTGGCCAATTGACTACTTCTGAAATGCAGAAGGAGGATCAAGAGTACGTGGGAGGGGCTTCCCTGGTGGCGCAGTAGTTGAGAGTCCGCCTGCCGATGCAGGGGACACGGATTTGTGCCCCGGTCCGGGAGGATCCCACATGCCGCGGAGCGGCTGGGCCCGTGAGCCATGGCCGCTGGGCTTGCGCGTCCGGAGCCTGTGCTCAGCGACGGGAGAGGCCGCGACAGTGAGAGGCCCAAGTACCGCAAAAAAAAAAAAAAAAAAACAGTACGTGGGAGCTTGCAAAAAAAAAAAAATTAAAACACAAACGTTTTCTTGAATGGACCCACCAGAACTTAGAAAAATGAATTCCTTCCATTCATTTGACTATTTTTCTTCATGAAACTGCTTTTGCAGACATCATCCCATTTGACTTTCAGGAATGCTGGAGGTGTGATTGCCTGGATGAGACCGGTTCATGCCCAATCCCACCCATTGTTCAGCTTCTGTGCATCCCCCAGTTTCTTCAATCTGAATCATGCAGGGCAGTTGAACAGTTTCCTGCCGAGCAGAGTAGTGGATTATTATAGCCTTGTCATAAGTCTTGAAATCAGACTGACTTCTCCAACTTTCTTTTTTAGAGTTATTTGGGCTATTCTAGGTCCTTTGCATTACCATATGAATTTTAGAATCAGCTTATCAATTTCTACAAAAAAAGCCTACTGGGATTGTGATTGAGATTCCACTGAATCTATAGATCAATTTGGGGAGAATTGACATTTTAACAATGTTGCGCCTCCTGACCCATATTTCTCTTCATTAATTTAGATCTTCTTTAATGTCTCTCAGCAATATACACAGTCTTCAGTGTATAGAACTTTCACATCTTTTGTCAGATTTTTCCCTAAGTATTTCATATTTTTATTATAAAAGGTATTTTTTTAAAATTTTGATTTCCTATTGTTTGTTGCTGACATATAAAAATACAGCCATTTTTGTATATTGATCTTTTATCCTACAACCTTAATAAAGCTCACTTATTAGTTCTCCACAAGGCAGTAGAAACCAGAGGTCAGACACAGCTTTAGCCAGATGAGAGGACATTTGTCATGTAGATAACCATGGGTGGATCTCTATTTCTCTGTCGGCTGTAGGACCTTGAACAGGAGAATCAACCTCTCTGAGCCTCAGGATAATAATGCTTAACTTGCCACACTATCTTAAGATTGATGGTCTCATGTGTGTTAAAGGGCACACATTCAGTGCCTGACTCATGTTCTAGGCTCTCTATGAAAACTTCTTTCATGCCCCCAAATGCTAAGCACCCTTTAGGCCCAGAGTAAGTGCTCGAAAAGTCCTTACTTATTCACCTATCAGGAAGTACTTTCCATTAAGGAGCCAAAGGCTAGGTTCTTAGCTAATGTATATGCTGTTTCTAAACATAGCAGAGTCTGTCAGAGTCCATTTCCCCTTGATTCAGCCTGGATGATACCTTCATGGTTTCTCTCCAGCCAAAGACATCCTGCGTCTCTCTGCCTGAGTGTGTTCTCTGGTCCGTGGAAGATTGGAAACACTAGGCAGCTAACATCCCAGGGGCAACTCTCCATCCCGCCATCAGGATGATTTCGTTCTATTCTATACAGTACCTTACAGGCTCCGTTGAATTGACACACTTGCCCACAGTGATAACATGCTGATTAAAGTACCTATATCTGCCTCCTTCCCTCCCCTGTGTCACATCCTCTCTTTCTCAACCACTTCCTGGGGTCACCTCCTAAATAAACTACTTGTGCCCCAAAACCTTGTCTTGAGATCTGCTTTTGGGAATGGAACCAAGACAGGGCATTTGACAAATGATGAAGCTAGCTAGAAGCAGAACTAGAGTTAGAACCCAGGTCTTCTGGCTCTAGAGTACATCCTCTAGTCCTACTGGATATGGAGTAATACACTTGAAACAATGATGACCCGATATCAAGCAGTGTATACCTGGACACCAACAAGGCAGCACTGACTCCGCCATGCCTGTCTCCTAAGGCTGGTATTACCAAGTATGGGTCTGATTGTATGTGGTTACAACAGCTAACGATTGAAGTAGGGGTTCAGGTCAGGTCACTGAAGCCGAGGAGGGAAATTTTCTCTAAGATAATGGAATAGTAGTGGTATGGGGTGTTAAAAAATCTAATGAAAACTGGGGAGAAGAGGCTTAAAGAGGGGAGCACCTCTGGACGTATGACTTAATGATACACGTTTTTAAAAGCTCAGAGGTAGGTGTCAGCAGCCTCTCCTGAAGCACGTGTTTCCATATGTATGGCACACGCATGCATTTTGACCCATTAGCAGTTCTATAGTGGGGTGGCGCTCTGTTGTACCAGAAAGATGCCTATCCCAATGACATTATTAAGTCAATTTTTAGAAAGTAAATAGAAGTTACTGCATTAAATGACACCACTGTCAATATCATAGTGTACAAAATAAAAACAGGTCCATCAAGAGAGGACTGATTAAACTGCTTCATGTGATATCCATAAAATGAAACACTATATTGCTGCATATAGAATGAGGCAGAGTTATAGTCCTACATATACTGATACAGAAAGATCTCTAAGATATGTCAAGCATAACACAAGGTGAGGAAATGTGTAAAGAATATTACCATGTATATTTTAAGTGATACAATAGATATAGAAATGTAGATGTAGAATAGTATGGAGTTTCCTTAAAAAGTAAAAGTAGAGCTACCATGACTTCCCTGGTGGCGCAGTGGTTAAGAATCTGCCTGCCAATGTAGGGGACACGGGTTCGAGCCCTGGTCGAGGAAGATCCCACATGCCGTCGAGCAACTAAGCCCGTGTGCCACAACTACTGAGCCCACAAGCCACAACTACTAAAGCCCACGTGCCTAGAGCCCGTGCTCCACAACAAGAGAAGCCACTGCAATGAGAAGTCCGCGCACCACAGCAAAGAGTAGCCAGCCCCAGCTTGCCACAACTAGAGAAGGGCAGCATGCAGCAACGAAGACCCAACGCAGCCAAAAATTAATTAATTAAATAATTAATTTTAAAAAGTTAAAAAAAAAAAAAGTAGAGCTACCATATGATCCAGCAATCCCACTCCTGGGCATATATCTGAAAAAGACATAAACTCTAATTCAAAAAGATACATGCATTCCAGTGTTCATAGAAGCACTATTTACAGTAGCCAAGGCATGGAAGCACCCTAAATGTCCATCGACAGATGAATGCATAAAGAAGATGTGATACATATACACAATGGAATATTACTCAGCCATAAAAAAGAATGAAAGAATGCCATTTGCAGCAGCATGGATGGACCTAGAGATTATCATACTAAGTGAAGTAAGTCTGACAGAGAAAGACAAATGTCATATGATATCACTTATATGTGGAATCTAAAAAAATGATACAGATGAGTTTATTTACAAAGCAAAATAGACTCACAGACATAGAAAACACTCTTATGGTTATCAAAGGGTAATGGGGGGGAAGGGAGGGATCAATTAGGAGTTTGGAATCAACAGATACACACTAATATATATAAAATAGATAAACAACAAGGACCTACTGTATAGCACAGGGAACTATATTCAATATCTTGCAATAACCTATAATAGAAAAGAATCTGATAAAGAATAGATATACATTTATATGTATAACTGAATCACTTTGCTGTACACCTGAAAATGATACAGCATTATAAATCAACTATACTTCAATAAAAAAGAAATGTAGAGATATTCATATACATATAGACATAGACATATATATGTGCTCAGAATCACTCAGAAAAGTTACATAAGAAAATGGTAACTGGTTGAGCACCAGAAAAAGAAGCTGGAAGCTGGTGGCAGTGATTAGAGGGATATTTTTACTGTATATCTTTCCCACAGAATTTTGCATGATGTATTGTTTATAAATAAATAATGAAATATATGAGAGCTTTCTCGGCAGCCAGCTACTGTAGAAAGAAGCCAGACCATTGAATGATGCAGGACCATGTGGACAGAGGTCCAGCCAATTGCTTTACCAAGGCCCAGATATAAGGGTGAAGCCCCCGTGGACATTTTTCCAGCCTCAGCTGACCTCCTGGTTGAATGCAGGCTAATATGTAATCCAGGTCACCTGGCTGAGCCCATCCAGCCCATAGCTTCATGAGAAACAGTAAATCATTTTTGTTTGAAGACACTGAAATACAAGCACAGGCACACATAGATACACACACACACAGGAAAATAGAAAGGAAAGAAATATATGAGGGAAAAAAAGAGAAAGAAATATTAAATGCAGAAGGATGATTTTTCCCAAGTAGAATCCCAAGGTAAGTAGGAGACACATTTTGGGTCACTCCTGTTGCTGCTAACTGCTAGCAAGTAGTTCACTGTGGACTCAATCCAGTCCCGGGTGAGGCTATCCTACAGTAGGGATCCAGGGATGTAGTAGAAAGCACATAGATTTAAATCCTCAGCAAGTTCCTTAACCACAAGCCTCAATGAAACTGTGATAATAATATACATTTTACAGCGCTCTTGTGAGGCTTGGAGGTGACTCCCACAAATGATCCTATGGCTGAAAGACAGTGGGTATATAATAATCACTGACTTCTTCAACAAGTACCATTCTGCCTCAGCTGTATCAGTTATCTAATGCTGCATAACAAATCAGCCCAAAACTTAGTGACTTAAAATTAAAAGGACCATTTATTATCTCATGGTTCTGTGGGCCAGAATTCAAGAGCAGCTTGGCCGGCCCGTTCTCTCTGGAGGTCTCTCACGAGGTTGCAGTCAGATGTTGGCTAGAGCTGCAGTCATCAGGAGTGGGGACAGGGCTGGAGGATCCATTTCCACTCCCTCACATGGTGGTAAGGTGACACTGGCAGTTCAAGGGGGGCCCCAGTTACCCTCCAGTGACCCTTCTTTAGGATAGCTTGGGCTTTCTCACAATATAGTGGCTGGTTTACCTCACAGTGAGCCATCTTTGGATGTCACACACCATCACACACGTTAGTCCTGATTCAATGGGAAGGGACTGCACAGGAGCATGAATTCCTGATGGAAAGGAGCACGGGGGGCTGTCATGGGCTGAGTTGTGTCCCCCAAAACTCATATATTGAAGCCTTAATCCCCGGCACCTCAGAATGTGACTGTATTTGGAGACAGGCCCTTTAAAGAGGTGACTGAGGTAAAATGAAGTCACTAGGATGGGTGGGGCTAATCCAAAATGACGGGTGTCCTTATAAAAAGGGAGATTGGAACACAGACGTGCACAGAGGGAAAACCATGCAAAGACACAGGGAGACCATGGCGTCTCTGCAAGCCAAGGAGACAGGTTTCAGAAGAAACCAGCCCTGCCTAAACCTTGATCTCTTCTAGGCTCCAGAACTGTGAGAAAAGAAATTTCTGTTCTTTAAGCCACCGAGTCTGTGGAACTTTGTTATGAGAGCTGGAGCAGCTAATACAGGGGCCACCGTAGAAGTCAGCTTCCACACTGACCATCCTAACATACGGAGAAAATAATGTCTTCTTCAGACACAATACTACATATCGTGTAATTGTATTCATATAAGATTTCCACAGGCAAATCCACAGAGACAGAAAGTAGATTGGTGGTAGCCAGGGACCAGGGGTGCCCATAGGAAGGGAGAGTGACTGCTAACGGGTAGAGAGTTTCTTTGGAGGGTGATAAAATGTTCTAGAATTAGATAGTTGTGATGGTTGCACAACTTTGTGGATATACTAAAACCCACCAAACTGTACCATTTAAAAGGGTGAATTTTATGAACTGTGAACTATACCTCAAGTTTTTTGGTTGCTTTGGGTTTCTTTTTCTTTTTCTTTTTTATTACTATTTTTTTATTGAAGTATAGTTGATTTACAATGTGCCAGTCTCTGTTGTACAGCAAAGTGACTCAGTTATATACCTATATACATTCTTTTCTTATATTCTTTTTCATTATGGTTTATCACAGGATATTGAATATAGTTCCTTGTGCTAATATACCTTAATTTTTTTTAATGGCTACATTGTCCTATCAGCCAGTATCTTGGAGTGGTCCTCTGGGCTGGGTTCTAGTCCCTGAGCTGAGCTGAAGAACGCCAAAGGAATAGATGCGTCTTTCTCTCTGCGGAAGACTTACAGTTGAGTTGTGGTAACGAACCATGGCTTTAAAATACTCACGGTGCATTATTTAAAGAGCTGAAAAGATTCCAATTGAGTCCAACCCGAAAAAGTCCACCCTGGGGAGAAGTGGTGTCTGTCAGACCTCCACAGACCCATTCCAGCTTCTGCTCCAGCTGCAGTGGCCCACCCTGGACAGGACATGGCCTCTCGTCCCTAAGTTTCCCTGTGCCAACAAACACTTGTCATGGTGAGAAGCTGGAGAAGATGGAGGGTTTGGGCTCTGTGTTGTCTGGTGGGGGTTATAACACCATGCCCGCTCTTGTGAGCTGTGTGGTCTTGGCTGGATTGCTTAACCTTGATGTGCCCCAAACTCCTCATCTGGAAAATGGGGATAGTACATGTAAAGAGCTAGGAAGGGCCTCCATTAATATGAACTATTTGATGCTATTTATTGATGCATGTGCACACGCACACCCCCAATAACAAACTGAACTTGTTGCCATTCCCCTTTGGTTACACTGAAAAGTCCTAGGAAATTAGGAGCGTTCCTTGTCCTCAGGGAGGTGTGGGAACCACTTGCTCAATGAATGTTTTCTACGGCCAGGCTTGTGCTAAGAGCTTCTCAAATGTTACCTCCTTCATACCTCACAATAACTCCATAAATAAAAATTTGTTGCTCTGAGTTTAGAAATGAGAAAAATAAAGCATTTAAGATGTTAAGAAATGTGCTCAGAGCCACACAGCTGGTATAAGGCAGAGTTGGGATTTGAATTCAGGTCTTCTGATTCCGAAGCATGTGGTCTTTGGACAACGTGGTGCTGGGCACTCCCTTCCATGGCCTGGATTTCTACTCCTGAGGGGTGATGGGCTGGGATCCCTCCTACATCCAGGTTAGACACAAAAGAATGAAACTGAATCTCGGGTTGAGGTTCCCAGCTGAATGTCACCTGCTGTGTCATCAGCCATGAGTTCAGGTGACTGGACCCCTCTGAGTTGGCGTGTGAGTGCAGAGCCAGCAGGGTTGATAAAGATGGAGAGGAAGCTTGGGAAATGGCTTTGAGAGCTAGAGAGATAGAGACAAATAGTCCGAAGCAGAACGTGGGCCTTTACCTCTGATGACTCTCCCCATCTCCCAAAGGGATATTCTTCTTGCCTTCTAAGAAGTGACACCAGCTTATATTTATTGAGGGCTAACTCTACCAGACATGATTCTACGTGCATCACACAGACTACCACATTTAATCCTCTCAACAAGCCTAAGAGGAAGGTACTATTACCATCACCATTTTGCAGATGAGGAATTTGAGGCACAGCAAGGTTAAGTAATCCACCCAAGGTCACACAGCTTGCAAGAGGAAGTGGTAGTATACCACGCAGAGGGGGACCTGAGCCTGAATCACATCCTCTGTATTCTACCTCTTCTCTAGGACACATGGCAAGTGTTTATTGACTCCGGGAGGGTGTTCTGTGTGGCAGTCACCATCCAGGTACCCCAGGGATGACTGAAGCCAACATTTCTACAAAGACACATGCCGTGGATAATTGTAGACGATGTGAAAAGTAGAAGTTCGACATCCGGTGCCCTGTCACCTGGTAAACACAAACACACAGCCACCAAATTCAATGGTATTTATTATGCAAAACCCTTTGGTTTCAACCTGCCTTCGAGTTTTAAGAGCAGGTCTAGAGCACCCCTTTGTTTCCAATCCTTGTAGTTAGGAGGAGTACTCGTTGAACCCTGATGAGAAGTGCATGCAAGTGGCAAACAATTATGAAATCCACCAAATGATTTTTGAGGAGAATCTCAGCATTCAGATTGTTCACACGTGACGTCAACACCTACAAGGATGCAGGGCTGCTGCTCCTGCACCCAGGGATCTGGGATATACCTGGCCAGGTGGAACCAAGCCACCACCCAGTCCTGCAGGGAGAAGAGTGTAGGATTTGGTGCTCTAAGTCTAATGCCTCTGAGGATTCCATTCAATAATGGGAGAATCCTGGAGACCTCACAGAAGCAAAATTCAAGGGCTTCAGGGAAATCATGGGCACATGGAAGTTGTGGGGCAGAGCGAGCCCATCTCCTTTAAGAACCGAATCTCTAGCAGAGCCATTCAATGACTCTGTTATTCTATTTTTCAGCTGTTATTTAGCTTTCATATATCTCGCATATTTTAGAGATCCACACGTTAATTGTTGGTTTACATGATATGAAGTCATATGAGGAAATCTATGTTTTCACTTTATTTATTGGAATTTGCATCCTATTCTTATTGTTTTAAATTAGCTATTACAAATGCCTTAGAGCAAAATGCTCTTAGTAACCTCTTGCCTTCCTGTATTAATTAGTCAGACTTCTCCAGAGAAACAGAAACAGTATGATAGATAGATAGATAGATAGATAGATAGATAGATAGATAGATAGACATACAGACATACCTCATTGTTCTGTGCTTCCCTTTATTGCACTTCACAGATACTGAGTTTTTTGCAAATTGAAGGTTTGTGGCAACCTTGCCCCGAGCAAGTCCATCGGTGTGATTTTTCCATGAGTACTTGCTCACTTCATTTCTCTGTGTCACATTTTGGTAATTCTCTCAATATTTCAAACTTTTAAATTATTATATTTGTTATGGTGATCTGTGATCAGTGTTCTTTCATGTTGCTATTTCAAAAAATTATGACTCACTGAAGGCTCAGACGAGGGTTAGCACTCTTTTTGGCAATAAGATATTTTTAATTAAGGTATGTACTTTTTTTAGACATAAGGCTATTGCACACTTAATAGACTGCAGTACAGTGTAAACATAACTTTTATATTCACTGGGAAACCAGAAAATTTGTGTGACTCGCCTTACTGCAATATTTGCTTTATTGAGGTTGTCTGAAGGGAACCCATAATATCTCCAAGGTACACCTAAATCTATATCTGGACATAGAGAGAGAGATTGATTTATTATAAGGAATTGGCCCATGCAGTTGTGGGGACCAGCAAGAGCCAAGTCCATTGGGCAGGCCTGCAGGCTGGACATTTCAGTGAGAGATGATGCTGCTGTCTGGAGTCTGAACACTGGCAGTTTGGAGGCAGAATTCCTTTTCCTTCTGGGGACTTCAGTCTTTTCTCTGAAGGCCTTCAACTGATTTGATGAGGCCCACCCACATTATGCAGAGCAATCTGCTTTACTCAAACTCTAGTGATTGAAATCTAAAAAATACCTTCACAGCAACTTCTAGACTGGTATGTGACCAAACAACTGGGCACCATGGCCTAAGCAAGTTGACACATAAAATTAAAAATCACACCTCTCCTCCTGATCACTATAACCTCCCACCAATGATGGTATCTCACCTTCTAGCTCCTGCTTTCTACTTCCTGGTGACTCATGACCGCCTCCTCTCCCCCACCATGCTTAACCATCTTTCTACTTTATCTCTAGAGCTTCACTGTTCGACACAGGAGTCAGTAGATACATGTCCTCTACAATTGTAATTTTAACAAGTTAAAATAAAATGAAATTTAAAATTCAATTCCAGGGTTGCGGTAGCTACATTAAAGTGCTCAACAGTCACATGTGGCTTGTGGCTACCATACTGGACAGCACAGAGTAGAACATTTCCATCATTGCTGAAGGTTCCAGTGGACAGAGGTGCTCTAGACGTTTCTTCACTATAGTTTTGCCTTTGCTATCTAGGCCTCTCTCCTCAGACCTTGACCCTGAATCTCAGAGCTCCAGGTTTGCAGTCTCCTTGACCATCTGGATAGTCATATATATCCTCATTGAGAATGTTGCAAAAAGATAGTTTGATGCATTTGTGTAATTCTTGCATGGAATGCTTGTGTATTGCTCAGGATAAGTAATGTTAGCTGCTGAAACAAACAACTCCAAAAGATCAGTGACTCAACACAATAAAGGTTTATTTCTTGCCCAAGTTACAGTCCTGTACTCTTTACAGCCATTCACTCTTCTTCCAGGGCCTCAGAGTTCTCCACTGGGTCCTCTGCATCCAGCTGGCCACCTAATGAAAAGTGGGGAAGACAGTACAGGATGTTCAGGGGCCAGGTCTGGAAGTGGCTGCATCACTTCTGCTCACATTTCATTGCCCAGCCTGGGTCAAACAGACCCATCTCACTGCTAAAAATGTAGTCTTTCCAAGGGCCAAGGAGGAAAATTAACAGAATGGTGAACACAAAATGCTGTATCACAGCAGGTAGAAAAAAAGCATTCCTAGGTCAAGGGATATTATTTCCCCCAACAATGAACTATGTATATGTAAAAACCCTTCTGGGTCACACAGTATATATGTTTACACATCTCATACAAGGAAAATAAAAAATATCAGTAACTATCAAATGATGAGTTTCAAGGCCATATAGAATGGAGGCTAAGAAAGGATGGACTTGGGAATTGGAAAAAGTCTGTTTGAATTCCAACACTACCACTAACTGGCCAAGAACACACTGGCAGTGTGATCTTAGGCCAGTTGCTTAAACTTGCAGGGCCCTCAGAGGACTCATGGGGTTTAAATGCGGCAGTAAATGCTTACATTAGTGTAGACGCTCAGTGGCAGGTGGGGCTACATACACACATACATGTGACGTCACAGCCTTTCCCCCACATTCTACTTTTGAGTCAGATCTACGTACAAACCGTGTAGTAATTGCAAAATGAAATACTTTCCCGTGTTCATGTCTGTTATAGGTTGAATTGTGTAGCCCCCACAAACTCCCCCAATTCATATGTTGAAGTCCTAACTCCCAGTACCTCAGAATGTGACCTTCGTTGGAAGCAGGGTCATTGCAGATCTAATTAGTTAAGATGAGGTCATACTGGAGGAAGGTGGACCCCTAATCCAATATGACTGGTATCCTTATAAAAGGGGAAATCTGGAGAAATACATGCACACAGGAGGAATGCCATGTGAAGATAAAGGCTGGGATTGAGTGAGGCATCTACTAAGCCAAGGAATGCAAAAGATGGCCAGCAAGCCACCAGAAGCTAGAGGAGAGGCATGCAATAGATTCTCCCTCACTGCCCTCAGAAGGAACCAATCCTGCCAACACATTGATCTCAGACTTTTGACCTCCAGAGCTATGAGACAATAAATTTCTGTTGTTTAAGCCACGTGGTTTGTGGTACTCTATCATGGCAGCCCTAGGAAACTAATATAATATCCAAGCAGTTATTGACTCATATACACAGAATTTAATCTTTAAATTGCAGGTGTTCACATTTTTGTAAAATGCTAATTTCAACATATTTCCAAAATCAATTTTCCATCCATTAATTCAACTGTTTTAGAGCTACAAAAACAGCAACTTCATAGGGGTCACCCTAAGATCCATATGAGTACCGGGATGAAACATTGGCTTTTCTTGCTGTTTGCTTAATGGGGCTGTTAGGGACCTATCTTTGGAACTAGGCTCATTAATATTACACAAATGACCGGTTGTATGACCTTAGCCAAGTCCCTTGTCTGCCCTGAACTCTTTTCCTCCTCTAAAAAATACGAGAGTGAGGCTACATTCCTTAACTAACTTCCAGCTAAGATATTCTTTGGCTTAAAAGAAACCTGGCCCATCTAGGAAGACTTGATGGCCTGTGGTCCAGGTGAGCTGAAAGCAGAACTGCTTACAGAAATCAGCTCTGCTAATATAAGGGGATTTAAGAACAATGTTAAAGGAGAGTGCACCAGCAAATTAAATATTCAAAGTGAAGAACTCTGAATTTATTAAAAGCCTGTCACCATTGAGAACGCATAATTTTAGCATAAATACTCTAGAAATATTCATTTAATTTGCTAGGTGTTACTGTTAATAAATGGATCCTGCATCTAGATTGTCATATGTCATTAATAAATCAACCAAAGAATGCAAATTATAATTATTTTGAATTATCTAGTTACTGCTTAATTATATTTAATTTTAGACTCTCCTAAAATGGCCGAATAAAAATTTTGGATGCTAAATGACTGTCTTATCTGCTTACTCTGTGTATTTGCTGAAAATAATTAGTTATATTAATTGGGGATTTTTTTCCTTAAAAAACTAATATGGGTAGGGATGGTCCTAAATAAAATATCGCCATACATGCATTTTTTTGGCCAGGGTTGTAGTAAAATATTGTTTGCACTAAAATCAGTAAGCAAACCTTTGCTCACTACCATGGGATCAACTTGGTATAATGTGACATAACAACTAAATAAAAGTAACATCAGTACTACCCTTAGATTCAGGCAAGAGGCCCTACCTGGGCTTCTATACGTTACAGAGCCTGTTCTGGACTTTGTCTGGCCATGCCACTCCATACAAGGCGAGGAGGCCCCAGGGCCAGGGGACATGCCTGCCTGGAGGTCTCACACACACACACACACACACACACACACGTCCTTCTAGGACACACTCCAGGTGTCCATCACCCGGACATCCCCTGGTCAAAGGGGCCTAAGCTCCTTTCCAAGGCCTTTAAAGACCTCTTTCCTGGGTCCTTCTTGCTAGGATGACCGTCACTGGTGTGCTTACCCTTCAGCCTGAGAAGTGGCCAAGAGGAGGCTGAGGTGGGGATGAGGACAGAGCTAGGAGTTGTGGACTGGTATGGGGAGGGGGATACTGGGGTGGGGGCCGGTAAGGCTGGGTAAGGAGTCAGAAAACTAAATTCCCCTGTATGAATTCTCCTCTTTTATGAAGGCACATTGGTCAAGGTAGGAGGGACCATATTTTATCTACAATTTGTCATCTTGATTTTTAATTGTTTAATATTTTGACAGATGGCATGAGGGTCTCCATTCATCCTCTTGCCCTGGACCTAGCAAATGTGAAGAGAAGGCTGAGTAACATCATCATTTTACACTGCAGACCTTTGAATGGCCCATCTCTCTTGCTGATGATCTATTTCCCAGTTTGTCACACCTAGCACACAAGTAAGTGAAATTAATGACAAAGAAAAAACAAAAGAAGTGAAGAATAAGAGACTAAAGAAATTCTATAGTTTCTTTTTTCCTGCCCTGTGGGTTTCAGAATACAGTTACGGTTCTTCAGAAAGCTTTTCCCCCAAGTTGGTGATGATGATGATGATAAAAACTGATGCTTCTTCCTATGTGCTGGGACCCCTTCTAAACACCTACACACATTAATGAATCTCATCATTATAGAAACGACATAGGTGGGTCCTGTAGTAACAGCCTCCCAGTTTTACATACGAGGAACCCTGGGGCTAAAGAGGGTGATTTGTACGTGGTCACACAGCTGGGCAGTGGAAGAAGGGATTGGAGCTCAGGCAGCGGGCTCCAGAGTCCCTGATGAAGTATTGTACAGGGCGTTTGTCCACTGAGCTCTGTCTGCACAAATGTCAGCTTTGCAAGCAACTTGCTGGCAACTTCCCCCTCTTCACCAGCCAGCAATGTGATCTGCAGCCTTAGCCACAGCCTCAGGGTCAGCACGGGCTTTCAGCTAACGGGGTCTACTCTCAGGGTTGAGCATAGCTGCTTAGGACTGAGGATTTTGTCTTCTTCGTGTTTTGTTTTGCTTTTAAGCGCTGGTAGGAAAACAAACAGCACTGTGCCCAGCACTCAGCAAATACTGGTAAGAAGGGAAGGAAGGAGAGAATGCACCTGGTAAAGTTAAAGCAGTTTGATGCCAAAGACAAAAATGATCACGTGATTACTCCCGCCCAGCCTCCATCCTCTACCTAGGGGGCGGGGATCACGGGGTCGGCTTCAGACCTGGCCTTCAGAGAAGGGACCCGCCCGAAGGAGGGCCAGGGTCTCTCCCACGAGAACTCCGAACGGTTGGGGTAGAAGAAGGCTCCAGCCTCGAAACAAAGAGGCCTGGGCACTGAGTCGCAACGCCGCCTCTTCTTCGCCGGCATGCACCCCGCCCTCTCCCACGGCGCCCCGCCCCTCCTAGCCGTCTGCCCCGCCTCCTCCCCGCCCCTCAAGGGCGCCACGACCCCAGGAAGTTGCCCCACCCCTCACGGCGCCGTGCCCCCGCCCCTCCACGGCGCCCCGCCCCGCCCCGTGCGGCGTCTGGGCGCAGCGTCTACCCGCGGTGCATGGTGGGGTCGTTGCTTTGGACAACTCGGGCTGTGAGGAGTGGTTGCGGCGGCGGAATGCACCAGGCCTCCGCGCCGTCCGCGCCCCTGGCGAGCCCCGACTACTACGAAAGGCTGGGCCGGCTGCAGCACGGGCTGCGGGACAGGTACGGCCTACCCGGGGCGGGGGCGGGGAGTCGGCCGGCCCGAGGGTCCGCCGGAGCCCTGCCCCCTGTTCCTTTCTGCTGCCCCCGCCCGCGGTTCCCCTGGGCCCGGGTCCAGTCCCGCGACGCCCCCCGCCCTCCCCCCCCCCTCGAGCTCCCGGAGGGGCCTGGAGGACGGAGTTTACCAGAGACACCTCCTTATGGGCAGTATCCCGCGGGAGCGTGCGGCCGTGTCACTGAATGTGCCCAGAAGTGAGAGCGGGAGTCTCCTGCCTGTCACTCTCAATCCAGCCCGTGAATTTCTCTGGTCCCCTTCCACACGCCCCCTCCCCGGCTCTTCACATTCTCATCCCACCCTGACAGCTGCGCTGCATCAGTGATGACAGGTCCAGGAACGCAGGCGGGAGAGTGTGTGTGTTTGTCAAACATGTGCCCTGTTTAAATGAAGGAGGCTTTTTTGTGGGGCCAGATCTCCAGCGAAGGGATGACATTTCCAGCGGGAGAAGCCCAGCTTTCAGAGGGTTCATGATACCTTGATTAAGACATGAAAGATGAGAACCACTGAAGAACAGCTTGATCACATAAAGAGAGAAAATTATAAAGCAATTTACTATAAATAACTGCATAAAAGATAGGCTGTTGAAATTATTATTCAGTTGCTAAATTAATTGGAGTTGGAAATCTCATTAGTTGACAAGAAAGGAAATAGATTTTTGGATCTCTTGATAAACAAAACGTTTAATGAGTGTTAAAAGTTACAAACTCATTTTAGTGAAGAGAGCTGTGTGTGTGATGATTCTAAAATGACAATAATTACATGGAAGGTAAAGCCAGAAGTTACTGGTTTTGAAAAGGAATTATATTCAATCTATGCTAGAGTTAATTCTTGTTTAATATTTATAGAGCATCTACAAGAGGCCTCCTTAACCATTCTCACTGTATTTACCCCTGAACCCTTTTCTACATCCTGTTTTCTTTCTGACATACCACTACTCACCCACCCACTCACCTCACCTCCAACTTAAAAAAAAATCACTTCCTGCAGTGCCTTCATTAAGAGACAAGATAGTGCTCTGTGCTTTGGTACACTTACAGTGCTCTGTGTTCTGTTAAAAGAGTGGCTTAGTTACCCCAGGCCTTTAGTTATTTGTATTTCTTAACCCAAGTTCTAATTTTAAAATGTTACTGGTTCAAATGGCATTTTTTAAAAAAAACTAATTGTGAGTTATCATTTTTGTTTCCTGTGCTAGGAACACCTGGCTGTTTATAGTCCTTATGGTATAATTTCTGTGTAATGATTATTACTCACTTTATGTCTAACATGTAATGCTTTCACTGTTAAGCAAGGTGAGGCTGTTGAAATTATATAAGGAATTTGAGTCAAATTTTACAGCCTATTCATGGTTCTGCATTTGGAGGTTTGTTTCATTTTTAAGTCAGTACAAATTTGTTACTGTGTGTATTCATTTTTCATTTTAAAAGTCCATAACTAGGGCTTCCCTGGTGACGCAGTGGTTGAGAGTCCACCTGCCGATGCAGGGGACTCGGGTTCGTGCCGTGGTCTGGGAAGATCCCACATGCCGCGGTGTGGCTGGGCCCACGAGCCATGGCCGCTGAGCCTGCGCGTCCGGAGCCTGTGCTCCGCGACGGGAGAGGCCACAACAGTGAGAGGCCCGCGTACCGCAAAAAAAAAAAAAGTCCATAACTAACTCTAATGCATAGTTAATAAGTACAGAGGCAAATCACTTCGGATACAAAGAAAACTGCAGGACAGCTGTGGAAACCTAGGTTCTAGTCCACCAACAGTTGTGTGACCTTGAGCTGGTCATTCAGCTCCCCTGACCTGCCATCGTCACCAGAAATGAGGGGCCTTGAATATTATGTAAAGTAAGGCCACAGATTTTTTTTCTCTAGTAGAGCAATGAGCCTTAAAGTAAAAAAAAGTCTAAAGCTGTTAGTTTTGCAAAGCAGCAAGCAATGAATATTATCGTCTGTATCCCATCTGAGTATTTGTATGTACCTGTTTGTTTGTTTGACCAATCCCCGTGACCATAAGGACCTTTATCTCCTTAAAACTCTAGAGTCATTTTAAAGGCTGCAACCCCGGGTAGTCACAGCTGATTTGTCAGTCTGAAAATGTCCTGGGAATGGTAGAGAAAAACAACTTGCCCTTTCTTAGTCCTCTTAGAGGTGGGTTATTGCAGTGTTAGCTGGTCTAATAACTGGGCCCTCCCCTTGTAAGTGGTGTATTTCTAACCCAAATTGTCTTAGCCGTACTCACACATAGATGTAATTTTATATTCTGAATTTTTTCCTTTTTGTATACAGTGTTTTCTCTGCATCATGGCAAAAGCCAGTCACTGGATCTAAAACAGCCTGATGGAGTGACTTGTTACAGTGTGTTCAGTGCCACAAGCATGGTAGCAACATGAAAGTGGAATCGACTCTTAAAATTATATAAAAACATCCCTTGAAAAGGCCCATTAACCAGCCCCAGTTTTTTCAATGCCAATATTGATTCAGAGTGAGATATCATAATAGTCCAGAAATTGATGCTGAGATATTAGTTGAGTAAAGCTGAAGATGGTATTGAGACAAAAATAGAATAATAAGCAGCTTACAAGGAGAAAACTAAACCCCGTGGCTATACTTTAAGGAGCACCCAGCTGTGTAAAACTTTGAAAGATCCAGGTCAGAGGTGCAGGTGATTGAAACCGGGGCCTATGGATACACATCTCAGGGCTGGGTGTTTAAAGATTCTGAAATAGAGATTTAAGATGCAGCAGTTCGGGCTTCCCTGGTGGCGCAGTGGTTGAGAGTCCGCCTGCCGATGCAGGGGACATGGGTTTGTGCCCCAGTCCGGGAAGATCCCACATGCCGCGGAGTGGCTGGGCCTGTGAGCCATGGCCGCTGAGCCTGCACATCCAGAACCTGTGCGGAGAGGCCACAGCAGTGAGAGGCCCGCATACCAAAAAAAAAAAAGATGCAGCAGTTCTAAGATGATCTTCCCAATAAGCCTTTCTCTGGCTTTTTTATTGGGGTAAATATCTTATTTTAAGTCTTGAATTTAAAATAGATATGAAAGTCAGTGTCAGGGGCACTGCAGCTTGGATGTGTTTAGACAATGGGCCTGTAAAGAAGAGTTAATGAGATCAGCATCATTTTGCCTGGAATTAGAAGGCCAAGAGGTGTTTTGTGATTTTTCAGTGTTTGAAGGGTCGCAGTAGAGAAGTAAGACCAGTGGACGTCTGTATGTACTGAAGACAGAGCAGGAACACGGAAGTTTTACATTCATTATTGAAAAGAACTTTCTGCTTGGGAGGTGATGGATTCCCATAAAGCTGGTGGTCCTTTTTCGTTCGAGGTCACGGGCAAATTTTTAAAATTATTTTGAAAAAAGTTCAAGCTTACAGAAAAGTTGCAAGAATAGGACAAAGACCTCTAATATTCCCCTCACCCAGATTCCTCAACTCCTTAACATTTTATTTCTTTTTCCCTTTCTGTTTGTCTCTCTGCCTGTCTATGTGAAAGCATGAGACTTCTTTGAACCATTTGAGAATTGCAGATATGATGTCCCTTACATGATCACTGTATAACCCTTCTAATCAGAAAACTAACATTGATATACCAATCCACAGGCCCCAGTCACAGTTCACCAACTGTCCTAACACTTTTTTCTTTTCTGGTCCAGGACCCACCTGTGAACCAGTGTTGCCATGTCTCTCCATTCTATCCCAGTCTGGAACCATTCCTCCATCCTACCCTGTCTTTCGTGTTCCTGACAGTTTCATAGAATAAAGCTCTCATCCCAGAGGGTGATCCTCAAGCTGGGTCCGTCTGATGGTTCCTCATGACCAGACAGTGATCATGTTTTCTTGGCAGGAATATCACAGAAGTGAATCATGACATCACGGGCAAGGTCACAACTGCATTTAAGGGTTTTTCTGTGCCCATAATTTAATGGCAAATTGCTTACACTGTCCAGTCAATCACTCTTCATTATCATATTGATCATGAAACCTTAGAAGGGGAATAAATATTTCTAACAGGGAAGCAGTTATACCACGTTTCCTTCACTTCTCTTCCAAGTCCAGTCTTCTTAATGAGAAAGTAAAGATCTGTGTGAAGCTACTAATTTAAAAATTTGTGATTCTGTAATCTTTTTCTTGTTTAAACATAGGTACACCCCAACCAAGGAATGGATTGTGTTCCCCAAGCAAAGGCTAGGTGTTTGGATTTTGGACACCATTGTCCCTTTAAAAGAATTTTGGTTAAATAGTGGTTTCCATTCTAGATTACAATAAGCAGAAAAATTTACTAAACCTATAATATAGCTAACAGGGTTTTTTTTATAGGAAAAAATGGACTGAAGGAAAACAGAAGCTAATAATTAAGGGCTCCCAAGTGGACGTGGCCTCGGCCCTTTCCCTCAGGAGGCCAGCCTGAGCGCCCATCCTCCTCTGGACTCCTTTGATTCACAGTCTTTTGTTTTGTTTTGTTTTGTTTTTTTAGCATTTTTCTCTTAGACATTATGTGATTTCTCATTCAGCCTTGCTTAATTAATGTCAGCTTAGATTACCAGTTTGACTTCAGTTGAAGCTTGTACTTCGGTGGTCTTTGAGCAGAGCCATCTGTGGTTAAACCTCCAAGGGCTCTTTTTGAGACTGGGATGGCTTGCTGTTCAGCAGTTTTACCCTCTAGCCCCTTGGTTTTGGCTGCTGCCACCTTTTCTGCTGTCCAGTTTCGCCTGCTTCTTGCCCAGGCTGGGTGTGCAGGTGGGCATGTCAGCTCTGTTCTCTAGCTTCCTGCCAGCACTTACCTGAACATCACAAGCTGTCTCTACTGGCGGTACCTCCGGGGACTAGCAGTCAGTGACGAATCATGGCGATGTTATCAAGTTATAAAAGGAAATGCCTTCAGTTCCAAGTAGTGGTGTCAGGGGACCTGGTCTCCCCCAAATGTGAGTAAGGCCAAGTCTGCTTCTCAGAGATCTCTTCCTAACTCAGCCACATGGCCCTGCCCAGGCCTGTCTGGTTGAGAGCAGAGCGAGCCCCCAGCCTTCAGTCCAGGATGGATTTATGGAAGCCTTGTGTGTGGAACCCCCATTGTTCTCAGAGATGCTGGCCATGTTGTATTTTGCATATTTATCTTGTTTATTGTCTGCCCTTCCCCCTTGAATGTCACTGCCTGAGGGCAGGGACCTTGGTTGGCTCATTTACCAGGTCAGTCTTCACCTAGAGCAGAGCCTGGCTCACCACTGCACTCAATAAATAACTCTTGCTGAATGAATGAACCTGCTTCCCAGCCTTTTCTCACTACGTTTCCCCATTTACTTTGAGAATCTTGTTCTTTTTGCTTCATATTGGTGTCCTTTTTGCCTTTTAGACTTCCCTAGTGACTGCTAAGTACTTCTGTGTCTTGAGTTCCAAATGCAGCTGGCATTTTCTGCTTCTCAGAGAGACCAGAGAAGCATTCTCACGAAGGAGATCGTGTTCTAGATCTGCCTGCCTGTTACCGATCAGTGTAATTTATTCATAAAATATATTCTTTCTGTATTATAGTGAAAAGAAGAGATTGGACCTGGAAGGGAAACTCTATGAATATAATCAATCTGATACACGCAGGTAAGATATGACAAAGTTTTAAAACCAATTTGCCTATATTAATCAAAATTTAACCCTAATATCAATATATGTTACAAATACCATAGTTGTAGTCCTGTTGCCGTTCCTTATTTCTAATGTGTAATCGTTTCAAGTAAACACTGCAATTTAATACAATCACTATTAAGTGTAAGAATAAATTTGATGAAAGTATAAGATAAAAATTATTGTATTTTCATTATTTGATAATTTGTGTTATTTCAGGAATCTTTTGCTTAAAAAGCTTAAGAATAAGACACATTATAGTCTTACTTATCTTTTTGGACACAATTTGAACACATTGAATCAGTGAATGATTGAGTCATAATTATTACAGCTGACCTTTCAACAAACTGTTGTAGGCAGGGTTACGTGGTGTCTCATTTGTTCATGGGTGTATGACAATGACTGTTAAAATTATTCTGAGCAGTGGATAATATACATATTATCCTTTTTAGGTTACTTACTCTAACATTAAGAGCAAACTCTTAATATTTTTAATTATATTTTAAGGAAACTGAACTTTATCCTTAAGCCAAATATATGGTGTAACCTCCAATATTACTCATAGGAAAGTTTTCTGGCTGTGATAGAGTTAAGTTTGTGACGTATCCACTTCACAGCACGAGTGAGAAATGAAAACATCTCATCCAGAAGAGAGAGAAACCAAGAATACTTTAAAACCAAAGCACCCATCAGGTCCATTTTTCCTCATCTCCAAAATTATTCTTTCGCTTTGCTTAGTGTCCATACTTCCAAAGCTACCAGAGTAGACAGCCATGTGTTTCTAGCGGCTCCAAAAGAGACAGGGAGAGTCAGCAAGACAGTGGAAGAAATAGCAGTGATGTGGATGCCGTGGCCTCAGAAGTGGGCCCTAAGTCTGAGAGGATCGTGGCAGTTGCCATTTTTCTAGCCCCTGACTACAGGGACAGAAGACAGGGCATAGACTCTTCCTACAGCCTGTTCCCAGGTGGCTTCCCGGCATAATGGTGGTAGGCTGGGTGAGATGAGAGACCAGTGGGAATCTTCACCAAGCTTCGGCTGGCTGAATTTGTTCCCCTCTCTCAGCCTCTTGTTTCCTGGAAGACAGAGGGTATGGTTTACTAAAAATATGCTTTCTTTGCCCATAGGATAAAATCCAAACCATCTAACATGGCTGCCTCAACCTGATTCCCCCAGAAGGCAGAGTCTGAGACAAGGGTTAGTGTGTAGGTGGTCGTTTATTTTAGGAAGTGGTCACATAAAGGGCTGGGAAGAATGGAGTAGGAGCTGGTAACTGCTGTGGGCACCTGTGGCTCCATCTCTCTGCTCCTCCCAAGTGTCCATTCAAGGGAAGGAAGAGGGGGGCTCTTTACCTTTCGGTTCCTGACCCCCGTTGGTCAGGGCCATCTCAGGAGGTGTTAACTCCTCCGCACCTCCAGGCTTTCCCTGCTGCAAATTCAGAAAAGCAGCCCCGGGAAAGCAAGATACCATGGGCGGCAGATGCAGGTGCTGCCAGGTTGCTGCAGCCGTGGCTGCAGGAAGAAAAGCTAGGCCAGGAGGAGGTGAGGTGGTGCGGTGGTATACCAGAGCTTCTATTATCTGCCCCTGTTTAGTTTCCATCATTACTATCTCTTGCCAGCCTCTCCCTAAAATTCTTAATGGACTGAATCCTCGGTTTCTGGAACGTGACAAGGTCTTGTATAGTGAAGCAGGTAGACTTTCTTGCCAGGTGCCTCTGTTTAGTCTCAGCCTTGCCAGCACTTAGCCAGGCAACCATGGGACAGTAACTTCAGTATTCTGTGCCTCTGTTTCTTCATCTGTCAAATGGGGATGGAGATAGTTATGAGAACTTAATAGAGCCTTAAAGCAGGGTCTGACCCAGAGTAAGAGTCAATAATTTATTGTTCATGACCATTTTTTGTCAGTATCACTGTTACTCTTATTTATTGCCTCTGAGCTTTCCAACATGCTCTTTCCTCTGCTGGAATGTTTTCCCCTCATCTTCTCACTCTTGCTTTCCCCAATTTTGGGTTAACTGTTAATTCATCCTTCATATCTCAGCTGAAAATTAATTTCCACTGGGAAGGCCTCCTGGGCCCCTTCAGCTAGGTCACATTGCCCAGTCTTTAAGAGTCCCTTGCCGTTTCCCTCATAGCAGCCATCACACTATATTGTGTGTATCTAAGTTTTGTTACCCTGTTGTCCCAAGCTCCATGGCTTTTGTATGCAGAGTGCTGACTGTATGAATGACTGCATGGAGGGCTGGATGATTTGATGCGGTCAGCTTCGAGGGTTAACGTGAGGGCAGGAGTGAAGCTAGACTTTGGGTGGAGAAGGCTTGGTTCCTATTGTACCTACTCCAGGGGGACTCTGGTCGCAGCCAGCAGCCTCCCCAGGTGCCTGTGTGGGAAAGTATGTCGGGTTCCACCTCTGTTACCGTCACTTGTGTCGAAAACGGCAGGCATGGGCAGCAGTACACCCAGTCCTGAGTTTTTTGTTCAGAAGGAAAAATGGGGACAGCCAACCAAGATCAAAGCACAGAATTATTAGCACGATAAAGAGTTTCTTGAAAATTATTGGCTTAGAGGTGGGAGTTTAAGGTCTATTGTTTAATTTTTAACATCTCCAGCGTCTCTGCAAATCTGATTTTGAGGGTGAACATTTTTGTAGTTTGCAACTTATTTTCGCTTGATGAGAGAATGTTGAATAATTAATTGAGCCAACAGTGGAAATGCTACATACCAGGTGCTCTTATGACTTAAATACTTGTGAAGACGAAAGAGCTGAGAGGAGCAGTGTTGGTAATGAGGGGAGAGGGGCTGCACAGTTCTAGCCGCCCGCTGTGTCTTTTGGATGAGAGTCTCCAAAGGTTTCTTCACAATTTGAGTAGAGTGACAATCCATATATTGTTATAAAATATTTTCATAATACAGTATGTTATTGCAGTTTCTAAAAAAAATTTTAAATACCTAAGTGAGAACTTTTGGGGCATTTTAAATTTCAAAATTTCTTAATGTTTGTGGATTGTGGTGCATAGTTTGATTCTATTTCTGTATGAGCAGGTAGTTTTGAAATTGTCACATAAAAGAATGCCATTGGGCGTTCATCTGAAAAGGGCCACCTAGGCACGGCTCTTGACACCACACTTAATTTTGAGAAAGAAATCCATATAAATCTTTATGTGTGAGTGGTGTAATGTGGTCTGGTATCCATTTCTCAGGAGAGTTATGCCTAGAGGTGATACCTCAGTGATGCTGCATTAATTTCCTCTCTAAAAATGCACATGCATCCTATCCTTTAGGCTGCAGCGTTTGGGTAAAATATCTTAGAATACATTGTCTCATTAACAATTTTGTTAAATTCTCCTCCTTAGAGTTGTTCAAGTCTAACTCCATCGTTTAAAAATCTGCTTTTATTCTTATAGAGTTAAGCTGAAGTATTTAAAACTAAAGAAATATCTGAAGGAAATATGTGAATCAGAAAAGAAGGCTCGTACTCGAAACCAAGAATATTTAAAGCGGTTTGAGCAGGTCCAGGCTCACGTTGGACACTTTACCACAAGTTCAGAGAAGCTGCAAGAACTGAAGGTGACATTTTGTACTGTTTTCTTTTGTCCTTTTTAGCTAAGATTGGGACTAGTGAGTAGTAAGTTTCTGGTCCGTGGCAGTCACTGATGTTCAGTTGTTCACCCGTAAGTTAACTGTCAGTTTTCTCTGGGAATTACTTACCATGTGACCAGATTTTGATCAGAGAACTGGAGATTGCATTTTCTCAGATTTCTACTTTAGTTGAGGAATTACTGGAACATCTATACTTTGTTACTCTACACAGGTAGTTAAACGGGCACGGCCTCTGGCCACATCTGACCTGGCGCCTGGCACATGGGATCTCTTGGCCTCAGGACTGAATTTGAGCAACATCAGTTTCCCTGTGGAGCCTGCTTCCTTCTTCAGAGGTTCTTTTTCTGTGGCCTGAGCCCCACTGTTCTGGGCAGGCCGGGTGTCAGGGGGAGACTGGGGGGAAGAACTGGCCCAAGGACTTCACCCTCATGCCCGTCGACTCTGCGAGCCAGAACAGCCACGCCTTCCCTGCCCTCTCTGACCCTGGCCCCCACTCCCTTAGGCTGCCTGGCAACCTTCTGCTCTACAAACTGTGTCAAGCATGGAGGGCTAGGCCTTGTTTCTCACCATTTGTGCTGCTCAAGGCTTTTGCCCAACTTAACCCACCTGCGTACTGGTTACCGGAGAAGTTGGCTTCAGCACTTCCCTTCCTTTTTTTTCCTCTCACAGTTTTCCCCTAGCCGTGTATAATACAGATTTTAAGTACACAGGAAAAGAATTATTATAATGAACATTCATGCTGTAGTCTGAATGTTTGTGTCTCCCTGCCCAAATTCATATGTTGAAATCCTAACCTCCAGAAGTGATGTTATTAGTGGATGGGGCCTTTGAGAGGTGCTTAAATCACGAGGGTGGAGCTCTCATGAGCAGGATTAGTGCCTTGTAACAGAGGCTCCAGGGCACTCCTGGCCCCTTCCACCAGGTGAGGACACAGTGAGAAGGTGGTAGCTCTGAACCAGGAGGGGTCTGTCACCAGAAGGCAGCCGTGCTGACATCTTGATCTTGGACTTCCAGCCTCCACAACTGTGAGCAATACGTATCAGTTGTTTATAAGGCACCCAGCCAGTGCAGTTTTATTACAGCAGCCTAAATGGACTAAGACAGCTCATGATCTAACCAGATGCAACAGTTGTAAATATTTTGCTATATTTGCTTTGCCTGTGTCTGTGTATGTATATTTTTTCCTGAGCCATTGAAAGTATGCAGCAGAACCCATGACATTTCTCCCCTAAATACTTGAGTGTGGATCCCTTAAGAACAAGAACAGTCTCCTCCATAATCATACCATTATCACACCAAAGAAAATTACTAATGATTCCATAATATTATTTAGTATTCAGCCAATATTTCAGTTTCCACAGTTCCCTTCAGAAGTCTGTTTTTCCAGACCAGGAGCCAACTAGGGTACACATTACATTTGTTATTGTGTCTTTTTTAGTCTCTTAATCTAATTTGATTTCCTACCAGTCTTGTTTTGTTTTGTTTTGTTTTTTTAAATGATACTGGCTTTTTGAAGAAGCCAGGCCAGTTGCTTGTAGAATGACTTACATTCTGAATTTGACTGGTTATTTTAACTTTTGTAGCATCCCCTGTGTTTCCTGTAAACTGGAAATTTGGTCTCTAGACTAGCACTGCCCAGTAGAACTTTGTGGTGATGGGAACCTTCTGTCTCGGTACTGATGCCATCTAATACAGTAGCCACTAGCCGTACATGGCTCCTGAGCACTTAAAATGTAGCTTGTGACACTGAGGACTGAGTTTTTGTGTTAAATTTAGTTAATTAAATTTAAATAGTCACAGCTGAGGTTATACATTCTACTGCATCCCGTCAGGAGGCTCATGAGCCATGATGTCAGGTGGTCTTGTTTGAGCCAGGCTGAGTTTGATGCCTTTGTTAACATGGTGACTTCTAGGTCTCTCTATTGTAAGGTACCTTTTTTCCCTTTGTAAATTAGTAAATAATCTGTGGAGTGGTGGCTTGACATCTTGGGAGTACCTTGTTCCTCAATAGCCTTTTTTGCCTAGTGGTTTTAGAATCCATTAATGATGCCTGAATCAGTTATAGTGGAGGTTGTGAAATGGTGATTTTCTAATTTGATCTCGTCTTTTACATTTGTTAGCTGGCATTCTTCTTTTTCTCCCTCTCTCTGTCTAAATGTCACTCTGGGCTTGTGAATCTTTATTTAGTCATTGTATTATCAATTACTGTAATTATTCTTTTGTTGCTTACATTCTCCCAAATTTTGCCAGTGAGAGTCTCTTCGAGTTGGCTCCTGTGTCCTTTTGACAAGATGTTCCAGGTTTACCTTGTACTTCCCTGCCTCAGACTTGGAATTAGCTTCTTATCTGAGGAGCTGTGGTTCCTTTGGGTGGGAAGGGGTATTTAGAAACCAAGATGTGGAGGCTAGATGTGCTCAAGCAATAGTGAGTCTTAGCTACAGCACTCCAGGTTTTTCCTCCTAGTGTTCAAGTAGAATGCTTAAGGCTCAAAAAGCAATTGTTATCAACATTGTAAACCTCTTTTCTTTTCAGAGAGTTCAAAGAGAAAATAAAAGTGGTGGACAAAGCAGGGAATTTCTTCTTCTCAGTGGAATAATAGAAGTTTTCCTCTTATTTTCATATTGATGCTTTACTTAATTATTGATTTCTCATTATAACCAAATGTGAGAGGGAGGAATTTGAAAGGAAGTATCATCCTTTGTAAATATTTTAATATTGAGAGCATTTGTTGTGTATAGTATAATGTGTTAAAAAAAAAAAACTTGTCTCATGAGCTACTAAAGAATATCAGCATAGGGGACCATTTTCAAGAAAAGAATGATAAACTGTATTTCTGGTTTACAGATAAACTGTAAAGCTTTATTCATAAATATCATTTAAAAATGACACAGATATTCCTTTTTGAATTTTGGAGAAGGAATGCCTTTTAAAAAATCTGCTGATGGCATAAAAGGGCAGGTCATGTAGCTGCAGTTGGGAAACATACGTGTTCTGTGGAAAACTGTACATTGGCTGTGAACCAGCCAGTGATGCCGGTGACACCACCAACTCAGCAAGCTGTGCAGTGAGTGGAGTGTCCAAGCAGTGGGGGTCGTCGTGTTTCTTCCTGCCTCTTCCTTTGTGCCACGGCCAGTTGTGGCCTTAGGAATACCAGAGCCACTTGTCTCCCTTAATCCCGCCCCACTCCCATGTCACATCTTCAGCTCATGGAAGTCTTAGGAGAGAGGTATTCTGGTCAGCACCTACGTGGTGTATTTGCCACACACCCCAGAATGCCTGGGGTGTTTTCCCTTGACTAGAGTATAGTTAGTGTGAATGAACTTCTAACTGGTGGAAGTCCAGAAAGTGAAACAAGGTGAAGCATTGTGAGAGAAGTGGGGATTTTGCCCAAATTATATTAAGTGAATTTCTCCCTCTTTGTAAGACGAGGCCCACTTAATTGTAGAATGTTAAAATCTTTTAAAATGGGCTGAAAAACTTTTTGAAAAGCCATTTCAACTGATTTTATGAATTATACTACTTTATTTGGGGTCCTATAATAATTTTCAGGGCTTTATAAGGATAGTGATATATCATGTAGTTTTGTAAATACAGTTTTGTGGCCATATTGCTACTTGTCAGATGGATAAAGAGGGTGAATAAACTCAGTTCACGAATATAAATAGGAGAATCACCGGTGCTGTGAAGAGGGTGCCCCTCTCTCCCTCTTCTTGCCCCCTCACCGCCTCTCCCCACCCCGCCCACTTCACCTCTGTTTCCCCTCCCTCCTCACACTCCCCACCTTGGCAGCTTTAGTGGAAGGGCCCAGCTGGTACTTAGAGCACTTTTCCTCAGGTGCCCTTTGCTCTTGTCTCAGGTTGGCTTTTCTCTGAAGCTGACCCTGAGACAAGGGTTCGGATGTAAGTGGCTTATTTGGGAAGTGCAAGGATGCCGGGAGGCAAGTGGGGAGCTGAGACAGGGAAGGACAAGTGGCCGGATGGGGGTATTAAGTCAACTACCACAGTCGGCACCTGGAGCTTAATTCCGCAGGGGAACTCCACCAAATGGTTCAGAGCATTTGGGAGATGCATAGCCGGGCTCCTGAGCATCACTGATTGAGGACTGCTGGGGGAAGGGCACAGGTGTGGGGAGCTCATTAACCGTGTGCTCCTGTAGGCAGAGCAGCCTCCCCAGGCTCTGAGGGGCCTTAAGCACAGAGACAGCGGTACTGGAACTTAGGAGCACTGAGAAAGGTCCCATGGCCACGTGTGGAGCATTGCCAGCATCTGCTTTGGCCTCCTGCATTCAAGTGCTGGGCTTGGGGCTGGCATGTCAGGGCTCAGGGAGGGTCCCTGGCCAGGAGCGGGTCATCATCTGGTCATGTCTCCCCTCTGCCTGAAATCCTTGAGTGCGCAGCCTTCTCGGGACAAAGCCCAGGTGCTGATCTCTGCCTGCCAACTACCCACAGCTTCAGCCTTCTGACCACACACAAGTTCTGTTCTCTCTCTGTCCCTCTCACACAGCTATACGGATGTGCACATTTTCTCTCCCCACCCTGTCCCCTTCCACCCTCTCCCTCCATCCCCACCCCTCGCTCCTGTCTCCCCTGCTCCCCTATCCCAGTCTTCCTCCTGCCATCTCCCCTCCCCTCCTCCACACCTCCATCTCTTCCCCTCTCTCTCCCACCGCATGTCTTCGCACCATGCCTCCACATCTTTATCTCCCACACATGCGCGTCTGCACTCTCTGCTACACACGTGCTGAATGGTTTGTAATTCCTTGAATGCGCCACACTCTGTCCTATGTCCTTCGACTCGGAGGACATAGAGGAGACCTTGCTCCCTCTATGCTGCTGTAGGTCTATGTCATATGATCTACATAAGCACCTCCTTCACGGTACTGTCATTGTTGCGTGTCTTTTTCCCCACCTCACTGTGAGTTCCTTGTCTTACTATTTCAGTGCTCTCAGTGGCACATAGTAAGTGCTCAGTAAGCACTGACTGAAAAGTAATTCTTCCATATTCTTGTTTTCTCTTATGGACCGTAAACAACTATGTGAGGATGAACGTGTGTGATTGGATCCATGGCAAACCACCCAGGAGCATTTGTGTTTGATAGCAGAGGCATTTTGAAGACATAATGTCATTATTTAAAGATGTGATCTTGTTGAAAATTCAGTCATCAGGTTACATGTGCCTATAGGGCATAAAATTTGAAGAGAACAAATCTTTTGAGCTCTCATACAATTCCTGCTAAGCACTGTGACAGCCACTGTGGGCAGAGCATGACCTTCTGGCTCCTGAAGACAAAGTCTGTAGCAAACCCCATTTTTTTGCCTGTTAATATGTCCTAGTTGAATAAATAAATATTCCTCCGTATCTTTTGGTAAAAGTTCCACATTTAAGAGGAAGCCCATATACTGGAAAAAAATAGGAGAGGGAAAAACAAAAAGACTGTGAATCTCTCATATTCATCTGAGAGTCACATTAGTTTATTTAACTCTCTGTAGCCATCCTTCAACTGTAATGTGCAGAGGCCAGGCCAGCTGATCTTCAATGTCAATTCAGCTCTGCAGCTGAGAATTACTGTACAATTTCAAAGACCAGTGAAAAAAGGAAGCTTATGAAAAAGGTAATAGTGGCACTTTCAGGCAAGTGGTTATGTGACGAGGGAAAACTGAAGGAATGTAGGTGAGAATACAGGAGAAAAGAAGGAAACAATGAAAACTGGGGCACATTGTGAGTATGGAGAGATCCCAGACATGCCAGGACCTCCAACTCCTCTTCCCACGACCCCAGATTACCGTCAGCAGATTTCATTAGTTGAGCTGAAATGAATCACCTGTGCAGAGTAAGGAAGTGAGTAGGAAAGGCCTCCTAAATTTAGGTGGGCAACAGCAAATCCAGTGCTGTGAAGCAGTACAGGACAGCAAGTTCCTGATTGGGAGATGAGAGGATTGTCCTTAGAGAGGCTCTAGGCCAGCAGATGCTACTGAGGCGTGAGTCGTTTGGCCTCTGAAGCAGCAGCTCTGACTGTGAGGAATCTAGGCCACGTGGCAAGAAGGGAACAGGGACCTCAGTCTGCACCCAAGAGAAAGGATGCAGTGCAAGCCCTCCTGTATTGTGGAGATAGAAGAGGCCCATGGGACCTGATTCAGAGACGAAATAGGGAATAAGACGTGAAAGACTGATGGTCAGAGAAATAGATGTACATGAGGACACATATTCTACTGCTTCATTAGGCATTTTTAGCTGGAAAGTCTTGGAGAGATTCATCTGTGCAATGTTTCCCAAACTTTAAAAAAAAAAAACAAACAACCTTTTAAACATAGTATAACCCTTTGTTTAAATGCAGATAAAGGAGGAAGTAGAAATGGGGAGCCCTGTGGGTTGAGAGTCCCTGCTCTCCAGTGTTCAGGAGGTGGATCGGATGTATAATAACCAAGTACTGTATGTATAAATAAAAGGCAAAGAAGGAGAGCAAAGACAGTTGTAGGTGCAAACCCACGGTCCTAGGTCATGCAGAGTTACAGTTTGTGTCGATTATCAGTTTATCATAGTAACTTGTAAAATTTCGAATACATTGTATAGTGTTTATTTGCATCATTAATTTGGAAGAGTAGCTACAGTTCAGATGTTTCATATGCATTGAGAACAATCTGCATTGGACTTTTTTTTTTTTAATTTTTTTTTTGCAGCACGTGGCTCTTCATTGCGGTGAGTGGGCTTCTCTCTAGCTGTGGCATGCGGGCTTCAGAGTGCGAGGGCTCAGTAGTTGTGGTGCTCAGGCTTAGTTGCCCCACGGCATATGGGATCTTAGTAGCCCCACCAGGGATCAAACCAGCATCCCCTGTATTGCAAGACAGATTCTCAACCACTGGATCACCAGGGAGGTCACCCTGCATTGGACCCTTGAAGATAGTTTCCCTGCTGTTCTTTATGAAGTCCTGAAGCAGTTAGCACTTTTTTGCTTCAGTAAAATGAATTGAATAATACTCTTATATTTCCATGAGAAAGTGCTCTGTCTTTTGGAGTTGTGGCTCTGAAATGATCCCATAATGAGGAAATAAGGTACAATGCCTGTTGCATGTTTGTAACTGATCTCAAAGAGCATAAGAAAACATTTGTAGCCACAGGAACAAAGAATTTTTGTTTAAGGTTTATTATTTAATAAACCTCTGTTTACTTTGTTTGTCTATTTTGTACATCACCCCTCATCTCTTTTTAAAGGTATTTTCTCTTGGAATCTGTAGAGTGTGCCTGTATAAAGCTCTTGGGGTTAAAAATTAAATATCTGTTGAGTTCAAAGGAGTAGATATAGCACAGAGAGATGTAAATTGTGTTTTCTTAATTGCCTTCTTTCTTTATCTTTTCTTGGCTTGTTTTGCCATTTTTACTGGCCTTATGAAACGTTGATTTAATTAGGTCTCTATTTATATCATTACTGCCAATCTACTGTGTTAATAGCATTCTGATAGAGAAAAAAGAAATCCCTGCTTAACATATTAAAAATGGGGCAGCATATAATACCTTTTAAGATAGTTTGAGGGAGACAAGTCAATTTTGGTTATTGTCTGTTCACTTTTTGTGTGTCAAAACAAAAGTTTGGGCCTATTTTATCTTCAGACTGAGAACTAAGAAAACAGTTTTCTAATTTGGTTATCTTATAGGTGTGTTTCCAATTGCAGTACATCACTGCCTCATTTAGAAAATGTTCTGATACTTATCTGTGATGGACCACAAGCAGAGACTTTTTAGGCTTTACTTAGTAACATATGAATCAAAGTGCTTTTTATGCGTTGCTTTTAAGAAAAAGTCGTTTTATGATGGAATCACTTTCATCAATTATAGTGTGGTAATGACACAGACATCTTTATGAGTTATTAGCACGAGAGCAAACTTGATGCCTGTGGTACTGATCATTGACATCTACAGTGTATTTGTATCCATAAAAAATGGAGTTTGCAGGGGACACGGGTTCGTGCCCTGGTCCGGGAAGATCCCACATGCCGCGGAGCAGCTAGGCCCATGAGCCATGGCCGCCGAGCCTGCACGTCTGGAGCCTGTGCTCCACAACGGGAGAGGCCACAACACTGAGAGACCCGCGTACCGGAAAAAAAAAATGGAGTTTGTTTCCAGTTGATGATCTAGCAAATAATATACTCAGTTGCTATGACAAGTAGGACCATGATATTATGTGGATACCATACAGATAAGAAATCAGTAGGATTGCTTTCTCTTCCTTTTTTTAGGGCAGAACTTTTCAGAAGAAGCACCGTCAAATGTGTAACTTTCATGATAAAGTAACTGGATTTTTCATGATAGCTTAATATATCAAGGTTTTATTTCCTAGATTGATGAAGGACTAAGTGAAAATCCATCAAATGTTATTTTATTTAAAACATGTAACATTTTATAGAATTCAGCTTTTGATGTGTTATTTGTGAAATTGTCTGTTTTCTAAGATAAATTGAATTTCTCAGCAGTATCAGTTTTTACTTTCTCTTTACTGTTCCTTTTATGCTGTAAAGTCTGAAAAATATAAATAGGTGCTAGTTGTCGTAATATCCTCCACAAAATCAAACTTTGTTTATATTTAGATTGAATATGAGACTCAAATTAAGAAGATGCGGCTACTCTCAAAAGATAGCCTGGGAAAAAAAGGTGAACTGAAAGATGAAGACAGAGAAAAGGTAATAAATTAAAATGATAAACTTTCTGTTAACGGAGGATTTTTGGCGTGTTCATCTTTTAGGATACTGTTGTAAATAAAATCGTCTTATTACAAAGATCTTTTTGATTAAACTTTAAGTGATTATTTAAAGACATTTGCTTATAGAGTATTGCTTTAATGTATAATTCAATTAAATTTGCTGAAAGGCAGTCACTGTGGCTGTAAGAGATAGATTCCAAAGAAAACCTCAGTGTTGTTAGTAGGTGAAATTTTGTTTTTCTAAATAATGCTTTGTAGCTGCCTTTTTCTTAGTTCCAGAAATGTTGTAAATGAAATGTGGCATTTTGCTTCTTTCCTTTGTATACGTAATTTTGTACATTTTAACCTTTTCATAGATAAAGTGGAAAGAAAGGATTGCATATCTCAGCAACAGACAAAATGAATGGCAAGGAATACTTAAATAAATTCTGCTATGTATCTGCCGTAATGCAGGCTTCTAATCCTCCCGCCTATCTCCATATAAATGATTCTGCTCAAGACCATAGATGTTTTCTTCACTAAAAGCAGTAAAGCTCTTTTAGATGAAATGTCTAAAAACATCTTGTAATAACTTGGAGCATGCTGGCAAGAGTAGTCACTTGTGACTATGTGTGAAACCCCCTCAGCCAGTCGATATTGTAATAAGCAAAAATGGGAGCATCACTCCATTATTCAGAGAAGCCAAGAGCGTGCTTCCTCCTTAGGCTGCAGCATTCATTAAGAAAAGCTTACTGGGCTGAAAGCTGGAAACAGATGATAACGGGATATGATTTTCATATTTAATGCTTTCCTTGGAAGAGTATGTGTGCTACAGATTGATAGAAGAATCAACTGCTACTTTACTAAAAGACTTTCAGGTTTGCCCTATAGCTACCGATGGAATCATTCAGCCAAGAAATTAACTTTTTCTCCTTTTACCTGTTTTATATATCTGCTAAGCAGGCTGCCGGGCTGCCAGTAAATGTTATTATGCAGTTAACTGTTTGGTATTTAAGACTCTTATCAGAAAAGAAACAGAGGCCACACTATTTTGTTTTTATAGTAGGAGCAAGGTTTTAGTTTTTCTTTTTTCCGTGCATTAACAGGCATTAATCTGAGTTTATAGGAAGTTTTAGTTTTCCTTCCCAGAGATTAAAAAGTTAAAAAACCTAGAACTTTAGAGCGTTCTTTAAACTGTAAGATACAAAACACCAAGCCCCAGCAACCCTGACCTATATAAAAAGGCCTTTAATGATAAATGATTTCTCTGCCATTAGATGTATACCAAATGTGGTATGATGTGATAGACTTCTGAGACATTCAGGCAGTTTTTCTGTTTGACGTTTGGTCATGAAATAATTGACGTGTTTTTTAATCTATAATCTAGTTTGTTCTTTCTGTGCTGTTCCTGATAGACACCTTGTTAGTATGACAGTGTCAATGGTACTTAAATAAAACAGGAGACTTTTTTTTATATTTGCACTACTGATTCCTTACCTTACATATAGTTATATAGTTTCCTTTTAAGTCATATTTAAAATTAGGGCAAGAGACATATAGCTGACAGCTCCTTAAAATGTTACATAGAATAACTAGAAGTGTTTCCTTTTTACTGGAATGTGTCATCTCCTTAAAAACTTTGACTTTTGACTGTATGTAAGACTCAATTAGGTAACGTTTTGAGACATAGCTTGCCTTTTTCAATTTCCCATTGATGTTCTATCAATTAAAAGGTAAAAATATTTCAGCAGAACCCTGAATTAGTTAACACTTATTATACACTAAACCAGAACAATTCCTTACCGTATGGGGTATGTTTTATCTTTCAGCAGTCACATGAGTTAGTCTCTGTGCCCAGAGCGCTGGTCTCCAGGGACTGGCCTGAGCACGGTGGTTGAATTCAGTAGATCGTTGATGAGTGAGTGCTCTGTTTGAGAAGCTGCAGCAGGTCCCTCTAGGAATGCCACGATGCTTGTCCTTGAGGCGCTTCCCACAAAGCGATGTTCTTTCTGAGGCCTGGGATAGTGTGTGCTGAGTCCCAGCTACATGGAGAAAGAAAGTTTGCTTCCTCTGCAATGAGTCCTCCACGGCCTAGGGGAGAAGGTGGTGTGTGAGCTGGCGTGAAGGGTGGGGAGGGTGCCAGTCACTGGGTATTTGATAGACATTCTTGGGTCTGAAGATGTTGTGAGTGAAGGAGTGGAAGCAGGAAGCCTGGCGAGAAGCCATCAGTCTGGCTAAAGGCGAACATTCTTGCAGGGAAGTGGGAGAAAATGAGCTTGGAAAGGGGCATCGTGGAACTCAGTCCAAGGCTCGAGGATTGAAAATTTCCCCCTGGAATCAGTGCGTGTGCACGTGCATGATGGGGCAGGTGAAGCAAGGACTGGGGCTCAGAGCAGTTACATCACAGGTGCAGGAAGGCAGGGCTGGCAGTGCTATGCAGGATGCCCTGGAGGAAGGAGCTCATGGGGCGAGAAAACCTGGGTTCATTCAGATGCAAGGAATGAACTGAGGGCCTGAGTTGGGGTGGCCATTGAGATGGAGAATGCCAGTGAAGGGGAGAGGAGCTGTCTAATGATAATTCTGAGTTATGAAAAGATAGCTTTAAAAAGTGGTTGTGCAACTTTCAACCAGAAGCAGCAGCTTGAATGCGCCACTAAGAAGAATGATCAGGTAGTAGTTGTCTATTTTTTCAATGTAGAACTTTAGCTCGGTTTTATAATAGGAGTCCAGTGTTTTCATGCATCCAGTTGCTGCTCTTCAGAGTCATGTGTTCTCTGAAGAGAAGTAATCATTGATCTGTTCATCCCTCAAGCTTGTTTCTAATATTAGTCTACTTAGTAAACTCTTATGTTGTTGTTAATAGACAGAAAAGACAAAGTTCTGGTCCCCATTTGACTCCTCACAAATTTTACTATAATATAGTAATCCTTCTCTATTATACGTTGCCATTTTTTATTTGGGGGTGAACCCTCGTTCCATTGGTCTCTAGGCATGTTCTTCTTGTTGCCCAGCTTTTTTGTATCAGCAGTGACTAGAGCATACACATAAAGACACATCAAAACATATGCACCCAGGAGAGGTGGAGATGGCATTAGTGAATGAGAGCATAAACCTTGAGGTGGGATTTGTGAAGTTTCTTTGAACTGTTACACTGTGAAATATGTTCTACTAAAAGCAGAAGTGAGCTGGATACTTCACAGAAAGATTATACTCTGTCAGGGCTGGAGAATGTGGAGGACCAGAGAATTCCATCACAGGGCTAAAGGCTGGTTGGGGAGTTCCACTTCCTCTGTTGTAAACCTCCCTGCAAGGGTCACGTGGAGAATGACTGTGCAGCTTGTTACTTCGGCTTCTAATCCTAATATTAACAGTGGGGAACAGTGACTGCACACGTATTTTGTCAGGGGCAGCATTAAGCACTTCATATTCATCAACTCATTTAATCCTGTCAGCAATCCTGGAAGTAGATATTATCGTATCCTCATTTTAGAGGAAGGCTCAAAGAAGTTGGTTAACTTGCCCAAGACTACACTGCTAGGCAGAGCCCAAACTCAAACCCAGACCATGTGGCTTTAGCGTCCATGTTATTAGCCATGTTGCTACACTGCCTTCCAAGGTAGTATGGGTGAAATGCTCCTCGAAAGTTGGGAGAAATTCCTGGTCAAATAAAAACAGCCTAGCCATATCATGTGAAATATTTCAGTTATTCATTTAGATGCTGCATTTTCACCTAACCTTGGGAGAGAGTGAAATGGTCTCCCTTGGTGGTATAATAGTCCAGCTGAATCAAGTGAGATCTGATTTTGCACTGGTTTAATTGAGTAAGAAATTAGACATACACTTCAGATTCATTATTGGGGATTTTTTTTTTTTCAAAAAAAGCTGTGGTTTAGTAACACAATTTGAGTTTAACTCATTCAGTTTTGAGTATTGTGGCATAAGAGATGGGCACTGGAATCCTCGTATTTGGGTTTGGATCCTGTGACCGAGAGCAAATTGTCCGACCTTGTAAGTCTTGCTGGAGTGAGTATAATAACAGTGGTTGATTTGAGGGTTTAAAAAGGTAATGAATAGAAGTCTGCTTGACACCTGGTAAGTGCTTGGCACGTGTTCAGTGATCCTCTTGCCCCTGTCCCCACTGTCACTGTCGTCAGCCATCTTCCTTCTCCACTGGGGTGGCCGTATGAGGGTGTCCCTGGCTTTCTACCACTTACCTATGGGAGTGGGGACAGAGAGGCTACCTACCAATTAGGAAACGAGAAGTAAAGCCCTTGGTGGTAGCAACTCATAATAGATGATTTTAGCATGGTTACAATACAGAATAACTTACAGGACACACCTTTGAAGCCTGAATTTAATGGACCCATTTAAAAATTTAGGTAGTTCTAACCTCTATTGGATTTAGTGGCCAGTAACATCTCCTCTTGGCCTCAGTTGTGAAAATTTGGTTGAGTCTCGAATCTATCCCATTGGCAAAATGAAGAGTTAAAAATCACATTGTCATGGTGTCTTAGTCGGCCTGGGCTGCCATAACAAAATAGCACATTCTGGGTAGCTTAAACAACAAATTTATCTTCTCATGTTTCGGGGGGCTGGACGTCTTAAGATCTAGGTGCCAGCTGGGGTGGTTTCTGGTGAGAGCTCTCTTTGGTTTGCAGACGACTGTCCTCTCTCTGGGTCCTCATGTGTCCTTTTCTCTGTGCACGTGTGTGGAGAGAGGCAGATCTCGGGTCTTTTCCTCTTCTAAGAACATCAGTCTGTTGGATTAATAGACCTCACTGAACCTTAGTTACCTCCTTCCAAGCCCCATTTCCAAATATAGTCACGTTGGGGGAGGGCTTCAACATAAGAATTTGGGGGGGCACAATTCAGTTTATAACACGCAATAAAGTAAAATAATTCCTTCAGGATTGTTATATGTAAATTTGTATTAAGGGATTTTTGGAAATCTTCTCAATGTGACTTAAGGGCTTGTAGAAACTAAGAGCAGTAATTGTACTGTGTGAAAAGCTGGAAATTGGGTTTGACAGCTCCATTTTAACATTCTGCATTTATCTTGTTACTTACCAATTCCCTCGTCTGTGGGGGAAAAATAATAAGAAAAGATAAAATTACTGCAGTATTCTGTAAAACATGAAGTATAACATAAATATATTTTTCAAAGTACAATAATACTCAAGATCTACCTGCTTTGAAAACTGTAAGCAGTTATTATTAACTGAGACGCCATTACAGTAGTTCTTAACTTGCTGCTGGATCCATCAGCATGTCCTCTCCCCTTTCTGCCAGTAAAGATGAACTCCTGATTTTAAAAATATTTTCAACTGTATTCATTTGCTTTGCTATCACTTTCCCCAGCTCCCAATATGTTTTCAATTTATTTAAACTAAAAAAAGTTTTACCCATTTCTTTCATCTCCCACCCCCAGCCTCTGGCAATCATCAGTCTGTTCTCTGTATCTATGAACCTGGTTTGTGTGTGTTTGTTTTAGATTCCAAATGTAAGAGAGATCATATGGTATTTGTGTGACTTATTTCACTTAGCATAAGCATAATGTCTCAAAGTCCATCCATGGTGTTGCAGATGGCAGGATTTTCTTTTTCATAGCTGAATAATATGCCATTGTATATTTTTACCACTTCTTTATCCATTCAGCCATCATTGGACACTTAGTTTGCTTCCATACCTTGGCTGTTGTAAATAATGCTGTAGTGTACATCGGGGTGCAGATATCTTTTCAAGATAGTGTTTTCATTTTATTCAGTTAAATACCCAGAAGTGGAATTGCTGGCTCATATGATAGTTCTATTTTTAATTTTTTGAGGAGTCTTTATACTGTTTTCATAGTGGCTTCACCTGTTTACATTCCCACCAACAGTGCACACGGGTTCCCTTTTCTCCACCTCCTCATCAACACTTGTTATTTCTTGTTTTTTGATAATAGTCATTCTAACGTGTGAGGTGATATCTAATTGTGGTTTTGAGTTGCATTTCCTTGATGATTAGTGAAGTTGAGCATGTTTTCATGTACTTTTTGGCCACCTCTGTCTTCTTTGGAAAAGTGTCTATTCAGATTTTTCTGCCCATTTTTTAATCAGATAATTTTTTGCTCTTGAGTTGTATGAGTTCTTTATGTATTTTGGATATTGGCCCCTTATCAGATATATCATTTGCAAATCTTTCCTGCCATTCAGTAGGTTACCTTTTTGTTGATGGTTTCCTTTTCTGTGCAGAAGCTTTTTAGTTTGATCTGGTCTCACTTGTTTATTTTTGCTTTTGTTGCTTTTGCTTTTGGTATCAGATTCAAAAATCATAGCCAAGGACTTATGTCAAGGAGTTTACCACCTATGTTTTCTTCTAGGAGTTTTATGATTTTGTAAAACATTCAAGTCTTTAATTCATTTTGAGTTAATTTTTGTATATGGTGTTAGATGGTGATCTAGTTTCATTCTTTTGCATGTGGCTGTCTAGTTTTCCCAGCACCATTTATTGAAGAGGCTTTTTTTTCTACTGTATATTCTTGGCTCCTTTATTGTAAATTAATTGACCATATGTGTGGGTTTATTTCTGCGGTCTCTATTCTGTTCCACTGATCTATGTGTTTGTTTTTATGCCAATACCATACTGTTGTAATTACTGTAGCTTTGTAATATATTTCAAAATAAAAGAGCATGATGCCTCCAGCTTTGCTCTTCTTTCTCAAGATTGCTTTGGTTATTTGGGCCTTTTGCATTTCCATACAAATTTTAAGATTGTTTTGTTTCTGTGAAAAATTTCATTTGAATTTTAATAGGGATTACATTGAATCTGTAGATTGCTTTGAGTAGTATGGACATTTTAACAATATTAATTCTTCTAATCCATGAGCACAGAATGTCTTTCCATTTATTTGTATCTTCTTCAGTTTTTTTCATTAATGTCTTATAGTTTTTAGTATATAGTCTTTCACTTCCTTGGTTATATTTATTCGTAGGTATTTCTTATGCAGTTATGAATGGGATTGTTAATTTCCCTTTCTGATATTTCATTATTCATGTATAGAAACTCAACATTTTTGCATATTGATTTTGTTTTCTGTAACGTTACTGAATTGGTTTATCAGTTCTAACAGTTTCTTGATTGAGTCTTGAAGGGTTTTCTATATATAATACATATCATATGCAAATAGTGACAGTTTTACTTGTTCCTTTCCAGTGTGGATGCCTTTTATTCCTTTTCCTTGCCTAATTGCACTGGCTAAGACTTCCAATACTATATTGAATAAAAATGGAAAGAGTGGGAATCCTTGTCTTGTTCCTATCTTAGAGGAAACGCTTTCATTTTCACCATTGAGTATGATGTTAGCTATGGGCTTGCCCTATATGGCTTTTATTATGTCGAGGTGTGTTCTCTCTATACCTGCTTTGTTGATACTTTTATCATGAATGGATGTTGAATTTTGTCAAATATTTTTTCTACATCTATTGAGATGATCATATGATATTTATCCTTCATTTTCTTAATGTGGTATATCACATTTACAGATTTGCAGATACTGAACCATCCTGTACCCCTGGAATAAATTCCACTTGATTGTGGTATATGATCCTTTTAATATATTGTCAGAAATTCCCTGTCCAGTGGTTAGGACTTGGTGCTTTCACTGCTGTGGCCTGGGTTTAAGCCCTAGTCAGGGAACTAAGATTCCACAAGCCGTGTGGCACAGCAACAACAACAAAAAATATTGTTGAATTCAGTTTGCTAATATTTTTTAGGAGTTTTGCATCTATGTTGATCAAGAATATTGGCCTGTAATTTTCTTTTCTTGTGGCATCTTTGGTTTTAGCATCAGGGTAATACTGACCTCATAAAATGAGTTTGGAAGAGTTACCTCCTTTTCTGTTTTTTTGGAGAAGTTTGAGAAGGATTGGTATGTATGCTTCTTTGAATGTTTGGTAGAATTCACTAGTGAAGCCTTCTGGTCCTGGACTTTCATTTATTGAGAAGTTTTTGATTACTGATTCTACCTCATTACTAGTAACTTATCTGTTCAGATTTTTTTGAATTTATCCACTTCTTGTTGGTTGTCCAGTTTGTTGGCATATAGTTGTTTATGGTAGTCTTATGATCCTTTATATTTCTGTGGTATCAGTGGTAACATCTCCTCTCCAATATTTTTTAAGAGGTACAGATGGATAACTGTGACAGGAAAAGGAAGAAATGAACTAAAACCTTGGATTACAGATTTACCTCAAACACTTAACTACAGAAAGTAATAGGAAGGTATAGAAAGGTTGATCATTATGTCAGATCCTTAAACACTGACACATACTCCTTCCTTTGGCAATAACAGCTGTCTCTCAAAAACTTTTCAATTCCTAATATTATACCACTGTCAATAATAATGTGAAACACAGCATTTTTCTCTTCAGCTTCCCTGGCTCAGAAGCTGCTTTGAGAAGACACATAATAATATTCAGAATTTTAAGGTTAAAGACCACCCTATTTCCTGTTGCTAAGCAAACAAAATGACAGACTATTCTTTAAAAAAAGAGACAGCTGTCTGAGCCATTTCAAACGTAGCATTGCCTTATAACGAGCAGCAATTAGTTTTTGCAGGTTTCTTGTAGTTTTGCAGGTTTCTTTTTTGTTATGCAAGTTTAAATAATTGCTGGTGGGAATGTAAAATGGTGTAGCCACTTTGGAAAACAGTTCACGGTTCCTCACAATGTTACCATTGTGTATCAATGTACTCACAACATAGTTACCATATGACCCCAAAACTCCACACTCAAGAGAGGTGAAGACATATGCCCACACAAAATCTTGTACACAGATGTTCATGGCAGCAGTGTTCTTAACAGCTGAAAAGTGGAAACATCTCAAATGTCCATCATCTGACAAATGGATAAACAAAATATGGTATATCCATGCAATGGAATATTATTCAGCCATTAAAGAGAATGAAATACTTATATTTGATACAACATGGAGACACCCTGAAAATGTTATGCCAAGTAAAAGAAGCCACAAAAAATACTGGAAAACAAACTAATGGTTATCAGTGGGGAGAGGGAAGGGGGAGGGGCAGTATGCATTACTGTGCCAATTAAATGTGGACTGTGGAATGGAAAATACATCAATGTTAAATTTCCTGATTTTGGTCATTGAACTCTGCTCGTGAAAGAGAATGTCTCTGTGCTTAGGAAGTACACACTGAAGTGTTCAGGGGGAGGGGGCAGGGTGTCTCCAAGTTAGCCTCAGATGGTTCAGGAGAAAATGGTGTGTATGTATATACACATACACATATGCATGTGTGTAGGCGGGGAGAGAATGATAAAACAAATCAGGCAAACCATAAACAATTTACTTATTGGTTTATTATAGACACTAATATGTAATGTTCTCATTAATTAGTGTATTACTAGAGCTTGTTGAGGACCAGAGTTCCGTATTCTAAAAAGTCTGGCAAAATTGGCATTTAACTATTTCCCGTCACAGAGAGCTGTAGCTTCTGTTTTCAGGAAGTACTCTTTGTTAACAGTGCCATCTTGAAGTGGTCACTGTTTTTGCTTTCTGCAGTTCTGTAAGCATTTAAATCGTGGGTACATGCTATTTTTGTTGATTGTGCAGGTTACCATTTAGATTTTGTTGTTTCTCTCCAGTTCTTGGCCCTGGGAATGGGCCTGGAGTCTTTTGCTTCTCTTAGTGGGTCAGAGGAGTTAGAGAGGAACTGATTGAAAGGAATAACTCAGGGGCACTTCCTTTGTCCTTCCCCAGGGGGCTTTCTCATCTCTAAGGCCTGCCTACCCTTTGACTTCATATCTTGGCCTTAAGCAGACCAACAAAGAGACAGGTACTTAGGGCTGCGGTGTACTCCCTGTTCTGAGTTAGTTCATTAATACTCCCTAAATCGGTCTTGAAAGTGAAAAATCAAAGGCCTCAAACTCATAAGTCAGATCACTGATTGGCCTCAAGTCTTCACTAAATGACCACTATTGTGTATATACTCTGAGTCCCCTTCAGCATACGGCCAGCTGAAGCTCTCCACAGTAACCCATCACTTGGAGCCCTCTATTTAAATAACTTTTTGTTTGAGTACAGGAAAAATGAAAGTAGTTGTTAGATTAGGGTAGTGGTAATTGGTGATTTTTGCCTGTTTTAAGACTTCTTTGTTACTGATAATAGGTCACATATTATGTCACAAACACTGTTTATACTGATGGATCAGAATGTTGATTAATATAATTTTGCTGTTTAAACCATGTGGTATAATGAAAAATTCTTAATAATGACATAATGGCCTCTTTGGACAGTGGTATCCTATAAGGCAGTCTTGACGGAGCAACTTCTGTTCTAGGAGGCTGTCCTACTCACATGTGTGCAGAGAGTCATACACTCAGGGATAATTATTGCACATGGTTTGGAAGGGTAGGTGGTGGGAAGCAAACCAAGGTCCATGAAAATAAGACTCGTTAAATAATTTATGGTACATCTATAGGAAAGGTTAATACACAGCTCTTAAAATTACAATGTAGTCAGTTTCCAGTCCAACGGGTAAGAAACTTGGAAGTCACCACTCCATCCTAACAAGTAAAAAGCTGAACAAGCCGAAAATCAACATCTCTTCTTAGATCTGACAGAGAAGTGAGGTCACAGGGCAATATGCTGTCCCGAGGTCCCAGGGCAATATGCTGTCTCTCTCTGGAGAGACCAAGAGATGACTAGAGAGAGCGACAGCTTCCCAGAGCAGAGCTGACGCCTCTGCAGGACTCAGTGCCAGACAGAGAAACAGGAACTGTGACTGACAAGGTTCAGTGTGGGCAGATCCACGAGAGAAACTCTGGGGGACCCAGCCGCAGGGGCCCCCCACACTTTTGTGAGTTTTACCCCTAGTTCTCCCAGGTCCTCACAGTGACTGTCAGGGAGGGGAAGGGGGAGAGGAGCCAGAACGCTCTGTTATTAACAAGGTCTGCCCTCAGGAGAAGCTGTTTAGCCAGAGCTTGACTGACCTGAGGGAAGGAAAAACCCAGCTCCAGAAGGTGCTAGCCTCCTGCGTGGAGGAACGGAAATAATTCCAGCCCCTTCTAGCCTTGAACCTAAAACTGCTCTAAAAATAATGTCTTTTTAAAAGTCCATTGAGTGTAGATATATGGATTTATTTCTGGACTCTCAGTTCTGTTCCATTGATCTGTATGTCTATTTTTATGCTAGTGCAGTCTAAATTACCCCTGGTTTTGTAGTAAGTTTTGAAATTGGGAAGTGTGCATCTTCCAGCTTTCCGCTTCTTTAGAAAATTGTTTTGGCTATTCTGGGTTCCTTTATTTCCATATAAATTTTAGTATTAGCTTGCCAATTTCTACAAAAAAGCCTGCTGGGATTTTGCTGGAGTTTGTATTAACTGTGTAAATCAATTTGGGAGTATTGCCATCTCAACAATTTTAAGTCTCGTGTTGCTTGAACACAGAATGCTGATCTTGTTTGCCTTTCATTTCTTTTTCTTGCCTTACTGCCCTGGCTAGAATCTGTAGTATGGTGTTAAATAGAAGTGTTAAGAGCAGACATTCTTGTGTTAACTCTGATCTGAGGGAAGGAAAGCTTCCAGTCTTTTACCATTGACTGTGATGTTAGCTGTGGGTTTTTCATAGATGCACTTTATCAGGTTAGGGAATTCCCTTCTAGTCCTAGTTTGCTGAGTTTTTTAAAATCATAAACACATGTTGTATTTTGTCTAATGCTTTTCCTGTGTTTGTGGAGATAATAATTTGGGTTTTTTATTTGTTCTTTATTCTATTAACATGATGTATTATATCACTTAACTTTCATATGTTAAACTAACTTTGCATTCCTGGGAAAAATCCTACTTGGTCATGGGATATAATCCCTTGTATATTATGCTGAATTTGGTTTGCTAACATTTTGTTGAGAATTTTTACAACTATATTCATAAGAAGTGTTGGTCTGTAGTTTTCTTTCTTGTGATGTCTTTGTCTTGTTTTGGTATTATGGCTGGCCTCATAGAATGAGTTGTGAAATGGTTTTTCCTCGCCTGTTTTTGGAAGAGTTTGTAAAGGATTGGTATTAATTCTGAAGGATTGGTATTAATCCTTCTTTAAATGTCTGGTAGAGTTCACCAGTGAAGCCTTCTAGTCCTGGGCTTTTCTTTGTGGGAAATTTTTTGATTACTAATTCAATTGCTTAACTTGTTTTAGGCCTATTCAGATTTTCTGTTTCTTCTTGGGTGAGTTTTGGTAGTTGTGTCTTTCTAAGAATTTGTCCAATTTGTCTAGGTTGTCTAATTTGTTGGCAAACAATTATTCATAATATTCCCTTAGTTTTTTATATCTGTAAGGTTGGTAACAAAGTACCAATTTCATTTCTGATTTTAGTAATTTGTCTTGTTTTTTCCTTGGTCAGTCTAGCTAAAGGTATGTCAATCTGTGAATCTTTTCAATGAATCAGCATTTGGTTTTGTCGATTGTCTCCAGCTTTTCTATTTTCTAATTCATTTATTTCTGCTTTAATCTTATTAGTACCTTCCTTTTGCTTGCTTTGGATTTAATTTGCTCTTCTTTTTCTACTTTCTTAGCATGAAAGTGTAGGTTATTGATTTGAGTTCTTTCTTCTTTCTAATAAGCTTTTCCAGCTCTGAATTTCCTTCTAAATATTTCTTCCCATAGGCTTTAGGATCTTGTGTTTTCCTTTTCATTTATCTCAAACTGTTTTCTAATTTCCCTGGTCATTTTTTCTTTGACCCATTAATTATTTAGGAGTTTCTTATTTAATTTCTACATATTTGTGAATTTGCCAAATTTCCTTCTTTTATTGATTTCTAATTTCATTCCATTGTCATCAGAGAACTTTTATTTTAATCTATTTAAATTTATTGAGACTTGATTTATTGCCTAACATATGGTCTGTCTTGTAGAATGTTCCATGTACATTTAAGAAGAATATATATTCTGTGTATTCTACTGTTGGTAGGTGGAGTCTTCTTTATATGTCTGTTAGGTCTAGTTGGTTTATAGTTGGTTCAAGTCCTCTGTTTCCTTATTGGTCTTCTATTTAGTTATTTTAACCATTATTGAATGTAGAGTATTTAAGTCTCCAACTATTATTGTTGGGTTTTGCTTCAGATAGGACTTTGTTGTTAGATATACTTACATGTTTCTAATTGTTATATCTTTTTTACAGATTGACCCTTTTATCATTGTAAAATGTCCTGTGTCTAGTTACAGTTTTGAGTCTTAAAATCTATTGTGTCTGATTAACATAGCCACTTTGGCTTTCTTTCAGTACTGTTTGCATAGTATATTTTTTTTCCATGGGGCTCTCCTGATATATCTTTTCCCTTTCCTATGCTTTCAACCTGTTTGTGTCTTTGAATCTAAAATGAGTCTCATTAGACAGCATATAGTTGGATCATATTTTAAATCCATTCTGCCAGTCTCTGGCTTTAATTATAGTATTTAATCCATTTAAAATTAATGTAATTACTAAAAAGGTAGGATTTGCATCTGCCATTTTGCTCTTTGTTTTCTATATACTGTAAGTTCCCTACATACGAACCTTCAAGTTTTGAACTTTCAAAGATGCAAACGTGTGTTCCATCAGCGTCAGGCATGAGTGAAATTGCAGCTTGCCCTCCGTCTCCTATTGCTGGCGATCCTTCAGCTCTACTATCTCCCACCTCCTCTCCCTCCTCCAGTCAGTAACTCTTCTTGCCTGTTCACTCGATGCCAGCCCCTGTGTGCCAGCTGTTGTACTGGACTACTGTACTTTTCAAGGTACTGCACTGTCAGATTAAAAATGTTTTCTTGTTTTCTCCTATATGATTTAAAAGACAAGACTAGAGTTACATGAAAAATATATTTATGCTTTTATATGTACCAACATAGTTAAATACATATTTACCAGTGTAGTTACCCTAACTAGTGCTATTTATTTCTTAATGCAGACTTGAGTTACTGTGTAGTGTCCTTTCATTTCAGCCTGAAGGACTCCTTGTAGTATTCCATATAGGGAAAGTATGGTTGTGACAAATTCTGTTTTTGTTTAGTGAGGAACGCCTTAATTTCGCCTTTTTTTTTTTTTTTTTTTTTTGGCAGTGCTGCACTGCATGTGGGATCTTAGTTGCCCGACCAGTGCCCCCTGCAGTGGAAGTGCAGAGTCTTAACCACTGGACCACCAGGGGAGTTCCTCTCATTCGTTTTTGAAGTAACATTTTGGTGGCTATAGAATTCTTGGCTGATAGTCTTTTTCTTTCAGTGCTTTGACTGTGTTATCTTACTGCCTACTGGCCTCCACAGTTTCTGATGATAAGTCACCTGTTACTCTTATTGAGGATCCTTTTTATGTAAGGAGTCACTTCTCTGTTTTTGCTTTCAAGATTCTCTCTTTTTGGCTTTCAGTAGTTTGATTATGATATGTCTAGGTGAGGATCTCTTTGAATTTATTACACTTGGACTTCGTTGAGCTTCATTATATTTGGGGGAGATTTCTTCAAAATTATAGTGTCTTTCTTTTTCTTCTCCTTCTGAGACTTTCATTATGCATATGTCGGTATGCTTGGTGGTATCCCGCAGGTCTCTGAGGTTCTGTTCATTGCTCATTATTTTTTCTTTCTTTTCCTCAATGTAGATAATCATAATTGATATGTATTTAAGTATGTTGATTCCTTCTTCTACCTGTTCATATCTGCTGCTGAGCCCCTCTAGTGAATTTTTCATTCTGGTGACTGTACTTTTCAACTGCAGAATTTCTGTTTGGTTCTGTCTTTTAAATAATTTCTATCTCTTTATTAATCATCTCTATTTGGACATTTTTCCCATACTTTCCCTTAGTTCTTTTAGACATGATTTCCTTTAGTTCTTTGAACACGTTTAAAATAGCTAATTTAAAGCCTTTGTGTAGTAAGTCCAACATTTGGGCTTCCTCAGGGATAATTTCTTTAATTTTTATTCTTAAAAATTTTTTTAGAATTGAAGTATAGTTGATTTACAATATTGTGTTGATTTCTGCTGTACGGCAAAGTGATTCAGTTATACATATATACATTCTTTTTTATATTCTTTTCCATTATGGTTTATTACAGGATACTGAATATAGTTCCCTGTGCTATAAGTAGGTCCTTGTTGTTTATCCATTCTATATATACTAGTTTGCATCTACTAATCCCAAACTCCCACTCCATCCCTCCCCCACCTTCCCTCTGCCTTTGCAACCACAAGTCTATTCTCTATATCTGTGAGTCTGTTCCTGTTTCATAGGTAGTTTCATTTGTGTCATATTTTAGATTTCACATGTAAGTGAGACTATGTGATATTTGTCTTTGTCTGATTTACTTCACTTAGTATGATAATTTCTAGGTTCATCCATGTTGCTGCAAATGGCATTATTTTGTTGTTTTTTATGGCTGAGTAGTATTCCACTGTGTATATGTACCACATATTCTTTACCCATTCATCTGTCAGTGGACATTTAGATGGTTTCCATGTCTTGGCTATTGTGAACAGTGCTGCTGTGAACACAGGGGTGCATGTGTCATTTTGAATTATAGTTTTATCTAGATATATGCCCAGGAGTGGGATTGCTGGATCATATGGTAATTCTATTTTTAATTTTCTGAGGAACCTCCATACCGTTTTCCATAGTGGCTACACCAACTTACCTTCCCACCAACAGTGTAGGAGGGTTCCCTTTTCTCCACACCCTCTCCAGCATTTGTTATTTGTAGACTTTTTAATGATGGCCATTCTGACTGGTGTGAGGTGGTACCTCATTGTAGTTTTGATTTGCATTTCTCTAATAATTAGCGATATTGAGCATCTTTTCATATGCCTATTGGCCATCGGTATTTCTTCTTTGGAAAAATGTCTATTTAGGTCTTCTGCTCATTTTTGGACTGGGTTTGGTTTTTTTGTTGAGTTGTATGAGCTGTTTGTATATTTTGGAAATTAAGTCCTTGTCAGTCGCATCATTTGCAAATATTTTCTCCCATTCCATTGGTTGTCTTTTCATTTTGTTTATGGTTTCCTTATGGCTGTGCAAAAGCTTGTTAGTTTGATTAGGTCCCATTTGTTTATTTTTGTTTTTATTTCTATTGCCTGGGGAGAGTGACCTAAGAAAACATTGGTAGGATTTATGTCAGAGAATGTTTTGCCTGTGTTCTCTTCTAGGAGTTTTATGGTGTCATGTCTTAATGTTTAAGTCTTTAAGCCGTTTTGAGTTTATTTTTGTGTATGGTGTGAGAGTGTGTTCTAACTTCATTGATTTACATGCGGCTGTCCAACTTTTCCAACACCACTTGCTTTTTCCCATTGTATATTCTTGTCTCCTGTGTTGAAGATTAATTGACTAGGTGTGTGGGTTTATTTCTAGGCTCTGTATTCTGTTAGATTGATCCATGTGTCCGTTTTTGTGCCAATACCAGGCCATTTTGATTACCGTAGCTTTGTAGCATTGTCTGAAGCCTGGGAGGGTTATGTCTCCTGCTTTGTCCTTTTTCCTCAGGATTTCAGGGATAGTTTCTATTGACTGCTTTTTTTCCTCCTGTTTATGGATCATACCTTCTTGTTTCTTTTAACATCTCATAATTTTTTGTTAACTTTTGGACATTTTAAATAATAAAATGAACGTCAAATTTACCCCTTCCTAGAGTTTATTGTTTTGTTTGCTTGCTTAGTGATTTTCTGAATTGTGTAAAGTCTGTATTCTTCGTCATGTGTGGTCACTGAAGTTTCTGTTCAGTTAGCTTAGTAACCAGCTAATGATTAGACAGAGCTTTCTTCAAATGCCTGAAACCTGTAATTCTCACAGTCTTTACCAAGGGGCTTTGGCACTCATCCAGGCAGTTTCCAGCTCCACCTTAGCCTTCATGTCAGTGCTTGCCCAGAGCTTACCTTGAAAGGTAAGCCTGAGGTGACAGCTTAGGCCCTTCTCAGGACTTTTCTTTTTTTTTTTTTAACATCTTTATTGGAGTATAATTGTTTTACAATGTTGTGTTAGTTTCTGCTGTATAACAAAGCGAATCAGCTATACGTACACATATATCCCATCCCTCTTGTGTCTCCCTCCCAACCTCCCTATCCCACCCCTCTGGGTGGTCACAAAGCACTGAGCTAATCTTCCTGTGCTATGCAGCTGCTTCCCACTAGCTATCTATTTTACATTTGGTAGTGTATATATGTCCATGCCACTCTCTCACTTCGTCCCGGCTTACCCTTCCCCCTCCCCGTGTCCTCAAGTCCATTCTCTACATCTGCGTCTTTATTCCTCTCCTGCCCCTAGGTTCATGAGAACCTTTTTTTTTTTTTTTCTTAGATTCCATATATATGTGTTAGCATATGGTATTTGTTTTTCTCTTTCTGACTTACTTCATTCTGTATGATAGACTCTGGGTCCATCCACCTCACTACAAATAACTCAATTTTGTTTCTTTTTATGGCTGAGTAATATTCCATTGTATTTATGTGCCACATCTTCTTTATCCATTCATCTGTCGATGGACATTTAGGTTGCTTCCATGTCCTGGCTATTGTAAATACTGCTGCCATGAACATTGTGGTACATGACTCTTTTTGAATTATGGTTTTCTCAGGGCATGTGTCCAGTAGTGGGATTGCTAGGTCATATGGTAGTTCTATTTTTAGTTTCTTAAGGAACCTCCATATTGTTCTCCATAGTGGCTGCACCAATTTACGTTCCCACCAACACTGCAAGAGGGTTCCCTTTTCTTCACGCCCTCTCCAACATTTATTGTTTGTAGATTTTTTGATGATGGCCATTCTGACCGGTGTGAGGTGATACCTCAGTGTAGTTTTGATTTGCATTTCTCTAATGATTAGTGATGTTGAGCATCCTTTCATGTGTTTGTTGGCAATCTGTATATCTTCTTTGGAGAAAGGTCTATTTAGGTCTTCTGCCCATTTTTGGATTGGGTTGTTTGTTTTTTTGATATTGAGCTGCATGAACTTTTTATATAATTTGGAGATTAATCCTTTGTACGTTGATTTGTTTGCAAATATTTTCTCCCATTCTGAGGGTTGGCTTTTCGTCTTGTTTAGGGTTTCCTTTGCTGTGGAAAAGCTTTTAAGTTTCATTAGGTCCCATTTGTTTTTTTTTTTGTTTTTATTTCCATTTCTCTAGGAGGTGGGTCAAAAAGGATCTTGCTGTGATTTATGTCATAGAGTGTTCTGCCTATGTTTTCCTCTAAGAGTTTTATAGTGTCTGGCCTTGCATTTAGGGCTTTAATCCATTTTGAGTTTATTTTTGTGTATGGTATTACGGGGTGTTGTAATTTCATTCTTCCACATGTAGCTGTCCAGTTTTCCCAGCACCACTTACTGAAGAGGCTGTCTTTTCTTCGCTGTATATTCTTGCCTTCTTTATCAAAGATAAGGTGACCATATGTGCGTGGGTTTACCTCTGGGCTTTCTATCCTGTTCCATTGATCTGTATTTCTGTTTTTGTGCCAGTACCATACTGTCTTGATTACTGTAGCTTTGTAGTATAGTCTGAAGTCAAAGAACCTGAGTGCTCCAGCTCCGTTTTTCTTCCTCAGGATTGCTTTGGCTATTTGTGGTCTTTTGTGTTTCCATACAAATTGTGAAATTTTTTGTTCTACTTCTGTGAAAAATGGTAGTTTGATAGGGATTGCCTTGAATCTGTAGATTGCTTTGTGTAGTACAGTCATTTTCACAATGTTGATTCTTCCAATCCAAGAACATAGTATATCTCTCTGTTTGTATCATCTTTAATTTCTTTCATCACTGTCTTATAGTTTTGTGCATACCGGTCTTTTGTCTCCTTAGGTAGGTTTATTCCTAGGTATTTATTCTTTTTGTTGCAGTGGTAAATGGGAGTATTTCTTTAATTTCTCTTTCAGATATTTCAGATATCATTCCTTTCAGATATCATTAGTGTATAGGAATGCAAGAGATTTCTGTGCATTAATTTTGTATCCTGCTACTTTACCAAATTCATTGATTAGCTCTAGTAGTTTTCTGGTAGCATCTTAGCATCTTTAGGATTCTCTATGTATAGTATCATGTCATCTGCAAACAGTGACAGTTTTACTTTTTCTTTTCCAATTTGGATTCCTTTTATTTCTTTTTCTTCTCTGATTGCTGTGGCTAAAACTTCCAAAATTATATTGAATAATAGTGGTGAATGTGGGCAACCTTGTCTTGTTTCTGATCTTAGTGAAAATGGTTTCAGTTTTTCACCATTGAGAACGATATTGGCTGTGGGTTTGTCATATGTGGCCTTTATTATGTTGAGGTACGTTCCATCTATGCCTACTTTCTCAAGAGCTTTTATCATAAATGGGTGTTGAATTTTGTTGAAAGCTTTTTGTGCATCTATTGAGATTATCATACAGTTTTTATCCTTCAGTTTGTTAATGTGGTGTATATACATTGATTGATTTGCATATATTGAAGAATTCTTGTGTTCCTGGGATAAACCCCACTTGATCATGGTGTATGACCCTTTTAATGTGCTGTTGGATTCTGTTTGCTAGTGTTTTGTTGAGGATTTTTGCATCTGTGTTCATCAGTGATATTGGCCTATAGTTTTCCTTTTTTGTGACATATTCGTCTGGTTTTGGTATCAGGGAGATGGTGGCCTCATAGAATGAGTTTGGGAGTGTTCCTACATCTTCTATATTTTGGAAGAGTTTGAGAAGGATAGGTGTTAGTTTTTCTCTAAATGTTTGATAGAATTTGCCTGTGAAGCCATCTGGTCCTGGGGTTCTGTTTGTTGGAAGATTTTTAATCACAGTTTAAATTTCAGTGCTTGTGATTGGTCTGTTTATATTTTCTATTTCTTCCTGGTTCAGTCTCAGAAAGTTGTGCTTTTCTAAGAGTTTGTTCATTTCTTCCAGGTTGTCCATTTTATTGGCATATAGTTGCTTATAGTAATCTCCAATGATCTTTTGTATTTCTGCAGTGTCAGTTGTTCTCCTTTTTCTTTTCTAACTGTTGATTTGAGTCTTCTCCCTTTTTTTCTTGATGAGTCTGGCTAATGGTTTATCAGTTGTGTTTATCTTCTCAGAGAACCAGCTTTTAGCTTTGTTGATCCTTGCTCTTGTTTCCTTCATTTCCTTTTATTTCTGATCTGATCTTTATGATTTGTTTCCTTCTGCTAACTTTGGGGTGTTTTTTGCTCTTCTCTCTCTAACTGCTTTAGGTGTAAGGTTAGATTGTTTATTTGAGATGTTTCTTGTTTCTTGAGGTAGGATTGTATTGCTATAAACTTCCCTCTTAGAACTGCTTTTGCTGCATCCCATAGGTTTTGGGTCATCATGTTTTCATTGTCATTTGTTTCTAGGTATTTTTTGATTTCCTCTTTGATTTCTTCAGTGATCTCTTGGTTATTTAGTAGTGTATTGTTTAGCCTCCATGTGTTTGCTTTTTTTTCACAGATTTTTTCCTGTAATTGATATGTAGTCATAGCATTGTGGTCGGAAAAGATACTTGATACAATTTCTATTTTCTTAAATTTACCAAGGCTTGATTTGTGACCCAAGATATGATGTATCCTGGAGAATGTTCCATGAGCACTTCAAAACAAAGTATATTCTGTTGTTTTGGGATGGAATGTCCTATATCAGTTAAGTCCATCTTGTTTAGTGTGGCATTTAAAACTTATGTTTCCTTATTTATTTTCATTTTGGATGATCTGTCCATTGGTGAAAGTGGGGTGTTAAAGTCCCCTACTATTTTTGCATTACTGTCGATTTCCCCTTTTATGGCTGTTAGCATTTACCTTATGTATTGAGGTGCTCCTGTGTTGGGTGCATAAATATTTACAATTGTTATATCTTCTTCTTGGATCGATCCCTTAATCATTATGTACTGTCCTTCTTTGTCTCTTGTAATAGTCTTTGTTTTAAAGTCTATTTTGTCTGATATGAGAATTGCTACTGCAGCCTTCTTTTGATTTCTGTTTGCATGGAATATCTTTTTCCATCCCCTCACTTTCAGTCTGTATGTGCCCTAGGTCTGAAGTGGGTCTCTTGCAGACAGCATATATATATGGGTCTTGTTTCTGTATCCATTCAGCCAGTCTGTGTCTTTTGGTTGAAGCATTTAATCCATTTACATTTAAGGTAACTATCGATATGTATGTTCCTATTACCATTTTCTTAATTGTTTTGGGTTTGTTATTGTAGGTCTTTTCCTTCTCTTGTGTTTCCTGCCTAGAGAAGTTCCTTTAGCATTTGTTGTAAAGCTGGTTTGGCGGTGCTGAATTCTCAACATTTGCTTGTCTGTACAGCTTTTAATTTCTCCATCGAATCTGTATGAGATCCTTGCTGTGTAGAGTAATCTTGGTTGTAGGTTTTTGTCTTTCATCACTTTAAATATGTCCTGCCAGTCCCTTCTGGTTTGCAGAGTTTCTGCTGAAAGATCAGCTGTTAACCTTATGGGGATTCCCTTGTGTGTTATTTGTTGTTTTTCCCTTGCTGCTTTTAATATTTTTTCTTTGTATTTAATTTTTGATTGTTTGATTAATATGTGGCTTGGCATGTTTCTCCTTGGATTTATCCTGTATGGGACTCTCTGCTTCCTGTACTTGATTGACTGTTTCCTTTCCCATATTAGGGAAGTTTTCAACCATAATCTCTTCAAATGTTTTCTCATTCCCTTTCTTTTTCTCTTCTTCTTCTGGGACCCCTATAAGTTGAATGTTGGTGCATGTAATGTTGTCCCAGAGGTCTCTGAGATTCTTTTCATTCTTTATTCTTTATTCTGCTCTGTGGTAGTTATTTCCGCTATTTTATCTTCCAGGTCACTTATCCGTTCTTCTGCCCCAGTTATTCTGTTGTTGATTCCTTATAGAGAATTTTTAGTTTCATTTATTGTGTTGTTCATCATTGTTTGCTCTTTCGTTCTTCTGTGTCCTTGTTAAACGTTTCTTGTATTTTTTTCATTGTATTTCCAAGAGTTCGGATCATCTTTACTATCTTTACTCTGAATCATTTTTCAGGTAGACTGCCTGTTTCCTCTTCACTTGTTTGGTCTGGTGGGGTTTTTACCTTACGCCTTCATCTGCTGTATACTTCTCTGTCGTCTTATTTTGCTTAACTTACTGTGTTTGGGGTCTCCTTTTCTCAGGCTGCGGGTCCATAGTTCCTGTTGTTTTTGGTGTCTGCCCCCAGTGGCTAAGGTTGGTTCAGTAGGTTGTGTAGGCTTCCTGGTGGAGGAGACTTGTGCCTGTGTTCTGGTGGATGAGGCTGATTCTTATCTTTCTGGTGGTCAGGACCGCATCCGGTTGTGTGTTTTGGAGGATCTGTGAACTTATTATGATTTTAGGCGGCCTCTCTGCTAATGGGTGGGGCTATGTTCCTGTCTTGCTAATTGTTTGGCATGGGGTATCCAGCACTGGAGCTTGCTGGTGGTTAAGTGGAGCTGGGTCTTAGCGTTGAGATGGAGATCTCTGGGAGAGCTCTCACCGATTGATATTACGTGGGGCTGGGAGGTCTCTGGTGGTCCAGTGTCCTAAACTTGGCTCTCCCACCTCAGAGGCTCAGGCCTGACACCCGGCCTGAGCACCGAGACCCTGTCAGCCACATGGATGCTGTTCATTAAAAGTTCATTAAGTAAGTCAGACAAAGACAGATATCATATGATGTCACTTATATGTGGAATCTCAATGACCTGGATGCCGGAGTCCCATGGTTCTGGAGTCGTCCTCAGGAGTCTCGCACACGCCACGTATCAAGCAAACCTCAATCCTCTTGGACGCCTGACCCCCACAAAACTTCGAGTGACAGTGAGGTGGGGCGTCTCCCAGAAGCATGGTCAGGTGGCGGGAAACTGGGTCCGGCACCGAAGTCGTGCTGGTGTGGAACCGCCACGGCCGGAGCCGGACAGCCCGGGCAGCAAACTGCACTGCGCATGCCCAGGCCGCAAATCTCTCTCCTTCCAGAACCAACGCCCCCTCAGGACTTTTAGTGAGCATGCCCACAGTCTAGGTTTCCAGGAATATGCTGGAGCTTTTCAAAGCCCCCTGTGGACAGCTCATTCACCAACTTTTCCTTTTAAGTTATTTTAGTTAGCCGATTGTTTGCCCAACTGTTATCCACTGCCTTAGGCAGCCTTGATGTTAAACATTTGCCTCTGCTTATTTTTGAAAAATAACCCCCAGGGAAAGTCAGCTCCAAGTCAGGTCAAATAAAGACAGTCTTGTGAGGGTGGTCTTCCAGGGAGCTACTAGACAGGTCAAATAATGTCAGTTCTCTGGGAATGGGGCTTTGAAAGAGTTCCAGTCCTTTTCTACTCCTTTCAGTCTCTATAAGGGTGCTGGTTTACAGGCTGTGATTACAGGCTGCTGATTTTCAAGGTTACTGCAGACTGGAGGAGGGGGAAATGCGAATAGGGCAAGTTAAAACACTGTGAAGTACTGCTGTTCCTGCCAAGATTCAGTTACTTTTCTTGAATAAATGTTCCTCAGATTGCTGCAAGCCTTTGGTTAATTTCCAGAGCTCTGAAAAGTTATTCTGAAGATGTTTTCCACTGTTATTGTTTCTTTTACAGAGCATTTTGAGAGGTCCTTATTCCGCCATTTCTCTGACATCCCTTTTCATTTGTTTTTGCTTCAAAGTTGTTTGTTTTATCTTTAGAAATAGAAGAGACAGTATGTTTGAAGGGAAGTAAGACCTAGACTCTGTTTCAGCTATGTGAATGATATTTTCTCTGAAAATTTTGGCCTCAGTTTTTCCATCTGCAGAGGAGGGGTGCAGATGCATCTCCCCATCAACCTATAGTGCTCTGTGGACTAAATGCTATTATGTATGTGGAGGTGCTTTGGTCCCTTTGGAAGAAAAACACTTAACTTCTTCAAGGCTTTATGATTGTTACTTCCAGTTCTGCTTCCCATTGTGTGTCCTTGATCAAGCCGCTGAACCAGTTGCTTCTGTTTCTCTTTCCCATCCCACCCTCATCCCCTCCTCTCTCTCTTTTTAAGGAAGAGACAGTGCTCATACTCCCCATAGACATGCCAGTGAATTTAAATTGCTTTAAATGTCTTTAAAATTACTTGAAGTTGTTCAGAAAAAAACTGCTATTATTTTCAATTTGACAGGAAATTAGATTATTTTGCACATATGCGTTATATTTTAATGCAGCCTTGAATATGTGATTGTTGGAAGTTTTTTAATATTACCCACACTACTAGAAATAGAGTTTTGAAACCCCCAATAGTCCTTTATATGCCCCCGGTTTTTTTGTTCAAGTACCTCTCTAGCTTCATCAAATCCACTTCTCTGTGGAAAGTGGTTAGAACTCAAAGTTTATTTTTTTAATTGTGGTAAAATATAAGTAACAGAAAATTTACCATTTTAACCATGTTTGAGTGTACAGTTCAGTGGCATTAAATACATTCACATAGCTGTACAATGCAATGTATGTATCTCTTTTTTAAAAATACAGATTCCATAGTTCCCTGACCGTATTTGCTTTGTGAACCAATATTGTTATTACAATTAAATAGTGTGGACTGTACTGTTTTTTGGTCATTCATTTTGTAGGAAGCCATGAGTTTTATAGAACATGGTAGGTGTTGCTTTCATTGGTCCTGCTTCCTGACCTAATTTCATTTCTGAAAACAACCTAAATAACCTCATTGTTCATACACAACCTGTTTAACTTTCATGTCTTTTGGTGGTGCAGGTTGTAATGCCGGCAGAAATTAACTCAGGGACCGCCGCGTCAAGAGGATTGTATCAACCAGCAACAATCTTTATGGGCCGCCAAGTGTCAGCCGTCTCAGGCGTTGGAGATTTCAGTACAGAGCAGAAATCTCCCCAACCCACAAAGAACTTTTCAATTCCTGACCCACATTCACACCAACAGACAGCCCGGAGCAGTAATGTGACAGACAGCTATGTAGTACAAATTCATAGTGACACACAGTGCTTAAATAAGTCTGACAGAATAGATGGAAAGACATCTCTTCAGATGGGTGAGAAAACGACAGTCACAGCCAGCGCGTTGTCTGAGGAGGAACAAACTCATTGCTTGGAGATAGGAAGCAACGCACGTCAGGGCAAGAGTAATTTATCTGAAGGCAGAAAGTCTGCCGAACTCCATTCCCCATTACAGGAGAGATTAAGTCCAGAGAACAGAACCACTGATTTAAAGTGTGACAGTTCCAGCAGATCAGAGGGATCAGAGGGAGAAATACTGACACGGGAGCATATTGAAGTCGAGGAAGAAAGAGCCAGGCCGCCAGTCTCTCTGCCATCAGGCTCAGAATACAGTGCATCTGAAATCGAGTGTTCTCAAGAGAAGCATCCTGCCTGGGAAGCTTCCTCAGGTGGGGTGAGAGGCTGAAATGGTTTGCTGATTTTTGTTGGTATTTAGTTTTTTGGGTGGTGATGGTCTTATGTAAGAATACAAAATACTGTCTAATTGTATCTGTCAAAAAACAAAGTAGTGACTTTGCCAACAAATTCCATTCTAATGAGTTCTTAACTAGGTACATGGAAATATTTTTGCGAGCAAATTCTCTGATTTTTAAACCCACTGTGATATTTTAAAAATATTTTTCATGGGTCTTAAAATACTGTAGTTCGCTGTGGATTGTTTATACACATCTCTAACAGATGAGCAGCTCTGCTCTGGGAGGTAGGACGTCTCACCCCTGCTGCCGCCTGAAGTCAGTGATCAGTAATCTGTTCATGTCTCCGTTACAGATCGTCCTCCTCGCCGGGACCCAGAGGCACAGGAGCCCTGCAGAAAAATGTGGGAAGAGCAGGAGGAGGAGAGTGAGAGCAGCAGCAGTGACCTCACAGTTTCTGTAAGTGAAGAGGATCTGATTTTAAGGAGTCCAGAACCACAGCCAAATCCAGGTGACACGGTGGAGGAAGAAGACGGAATAGAGGCCTTAAATTTAATTCACTCCAAGCAAGAAAGAGATGCCCCATCCACTGAAAAACATAATTGTATTTTGCAAACCCTAAGCTCTCCAGATTCAAAAAAGGAATCCTCCACTAACTCGCCAGCAAGAGAGTAAGCCATTCAGTTTTTTTCATTGTTCTGTTTTTAGTTATAGACATTTTTAGAGACCATTCCACTGGGGGTATATTATTGAACACTCAGCCATGAATGTATAAGTTCCTTAAGTCTCATAAATAGTCTTTTAGATAAGGACTAATTTCTTTTCTTCTTTTTTTTTTTTTATGAAATAGCTTTAAAAGCCTGAATATCATTGAAATCATGGTGATTGGCAGTTTATAATTATATCTAAAGAATCCCTGGTTAATTCATAAGTCATTCCCCCTACCCACCATCCTTTTGGAAAATCAGTCATTTTGGAGTTGTAGTAACACAGGTGACAAACACTTAAACTTCCTAGGAATTCAGCTTTTGAGACTAAGAACTTTGTATCTAATTAATTTGCTTAATCCTTCTATCCCTTGCCAGAGTGTCATTTTCGTCATACAATTAAATATGCATTAATAAGTTTTTGTAATTATATATCTAAGGCAGCTTTCATTTTCTGAATGCAAAAGTGAGGACATTGGAGTCTTTAAGGGTAAATAGGAACATCGGTGTTATATGTTTTGAACACTTACAATATCCAAGTCATAAAAGCTCATATATGATTTTTTTACTGTTGATCGGAGATAGTGGAATTGTAGAAAACATGGAAACCGTTGAGAACCAATTCTGCAATAAAAGTAGCACAAATAGCATCCAATCTCTTAGGGATACAAGGAACTTAAGTACACAATCCGAGGTAGAGCTCGCTGTTTAAAATGAGGATACCAAGGCCAGGGGCATAGGAGTGGCACATAGGCCATGGGGGCAGACCCTCCACACAGCCCCGCCAACCCCACCCCACCCCCAGAATGTTGTTACACTATGATACCATCTGTCTCTCTCTTTCCAACAGTCCCAGCAGCAGTGTAAAGCCAGGCAGGTGTTCTTGTATGCATAGGTTCACGTTCTCTTTAAAGCACCATTGAACCTTTTAATATATTGCCTCTTACCACTCATTACCTACTTACGGTGAAAAGTTTAATTTATAGTCTGATTGCCTCCAAACTGATGTTCAAGACATACTTATTAAGAGCATCCAAATACAAAGTATTTGCGCTGTGGATGGAAGAACCAACATGGTTCTTGTCCTTGGGAGACTGGCTTTATTGCAGAGGCAAGCCAGATGGGTTTTTCTAGTAATAATACTTCTCTCTCATCGAGGAAATACGGGTATTACATACTATTAATACATCATTAGAAACTTTATTACTAAAAAGAGAATGTTTCTATTTTAGGTTTGTATTTGCAGACTTTTTTTTATAGTTCATTGGACAAGTTCATTGGACAAGTTAGTATTTTGGTAGGCTAACTGGAGGACTAGTGTCCTTACCCAGGACTCAGTCCTTTTCTGAGATGAAAAAAGTTGAGTGTATAGAATTAAGAACCTCCTATCTCCTATTCTCCTATGTGAATGACTGTTTCCTGTGACCCTAAAACAAAGCTCCTTGAAGTGTTGGGATATAGTTTTCCAAAAGTTGTTGGAAAATAGGGGCATTTGGGGAATTTTTGAAAGTTTGTTTTAATAGAATGCCCCCAGAATGAAAGGTCAGTCAGCAGTGGTGGTTTTCTGTGTCCGTGTTACCATATTTGAGTCTGTTGATTTTCTGTGGTGAAAGTCCTCCCCAGGCATAGATCGATGCTGGTTTTAAATGGTGTTGGCTAGCTTGCCGACTCCCCACTGCTCTTGAGGGGTCTGCATTCTTTTCTTTCCTCTCTAGCATTTGCTCTTCTTCTTTGCTTAGAGGGTTGATTATTAACCTGAGCCTGTGACTTCATACTTACAGAGTACCACTCTGACCTCAGAGGTTCTCAGTTTACTTTAGGATCTGTTGAGGGCCTGGAGAGAAATTACTAGAAGGGATTTTAGTTAACAGAGGTGAAGCGGTGGGACAAAGGAAGACACACAGAAGGATTTGAACAGGAAACTGGAACCTCTGATTTGATGAGAGTGATGATGATGACTTCAGACACACCTGGGAGATACTGCAGTCTGGTTCCAGGACACAATAAAACGAGTCTCATGAGAAGGCAAGTCACACGAATATTTTGGTTCCCCAGTGCGTCCATGTTGTGGCATGTTTCAGAACTTCATTTATTTTTATGGCTGAATCATAGTCCAATGTATGGATAAACCACATTTTGTTTATCCACTCATCTGTTGATGGACACTGGGGTTGCTTCCACCTTTAAAAGCCAAGTGACTTTGAGAAGCTTCATGGCCTGCTCCCATGGCTACCTCCAGATGCTGAGCATGTGATTCATGTACGTGAGCTGACCCTCCATTGCAAGCCGCAATTAACTCTTCTCAGAAGAACACTTACTACAATGAAGCTGCACAAAAGAAATGTTGAAAAGGAGGCCCTTGAATCTTTTATTTTCTTAAGGAGTGAGTAGTTTGCTACAAATGTCGGTACAAAGCCCCATGACTTAAAACACGAGACATTTATTATTTGTCATGTGACAGGTGGTTGGCCCAGTGTCAGTTGGGGCCACAGGGATAACTTGGCCACTTGTCCCTCATCTGGGAGATTAGTCCAGCCTCAGTCACCTGGTAGAGGTAGCAGAGTTCCCAAGACAGCAAGAGGGCAAGGCCAGTGCACAGATGCTTCTTCAGTGTCTGCTTGCATCATGTTTGCTAATGTCCCATTGGCTAAAAACATTCACAGGGCCCAGCACAGTGTCAGAAGGTAGATAAAGACAGCCCATCTCTTGATGAGGTGAGTGGCAGAGTTGCGTTGCAAAGGATGTGTATCCAGGGATGAGAAGTTTGTCGTCATTTTTTGTAACCCACCACTGTACTTTAGGACAAATTCAAATAAAGATAAGCTTGATGTGAGTCCAAAGGGTCAGGAAAGGTTTTATACAGGTGTTGATGCAGCATCTTAAAGGATGTACAGGTTTGAATAAGGAGGAGGAGGGAAAGGGGTGGATTAGGTCTGAAGGAAGAGTGCAACTAGGAACGCAGGTACAGAGAACACAAGGGGGAAGGGGGCAGGCAGAGGGTGTGGCTGAAGGCTTATCCATGAGGGGTTGTCAGAGTGGAGGTTTGAAATGTCTCCTGGGACATGGTTGAGAAAGGCCTTGAGTATCCAGTTAACGTATTTAGAGTTATCTCTATGTTTTGCAGAATTGTTGAAGGCTATTTTGAGAGAAGGGGGTAGTATGGTGAATCACTTGATTTAGGAGAATTAATCTGATGTTAGTTTCATCAGGATGACTTACCCATGAGGTAGCCAGAATTCTGAGATGGCCCCCGAAATTCCTGCCCCTGGTGTACACCTGTATGATCCCCTCGCCTTGAGTGTGGGCAGGACAGTGAGGGTGATGGAGCTGCCTGCCGTGATTAGGATGTCATATGACAGAGATGAAGAATTTTGCAGATAATCAAAAGGACTTATCCAGATTGGACCTGATGTAAGTGGATCAGGCTTTAAAAAGAACGGGCTCAGAGATTCAAAGCAGCTGAGCTATTCTCCTGTTTACCTGCCATCTTGTGGAGGCCACGTGGCAAGAAGTGGTGTGCAGCATCTGGGAGCTGAGGGCCTCAGTCCTTCCGTCATAAGGAACTGAACTCTGCCAGATACCAGTGAACCCGGAAGAGGACCCTGAGTCTTAGATGAGATTGCATCCCAGCTGACACCTTGATTTCAGCCTCGTGACACTGAGTGGAGACCCCACTAACCCATACCCAGACCCCAGACCCCTGGGAACTGTGAGATAAATTTGTGTTACATGCTAAATTTGTGGTAATTTGTTATGTAGCAATAGGAAATTAATACAGTTGAACTGGAATCAAGGATTATAACTTTGCAAGGATTGTATGGGTAGAAGTCGCTACACATAACAGGCTGAATCAGATGTGTTCAGGGTCCAGTGTGGGAGCACATGATGACAGGGGGTCGGAGTGAGCAGCCCAGCAGCCAGAATAACCTGTGCTTTCCCTTCCCTGTACCCTCACCATCTGAGCAGGTGCCTTTTCACACAGGGCCCCATGCAGGTGAGCAGGGATGGAAGGGGGTAGACAGGTAGGGACCTAGAAAAGTGGGTGTGCACATCTGTATTAACCAACAAGCTGTTTCTCACGCAAACATTATTTCTCTGGTTCTTTCTCTAGTGAATGAAGCAATGTATTGAGAGTTTTTTGTTTTGCTCTGTTTGTTTACAAATGCGTAATGTCATAGATCCACCTTTGCAATGTCATCCAAAGTAGTTTTACTGTCTAAAAATTCCCTTTGCTCCATCTACTCATCTCTCTTTCCTCCCCATCACCCAAACCTCTGGTAAACACTGATTTTTTTATTGTCTCTGTAGTTTACCTTTTCCAAATGTCATGTACTTGGAGTTAGACAGCATGTGGCCTTTTCAGATCGACTTCTTTCACTAAGCAGTATGCATTTTAGATTCCGTCCTGTCTTTTCATGGCCTGATAGCTCATTTCTTTTCAGTGCTGAATAATATTCCATTATCTGGATATACCACAGTTTATCCATTCACCTACTGAAGAACATCTCTGTGGCTGCCACGTTTGGGCAGTTATGAATAAAGCTGCTGTAGACATCCATGTGGAGGTTTTTGTGTAGACATAGGGTTTCAACTCATTTGGGTAGATATACCGAGGAGCGCAATTGCTGGAGTGTATGGTAGACTATGTTTAGCTTTGTAAGAAACCCCCAAATTGTCTTCCATAGAGGCTGTACCATTTTTATTCTCATGAACAATGGATGAGAGTTCTTGTTGCTGTACATCCTTGTCAGCATTTGGTGTTGTCGGTTTTCTCGATTTTAGCCATCCTAATAGGTATGTGATGATATCTCGTTGTTTTCTCTTGCAATTCCCTGATGACATATGATGTTGAGCATCTTTTCATGTACTTATTTACCGTTCATATATCTTCTTTGGTGAGATGTCTGTTCACATCTTTTGCCTATTTTTTAATTGGGTTCTTATTTTTATTATTGAGGGTTTTTTAAAAATAAATTTATTTATTTATTTTTATTTTTGGCTGCGTTGGGTCTTTGTTGCTGCACACGGGCTTTTCTCTAGTTGCAGTGAGCAGGGGCTACTCTTTGTTGCGGTGCATGGACTTCTCATTGGGTGGCTTCCCTTGTTGCAGAGCACGGGCTCCAGGCACGTGGGCTTCAGTAGTTGTGGCACTTGGGCTCAGTAGTTGTGGCTCACGGGCTCTAGAGTGCAGGCTCAGTAGTTGTGGTACATGGGCTTAGTTGCTCCATGGCATGTGGGATCTTCCCAGACCAAGACTCGAACCCGTGTCCCCTGCATTGGCAGGTGGATTCTTAACCACTGCGCCACCAGGGAAGCCCTTATTGTTGAGTTTTAAGAGCTCTTTGTATATTTCAGATACAGGTCCTTTATCAGAGAGATAATGTGATTTTCAAATATTTCCTCCCAGTCTGCAGCTTGTCTTTCCATTTTCTTGACAGTGTCTTTTTCAGAACAGAAGATTTTGTTTTTGTTTTATTTCTTTTTTTAAGCCACTCTAGGGGTGGCCGGCACCAGCAGCAAGTTCCACCACTGCTGCCGGTATGAGCTACTCAAGGCACCAACCAGCCATCTTGAGAGCCCCAGAAGTTTTCATTTCAATAAAGTCCAGTTTATCAATTTTGTCCTTGCATTGTGTATTTGTTATTGTATCTAAAAATCATCACCAAATCCAAGGTCACCTAGATTTCCTCTTATGTTATCTTCTAGAAATATTATAGTTTGGCATTTTACATTTAGATCTGTGATCATTTTGGTTAATTTTTGTGAAAGATATAAGGTCAGTGTCTAGATTTATTTTTTTTCATGTGGATATGTGGATATCTTTTTGTTCCAGTACCATCTGTTGAAAAGACTGTCCTTTCTCCATTGAATTGTCTTTGCTCCTTCATAAAAGAACAGTTGACTATATTTGTGTGCGTCTATTTCTGGGCTCTGTATTCTGTTCCATTATCTATTTGTCTGTTTCTTCACCAATACCATACTGTCTTGATTATGGCTGCTTTATAGTAAATCTTGAAGTTGTGAAATGTCAGGTCTCTGACTTCATTTTTCTTCAGTGCTGCATTGGCTGCTCTGAGTCTTTTGACCTTCCCTATAAATTTTAGAATCTATTTGTCACTGTCACCCCAAAAAAAATAACTTGCTGGAATTTTGACTGAAATTGTATTGAATCCATAGATCAAGTTGGGAAGCGCTGACATCTTAACAGTGTTGAGTATTCCTACGCATGAAATTGGAATATCTCTCCATTTATTTAGATGTTGATTTCTTTCATCAGTTTTGCAGTTTTCTTCTTGCAGTTCTTGTACATATATTGTTAGACTTATTCTTAAGTACTTCTTTTTTTGGTGCTAATGTAAATGGTATTTTGTTTTTAATTTTAAATCTCAATTATTCGTTGCTGCTGTATAGGAAAGGAATTGACTTTTGTATATTAACCTTATATCCTGCAACATTGCTATAATCATTGATTAGTTCCAGGGTTTTGGAGTTTTTTGGTTGATTCTTTGGCATTTTCCACATAGACAAGCATGTCATCTTTGATTAAAGACAGTTTTATTTCTCTTTTAATCGATGTCTTGTATTTCCTTTTTCTGTCTTATTGTATTAGTTAGGACTTCTAGTACAGTGTTGAGTAGTAGTGGTGAGAAAGGACATTCTTGCCTTGTTCTTGATGTTATAGGGAAAGAATCTTGTTCTTCCCCATTAAGCATAATGTTAGCTGTAGGTTTTTTGTAGATGTTCTTTATCAAGTTGAGGAAGTTCCCCTCTGTTCCAGGTCTGAGAGTTTTTTATCATGAATGAATGTTGACTTTTTCTTATGCTTTTTCTATACCTAATGATAATGATCATCTGATTTTTCTTCTTTAGCCTGTTGTGATGGATTTCATTCATTAATTTTCAAATGTTGAATCAGCCTTCCATGCCTGGGATAAAATTCATTTGGTCATGGTGTATAATTTTTTTATACATTGATGGAGTCAGCTTGCAAATATTTTGTTAAGGATTTTTGCATCTATGTTCATGAGAGATACTGATCTGTAGTTTTCCTTTCTTCTGATGTCTTTGTTTTGGGTATAAACGTAATGCTAGCTTTATAAAATGAGTTAGGAAGTATTCCCTCTGCTTCTGTCCTCTGAAAGAGATTGTAGAGAATTGGCAGTATATTTTCTTCTTGAAATATTCAGTAGAATTCACCAGTGAACCCAACTGGACCTTGTGCTTTGTTTTGGAAGATTATTATTGATTCAGTTTCCTTAACATACATGGTTCTACTCATGTTACCTACATCTGTTTGTGTGAGATTTGGTAGATTGTATCCTTCAAGAAATTGGTCCATTTCATCTAAGTTAAGAAATTTGTGAGCATAGAGTTCTTATTACTCCTTTATTATCCTTTTAATGTCCATGGGATCAATAATGATAGTCTCTTATTTCTAATATCTGTGTCTTCTCTCTTTTTTTCTTGGTTAGCCTGGTGTTATAGACTGAATTTGTTTGTGTCCCCAAAATTTATATGTTGAAGCCCCAGTTCCCAAGTGACTATATTTATAGATAAGATCTGTGAAGAGGCGATAAAAAGTTAAATGAAGTCATAAGGGTGAGGCCCTAATCCTGTAGAGGTGGTGCCCTTGTAAGAAGAGGAAGAGACACCAGAGCTCTCTCTTCCTTCTGTGCTATGTGAGGACACAGAAGGGGGCCAATCTGCAAGTCTCACCAGGGACCAAATCAGTCAGCACCTTGACCTTGGACTTCCCTGCCTCCAGAATTATGAAAAATAAATTCCTGTTGTTTAACACAGTTTGTGGTATTTTGTTATGGCAGCCTGAGCAGACAAATACACCTGACTAGAGGTTTATTCATTTTGGTTTGTTGTTTTGTTTCTTCTTTAAATAACCAGCTTTTTGCTTTATTGATTTTCTTTTTTGTTCTCTTGTTTTCAATTTCATTGGTTTCTGCTCTAAATTTTATTATTTCTCCTGCTTGCTTTGGATTTAACTTGCTCTTTTTTCTCGTTTCCTAGGGTAGAAGCTTTGATTATTTATTTTAGATCTTCTAAAGCATGCATTTAATGTTACAAATTTCCCTGTAAGCACTGTTTTCACTGCATCTCATAAATTTTGATAAATTGTATTTTCATTTTCATTCAATTCAAAATACTTTAAAATTTCTCTTATGACTTCTTCTTGACCAGTGTGTTATCTAGAAGTGTGTTGTTTAATCTCCAAATATTTTTAGATTTCCTGTTATCTTTCTGTTATTGATCTTATTGTGATCTGAGAGGATACTTTCTATGACTTTTGTTCTTTTAACTTTGTTGAGGTGTGTTTTATGGCCCAGAATGTGGTTTATCTTGGCAAATGTTCCATGTGAGCTTGAGAATAATGTGTATTTTGCTGTTGTTGGATGAAGTGTCCTATATATGTCAGTTAGATCAAGTTGATTAATGGTGCTCTCCAGTTCAGCTGTATCCTTGCTGACTGTTTACCTGCTAGATACATCAGTTACTGGTGTAGGTGAGTTGAAGTATTCAATTGTAAGAGTGGATTTATCTTTTTCTTCTTGCAGTTCTGCCAGTTTTTGCTTATGTATTTTGATGCTCTGTTGTTGCATACATACACATTAAGGATTTCTTTGATATTCCTAGGTGTGCTGTTTTGGGTGTTTATCCTGCTTGGTGTTCTCTGAACTCCTGGATCTGTGGTTTGGAAAGTTCTCAGCCATTATTTCTTCACATATTCCTTCTGCTCCTTTCTCTCTTTTTTCTTCTAGTATTCCCATTACTTTTGTAAGTTTTGTAAGAGATTTCCAAACTGTCTACCAAAGTGGCTGTAGCGTTTTGCATTCTTACCAGCAGTGAATGGGAGTTCTTGTCGCTCCACATCCTCACCACCATTTGGTGTTATCAGTGTTCTGGATTTGGGCCATTCTTAGCGTTGTGCAGTGGTATTTCATTGTTTTATGTATGTATGTATGTCTGTCTGGCTGTGCTATGTGGCTTGTGGGATCTTAGTTCCCCGACCAGGGATCGAACCCATGCGTCCTGCAGTGGAAGCATGGAGTCTTAACCACCAGACCACCAGGGATTTCCCCTCATTGTTGTTTTAATTTGCATTTCCCTGATGACATAGGATGTGGAACATCGTTACATATGCTTATTTACTGTACGTACATCTTCTTTGGTGAGATCTCTCTTAAGGTCTTTGGCCCAGTTTTAGTTGAGCTGTTATTTTTCTTATTGTTGAATTTTAAGAGTTCTTTATATATTTTGGATAACAGTCCTTTATCAAATGTGTCTTTTGCAAATATTTTCTCCCAGTATGTGGGTTGTCTTCTCATTCTCTTGGCATTATCTTTTGTAGAGTATGAGTTTTTCCTTTTAATCAAGTCCAGCTTATCAATTAATTCTTTCACGGATCCATGCCTTTGGTGTTGTATCTAAAAAGTCATCGCCATATCCAAAGTCATTTAGGTTTTCTCTTATGTTAACTTTTAGGAGTTTTATAGTTTTGTGTTTTATGTTTAGAACTGTGAACCGTTTTGAGTAAATTTTTGTGAAGGGTATAATGTCTGTGTTTGGATTCTTTTTTTTTTTTTGCATGTGGATGTCCACTTGTTACAGCATGTTGATGAAAAGTTAACTTTTGTGGGGGTGGTTATCTTTCATTTGAAGATATTATTTTTTTATTGAGATATAATTGACATATAACTTCATATTAGTCTCAGGTGTACAACATAATGATTTGATATTGGTATACATTGCAAAATGATCATCACAGTAAGGCTAGTAACATCCAACACCACACATAGTTAAAATTTTTTTTTATTGTGAAAATTTTAAGGATTTACTCTCTTAACAACCTTCAAATATATACTACAATATTATTAACTATAGTCACCATGCTCTATGTTACATCCCCAGAACTTATTTTATAACTGGAAGTTTGTACACTGTACTGCCTTCACCCATTTGGCCTCCTCCCACCCTTTGCCCACCTCTGGCAACCACCAAACCACCAATCTGTTTTCTGTATCTATTAATTGAGTTTTTTTTTAGACTCTACATATAAGTGAGATCATACAGCATTTGTCTTTCCCTGACTGATTTATTTCACTTAGCATAATGCCCTCAAAGTCCATCCATGTTGTCACAAATTGCAGGATTTCCTTCTTTTTTATGGCTGAATAATATTCCATTGTAAATATATAGCACAATTTCTTTATCCACTCATCCATCACTGGACACTTAGGTTGCTTCCATATCTTGACTATTGCAAATGATGCTTCAGTGAACCTGGGGGTGTGTATATCTCTTCAAGTTAGTGTTTTCATTTCCTTCAGATAAATACCCAGAACTCGAATTGCTGGCTCATATGGTAGTTCTATTTTTAATTTTTTGAGGAACCTCCATACTGTTTTCCATAGTGGCTGCACCAATTTACATACCCACCAACAGTGCACAAGGGTTCCCTTTTCTCTCCCTTTTCTCCTTGCCAACACTTGTTACTTCTTTTCTTTTTCTTTCTTTTTTTTTTTTTTTGCGGTATGTGGGCCTCTCACTGTTGTGGCCTCTCCCGTTGCGGAGCACAGGCTCCAGACGCGCAGGCTCAGTGGCCATGGCTCACGGGCCCAGCCACTCCACGGCATGTGGGATCTTCCCGGACCGGGGCACGAACCCGTGTCCCCTGCATTGGCAGGCGGACTCTCAACCACTGCGCCACCAGGGAAGCCCTTCTTTTCTTTTTGATGATAGCAGTTTTAACGTGTAAGATGATATCTCATTGTGGTTTTTATTGCATTCCCCTGATGATCAGTGATGTTGAGAACTTTTTCATGTACTTGTTGGCTGTCTGTATATCTTCTTTGGAAGGATGTCTATTCAGATCCTCTGCCCGTTTTTAATCAGATTGTTTGGGTTTTTTGCCGTTAAGTTGTATGAGTTCTTTATATATTTTGGATATTGACCCCTTATCAGACAAATGATATGCACATATTTTCTCCCATTCAGTAGGTTGCCTTTGTATTTTGTTGCTGGCTTCCGTTGCTGTGTAGGATTTTTTTAGTTTGATATCGTCCCACTTGTCTATTTTTGCTTTTGTTGCCTGTGCGTTTGCTGTCATATCCAAGATATCTTTGCTAAGACCAGTATCAGGTAGTTTTTCTCCTGTGTTTTCTTCTAGTTCTATAGCTTCAGGTCTTACATTTAAGTCTTTAATCCATTTTGAGTTGATTTTTGTATGGTGTAATATAAGGGTCCAACTTTGTTCTTTTGCATGTAGCTATCCAGTTTTCCAACACCATTTGTGGAAGAGGTTGTCTTTTCCCCACAGTGTATTTTCCCCATCGTGACATTCTTGTCGAAGATCATTTGGCTGTATGTGCATGGCTTTATTCTGTTCCATTTGTCTATGTCTGTATTTATGCCAGTACCATGCTGTTTTGATTACTGTAGCTTTGTAATATGTTATAAAACAAGAAAGTGAGTCCTCCTGCTTTGTTCTTTTTTCTCAATATTATTTTGGCTATTCAGAGTCCTTTGTGATTCCAAATGAATTTTAGGATTGTTTGCTATTTTTCTGTAAAAAAATGCCACTGGGATGTTGAGGGATTGCATTGAATCTGTAGATCATGTTGGGTAGTATATACATTTTAACAGCATTAAGTCTTCAAACCCATGAACACAAGTTGTCTTTCCATTTATTTGTGTTTAATTTCTTTCAACAGTGTTTTGTAGTTTTCAATGTGCAACTTGCCTCCTTGGTTAAGTTTATTTTTAAGTATTTTGTTCCTGTTTTTTTTTTTTTTTAACAACGTAACAGGAGTAACAGTTTTTAAAAAAATATTTATTTATTTATTTGGCTGCATTGGGTCTTAGTTGTGACATGCGGGATCTTTAGTTGCGACATGCAGGATCTAGTTCCCTGACCAGGGATCGAACCCGGGGCCCCCTGCATTGGGAGCACGGAGTCTTAACTGCTGGACCACAAGGGAAGTCCCTATTTTGTTCTTTTATGCTATTATAAATGGGATTATTTTCTTAATTTCCCCTTTAGATTGTTCATTGTATAGAAATGCAACTGATTTTTTGTGTGTTGACTTTGTATCCTGCAACTCTACTGAATCATCATAGTATAAATGCGTTTTAAAGCCATGGGCCCTGAGAGGACCATTAGGAAGTAAGCATACATAGGAAAGCAGCCCAAGGCCTGACTCCACAGTCAAGGTCAGGAAGATCAGAAGGAACCAGAAAAGGAGTCTGGGAGGAGTCTGCGGTGAAGAGTGAGGAGAACTGAGGGCCAGGCTTGTGCTATAGATGCCAAGTAGAGTGTTTTAAGTGGAGTTTAGAGAGATTAAATAACCTTCCTAGGGCACACAGCTGGCTGGAGGTGCAGGTGACGTCCAGCCTGGAGGGCACATGCCAGAATTCATGCTCCTAATTTCTGCGCTCTGCCATGCAAATCACAACCATGACGGTGGTGGTGTTCCCTTCAGTAGTGCCAACTCTGTGCCAGATACTGTTGTGAGAGCTTTATTTATAATAACCCATTTATTCCTATCACCATCATCATCTTATAGAGGCGGAAACTGAGAAACAGAGAGGTTGTTCAGAGTCACAAAGTGGCTCAGTGTGCTTTGAACTCAGCCGTCTGGGTCCAGAGTCTGCATTCTTAACTCTCTGTCAGTTATTCTCTCCACTGCCTACGTAACTGGAGTGTCATCAAGGGTAATATTTCGTAAGGCTGAATAAGGAAGCTTAAGAAACAAAATAGATTCTTTAATTAGAAAAAGAAAAGAAAACCAAGCAGTGGCAGCTTGACCTTTGGCTCTGTGCATATTGATTTTTGTGCCTTCCAGCCTCAAATAAGCTGATGAAGTGCTATGTACCTTTCTTCCAGCTTGAACAAAGTACTTGCCGAGTTGCTTTGTTCTTTCTCCCCCTGGAGCATGCCTGAAAGCTAAATGTAATACTGCCTTTTAAGTTAAGTCAAATGAAAGCCTTGGTTTCTCAAGGTCCTAAAAATGCGATCACATAGATTGAATCTCATCCAGTGATTTTAATTTAGCCCCTCTCAGAAGTTAAATATAGGAAGGAAATTCTTGCATCTGAGAAGGACTTGCTGGTGGAAATCATGTTGCCTGGAGTAATAGGTTACAACCAAATTCTTTAGAATTTACCCAGCGTTCACTTTTAGAGGAGCTGGAAGCACACTGATAAATGCAGTGTTCCTTCTGATGTGATGGCACCTTCAGATATCTGTTCTCAGTTGTTTTTTTTCTTCAGTGTTGCTTGTTTTTCCTGGACATGACCTCTGCCCCTCAGTACAGGTGCTCCCCTGAGCTTTTTCTTGCCACTCCACATATTCTGGCTTTTGTTCTCAAAGTAAGGCTGTGCAATACACTTCTGGAAAAAATAACCCCGTGCTGGGGTGGGGGTGGGGTGCGCAGTGCATCCCCTTCACGTTCAACCTGGCACTTCATTCTCCAGTCTTGCCTGTGCCTCTCCTGTTAGCTTATCTGTTTTGATCTGAAAAATCTGAGACTTTTCTTATGTTTGTTTTGGTTTAAATTTTTAAAGTCCATAACCAGGTTTTCAAGAGGGCAGTAATCCTGAGACCTGATTGTCAGCAGAGTAGGCAGTAATTACAGCCATTATCACCTGGTGTGTATACAGATGTTAAAAGAACTCTCCATTGGCCAGCCTCAGCCTGGTGTCCCACCTTTGTCAGCCATCTCATCACAGGCTGCTGGCCTCAGTCAGAAGAGGTGACCTGGAGCGAAGGCAGTGTGGGGAATGCTGAGAAGCACTTGCAAAGGTTACAAAAGAGCTGCTTTCACCAGCAAGACAGGTCTGCTGATGAAAATTTCCTCCATTTTTGTTTGATTACTTATTCCAGTTCTTAAATGCTTATATGTATATTCAGGTTTTCATGTATTTTGAGTCAGTTTTGAAAATCTATAGTGTACTAGAAAGAGATCCATTTTCTAAGTTTTCAAATTTGTGGGCATATTTTATATTTTAGAATTTCTACTGTGTCAATAATTATGTCCCCTTTTTTCTTTGCTCTTTTTTGGAATGACTTTTATATATATAAAATATATGAGTTTCAGGAAGAAACCTAAAGAGTATTTACATTTGCTCCTGGCAGCGTCTTGGGCAGAAGCAGTCCTGGGTTACTTTCATCCAGGTCTGAGGATTGAGATGGATTGAAGCCAGGCTTTGGTCCCTCTGAGGGCCAGACTGTATCTGTTTCACCCTTATCTGTAGGAAGTAGCCCTATGAGTTTCCAGTTCCAAGTGTGGATGATTTATTAGGGTTGCCCTTCCTTGGTGGACCTGGACTTGAGTTCTTATTCTCTTGCTCTCTGAGGTCATCCAAAGCTCCACTCAGCTTCTCACACTTATTAGCTACCTTTTCAGAAATTGACACATGCCCTTCAAAGAAAAGGTGCCCCCAAATGTTAGGCTCATCTCTCTGAATTTCCTTTTTCTCTAGATTTTGATCCTGTAGTTCTTTCCTACTTTATCTCTCTAATGTTATCAAAGACATATTTATATATATATATATTTGGTCTTAATGCAAGGATTAGCTTGCATTACCAACAAGAAGCTGAACTCCTTATCTTAGGTACTTTTTAAGATAACTGTTATTACTGAAGGATAGCATGCATGCAGAAAAGTGAACAAATCTTGAATATGCTGCTTGACTAATTATGACAGGTGAATACGTGGTCACCCCGCCCAGGCAAGAAACAGCATGAGCACCCAAGCCTCCCCCTCCTTCCCCACCATGTCACCTGCTCCCGTCTCCCTCACAGTTACTTCTGCTTGGCCGCTGCTTCCTTTCTGAAGACCTAGGAAACCAGATCTCATTTGGCCGCTTTCACTTTTAATTATGAAACGCATAGTTTTGGCCACGTCATTTCTAATTTGGTTTGCCCTTTACCTTTTAAATCTGTTCCTGGAACGGCTTTCTCCCCTTGCATGTCATCTTTGTTCCCTTGTGACGAGCCCTCTCGAGTCTGTTAACAATTTGTCCCTTCAGATTGTACACAATACTTTCTTGTTTTCCTGTGTGTGATTTCTAGAAAGCCTTCCAAACTGATGACCATGTGCTGACACGTAGAATATGCTATTTCAGGATGTGGTTGTGTTTTATACACATTTATGAACAATTACCCAGAATATGAACCTGTTGCCTTATTTTATTTCTCATATCAGGCTAGCCCTGCCCCTGATTTCCTTTCTTAAACTAGAAACAATCACAAGAAACAAATCAGGAATTGTTTGGTTTGGAATGTTCTCTTGATCTCTCCTTGCTCTAGACATATTGTGAAATTGCAGGAACAATGGCAGAGCCATGACCTATTGTGACTGTGATCTTGGATCTCCTTTTGGCCGGTATCACCATTGACTAATCGAACTTGACTTCTCAGTTCTCATTTATCACCTTCATCAGATTCACTTTTTCGGCACAAGCACCGGGTACAGTGGCTGGCATGTGTTGGCATCTGATAATTAATTAGTTCGTGGTGATCTGATGTGATGGTTCCGGAAGTCAGGATTCAGGGATGTCCATGAGGTGAGACAGGAATGGCCAACCTTTTTTTTAAGTTAGAAATGAACTTGGCTTCTGTCTCTCCCACTTCTGACTCTTTTGGCAGTTTGGTAGATTTAATTTCTAGCATCGAAGAATCAGAATCCTGATAAAATGGGTGTTTTATTTTAGTTGGTCCTTTTCATTGAGAAATGGTGGGTATTGTGCTGTGTAAGCATAGCTTGTGCTTCACATCAGCGTGTGAGGTCCCCAGTGAGGCCCCAGAACTCAGAGTTCACCCAGGAAATAATCATCCAAATGGGTGTGATAAGTTTTCCTTAAAAATGGGATACCTTCCAGAAACAAGGTAATCAGAGCTGAAAATGTATCATAAAGGAAAACCCTAGTCTGAGCAGCTGTGGGGGACACTCTGAAGCCAGGATGTGTGAGCAGCGGGAACGAGGTCTGCCTGCAGCAGGAAGGGAATGCCAGAGGCAGAACTGGGTAGTTGTGTGTTCATCGCCGCTCTGGGGAGAGAAGCGCTGGGTCCAGGGCTGGACAGCTCTGAAGATGTCTGGGGTGGGACAGTGGTGTTTTCCACACTCCACCTTGACCTACCTGAAATCTTTAATATCTCTTTAGGGATAGGCTTGGGTTGTTCTATAAACTTAATATGGTAATATTTGTAACAGTGCTAAGAACCTCTGTCATCTTTGAGTGGGGAGGGGGGCAGCTGCCTGTTTCATGGCCCCAGAGCTCCCTCTCCTGTTGCTCTCCCAGCATGTCGACAAGGTGGCCTCTTACTCCCCTCCTCACTCCAAGTGGAAAGATGCTTTTTGCTGCCCTGATAGTCCCCGTTCAGCTCCATTCAGAGCTCACTTCCAGAGTTTGTCCTCAGGGCAGACAGGTCCGCACCCACTGCAGTCCCCTCTGCTCACCCTGAAGTGGACCTGGGGACCCCCTTCCAGGTGGGCTGCCCAACTTGGAGGTTTGCGTGCTTGGGCCCAGCAGTGGGGCCTTTACCTCCACGGCTCTGACCGCACCATGTGGCCACACCCTGCACAGTCCCTGGGGCCAGGGCAGCACCCACTGGCTCTACCCAGGCCCACACTTCACCGTGAGCCCTGTCCAAGTTGGGTGGATGACGATGGGGAGGGGTCCTCAGAGCAAAACTGGGATCTGTTTCCGGTCATCGGGTGGCAAACATCAACACTTCCCTCCTCTCTGTTTTGTTGCCGTTTTATTCCTCCTCTTTGGTTCCTCATGGCTCAGCTTCCCTGTTCGTAATCCCCTTAACTGATATTTCCCACCTTTGAAGAACAGTCTTTGAGCCATTGATAATAGGCTTCTGGAAAAACCAAATTCATTTTAAGGTGGGATTAGAGAAGGCACATTGGAGCTTGAGACCTGAGTGGAAGGCTTCCCTTCAGGGGAGCTTTGCAGGGAGGGTGTGCAGGTAGGCCAAGCAGATAAGACAACCGAAAACCCAAAGCAAAACAAAAAGTGAGCCCTTGATATGTTTTCTTGTACTTTTACAGTTGATCTCACCATTTTCAGTCCCTGCTGGGCGACTTACCTTAACCTCCAGGAGAGCCGTGAGGAGGAGTCCTGAACCCCCATCTTCTACGGCTTCCAACTAATTCTCATTCTTTTCTCACTGCTCTCCCTCGTCAGGGTAATTTGTTTTAATTTGCTTGTCATTTTGATGGACTTGTGTGTCTAAATCTGCTGCTTAAAGCAATGCTAGACTAGTTTTCTCCATGGCAGTGATGCTCAGACATATTCCACTGGCATTACCCTGCAGTGAGTAAAGTGGTCTTTTTCAAGTTTGTAGAAAATGAATCTTTGTAATTTTGAGAACTTTCTCAAAATCATTTCCCTAAAACTTTGGTACCTGCTATAGCTTGCCTACTAGGAGATAACAAAATGAGCGAGAGTGCCAAATGACTAAAGACGAAAAACATGGAAGCAGCTGATTTTGTTAGCTTTGACAGATTGGCTTTTTATCATGGATATATGTTTGATTTTTATATTGTATATATATATTCATCGTCCACTTGTAAAAGTTTTTCAGATTTGTGTGATGAAACGAAGTACATTAGTACACTCTGGTGTTTTGCAGAAAGTTCTGTGAACTCCAGGTGTTCTGCCACCTTAAACACTGAAAAGCACTACTTTCCAGCACCATCGAATCCCTAAACGAAATTTTTATGGTATTGAATCATGGCACTGATGGTCCTTACTGATCAGCTGAAATACAGATTACAAAGACATATGCTGTCCATGGTTGTTTGGAGCATTATTACATCTGTAATCACGAGCACACTTGGAATTGGTTTCCACTGTTTTGAAAAGTGCACTTACCTGGAATTAGGGATGTGCTTGTCTGACATCCCCTGAACCCCTACACTGACTAGAGAAGCCTTTTCACCTGGTTCCCAGCGTCTACCCAGGAGGGCCAGTTAACTTGGATTGTTTCCCTGCTTGCATCCTGCCTGCCTCTCCTCCACAGTTAATCCATTTGTTCATTCACAATGATGATTTGGTATCGTCCACTTTCTTGTTTCTTCTTTTTGTCTTTGGCATCGCTTAAGCAGCTTCTTGGGTGAGTGAGCATTGAATAATAAAGTGACTCAGCTTCTTCATGGTAATACAGTATTGCCTCTCTGAAGGGCCCGGCAGCAAGTGGGCACCGTCTTTTCCTGCAGTCCTGTGTTTGATTTCTACTGACTCCTACAGCAGAGGGCAAGCGTTAATAGCCAAGTGTTCAGTCTCTTTCCTGCAGGTCCCTCCCTGGGTGCTGCGGCTGCCATTTCAGTGGCATCATTGAGGTGGACCCAGAACACTGAGGCAGTGACTGCCCTGGACCCCACTCCCATTCATCAGACTTAATTGGCCTTGAAGGAGTCTCATATGTCCCTTCTAGGTGAGAAGCGACGTAAACACTAAATTATTTCAGGGTCTGAATGTTGCCCGAGCCTCAGCGACCCATCCACCACCCATCATGCCTTCTGGTCTCCCTCCGGCGGTGGTGCCACGCTGGCCCAGCCTGAGCCTCCTGGTCTCCTCTCCTACAGACGCACCCCTGCACACACACACGCACACGCACACACAGACACGCACACACAGACACACACACACAGACACGCGTGCGCGCGTGCGCGCGCACATACACGTTTGGAGACAAACGTGTACCAGCACGGCGAAAGTCTGATGTTTGGTTTTAGGGTCCTCCATCGGTCATTAAGCCCCAGCAAAGATGGTTCTACCCTGACGGTAAAAGATACCCCTTTACCAAAAGCACCTTCTCGCGTTTAATTATAGAACCAATGATGATGTCTAATAAAAGAATTTTTTTTTACTATGTTCATAGTATTTTTTAAACTTTTCTAAAATACACGGCCTGATTGTATTAAATTTTTGAAAGGCATCAGGCTGTCTGATAATAAGTCATTCACCCTGCGTGTTCATTTTGGCAGCAGAGATTTAAAGCCCGGTCACTTTAGGTAACTGGCTCCATAAATCTGTTGTATGCACCTCAGGTTGGAGAGCGCAGCCAGCACCCTAATGACGACACCCCTCTGGTGACATGTCAGGGACTTAACAGAAACCCAAGGAGCAAATGTTTCCAGCCTTCATCCTCCCAGCAGGGTGGATTTTTATCAACCTGGGTGTTACGTTTGGGACACACAGAGATTCTTGGCTACTAAGAACTCGTTCTGGGTTCAGGCGGGTTCTTTCTTTTGAAGGCTGGAGGGGAGCACCAGTCAGAAAGGGGGCCTTCCAGCACCTCATTAAGGAACTTAAAATCAGGTGGTCAGGGAGAGGGAGTAGTTCTGAGAATTGAAGTGGGGCAGAATAAGGAGATCTGTTTGGAGGCCAGCAAGGGGGAAAAGGCAGGGGTTTTGCTTGTGCAGCCTCTGCTGCTTTAAATAAAGAGCATGCTCGCCAGCCCGGGTGCCCCGCACGGCAAGCCCTCGATCCCAGCTGTCATCGCCCTCACGCGGCCTCCAGGTGAAGAGAAGGAGCCCTTGTTTCCCGGGTGAAGAGAGGAGTCTTGTTCGTGACCCCTGGCCCGCGGCCGCCGCAGACCCCCGCCCCCGCCGCTGGCCTTTGTGCTGCCGCCCCCTCCTCCCCTTCCTCCGGCTTTGTGCTCCCTTTGAGTGCCCCCCCCCCCGGAAGGGACCACCCAGGGGGTTGCACAATGGGGGCCGAGGTAGCCACGAAAACATAGGTTTCCTAAGACAGCCCATGAAAAGAAAAATACTGTTTAACTATGTACATGTTTGTCCTTTCTACAACCGTTTTGTGTGGCCAACAAAACCCTACGTCCAGACCCTGCCTCGGCCGCACCTACAGCTGTTCTGGCCACCGGGCGTCAGGCTTGGGATCCTTGCTCCCAGTTCCTGTTCCCAGGGTGCTAATTCTTCATGCCGGTTACGTTGACGTGTTTGGATTGATGGTCAGGAAGTTTGATAGCAAAGCAAACAAATTACGCTGGCCTGATGAAACTGTTTATCAGTCGTCCTCAGAGTTGGTGGCTTGGCGTGGCTCCTGGGTGAAATGTGTCTGTAAGACTACCCAACAAAAGCTGGCAGCCCAGAATTCAGTTCTCAATAGCCATTTACACCTCGGTAAAAGGATTAGCGCTGGCCGATTGCTACCCTGTTTAAATCTTAATTTGCATCTTTATGGAGGTAGGGCTTTCTTCGGGCCTCTCTGCTTCTGGGTTGTGTTTGTGTACCTGTGGGTGGGGTGTCACTAGAGGTTTTCTCTTATTGGCAAAGGTGCTAAATTGCTTCAGGAGGACCAGTAAGCTACACAAATTGAATTAGCGGCTTTGGTTTTGACTGACAACAGTCGGCTTTGGTTCATTAGTTATATTTTGCAGCAGTTGTGGGCTTTGAGCATTAGGTACGTGAATGCATTCTGTTACTTCTGTTTAAGAACCTCATGGATCTTAGGAGAATTTTTAAATGTTCATTGTAATCAACAAATTTCCGTGGGAATTAAATGCAGAAAACAAGGCCTGGGATCTGATAAAATGATAGTTTTAAAATCATCTTTTCTATCCAGACCATGTGTTCTTAGTGAAAAGATCAAAGCCACTTATGTTTCAAAAGGAAGGTAGGACTGAAGCCATGAGTTTCCAGGCGGGGTTTCTGCGACCTCCGGAATCGGATGCAGACAGTCCATATGGGTTGTCCCCTTCCCACCCTCACGTGTGGGTTATTCCTCAGTGACAGGCTCACCATCCACGGCCACCTCTGCGAGTGATGCCTGTTTGTTGTTGCTTGTTCTGAAATACAGTTTCCTCCCTAAAACTTTGTTCTGGATGTAACCAACTCCTTTCTGATTCTTCAGTTTCGTTAAAAAGACAGTAAACGTAATTCATAAAACTTTTAACAAGTAACACTATACTATGTAAATTAGGTAAGCAAACTTGTCACTACCTGGAGTCGGGGACCACACCATGCTGACTGCTGTCTCCTGGAGAAAAGGAAGCCCGAAAGTCAAGCTCGCATCGCTGCAGCTGAAGCGCATCTGTGCTGAGTCCCCCAAAAACAACACCCACGGGCATGTGTGAAAGTCATATACTACAGTTAAGGAAAAGTTTATTTTCTGTTTGCTAAGAAGTCATTCTCAGCTTGTGATAGTGAAAGAAAAAGCATAACACCTTTTCTCCCTTACTTTAAACAAAAAATTCTACCTTAATTTGAGTGCTCACATTAGCCTGACATGGAATTGCTTTCTTGTAAATTATGTCCTAAATTCTGTGTGACTGAAAAATGAAGCTTTCTTAGAAAGTAATTACTTTAAATTTAGCCGAAACCTTAGAAAGTAATTACTTTATGGACTTCCCTGGTGGCGCAGTGGTTAAGAATCCTTGCCTGCCAATGCGGGGAACACGGGTTCGAGCCCCGGTCCAGGAAGATCCCACATACCGCGGAGCAACTAAGCCCGTGTGCCACAACTACTGAGCCTGCGCTCTAGAGCCCGCAAGCCACAACTACTGAGCCCGTGTGCCACAACTACTGAAGCCTGTGCACCCTAGAGCCTGTGCTCCACAACAAGAGAAGCCACCGCAGTGAGAAACCCACGTACCACAACAAAGAGTAGCCCCCACTCCCCGCAACTAGAGAAAGCCTGTGTGCAGCAATGAAGACCCAACGCAGCCAAAAGTAAATAAATAATTTTTTTTAAAAAAGTAATTACTTTAAATTTAGCCAAAAACTAATTTTATTTATTGTATACTTAACTACTATTGAATAAAATAAAATATTTTAAAGTGCCGTTTGTGTTTCTAGCAATTGCTTGTCATCCAGCAGGTTTGTCCACTTGCCGGACTTCACAGAAAACGACCGGATGGTAGGGCCCAGTGCCTTGGTGCCAGGCCACATATTCCCCCCGGGGAGACTGGACCTGGGCTGTCAGGCCATTGCCCTCCCAGCTGAAGTATTTTGGTAGGAATGCAAATAGAAGACATGAAATTGGGGTCTTGAATTCTGAAATAGTATTTTCATAACACATAGTCTTTAATCTTTAGCTCAGTACACTGTGTGAATTATTTAAGAGTTATTTTCAGCAAAGGATTGATGGATATTTTGCAAACTAAAGTCTATCCCTTGGGGAGATAACTGCTAGAAATCTCAACACAGACCAACTCATCAAGGTTCGGAGTTAATCTGGCATCGGCCGTAGCTCCATGGGGACAGTGCTTGCGGCCGTCTAATTGATCACTGTCTTGTTGATCACTCCTTGCGGAGCCCTGGAAGCCCCAGACTGGTGTGACACCAACATGTAAAAACAGGCTGTGACAACAGGCGTGTCATGAATTCCCTAGTCTGTTTTTAAATCTTGGCCTGTTATTCAACACACAGTGTCTTTAAGTGTGTCTTCAGCATCCTGTGAAATCACAAGTCCAGTTGCTGTTCTCAACAGGCTTCTGGTCATGTTGAGAAGACTTGGCAGACAGGGCATAACTGGAGAGCAGTACAGAGTAGGATGCTGTCTGCGTTGTGCTAGAGGAATTCAGGGATGAGAAAGATCCCTGCGAAGGAGGCAGTCGGAGAAGCTCCCAGACAGATGTGGGGGGAGCTGGTCTAAGCAGACCTGATGTTTGGACTAATCAGACTAGGAAAGAACGAAGGCGTTTGGCGTGTGATGGAGCACTGGCCCCACCCTGGTGGTATCGGGTTGGGGGGGTGGGCGCGGATGCTGGCATCAGGGAGCATTGTCTGTAGGGGGTTTATAACAATAATCAAACCGCTGATCAGCTTTCTCTTCTCATCTTTCCTGAGAATGGCAGAGATAAAATGCTCATCCCTGGAGGGAGGCTGCCCCCACCCCTCCTTAGCACAGCAGCATTAACCAGTGTCTGCCGATTTCTATTTCCTGCCCAGGGTGGAAACCTGCTCCAGAGTGGGGGTGGGCCCGTACCTCCAGTGTACAGGAGGAGCAGGTCTTTTTCATCCTTGCATCATCGGGCGCATGGCCATTGCATAGATCTAGTAACTTAACCAACCTTTGCACTAATTACAAATTAGTAGTACTTTGCTAATGAACATTGGTTTATAAGTTGCTTCATTTTCCTTTTGGGGTACGTATTGAATCTTCCCAACTACACATGTGATCAGTTCCTTTAAAGGAGAAATACTGTTTTGTCTTTGATATCTTCTCCCATAGCTTTTTAGAATCATGCAAACAGACATTTTTTTTTAAAGGAAGTTATTACCCAATCTCTTTGGAGGCTGTTGTGGCCCTATGACAGACCTAACCTAAAACAGTGGCCAAATTGTTAACACTCCACCAGTCCCCCCGTGGACTGCAAATAGATGATGAGGGCTAAATCCCTCTTTCCACTCCTTCCTGTTCTTACTAAGAATAAAGAAAATGTTGCAGTGGGATCTGAATGGAGAAATAATAGTCATTTTTCTGCATTCAGAAATAGAGGATGTAACCTGTACTTCAGCCAGCAGTTTTCAATTTCTTAGCAGTGACAATTTAAGTAAATTTCATGTAAGTTGAGGAGCTCTAACTTTGTTATGATTGACAATGTAAAATTAGCCTTTTCTGCTGTTGAGATTATCTGGCATTCCTATCAGTCAGGTGGCATGTGGAATGAGATTGCACAGCTGTGGATTTGAACATCATTAAAGTCTTCAAAGGGTTAAAAGCTACTTCCTCTGATGGATTTAAAACTGCCACATACACACAAACAAGTTTTTCAAACCACCCCGTTTTACATCTTTGTCGAGAGACAGTCTGGTTGCTGCGTTTTTATGTCTAGATTATATTACAGATATATTTCAATAAACCATGAGGAACCACCATAGATTCTAGAAGCTGGCCGTCTGTGCTTAAATAAACATCTCCTGCAGTACCTGTTTTATTTTATAGGCTGTGTAATCACAGTGACGTTCTGAGAAAAGACCTTGACGCCTGTGAAGCAGCTGTCCTTCACCAGATCCCCAGACTCTCCCCTGGGGGTGGCAGCAACGAAAAGCAAGTCAGGTATGACTGTCGTCAAGTTGCTGCTGTGGTGGGTCGGCCTTTGTTCCCAGATAAGGGTCTCGAAACACTGGTCCACATGATCAGCACTGTGCTGGGCACTTGCAGCATCAATTTAACTGTGGCTTCACCATCTCCTTTGTGAATGTATCTGTTTTTCATTGTTAATTGGATGTATCTACTCAACCCCTGCCCATAGCAACATTTTTAGGCTTACTTGGGGGGAGGGAAGGTGGGTAGGCTTTGTCTGACATGTTAGCGTACCTTGGTGAACGCCCAGGTTATCCAGCAAAGCCACCATCTAGAGGGATGTCCTTAGCAGGTCCAAACCCCAGATAGGTTCCTAAATTTCCAAGGTCATGCTAGTGATACAGACCCCTAAGTACGTTCCTGCACCAACAGCATCGACATGCCCTGGGAGCTTGTTAGAAATGCACGTTCTCGGGTCCCACCCCAGATCCACTGAATCAGGAGTCTGGAGGTGGGGCCCAGCCATGCAGGGTTTGAATGAGTGTTAAACTCTGCTTCCTCAAGTTCGAGAGCAGCGCTCGGAGGATGTGCCTTAAATGGCTAGAAAGCTGGGGTGAGCGAGTGGGGGTTAATCATTTGCAGGGTGGTTGGTGCATACGAACCATGATTCTTGTACGTCCTTCCTAAATCAGATAGAAATCGATCCTTCCACCCACCTTCTCGGCACTCTAGGTGTCTTCTCATGCATGGCCTCAGAAGCTTCATGGCATCTGGGCTTCTTAATTGAATTCGCAAAATTACAGTTGTGTAGTATGTGTAATAGTTTGTCCAGTGCTGGCCCCTGGTAGGTGCTTGATTCATGGTACGTGAATGTTACCAGTGTCCTAACCCCGATTTGTATTCTGGGGACTGACTACGTTTCCTCTTTATGAAGTAGGTCCCCACCATTTTGCAGCAGAGAACAAATGACGGCTCAGGTGTGGTCAGCCATCTGAAAGGGCCTTGACTGGCCAGGAGAGCCAGAGGGGCTTCGGGTCTGGTTGTCTAACATCCGGCCTCGTCTTCTCTCCCTTCTACATGCCACACAGGCACTTTTATGTAATGATATAAACAGGAAGGATAACATGATTTTCGGAGTAGAATTCAGCATAAATCCAGTGTGTATTGGGTCCCATCAGGGTGTGAGGAGAAGTCAGGGTAATGGCCTCTAAAAGGACCTTGTTACAAGAAAACTTGGCTAATCTCAGGGCTCCATTCCACAGACCACAAGGTGAGGTTCACAAGTCCTGACTGTGTTTACATTCCCTTCTGCATCATGCTGTGATCTCCAGACTACAGAGAATGCTAGACATGACCATCCTGGATCAGTAGCTTTTCAACTTAACAGCAGTAAAGGGCAGTGCACAAAAATCCTCTTCCATGTTTTTTATCATGTGAAGTGACAAAAGGCAGTCTTTAAAATACCCTTTACAGGGGTGTGAAAGAAGCTGGCTGGGGAGGAGTCTGTGGTCATTTGGTGATTGTGTACTGTAAGGCTCTTCAGCTGGAGCCCGGCTTCTTTCTCACTGCCTTGTGTGTCTGTTGATATACTATTTGGCATAAACCACAGTTGTGGTATGTCGCATAAAAAGCATATTATGCATTTATAATTCTCTTTGCAAACTGAGTTGTTAGACTAAATGATTCATCGTGTGACTCTCTTAACCTGGGCTGCCAAACTGTGACTGTGGGTGATAAGATATGATATCTCCATCAACTACACCAATGTTTGTTATAGTTTCTCAACATGCATAAATAGAGCATTGGTTTCCATTATGAGAAGTTGCATTTTTACATGACTGTTGATCTACAGTTATGTATAAATCAGCCTTCCAGAAGAAATGATCCTTCTTTATGACCAACACAAATTTTAAAATTAATATCTGGAGCCTTCGGAACTGTTTCTTTGCCACAAGATAAAGAAGTCAGGAATGGTTCCATTATAATGTCACTGTTGTGTTCTGTTACAATTAGAATTACCCCTTGTCGTGACTGAGGATGCTGTTCAGTGCACACTGATTGTCACTGGTTCCCTCTCTAGCCTCGGAAAAAGGCCCAGGTGCCTACCTGACCTTTGAGAGACAAGCAGTCAGGTCTTAGCTGCCAGTCCTTTCTCACAGGCTTTATTTCTTTATTTTTTTATGCTCCTTATATTTTATTTTACTATTTTTAATTGGGGTATAGTTGTTTTACAATGTTGTATTAGTTTCTACTGCACAGCAAAGTGAAGTAGCATTCCCTGTGCCATACAGCAGGCCCTCATTAGCTATCCATTCCTTACACATTAGTGTATATATGTTAATCCCAACCTCCCAGTTCATCCCACCTCCCCTTCCCCCCTTGGTGTACATACGTTTGTTCCCTACATCTGTTTCTGTTTCTGCCTTGCACACTGGTTCATCTGTATCATTTTTCTAGATTCCACATATATGCGTTAATATGCGATATTTGTTTTTCTCCTTCTGACTTACTCTACTCTGTATGGCAGTCTCTAGGTCCATCCACATCTCTGCAAATGACCCCATTTCATTCCTTTTTATGGCTGAGTAATATTCCATTGTATATATGTACCACATCTTCTTTATCCATCAAAATGGATTAAAGACCTAAATGTAAGATGGGGCACTGTAAAACTCTTAGAGGAAAACATAGGGAGAACACTCTTTGACATAAATCACAGCAAGATCTTTTTTGACCCACCTTCTAGACTAATGGAAATAAAAACAAAAATAAACAAATGGGACCTAATGAAACTTCAAACCTTTTGCACAGCAAAGGAAACCATAAACAAGACGAAACACAACCCTCGGAATGGTGGGAGGAGATATTTGCAAATGAATCAACGGACAAAGGATTAACCTCCAAAATATATAAACAGCTCATGCAGCTCAGTATCAAAAAAACAAACAACCCAGTCAGAAAATGGGCAGAAGACGTAAACAGACGTTTCTCCAAAGAAGACGTACAGATGGCCAAGAGGCATATGAAAAGATGCTCAACATCTTTATTAATTATTAGAGAAATGCAAATCAAAACTACAATGAGGTATCACCTCACACTGGTCAGAATAACATCATCAAAAAATCTACAAATAATAAATGCTGGAGAGGGTGTGGAGAAAACGGAACCCTCTTGTACTGTTGGTGGGAATGTAAATTGATACAGCCACTATGGAGAACAGTATGGAGGTTCCTTAAAAAACTAAAAATAGAAGTACCGTATGACCCAGCAATCCCACTCCTGGGCATATACCCAGGGTAAACCATAATTCAAAAAGACACATGCACCCCAGTGTTCACTGCGGCACTATTTACAATAGTCTCACAGGCTTTAATCCCGGCGTCACGCTCCCCCTGCCCTCTGTGTGCTCCCACCTCCTGTGCCCCTTAGCACCCAGGAGCTGTTGCTAGGTATTCCCCGAAGTGAAGTATTCCCTTCTGCCTTGTGATATCCCTTGGACTGAAACAGTCAGCTTGGTCATTCCGGAAGCACAGACTTGGAGAGAATGATACTTTTGTTCCTTAATTGTTAATGACATTGATGTCACAGAATTCTAAGCCGGGCAGAATGGGAAGGCTCTGACAGCTTATGGACTCCTGCAGGCCTGTGAATAGAGCCATGTTTGGTGTGGTCGTGGCCCTGCTTGAGCCCCTGACCAAACCTTGGCAGGCGACATCTGTCTCTTTGCTTTAATCCCATCTGGAAAATGGGACACCTGCCCCATAGCATACTCTGAAAGATAGTGTGAAGATTTCTGAATTCTCTATCACAGGATGAAGCATCTTTAAAATGAACAAAACCATTCCTATCATCATTATTATTAATTTTTGTTATATCAAGGATTAAATGTTGAAAGTCCTTCATACGAAAGGTTTACTATTATTAGGTGGAGGACCAAGTCATTATTTTAGACAATTATGAGTTTTTAAAATATGATTCATGTCACTTGGGGCAGTTGATTTTAAAACTTTGTTCATATTGCCTCCTGGAGAATATATTTTAACACAAAAGTGATTACTTAATCACTTTATCTTATATGAAAACCGTGATGAGACCACCCATGAGTTTATGTTTGTCCAGGTGCAATTAATTGTCTCTGTCAGTGGCTACTTTCAGATGGAGTCACCCAATTGTACTCTCAAGCTAATGCTGAACAATTGAGTCAGCTTTATAGTGTTTGGAGTATAGTATGTAGAAATCTATTTTATTCTGCTTATGCTCAGAATAAAATTCAAGGTACTTATTACTTTGTCTGCATTTAAAACTATTGTCAAATTACCAATCTGTTGTAAATCATTTGTAGTTAGGAAATGCTGGTACATTTGCTTAAATTGCAGTTTTCTCATTGGAAACCATTCCAAGTATATGAAGTTAATTATAGACTATTTAGAGTCTATTGCTTTACTTATCTTTAATTAGAGGAGTATATAATTTAGCTGACATCACACTTTGTTTTTTCCGTGTGACATTGATACTGTAAAGTTTCTGAAGTGAAGTGGACGAAAGAGGAAAAAACTTCTTTAAGTCCTTTGTACCGCTATGTAGATGTTCTGATTCTGTATGTTTGTGTAGAACCAGGGACGGGACTCCACACAAGGCCAGCCATGGCCCAAGCCCTCCTTGTTGCCAGGTGTTGGTTTAGCTGTTCAGAAGTCACAGGTTCTAGTGCTCAATCTCCTCCAGAAGCTTATTTGCTTTTTGACCCCATAGGTTTTGTTCTTTTGTGAAGCAGGTATAATAATTATAGGAAACCTTAGCTACTTCTTTCACTCCAGGACCCAAAGGATGGTTACAGTTGGCAGAGGTGTTAGTAACCCAAGTCTTGCCTTGGCTTTGCTTCTGCAGAAATCATGTGTATCAGTCACCAGAGAGACTGGTCTCTGATAATTCATTCCATCCCAATTAACTAGTTTAACTCATCCTCATTAAACTTGTTTTCAAATTTAATTCATCCTAACTAAACATTCTTTCAGGCTAAAAACACAATTGATTTACTCATTATGAGAAATATACCTGCTGACTGGACTAGGGTTTGCTGATGGCCTGTGAGCGCATTTTCCTAGGAGGGAAATAAATCTATTGCAAACCCAAGTACAGATTCAAAGGTTGCTTCATTCACATAGAACAGAACAGAAAAGAGGAACTGGGGGCTTTATGACGTCACTGGGATCTAGACATCACCAGGAGAGGCAAGTTGCTGAAGGGGCTTTCTACCAAACCAGCCTGGAACCTTGGAATCATTTGGGGAAGTGTTTAAATAAGTTCCAAGATTCCAATGATGCATCATCCCACTTCATAATCAAGTCTTGGGAAAAACTAGGGTTAGGTCAGGCAAAGGTTATAACAATTAAGATTTATTTTAAAAGGTTCTGGATTGTACCTAGACTAACTTTTTTCACATTTTATTATGAAAATTTCCAAACACACAGAAAAGTAAAAAGAACTGTACACCCACATACCCACCACCCAGATTCTACCATTGACATTTTATTACACTCCCAAATCTGTCTCTCTCCATTTCCCATCCATCCATCCATCAGTTCCAATCTGTTATTTGTCTGCATTTCCAAGTAAGTTGCAGATATTAGTACACTGTTTTTTAGCTTATACTTTGAAATTTTTAAACATCCACAAAAGTAGATATGAGTATAATGAAATCCCATGTACCCTCACCCAGATCCACAGTTGTCAACATTTTGTCAGTCTTATTTTATCTCCTTCCCTCACCCACACTTTTTTCTTGAGTAGTTTAAGACAACATTTTTCTCTCACAAATACTTATATCTCTAACAAGGATTAAATACATTACCATTTAAGAAGATTCTTTATTACCTAGTCCTTGTCAGTTTGCTTTGGCTTTCTCTAAAAAAGTCTGTCTGTATTTGCTGTGTTTGAATCAGGATCCAAATGATTTCCCTGTAAACTGGTGGTTGGACCTGGGTCCAGGATTACATTCCAGGCGGGTTATTCTGGCAGAATGACATCCAAGGCAGTGCTGGTCCTTCTTACTCCACCTCCTAAGGCAGCAGGTGTCTACTCGTCCCACCGTTTGTGCTGCCAAGGCTGGGCCGTGGGCTCGAGCGTTGGCAGATGGATGCCTCTGATATAAAGCTTCCATTACGCAATTTTCTCAAAGTTAGGATCCTTTCCTAGATGCATTTCATTCACTTGGACTTAGAAAATGGTGACTTTTCTAACTCAGTTCTTTCTTCTGCATTTATTAGTGGGAAAAACTTTTCCCATCAACTACTTGGTAACTCTGAAATTTTTTTTTCAACCACAGAGGCAGGGTAAATGCTTGATTCTATCCCTTTACTTAACCAGTTTCCAGAATAATGAGTTGTTGCCCTAGCAGCATCCAAAGGTTGGGTTGTTTATATTTTTGTGGTAAAAACACACATAAACATAAAGTTTACCATCTTAACCATTTTAAGTGTACAGTTCAGTAGTGTTAAGTACATTCACGTTGGTGTGCAGCAGATCTCTAGAACTTGTCATCTCACAAAACTGGAGCTCTGTGCCCGCTAAACTAGTCCCTATTCCTCCCTCCCCCAGCCCTCGGCAGTCACCACACTACTCTCTGTCTCTGTGAATTTGACTACCCTCAGCATCTTATGTAAGTGGGATCATACCGTATCTGCCTTTCTGTGACTGGCTTATATCACTTAGCAGAATGTCTGTAGATTCATCTGTGTTGTGGCCTGTGAATCCAAAGGTTTTTATTATTTTTAAAATTTTATTTACTTATTTATTTTTCAAACGAACTCATGTATTTTTATATATTTGCTGTGTATCAGTCTGCGGTAGTCATTATCCTTTTGGTTCTCAAGCTGTCCTGTCCTTGGCCAGTGGAAGCCCCTTCAAGAGAACCCTCAAGGCCTTTGCACACAGCTCAGAAGTCTGAGAACTTCCTTACTTCCTGGAACGACAAGGTGCTCCAGGCTCATCTGGTGCATTTCCTGCCCCAGACCTGGAATATAATGCATTTTCCTAAGTGGGCCTTGTTCCTTTTAGTACTGCATCTAAGTACTGGACTCTGGAAATTCCCTTAGCCCAGAATATATTAGGTTCCAGACTTTTCTGGATAAACTGTCTAATACTAGCTTGATTATGGGGGCCTTTAACAATGTGGGAGGTTCTTAAGTCACCCAGCGCGGCACACGTCTAATGAGTCTCCTGTTTCTGTTTCATAGGTTTGAACAAGCACCAGCCTCAGGTTTATGGAGGACACCATCGGGTCAGTGTGTTACCACCTTGAAAAGACATGATAATTCTATCCAAGAAGAGGTGGTCGCGAAGCTGTCTGAAGTTTTCCCAGTCAAAAACGTGGACCGGAGGACAAGGGTTAGTAATTTTTATTTTTTTAAATAAGTTTCAACATGTACAAGTCAGTCATTTGAGGAAATAGTTACATTCTTAACAATGATTAACATATTTGAAAAAAATGATAAGTTGTAAGTGAGGTTTTGTGGTTGGTTGGTTGGTTGGTTGAACTGTCTGATCTCAGGCCTTTTGCACAGTGTTATATGTAGGCATCTCAAGTCCTTACATAAAGTTAACCCAGGTCCTGGAGGTAACCTAATTAAACATAGCTACCACAACATTTGCCCAGGGAATTTAGGAGCATCTTGTAGAATTCTGGTTTTCTTTCTCCGCTCCATCCTTTAAAAATACTGTATGGTCGTTTATGTCAACTCCGCAAATATGTACTAATCCACTTCTGTGGATTAGGCAGCAGCCCAGATCCACTGGAGGGAAAGAGAGAAATCCCACGTGGTCCCTCCTTCAGGGGAATGGCATAATGGGATGCCTGCAGTAAGAACACGGCAGAGGGTATGGACCCTCAGGAAAGGGAGCCAGGCCATCTGGAGAAACGGGGCGGGAGCCGAGGGGTGTGCGAGGTGACCCTTAAAAGACAGGCAGGACTTTGACAGGCTCAGAGGGCAGGGCGATGGGCAAGGGCTGTTAGGAGCCCAAGAACAGACCAAGAAAGCCCACACTTTTCCAGGAAACGGAGCTGTTCTCTGTGGCTGGGGAGTGGACTGCATCTGGGGACGGGGATGAGAAGCTCTAGGGATCACCGCCCACTGTGCAGGGTCTGGCCCAGCTCGGGAGCCGGTGTTCACGGGTTCAGCAGAGTTTGGAAAGCCGCAGAGCCCCTTGAGCCAGGCTGCAGGAGGGCCTGCAGGGCCTCAGGGAATTTAGCCTGCATGGATGGGAGGGGGACGGCCAAGGACGAACCCTGCCATGGCTCAGCCAGGACAGTTGGGGGCAGACTGATGACCTGTCACTAGGGAGAGCGTGAGATGCTGGACACGAGCTGATGGAGCCCGTTCCTGGGGAAACATGGGGAGTGCGGGGTGGGGGGGTGGAAGACCAGGTCCAGAGCGGCCGCCCCATAGACATGGCCTTTCTTCTCCTGAGCTTAATGTCTTGTTTGTCTTGTTTCCAAGTATGTTTTTTCTTTCTTTTTTTTTTTTTTTTCTTGGCCATGCTGCGTGGCTTGTGGGATTTTAGTTCCCCAACCAGGGATTGAACCCAGGCCCTCGGCAGTGAGAGTGCAGAGTCCCAACCACTGGACTGCCAGGGAATTCCCTCCAAGTATGTTTTTTTATCCTTATACATAATATAGTGTTCTCAGGCTTTTTGATCATTTTACAGTTTTTATTTTTATTATGCACAATGTTCAGGATTCCGCATGTGCCCCCTCTGGAGGCAAACCTTTCCCCTCTGTCCCAAAGCCACAGCCTGTGCTGCCATGCAGTCCAGAGCCTCTGCATCACCCTCCAGCCTTCCCAAACCCCCCTTTCCTGCCCCCTTAATTAAAAGAGAGTAAAAGGACTTTTTTTTTTTAAGCATTTCAAACATACGTACATGGAGTGATACAGTGACGCCATTGACCCACACTTGCACATGTGTTACCCCTGCACCATGTTGTTTCGGACTCCCTCGCCCTCCTCCTCCTTCCCTCCCCCTGCCCTTTCTCTGCTCTCCCTCCTCGCCTCCTTCCTCCCCACTTCCCTCCTTCTGGAGTAAATTATTGCAGGTATAGATACAGCCCCTGGGCACCCCTCACAGTTCCTGCCCTTTTCAAAGGTAACCTTGTGTGCATCCTTCCTGCACACATTTTCATTTTACTGCATTGCGTGTGACTCAGTAAATAACCCTTAGTTTTGTTTTGTTTTGTTTGAGGTATGGTACCATTTGTGTGAATGTTCTTAAAGAAAGAACAGTATTCTTTAGGAGGAACAGAACCTGTGCTTTTTAGATCCGTTCCATACCTATTGATAAATGTAGATCCTAAAAAGGATTTTGTTTTCAGGTTTTATTATCCATCGTATTTAGTACTGTTTTGTAACGACATCGTTTTCCATTCTTGTTCACTGCAGCTACCCCAAATCTCAGCCATGTCAAGGGTGAAATAAGTATTGGTCTCCTGCCATTTGCCATCTCATCGTCTTTTTTTTTTTCCTAAAGGTGTTGTTTATATCAGGAAAACATATTCCAAGTTCCAGATGACCAGTTCACTCATAATTTTTCAAATAACAGCTCCATCATTAATGGGAAGGGGGCTTCCCAATTAACAGTTTATGAGTCAAATGATATTCTTCCTCCCCTAGTAGGTTTCTTGTTCCTTTTTAAATCATCTTAGTGACAGCCATAAAAATTACTAATAAATGAATGACAAAATCCATCCTTAAGGGACTTCCCTGGCAGTCCAGTGGTTAAGACTCCATGCTTCCAACTGCAGGGGGCACGGGTTCAATCCCTGGTCGGGGAACTAAGATCCCGCATGCTGTGGCACGGCCAAAAAAAAAATCCTTCCTTAAAAATAGAAGCAAGCAATCAGTTTCTCAAATAGGTTGCGACTGAAAAAATGCACGGCCCTAAAGACTAACGTTACCAGAATGATGTGGGCAGGGGCAAGCCTTACAGACGTGAGAACAAAATGCTTTTCTGGGCTCTAGGACTGTTAGATTCACAAATCGTTTTATGATTAGCATAGTCAAGTGTCTTTGAGTTGTTTTCCTGTATTCGAACAATATATACATTTAGTAAATAGTATGGGTTCAATGTTTCTCTGTAGATAAAATCTTAAAAGTAGGAGATTTTCAAAATTTAAGGAAGCACTACTAGACATCACTTGGTTAAGAGTCTAATGAAGCTCAGAAATACTTACTTTGATCTCTTGGGTAAATGGCTAATTAAACAGCCACATGTAAATGATGTTTACCTGTGGGGTCCCTTGCTGTCAGCTGGAGTCAACCCGTCTCCTGAGTAAATACATCATTAAAGCTGCTGAAATTTGGATTATGTCCCCCTGAGACCAGATAAGATCCACAGCACCCGCATAACCTATTAGGCAATTACATAATTGAGCTGCATGCTTTTAAATCAGGAAAATTTGTAATTATGTGAAAAAAAAAAATGAGTTGGGTGCTTCATTAAAATACAAAGTACCTTAATACTGCTTTTCTCCCAAGTGAAGCCTGCTTCCACCCAGGGGGACCTCTGCAGGCAAAGCAGCCCAGCCTGCCGGAGTCACTTGCAGAGCAGGTGGGAACGGCCACAGAAACCCCTGCCCCTCTCCTGAAATGAGGGACTGGTGTTCTGTTCTTCTCTCTTGAATACTCGTTCACTGGCTCATATGAATACTTCCCCTTTCTTTTCAGTGCTACATCGATGAAATCCCCTTCCTCTCCTGTAACTCAGATAAAACTTAAGTAATGATACTCGCGTTTCTCTAACACTGAAAAATTACTTCCGGTGTGCAGGAGGAAGGTTCTTGAGGAAGGGTCAGTTAATCTGTGTATGAGGGGAAACATCCATGCTGTCAACATCTGTGGTGTTTCATTCTCTTGTTCTTCTGTGTCTGCATTAACAGCACTGGTTTACATATGGAAGGTAATTTTATTTTATTAAGTGCTTTCACGTTCATTTTCTCTTTGTAGCACCCGTTGCAGAAACCGTATTCTTCTAGAGCCTAGCATATGTTTTCTTTAAAAAAGTAACAGGGAAAAAAACAAACTTGGAATATTAAGGTAAACAAAAAGAAGAAAGTTGCCTGTTATCCAACTGTCCACATAGAACCCTGTTGACACTGCGATGTATGGTCTTTAATATTTAACATATTGACAAACGTGGGTTATACTGTTTGTGTGCGCGGGCTCCATGTTCCCCACTTGTCACAGGTGAACTTTCTTTCATGCCGTCGCGTGTTCTACATCCTTTCTAACGGCTGCACAGAGACCCCTGTGTGGCTCTTCCACTGTCTCTTTAACCAGGCTCCTGGTGTTAAACATTTTAAGTTGTTTTTAATTTTTCCTCTAGTAAAAAGGTTTCAAAGACTATCTGAGCAGTTCAGTTTTTTACAGATTCCCATGCGGTTTCCTGAGAATGATTTCCTAAATGTAGATCTGTTAGGTCAAAGGGTATGTGCGTCTCTCAGGCTTTTGCTCTGCACTGTCAGATCTCACCCTGGCAGGGTCATCACTTACCAGGAATGGATGAAAATATCCTTTCTCTGAGCTCTTTATGAAACTGGATACTATCAATTTTTTTTTTTTTGAGCACCAAATTGAGAAGTGCCAAGGAGGTCAAATTGCGGTCACATTTTTCTCCCACCTATTTGTTAGCCATCTGTATTTCTTATTTTATATTGGTAATTTGCCAGTTCACGTTCTTTGCTCATTTTTCTATTAGGTTAGTAATATTTTTCCTTACTGACTTTTAAGAACTCATATATGAATTTGTATTATTTGCTACAATATTTTGAGCAGTTTGATTTTCACCTTTCATTTTTCTTAATGGTGTTTGGATACAAAGCCTTTTCCATTAATATCTTCATTTATCTATTTATGCATGTGAATTTCACAATTGATAAGTTTCTAGATGTAAATTGAGTCAACCTAGATGACTCTTAGGGTTCTAGGCCTAGCAAGATCCATATTTAGACAGAACTTTGAGAAAATGAGCCAATTAATCCTAGGTGTCCTGCTGAGCGTAACTCATAGGACAGTTTTTCTTTCGTAAGATCTGAAATACGGAGGTGTCGCTCTCAGTCATCCTGTAAGTAGTGTGTGCCTTGGCGCTGAATTTCTAAGCGCTTTCTCCTGACTCCTGGGAAGGTTAGAAAAGTGAGGGACTAGTTCGTTGGTGTTGACTTAGGCTGCAGACTGCTAAGAACGATGAGGCAGTCTCCAGCACCACCACCACTACCACCACCACTGGGCTTCAAATGTATGAGATGAGAGCGAGCCTTTACTACCTAACAAATAAGTTGGAACCCAAGCACGGGCCATTCATAAGCACCATCAGAAGGTCCATCTTTGGTGGCATTTTTCAGATAGAGAGCCCCACTTTGCAGAGCCCTTCAGTCACAGGTGGGACGTGCAGGGCAGCTTGCTCACTTTTTGCGCTTTAGTCCTTTCGCCAGTCGCACTGCAAACTCCTTCCGTTTGGGGCCTTCCTTAGAAATGCACCTTTTCAAAGATCTGCAAACAGTACATCTTGAGAATGTATCACAGATGTTTTTCCTGACTCTGCATAAGTTGTTTTTGATGGGCCCTTTGAATGGACCTTCCTACCGTTCCTTGTCTCAGGCTGACTTTTGTTTCTGTCCCATATTGTCATTATTTCCTGCTTGTTAGGGACTTAACTTGTGAATTCCTCTGCGGATGACCCGCTGGGCAGATCTACCGCCATCTCTGTTGGCTTCATGGTCCAGCAGAGTCAAACCAACCATTCTCATGCTGTAATTTGACCATCCATCAAAAACCCTTATAGATATAAAATACTCATCTCTGAGAAGTTATCTCTAGAATTAGTAAGAGAAATCCTAGAGATATGAGTATTAAGTAGTGAAGATAAATGGGATAAAATATACGAAATAAATGAAAACCTGCAGTGTGCCCTGCACTTACTCACCATGGTGCAAAAAGAAGGCTCAGTATAGAGCTGGTGACACTGGTGGTATTCTTAGCAAGCTTACAAGGGCTTGTTAGAAGGATGTTTGCAGTATCATTATAGCACTTTAGTCTGTGTTCTTTTGAAGCCCAGGTGGAACCCAGCTAAAGCAAAAGAAGTTCTTACATGAAAGGGACGTGCAAAACAGTGATGTTGATTGTGTGTCATCATGGAGGGACTAGTGAGAAGTAATCCGAGTTATTGAAAATCTAGGACAATCTCCATTGTCTGCAAATTCTACAGTATAAAGTGTAGAAAGCCTCAACAGTCCTTTAACAACTTTATTCTTAAACTGTGGGTTAAGACAGTGGCTATTGTGAAGTCATGCCAAGAAATTATTAGTTACAGCTATTGCATAAGATAATATGAGGAAGAAATACATACTTGAGGCACTCTCCGAAAGTTTGGATTATTTTAAATATCAGAAAAAGAAAATTATAGTTTTAACTACAGAGATTAAGCCAATTCTTTTTGTTCATCTTCTAAAATGCTTTCCATATATCCAGAATTATTGGGTGCACAGAATAGGAGCTTACTCTCTGTGGGGACAGACAGACTAGATCAGGATGGGCAGAGATCTTGAAATGAGACATGCTTGGATGGTCCAGAGAGCATCCTGATGGTTGCGAGATGGCAGCTCCTGTCCTTCTGGACAGATTCTAGAAGCAAGTGCAGTGCCGTGGTTTACATGGGCAGCTGGGACTGGGCACTATGGCAGCCAGTGATGGGAACCAGCCCTGGCCCGAGCTTCAAGGGAGGATGGTACACCTGAATGCCAGTCGGCAGAAACAGGGCTCCTGTTCAGTTCATTCCAGAGTTATCCCAGTTGGAGTAAAATCCAAGGCCCACTTTATACAAATGTAGGAAAAGCTCCTGGTTACAAGAACTGGACAGACAGGTCTCGGCTGCAAGGCTAACTTGACACCAGGTCTTTTGGCCAAGGAGACTAGAACTCCTTAAGTCCCCTTCAGTCCACTTCTGGCCCCTCGGATAAGCCATGGGTCCTGGAGGCCAGCTGGTCCTAAGGCGGGCCGAAGGCAAGAGCCTTGCAGGGATGTCAAGGCTGATGACAGTGGCCTCGGCCAGACTCATAAGGCTCAATCTTCAAGGTTTGGCCTCGGCGATTCTTCACATCCTTTCATGTTGATGACAAGGAAAGAGTATGATATTCCCCTTTGTTCACTAGATGTTTGCATTGTTACCGTTTCACTCTTGCACAGAAGATGACCAGGGAGCCTCTGCCCAGCTCCTCCTTCCCTTTCACTTGAGGGTCTCAGGTCCATTCCCCACACAGTGGGTCGGACCCTGCCCCGTGTTTACTACTGTCATCAGGTACCAGGGAGAGGTCGGTGCCACCACCTAGTGTTCCTCTCCCACCGCCGGGGCAGGCTTCCACTTCCGAGTAGGGGGAGAGAGAGGCTTGTGCTCTGGCAGCGGGACAGCGGCACCAATGGTTGTTCAGCTCTGGTCACCAGTATATTTTTATTTCTTGGAGGAGTGCTGACCTGGAAATGCACTGGCATGAGTATTAACCTATCCTATTAAGTGCCACTTTTTCTCTGCCTCTCACGTTGGCTGTGGTAAAATCCCTGCCCACCTCCCTGCCCAGGACACTTCTGGCAATGTCGACAGTTCAGTGCCCTGTGAAAGCAGATAGGCCATGTGGCAGCTGAGTTTCCCCAAGCTCCCTGGCAGGCTTAGTGGCAAAGTACAGTGTCTTTATCCTTCGTTGAAGGTTATGATTTCCAATAAGGTCGGCTCTCTTTTTGCTTTAGTGTATGCTCCTCCGCCCCCAAGTTTTTCCACAATCTTCCCATTGAGGGGAAGTTCAGGGGTCATTTCTTGAAGAATGGGGATACCGTAAGGTCACATTTTTCCAGATCTCCTTCTCAGTCCAAACCAACTCTGTCCTCACGTGCCTGAAAAACAGGATTCGTGCAGTGAAAGAGTAGATCTTGGGTAAACCACCCAGGTTAACAGAGGTGGTCACGTCTCATATACATACTTCCCAAGTAGAAAAACATTGCTTACATAAGATTCAGTCCTCAAAAAATGTCTTCTTGTGAGTGTAAGTTGTTGTAAAGAATTAAATTACGCTGGAAAATAATCAGGTGTTATTTTATCTTGAAGACATTTTAATTTCAGTTAAATGTCAGGAGACAAATTAAATCCTAAGTAAAGCTTAACCTAAAATAACATTTGAAGGCTGGGTCTTTGAGACCAAGGGGAATGTGACTCACCACGGCTTGTTTTCATTTCTTTGTGCTTTCTTTTATGCACCGTAGGCAACAGCATTATTGAAAAAAGGCCTCACAGGAGAGCATAAGGATAGGTCGGCTGTTCACAGCAGTGAATCATCTTGCAGCTTGCCATCCACTCTGAATGACAACAGTGGAATGAAGAACGGAAAGCCTGCTCTGTGGCTCAGCTGTGTTCCTACAAGGGAACGAGGTTGCTATTGTTAAGGGTCTGTCCACAGCGAAACTGCGTTCAGAATCAATGTGACACCCTCTTTCTCAAAGTGTGCCCATAAAATAAAGCTTCTAAGGAATACCTGTGATTCAATATACATGACATGTTACTTGTTTTATACCACCTTCCAGAAATAGGTGTTTCAAGACTGGGAAACCTAATCGTAGGTCTGCAGTTCTGCCGAATTTCCAATAAAATATGTTTTTGTAAGTTATGAAATCTTAACAAAATTAACAATTGATAATATATACTTTTTGATCATCCCACAAAGATGAAGATGATTCCATTAAAATGATACCGTAAAGAACTGAAGTTTTTGATATCACCTAATAGAATTTACTCAAAATTATTAAACATTCTTTTAAATTATAATAGAACCTTATAAAAGTCTAAACAGATGATTAAGAATCAATGAATTCATGACCCCAAAATTTAATAAGCAATTTTTAGTATCTAGAAATTGTGATTATTTTAGTGTTACTGTTAAGACGTGCCAGTAAACCGCTATAATGGCATTTCCAAGACAGCTGTGAGTTGCTCAGGATATTGCCAGAAGTTGATAATGTGCACCTGAGGACCTGAGGCCCACTTATGTTAAGCCCCACACAAGTCTGATAGATGTAAGGTTAAATTATTTTGCATGAAAGCAGCATAGAGATACCTTAGCTTTCGAATAGGTTTCCTTTAGTAACAGTGTATTTCAGATGAGATAAACTAACCAAGAAAAGAAGATGGGAAGGCAATGCAAATAAAAGGAATGGCAGTTAAAAAACCAAACAGACAAAGGCCTATTCCATCCATATAACCTTGAAATACATTTTTATTATCATATGTTTGATTTTTAGAAGTTTCCAGTGGCTGCGGAGACGAGAGCGCAGAAGAAAGCGTGGCAGCGAGGATGCCAGTCACAGGTAAGGTCGTGGCTGCCTGAGGGCCTCAGATTCAACTTCCTTATGTAACCAGAACATTTCAGGTTGGTGGTTGTGGACTCTGCGAAGAGCAAGTGCATTCCACTACCACGTGCTGCAGCAAGGGATCAATCCTGAGAGCATGAGGTGTGAGCTTAGGTTAACATAAAGGAAGGTAGAAAATAACCCTGTCTGCTGAGTCCTTCAGAATTGTTACATGTTTACACGTGTGAGTGTCCCACCCCCCCATGAGCCTTTCAGCACCTGCGTCTGTGTGAAAAGGTCAGCCCCCATGGGGAACACCAGTCATTCTATGGCCAACTACAGATGTTTCTGATTTCCCTCTTTTCTTTCCTGTAATAATTGAATGTATCATTATACTGTAATAAGAGCAGGAAAAAAAACAGTGCTGGACAAGAAGCTTGCTTGTGCCTCAGTTACAAAGCCCATCTGATCATTTAAAAATTTTAGCAGTAAAGTTTCATTAAGATCTGTTAAGATTTCTGCACATATGTTAGGTCTGTTTAGGTGAAATCTAAATGTCATTACTTATTTTAGTTTTAGAATATCAATAGCAGCAATTAGTATTCTGAACAGAGTTCTTACTTGTCGTACATCTAAATTTACTAGTACCTTATTTTGTAAAGTGGTGTGCTACTTCATTATAAATTCAAAGGTCTGACTTTAAATATTTATGCAAGTAAACACACCATTGCACGGAGGTACTGAGGCATGCATCTGCATATGTGTTAGTTTTGTTGTTTATAAGCAGAAGAGAATGGTTTCCTTTATGGCAATATGATTCATGGCCTGATGATTACTTTTAAACCCATGTATCTAGAATGAACTCTGATTTTGAAAAAGGAGTTTATAGTAGAGCAATTACTGTATATATTCTGCATCAGATAATATTTCACTCCAAAATACAGAGGTTTTCTTTTCTTTTAAACATTTTCCCTGGTGATATGTTTATTGCATTTTTTTTCTTCATTTTGAGAAAACTCTGATAGAATTCCCTGTTTATTTTTTTATTAGCAGAGTTAATAGAAGTGTAGATGATCCCAAACTGCAGATATCCAAGAAGTCATTTGAATGCTTTCCTTTTGCATCTACCTTTGAGTGCAGGATCTCTAATGACCTCTGAATTTGTTTCAGTTAGAATCCTAAGGGCTTGTTGGGGAGGAACCAGGAAGTGACCTCATTGCCTATTCTTCCTCATCTGTTCAGTATCAGTCAGTGACTGTCCCCAAATTAATACAGATGTAGTCTTCCCATGGGACTTTTTAACTGAGGTACTGTTGACATGTAACGTTACATCCGTGTCAGGTGCACGAGGTAATGGTTCACGGTTTGTAGACGTTGCAAGATGATCAGCGCAGTCAGCCTCGTTAATCTCCGTCACCACATGTAGTTACAATTGTTTTTCTTGTAATAAGAACTTCTAAGGTTTACGCTCTCAGCAACATTCAGATATGCGGTACCACAGTGTTAACTGTAGTCACAGTGCTGTACATTCCATCCCCAGGACTTACTGATTTTATAACCGGAAGTTTGTACCCTTTGACCCCCGTCACCTGTATCACTCACCCCCTACCCCCCCCACCAGTAATCTCCAGTCTGTTCTCTGTATATCTCAGAATTTCTTCTTAAGAGAGGAGATAGTCAAGTACCAGGGTTTCAAGTCTTTCTTCTCTTCACGTGGGAAGAGGTGTGATGTACTTAGAAGTAATACGGACTATTTGCCATGAAGGTTTTTTTAAAGAAATTGTCATTGATCCATCAGTAGTTCACAGTTTAAAAAATGCTTTGTGCCTGTTATAGGCCAAAGCAGTAGGCATATAAAATAACCTGGGGGATGTGAAAAAAGCTTTCCGAAGCATTTTCTTAGTGGGAGCCTTGCCGTTCTGCGCCCTGCCACCACACCCCTCCTCTTCGGCACGTCCCGCCAAGTTCCTGCCAGAGGCCTTGTGCATCTCTGCTTTGCATATTCCATGGTCTCTGCGTATTCCTTGGTTGCGTCTGTCGTTGCAGCTCCTTTGATCTCCAAGTTCTTGACCTAAATCTCTTTACTAAATGTTTGTGTCTTTTGCCATGATTATTTGGAGATTTGGCCTTTGGTGAAGTAAGGCAGGTGTATCGTTTGATTTAAGATAACGGAGGCCACCTCCTCCTTTGTAATAGTTCTGTTGAGGCTCTCCTGTCTATGTGGGCCACAGTCCTTCTGGAATATTCCAAAGAGAAGGAACATTTGTGAGGCTGCCCACTGGGAGCTGAGGAGATGTGGTGGTGGATCCTGGGCTTTGGCATCAGCCGTTGTTGTCAGCTCTTTACTTCCTGCTCTGTTTCTTCACCCGTCTGAGCCCCTGACCTGGGCTACTTTAGTGTAACTAAACCCAGGCGATGTCAGGATTGAAAGTGACTTGTTAAAGCTGCTTCCTGCATCAACAACCAGCAGGTTACAGTAGTAACTTTGGACAGTTCGGAAGTGCTCATCCTCAGGGTGGGTGCTTCTGTGTGATTCTGCCTTATAGCCATCTCCCAAGGGATATGGTAGAGCGAGGTCACAGGGAAATCAGGGTCCGGCACAGGAAATTGGGCAGAAGTTCTGAAGTTACACCGTTTTCAGAATGATGAGGGTCCTGGGAAAGTTTAACCTGAGAAGGGCACAAAAGCTATTCTTAAATATTTGCGGGGCTGCCAGATTTACCGAATATAGTCATAGAGTGTAACTCGGGAGCCCTGTTAGTGAGTGTTGCAGCAAAGGAATCCACACCCAGTAACGGCAGAACTCTCTAGCCTTTTTAGTCGGGTGTCTTCCAGGCATGAGGTTCTGTGCCAGGGCTTGAACCGTGGCAGGAACCTGCTCTCTAGAGGGGCTCCGTGGAAGGGTTCTTGCTTCTGGGAGCAATGACATTGCTTCTAATGCTAAGCCTGTGATTCTCATTCCGTAGTGAAGGGATCAAATGAGCCGACGTTCTCATTCATTTCCCTTCTTATTGCATATCCCCACCACTTAAAAGAGTTTGCTGTCACTCTGAAGGCATCGGCCTTGTTAGTCACTGTCATGGGGAATGTGAGTTTCACACTAGTTCCTGTCATCTGTGCGGAGACTTACGTACACACCCTCCTGCACACACACCCACGCACACAACCACAGCCTGTGATCTGCTTGTTGACACAGGCTACCCCTTCCTTTAGTCTGGTTGTTCACACTAAAGAATCCAGGTCAAAATCAAAGATTAATGTGATTATCTATGAGTGTGTGGTTTTCTTTATTTAAGAATAATATATAATTTGCATATATGTTACACCTTTACTTGGGCTGAGTCCAGGGAATACCAGGGACAGCCAAAGACCAGGTCCCTGCCCTCCTAAGCCTCCATCGTCTCTAACCTTCGCAGGAGCCCTGTAGGTAAGCAAATCGTTGTACACATGGTCCGGCATACTTGGAAAGATTGAGAGCCCTGTTGAGGGCCATATAGCCAATGTGTCAGATCTTGAATTACACTCAAATTTCAGGAATTAAGCCCTGAAGTCCTTCCATCCCACCATGCAGCCTCTTTTGTTTTATGAGAGGCGCCTGCATCACGGCATCTGGACCAGTTAAACATCGGTTTGTATCTTAACAAAAGATGAGCCCTGCAAGGACGATTTTGAGAGTGATGATGAGCAAAGCCTGGAGAGGTGGGCAGCTCTTGAGGATTTCTGAGTGTGGACTGTCCTGGGGTGGCCCTTGTAAAGCGGAGTGAGTCTGTACCCCTAGGCGAGCCTGAGACCACGAAGCGGGTACAGGACAGTCAGGTCAGTGTTTCCCTGGAGCACTTAGGCCAGAATTGAAGCCATGCTTGTCTAGATTATGAGAGAAAGTCTCCCTCTGAACTACTCATACCCCCAAAGTAAAATTTCCCACATTGGTAATTTTATTGGTATTTATACTAAATTTACCTTTGAGGAGGATTTGGTGAGTTTTAATTTTAGTAAATGATGCAGCTTATGCTAAGTGTCATAAAAACCCAGCCCCGACACAGTATCTGGCACACAATGGGCACTCATTTCATCAAATGAATGAATAAAAATGAAAGTACTAAGGAGTTTCCTTAAGCGCTTGTTGATTTAGGCCAGAACACCGTCTCTTTCCATCAGTCACTCCACCGGTACTTTCCCACCCACGTGCCCATCCTGGCAAAACTCATCTCCTTAAGCTCCATGTGAAAAGGGCTCTCAGCTTTTATCTCAAGAGGATTAAGCCTCTAAGAATGTCCATTCAGCCTCTCATTCTTTTGACACCAATTCTCTTGGTCAAGCTGTGTTGAAAGTGGTTGCCTGACTATGCCATTTCTCACTGATATTCTTTGGCAAGCTGAAATATTCCAGGTCAGACTGAGGTACGTCCATTTAGAAGCTCTGTGGGAGGTCAGCCTAGATTTGCAGGGTGCTCCTGGGGCTGTGGGCAGGGCTTCCCCAAACATCATGGCTTGAGTTTTGCATCAGATTGGGAAAAGGCTGGGAATACACGATGGCCGCATTGTCACCGGTGGCTAGATTTATCCTGGGAGAGAAAACTGCAGTGACAACTGAGGACTGTGGAGTCCAGTGGCAAAGCACTTCTGCTCCTCAGGCTTTCCTGAGACTGCGCCTCACCATTTCTGTCCCGGAAATGCACAGTCAGTCAGGATGCCTTACCTGCTGTGCCTGGGGAAGGGAGCCCAGGGAAGCACTGTGTGCCGCTGGGTTGGCCCTGGCCCCGTCTCTGTGGCAGGGGTCCAGCTGCTCATGACAGCAGAGAACTCCTCACGCAGGACGTTGCAGGCTGGTGGGGCCTGTTTAACGTGGTCATAGAGGAATGGAAGGCGCCTTTCTGAAGAGCTCTTGATTGGGTGCTTTCAAGGAGATGAACTCAGAAGTGCCTGAGAAATTCTCTTCAGTGGTTACACAGCAGAATCCCATGTGGAGCTTTAAAACAGACCCACACCCCAGCCACACCCTGGACCGGGTGCCCCAGAACCTCCAGGCCTGAGCCCCAGGCATCAGTCTTGTGTACCACACCAGGTGACTCCCCGGGTTTGAGAACCATGGAGCAGGGGATCTCAAAGCCGAAAGAGCCCTTGTAGGTCATAGTGTGAAACACCCTTATTTTATGCAAGAGACTTGAGTGGAGAGAGGGGAGAGGTTGGGCTTTAGATATTTCAGTACAATCAGGGGTCAGGGAGGGTATGATTTCCCTAGGGCTGCTGTGGCAAAGTGCCACGAGCTTAGAACCAGAGAAATGTTTTCTCTCACAGTTGTGGATGCTAGAAGTCCAAAATCAAAGTGGCAGCAGGGCCCTCTGAAGGCTCCGAGGAGCATCCTTCCTGGCCTGTGGCAGCCTCTGGTGGCTCCTGGTTTGTGGCAGCACGACTCCAGTCTCTGCCTTCGTCCTCACGTTGCCGCCGCCTGTGTCTCTGTGTCCTCTTCCCAGCAGGACAGCAGTCATTGGATTTAGAGCCCAGTGTAAATCCAGGATGAGTTCATCTTGAGATCCTTAGCTAATTACATCTGCAAAGATCCTGTTTACAGATAAGGTCACATGCTGAGGTTCTGGATGGTCGTGAATTTGGGGTACAGGGGGTGGGGAGGGATTTCTTCGTATTTCACACTGCCGGCTTCTGGTTCGTCATGTACAGTGATTGTTCCTGGCCCTGCTATAAATGATGAGGAGGAGGAGGAGGATATTACTGTCTTTATTTCCAAATCTTCTCATTTTATAAATCATTGAGTACAAATTGCTAGAAAGTTGCTTTTAAAGACTATTTAATTATGCCATTAAGATACAGCTTCCTGATCAAAATTACCCAAAAGTTAAAGATTCCATGACCTTGAGAGTTGAAATTTCACCTCCCATGGTTGATCAGTGTTACATGGTTATGAATTTTCATGTGAAGTAGTATCAGCAAAACTGTTTCAGTTCAGTTTTTGAACATTCATTAAAGGTCAGTTACAAGCCTGGCACTTACTTGCAGGTGTAATTGTTGAATTGCCCCATAGAAATTCAGAATGTGATGGAAACATCTATTTCCTGAAGCATCTCCAGGCAGCTCATCTGAACGGGGAGCGTTTCCCTTCTCCGTGCATCTGCCCTCCCTGTGTGAGGACGGAGGAAACCTGGACAAGAGGCTCCCAGGCCCAGGATTGCTGGTAGAGTCGTGGTTACTGCAGAAAGTCTAGATATGAAAAGTAATTCCGGTTATAGAGCCAGCCTGTGTGCCTCTCACGTTCACCTAGACGTGTGGCTCTTTTTTTTTTTTAATTTATTTATTTTTGGCTGCGTTGGGTCTTTGTTGCTGCGCACAGGCTTTCTCTAGTTGCGGTGCGCAGGCTTCTCATTGCGGTGGCTTCTCGTGTTGTGGAGCACGGGCTCTAGGCGCGTGGGCTTCAGTAGTTGTGGCACATGGGCTCAGTAGTTGTGGCTCACGGGCTCAGTAGCTGTGGTGCACGGACTTAGTTGCTCTGCAGCATGTGGGATCTTCCCAGACCAGGGATCGAACCCGTGTCCCCTATATTGGCAGGTGGATTCTTAACCACTGCGCCACCAGGGAAGTCCCGTGTGGCATTTTTTTTTTTAATTCCTAAACATAAGATGAGTCTTCTGTATTTTCAGAATTGTGAAAGCACCCTTAGCCTAATAGTTTCTTGTTTTAATTTGAGTAGATTGCTAGACAAGTGATTTCTGGGTTTTAAGTAATAGTATTTACCTTTAGAATTAATTTTAGAGTTACATCCCACAATTTTTGTTTTATTTTGCAAAGACAACTGGGTTTGCTCCATCAGCAACACATCTAGTGCAGTGTGAATGAAAAATTGGCATGGGTGCAGAAATACATGAAAAGCGTTAGCCCTGGGAAACTCGTGGGCAGAAACTATTTTTCGAATTTAAGTTTAGAATTTCTGCATGCTTCCTACAGGAATCAGTTATCCTTCCTGACTCAGAGATGCCCAGTTCTTTGTCGGTTCAGGGTTGCTTTTCTAGCTGTAGTATGGCATTGTTTGCATCTCCTTTTGTTATTCCCTCTCTTCTTTTCTTCACCAGGGATTTCTGCGAAACCAGGCCAGCCAGGCCGAGCCTCTGCCTTGGAGACGGAGACACCCCTCAGAGGCTGGGGAAACACGTGTTTATCTGGCTCTTGTAATGGGTTGTTAAAAGCACTTGTTCGCCAGATATTTTCTTTTTCTTTTTATTTGGTAGATTTAGAAGTATTTTAGCAGGTGTACATTTGCATATAAAAGAGAATGAAAGATAAGAAGTTGAGGCTTTTTCTTTCTCTCCTCAGCATCATCGCTCTCCTGCCTCCCTTTATTCAGCACATTTTCATTTTCTTTCTCTGTTCCCATTTTCTAGACAAAATGCATATCAAAAAGAAAAAAAAATCTCGGTGATCCATCACCACTTGGCAGGAAGATAGGTGATGGGGTTCAGCCAGCTTGTGTAACAGAGTAAGGAAAAATGTATTTCTCTTGTTGTGTCGTCAGTCTGGAATTGATAGCTAAGGGTAGATTTTCACCCCTGGACCCCTTGCCTTATTTTGTATTTTCAGCCGCAGTAGTTTCTACTTTTGAAACTCAGTCTTGACGCAGCTTTGAATGTGTAATGGAAGCCTGACTGAGCAGCCCAGAGCTGGAAACTTGCGCCTGCATGTACACTACTTCTGTGTGCGCCAGAGCATCTAGTTGAAAATCATTGTATTCTTAGAAATGCTTGTTTTATCTAATTGTTTGCACTACTCAGTTTTTTTCTGAGGGTTTGACATTACTAACGGGAGGAAGTATTTCTCTGGAGTTCTGAGTCACAGGCTACAAAGTGAAGCCTTAAGGGGCCACCCAGTCCTCAAATTTGCAGACTTATGGTGTCCCTGCAGTTAAGACTCAGGTCTTTTCACCTTGGAAATATTGAGATATTACCCTCGTCCCGACCTTGTTTACAGCAGGCCAACTGGAACCTCCAGCTTTATTCCTTTCGCTCCCCTGTCTGTTCACTCATTCATTTAACAACTGAATTTGCAGGGCTACGCCATGCGGCTTTCAGCCACTTGATTCCTCACTGCCCTTCTTCCTTCCAGAAAAGTCTGGGCCTGAAGTGCCACAGACTTCAACTCTGTGGCTTTGCTTTATGCCGTTGGTGTCCTGGCCAAGTCTTCTAGGCTGTTCCAGGAGAATGTCTGAATTGTTTGAGCAAAAAGTATACTCTTGCTTCCAAAAATTCTGGAATCTGGTCCGTTTGATACAGACAGCGCCCTAGCAATCTCCAGACAGCTGTTGCAGCCTCCTTGATCCTATGTCCCGGGCTATGTCAGCTCTTTTAGCGGAGAAAGCTATCCTTAACATCTAGCTTGTATCCCTTGGCTGAAGTTTTTCTCTTGAGTGTTCTTGTGCCACATTCAGTGGACACAGAAAAAATTGCTCACCGCTGTCTAGTTTCAAGGTTGCAAGTATGTTCTGTGTGGCCTGTGCAGTGTTTTAATTTTTTTTTAAGCCAGAAATCTGGCAAGACTAGGCCCGCTTTCCCGGCTGGCAGCAGTCGGCCGTGGCCACAGAACAGCTGTCCCCTCCGGACAGGGCGTGAGCTCTCCCGCCCCTCCTACCGCTCCCGTCTGGCCAGAGTCACGTGTGTGGTCCTGCCGGGCCCCAGAGAGTGTCTGCACTGACAGTCCTGCCCTGTCCTCTCTGCTGCAGAATCTGTGTACTTGAACCCCTCTTCCCTTGTTTCTACACAGGCTGTGTAGCCTGTAACCTCTCCTGATCATTTTTTTAACCAAACCTTGATTTTGTTTTTCCTTTCTGGGTCATCTCTCAGTTCTTCGTCTGCTGTTTTGTGCAGCTCTTCTGACTAAAGTAACAGTGAATAAGGGTATCCGGTGCTGTGGGAGAACGACTCCAGTCCTGAGCGTCTGCTCCAACCCCTCCGGCTGCTTTGGGGTCGCTGGTCCTGCCTCAGTTAGTGTTTGTTCCTCCAAGGGAGTGCACGTAATCCTTTCACCTTTTAAACCTCACTCTGCGCTGAAACCATTAGAGGAAGCGTGCACTGGAGGTGGGGGAAGGCGATGTGCCCGGTGGTCCTCAGCTGGATCGTGCCAACCCTTGATTACTCGGGTCAGGGCCGCCACATCCCACATAAAAACTGTCCGGACGGCCGCCAGTGACTCTGCTTGGAGAAGGACCACAGGAGGTTTAAGGATCAAGTGCCCGTGAGGAGCCGGGCGTGGGAAGGGGGGGGGGGGGGCTCTGGCTGCGTGGGCGGGAGAGATGAGCTTTCTCCCTCCAAACTGTTGTACCGTTGAAAGCAGACTGAGGCAGCCTGGACGGGCAGCCCAGTGAGAGAGTCCGAGTCCTTCGAGAAGGACGGGCAGGCCCCAGTGTGGGAGACATGTGGAGCTGATTTCCGAGCGCTAGGATGGCCCCTGGGCGGGGGTGACTCGCTGCCCGGTCCTCCCTTCCAGGCTCACACCAGAGATGAGATACATTCCGTCTTGTATTTGGACAGAATACTTAATCCCCCACCCCCAATCTGAAATCACCTCACAGCTACTAACCTGATATTTTGCACAAAAATCCTCTCCTGAAAATAAATAGCACATGTTTTCTTGGTTTCTGAGAAGCCTGAGAGCTGGCTTACTGGAGTCAAATGATTTCCCTTCAGATGGTAGACAGCAGAGCCCAGCTCCAGCTTCCAGCCACCAGGAGCCTTTGTTCATCAAGAAGCAGCTCTCCTTTCTCTCTTTCTCTCCCCTCTTTCCCCGCTTCCTTCCTTCATTTCTCTTTAAAAAAATGTCTTTCTATCTTTTGCTATCTTTTCCTTGACCAAATAAGTTTCACTGAATGCAGAAATAGCACATGGTCATTAAAATCTGGACTTGTATCCTAAAAGCTGAAAGTATTTTTGGCTGATCTTTATAAAATAAAAACAAAACAGCATTTTCATCTGTTTTACAGTGATTCTTTACCTTTTTAGAATTCAGACACTCCACCTTTGATTTTATTAATACCTTACCCCCTCAACAGATTACCTGACAATGAATGTGAGGTGATAAGGTTGTTAGGATTAATCGGAGAGTGTTATGATGCACTCCTGTCGAGCCACCCTGGGACACTGGGATTAACCTACAGCAAGAAACACTTTGTATCCCAGGCCACGTCCCCACACACACACAGATGTTACACAAAACAATACTTTCCCCTCGTGCGTGTACTGCATCTGGTGTTTTCTTTATTAAAGTTTTCAAACTATCAGTGCTAGTTCCAATGGACACTGATTTCACAATCCAGCAATGTTAAAAAATGTTGCCTTAGGATTTATTATTTTCAGAGTTAAGAGTCCCTGATCTGTGCATATTTTAATTACATAGCATTTACTACTCAAAAATATGATGCTCATTTTAAATACTTATTTTTTATCTTGACTGATTCTCAGTAGGGCAAGGTAAGTTATATTTTTCTCCTTCAGCATGATGGTAGTTTTAACCAGTAATAACGGGCCTTGTAGTTCAGTTCTTAAACTGAACCAGCAAGCACAGGAATGCAGCCGATGGCCAGCCCCTGGAGCTGACAGGGGAATCCTTTAGTTAGTGGCCATGTTGAGAGTGTGGCCATGGGTGCTGTTTTGCTGTGTCTCTGCTAAAACTCTAACTCTGCATCCTCTGCTTCACCCAGGAGTCTTTGAGACCTGAGGCAATGGGGAAGCTTGTGTCCCTCAGTTCCTTCACGGGACCCTTATTTAGTATCCTTCCCAACAGTCTTCCCCACTTTAACTTAGAGCAGGGCTAAGGGCTCTGTTGATTGTTTCCCTTGACACATAAAAGTTTTTAAGTTTGCTGTAGTCCTGTTTGCCTTTATTTTGTTAAGTGTGCTTTTGGTGTTGTATCCAAGAAATCACTGCCAAATGTGATATCCTAAAGCTTTTCTCCTGCGTTTTCTGCTAGGAATTTAATAGTTTTAGGTCTTATATTTAAGTCTTTAATCCTTTCTGAGTTGATTTTTGTGTATGATGTAAGGTAAGGGCCCAAATTCATTCTTTTGCCTGTGGGTATCTTGTTACCTGGGACTTTTTCTCATATATAGAAACGAAAGCCTACCAGATGCTGAAACAGTCTACCCTTCAGGACAGTGCACACCAAGCTGAAGACGGATTCCAGAAGGCCGAGGCCTCTGCATCACTGTCAGGTAAGCAGGGCGGACAAGCCAGTATCTGGGAGACCCAGGGCTACGGCCAGGGCTGTGTACAGGGAAGTGTTATGATGTGCTCCTGTCGGAGGTTTCTGGAGTTTGCTTTGTAACAGGTTGTCACCATCTCAGAATGAGCCAGTACTTTTTGAGTCCTTAATGAACAGGAGTTTGGAAGAAGCTTCCCTCCAGGGTGTGTGCTGGCGATGGCCTTACAGGCCCTTGGTTTCTGCCTGACGTGTCACAATGGTACCTTGTCGCTAAGCACCACAGACACCCCAAATTCTTTCCCTTCCCACCTTTTCCCAGTTTGTTAATCAGTAGTGGGGAGTGTCATCTGGGCTACCTCCCTTGCCTGAATGATGGGGGATTTGGGGTTCTTCAAATGAAAAGACTGTAAATCCCAGTAAGAGCTCAATTTTAAGCTTAAATGTAGTTCCTTCAATTTAGGATTTTTGTTTCAATTGTAATCTTCTTAGTTTTCTTATACGTTATTATCGTATTTTTATTATTTTTCAGTTGTTTTTACTTTATCACACTTTTTTCCTTTTTTTTTTTTTTTTTTTGGTATAAGTCACCTCAACTCCCTTTGTGAAAGTAAACGGATTAATAACAGAAGGAAGTATACTTTAACGACTTGCTTTTTTTTTTTTCTTTTTTTTGGGGGGCTGTCCTGCGTAGCTTGTGGGATCTTAGTTCCCCAAACAGGGATCAAACCCAGGCCCACAGCAGTGAAAGCACCGAGTCCTAACCACTGGACTGTCAGGGAACTCCCTCTAATTTTTTTTTATTATTATTGATTAATTTATTTTTGGCTGTGTTGGGTCTTTGTTGCTGCACGCGGACTTTCTCTAGTTGCGGCGAGCAGGGGCAACTCTTCATTGCAGTGTGTGGGCTTCTCATTGCAGTGGCTTCTCTTTGTTGCCGAGCACGGTCTCTAGGACCGTGGGCTTCAGTAGTTTTGGCTCGCAGGCTCAGTAGTTGTGGCGCACGTGCTTAGTTGCTCTGCGGCATGTAGGATCTTCCCGGACCAGGGCTCGAACCCATGTCCCCTGCGTTGGCAGGAGGATTCTTAACCACTGTGCCACCAGGGAAGTCCCCGCTCTAGTTTTTATATAAACCACCACGCTGGAATTTTACCTATCAGAATGAATTTCTCCTATTAGAATGAATTTCACCTATCAGAATGATTTCACCTATCAGAATGATTTCTTAATATCACATAATTCCCAGTCCGTATTCAGATTTCTCAATTGTCTCAAAGGTGTCTTCATCAGACAGACATTTTTTTGAGGGAGATATTTATGGTACATCAGACTTAGCTGTCTGTCTTTGGAAAGCTATTTCCTAGATAATATTAGTGTTAGAATTAGTTACTGCAAAATTCAGTTATTTGGGTTGTTGTGAGGATTCAGTGAGCCAGTGCAGGTTAAATGCCCAACACAGTGCCTGGTAGAGAAAAGCCCCTGGGGAGGGCTGGCCATGTTGGTGGTGGTGGTGATTTGAACTCCGCAAACATGAGACATTGTAGTTTGTTGAGGTATAAACAGGCTTCTGCCCCAGTGGAGGTCTGCATCACTGTAGAAAGATACAACCCTATTCACTGTTTGCTTTTCATCACTTTCTTCACATTTGAATCACAGAACCAGAATCCAGAGGGATCTCAGAAAGTATTTATCCAACCCCCTCCCTCATTTTACAAATTACCCAAGAGAGTAATGCCTCTTTTGGAGCATTACAACCCATTAGCAGGCATACGTGGTTTGGAAGGTGACTCTACAGATGTGATTTTGGTAAGTATATTTTGAATGGCTAATAGGACAGGCTCAAACAATGAGTAAATTTGACATAAGTTGTAGTCCCTTGGATGTGTATCAAAAATTATAGTGCTATTAATATGCTAATGATTGGGCTTCCCTGGTGGCGCAGTGGTTGAGAGTCCGCCTGCTGATGCAGGGGACACGGGTTCGTGCCCCCGTCTGGGAAGATCTCACATGCCGCGGAGCGGCTGGGCCCGTGACCCATGGCCGCTGAGCCTGCGCGTCTGGAGCCTGTGCTCCGCAACGGGAGAGGCCACAACAGTGAGAGGCCCGCGTACCGCAAAAAAATAAAAAATAAAAAAATATGCTAATGATTAACATATGAGTTTGTTCATATGACGTGATCCACACAACACGGGTTGTACAGCCAAGCACCCCTCGATTCGGTTCCCATCCTCCACACTCAAAATCATAGCGTGTGCTTTGTAAGACATTGGGATCCTCGAAGTGCTCCTGGTAGTGTTGGCTGGCATTGAAGTTAGATGCTGGCTCTGGAGTTTATTGTGCATTCAGTCACGCATCACGTTTCCATTCTCGCCCTCACCCTGACCCTAGGGACTTCTCTGAGCTCCCACGAGAAGCAGGCGGTGGGTGGGAGGGCCACGTGCCCGGTGTGGAACGTCACACACTGTCACACACTGAACGCAGAGCCACCCCAGATATAACCATGGATGAGGAGGCACGTGGCTCATCTCCTGTGTCAGGCGCCAGATCTCTTGTCTCCACACCTGTCTCTAAGGAAGCCACTTTGTTTTCATGTCTGAAAAGACCTGGTCCCCTTAAGCGGGTGCAGACCCTGTAGGGACCGAACATGGACACATTGTTAAGAGAACCACTTTGCTTCAGAGGTTATGAGCAGGCACGCAGGTTACAGGTTAGGAATGCAGTAGGTGCCTTTCGAGGCGATGCTTATGCACCCTCTATCCGCGATCTAGTTTGACTGCCAGTTAAGAATCAGACTTGTAGCAGAAACGTCCAAGGTGAGGACGCCCAGGAGGCAGAGGTCAGGGATCGCCCGCAAGCTGGGAGCACTGTGGGGTGGTCTGGTTCCCCAGGCTCCAGGGAAAGGGGGTGGACTGTGCATCTTCCCCATCAGCCCTTTCAGGCTAGTTAAGGAGTAGCCTTGATGGTTTTCAGTGGACGTTCATTCTCCTCCGTGAGAGGGAAAAAGAGAGGATTTGGCAGAGGGGCTTAAAGGCGGGTGGGCGGTAATGTCATCCAGAGGTGTCAGTTGCTTCTGAGACTGGCTCCCAGTTCCTGTTAGCTCGGTGAGCCAGCGCTGCCCCCGTGTTACAACAACTCGAATTATCCAGAGCTTAGTGCCACGGTGGAGACCCATGTGCTCACACACACATCATGGCCATTTAAAATGGTGCTCTTTGAATGATTTTACTTTTTACGTACTCTGTGTAACTATCACGGGAAGCCGCCCCCTTCCTTTCCGTGTCATTCCCTGCCTCAGAAGCCCCTCGCTTTCTGTGAACAGCTCTTCCTCTGTTGATGTTTGTTTTACAAGTTATCGTGAGGCCGCTTCTGCATTCACTGCGTTGGCCACGCTCACTCTCCACGCTTGTGCTTGTCACAGGTTTGAATATTGGCAGCGGTACATCCAAGACAAAGACAACTCACAAGATCTCTTCAGAAGCGAGTTTCTCGTCTAGCGAAGGCAGTCCTTTGTCAAGGTAAAGTCGTGCAAGCCGTTCTGAATAGCGGCAGCAAGATGGGAGGTGTCACTCCTCAGGGAATTGAGCGCTGGCTGCAGATGATTTTGCTGTGACTCGATGGAAGGTTAGGGTTGAGGTTTCTGTTTATCTGAGATGACAGTGGAAACTTTAGTCTACCTTTGAAAATATTTGCGCCAGAGCCAAGTATTGTTTTGCAGCTGTTGTTTCCTTGGTTTAAGACTCAATTGACACCTCAGTGAACCACAAATTAGCGTCTACAGCTGCTCGCAGTAGGGCTGCTTAGAAACCACACAATGGAGGGTGTCGGAGAGGGCAGAGAGAAAGAGCCAGGCCTTAAAAGAAATAAAGTGGCCTGTTTCTTCTTTCTGAGACCGCAGAGATATATACAAGCAATTGCTGGATATTTGTTTTTGTATTCCTCTTTTTTACCAAGTATTTGGGCTGGACTATTCTTTCCCTCTCTGATACCTTCTTGCTTATTTTCAAATGTGAAAATTTATCTTTTCACATTTGTTAAACTGTAGCACTCCTTGTAAGTTTTTGGAGCAGTGATAAGTGAGTCGTGTGCTAGATGTGTCATCAACATAAAATACTGATCGTGCAATGGCACTGAGTCACTTAGGAAGAATTTGTGGATGGGAGTAGAAGCAGTTGTCTGATACATACCTACCTTTCCGCTTTGGGCTAAATAGCATTTAAAACAACACAAGTTTGCCTTTTGTAATAACATTTCCCCTCAAAAGATGTCCTGTAGATGATTGCATTACATTCGAATTAACTGCTCGCCCTGATGAAATTTTAAAACAGGAACTTTACGTTTGTAATGTCCCGTAAGATAAAATTATTTGTTCAGAAATGTGGTATTTTTACAGTGAAAAAAAAGCTCATTTTCATTTCTATTTTGAAAAACACTACAGTATTTTTAGGACCTGGATATATTTAAATGAGATTGGTTTTCTGATATTAAGTTCTTTTAGAAACCTGGTGTGTTCAATTTTAGGGAATCCACTCATTTAATTTTTAGAAATTATTATCTTTAATATCTTTCATCTCTGTTTTTGAAGGAAGTGAGAGATAATGAATTATGGGACAGGAAGAGTATTAAAGTATTATATTTTTATGATTATATTATAAATTCAAGTTCTGGGTCTCCTGAAAGAAATTTTAAAAGATAATAAATTCTACAGGTAGTTTTTAGGGTTTAATGGCACCATTTGGCTTAATAATACATCCCTTTAGGTTTTCAAGATTGTTAGAAGTGTTTATTTTCTTTATATTTTAGAGGCACTAAAAAAGCCAATTCTTCTTAAACTTTTATATATATATGTGTGTGTGTGTGTGTGTGTGTGTATATATTCTTGGAGTAATGTTTAAACACATTTAGAAAGCAGTTGGATTCTGTAGAACATTTTCTCAGTCTGATCATTTGACATTTCACATCTTGCATCTATATTTCATTATAAAATCAAACTCCTTTCCCTTTCAGTTTTAGGCAGGAGCCTTTTGTTATTACTGTTGTTTCTGCATGAAATTAATTTCCTAAATTATAAGTAATCACATCATCCCCTTTCCGGAAAAATAAAAGAGGCCTTCAGGGGACCCTTGGGTTCTCGACAGTTGATAATAATCCAGAGATGAAAGTTCTGGGCATGGAGTGTGTGGGTTTGGCGCGCTGTTTGCCATGGTTGGTTCTTGTGCTGGGTTTGGTGTTCATACGCCGCCTTAGGCTTTTGAGAGCCCCGGGCTTGCTGTTTGTGCCTGGATTCACTGAAATTTCTTAGAGGCTTACATTTAAGGATCCCACTTACTGCAGTCACTCCTCGTGCTTTATTGCTTTTACAAGTGGTCTCGAAACCCAGTACTTGAGAATAAACGTAACAGTGCAGTGCTGCTGTAGCACTTTTAAAAATTCTTCTTTGCTCTATTTTGTCAGTGAGCTGATGAGCAACCTCAAAAAAAAAAAAAAAAAAGACCCTGCTGGACCTTAAAAAAAAAAAAAAATGGCTTCCTCTGATGTCCTAGAGACAATAATTATGATGTGCTAGTTAAGCCCAAACTACAGCTGAGGGATTTTACTTTAAAGCAGCGGCTTGGGCGCAAAAATGCATTTATAGCTCTTTGTCTGCACCTCATTATGTGTGGGCCTGATTCATTAAGTAATTGGTTTGCAGTTGTTTACATGAGTATTAAGGCCTTCCTTTCAGCCGCCTTTGAGAGATACATTGTGCAAATGTTGCCTGTGATGAATGCAGAATGAGGACCAGAGGGTCCGTCCTATTGGCTAAACAGTGCACTCTGTTGAAAAGCCAGAGAAAGGGATTGGGTGCTGCTTTGCATAGCAATGACTTTCTTAATAAGCGTTACAGATTAATACACACAAGCTATAAAAGATGCAAAGAGATACTCTTAGCACATTTATCCATGCTCATTTCATTGTGATGGTGGTGGGGTCCCCGTGCTTTCATATTCCGTTTTCCAGAGCAGCGGCTTCAGTGCATGAGCCGTAATAGAATCCGATGTTTATTGTATTATAAACCACGGGCAAGTAGGCAGATAGGCAACAGTTTATTATTAAAGATTCTTTCAGTGTAAATCTTTTTCTACCATTGTATTTGCCTCAGCAAAATCATTTTGTGGTTGAGTGGGGATGAAAGGCATAATGTATGAAGGAGTGAGTCCTAATAGGAAGCTGTTCTCTGAGTAAAGACCACTTGTTCCCTTTTGTTGAGAGGTGCATGCCAGAGCTTCCTCTCCTCCACAAACACTGTCTCGCCCCACCTTCCCCAGGAAGTTGTTTTCACTCTCCCGGATCCATTTAGTCAACAGAGAGCGTATTTTAACCGCCTGCCATGTAACTGTGGTTTACTGCTTGGATTGAGATAACGTTTTACCAAAAGAAAAAGATGTGTGCTTGCAACATAATTGCCTGGGGAAAAGGTAGCAGAAGTCACCCAGCTACCGCACCCTGGCAGGGCCGCTGGTGGCATTTGGTGCCAGCCCTGCAGCCATGGAAGTGGCCAGCGGAGGGCACCAGGCGGCAGCTGCTGCTCTGGTGCGGCCGTCCTGTCTCTTCTTGCCTGATCCTGTGCCGCTTCCCCTGGGATGATAAGGTGATCACAAGGAACGAGTAGTCCAGAGGAATAAGAGTGAGGTTTTTCTGGAAGTCCTTTATGTTCTGGTATAAAAGCCCCGGTCTCTGTCTCTGGTTTAGCAAAGCTAAATTCTCCATAAATTCTACCAAAGTAGCAGCTCCCTAAACATTCCACGTTTCTTGTCATAAGCCCGCCTACTTTATTTTTTCCACACAGCACGAAAGAACAGTCTTTGCTTGATTGGCTGAAGGGAAGGAGTAAAGAAGTTGACCCCTAAAAAATGGCATCTGCTGCAGGGCCCCTGGTTGACCATCAGAGGGCACTCAGACTTTGTCAAATTAAAGCTGTCTCAGACCGGTCTGCCTCTTAACACTTAAAATTGAGGATTTACAGGGATTTGTTGGCACACTGATTGGGAATTTTTATTTTCTTTCCGAATTTTTTTTTTTTTTTTTGCCTTGTGCTTTTCAGAAACACGTCTTTTTTTGAGGAAAATTCTAGCTGAAGATGCTGTGTGAGACATTTTAATACTGATTTTAGCTTAGTCAAAATCATTAAACTTACAGAATTCAGAGTGTAGAGACCACATCTTCTCATAAGTTAGTTATTCTTTTCAGGCTTATGGTAAGACTCTAGAACTGCAAGGGCTCTTCCCTCTGGGGCCCTTCCTCATCGCCCCCGACACCATAGGCCATGTTCTTGGTAGGACCCTCAAAAGCTCATTGCCAAACTTGACGGACGTGGCCTCAAAGCCACAAAAAGTTGATTATGTTTGTTAATGGGCTGTAGATATTTTTTTCTTTCAAAAATATGTTACTGACCATGAGGTTGAGAGTCTGTGTTACTAACCTTAGAACATCCCGCGGCTCTGAGGAGCTCCTGTGGCCCACCTCCCTGGGTCCCTGTGCTCACCCGACAGCCTCCGTCACCCCTCACAGAGCACGCTGCCTCCTGAGCCCTGGTGTGACTTAATGATGAGTCTCCTAGGAACCATAGGTTTTCCATGCCTCACTTTTGTCTCTACTTGCTGGCCCCACAAAGCAAACCTGAATCCTGGCAGACATCCTTGCCACCTAATTTTGTACTTATGTTGACCGTGTAGCCTATTTCTAGCGATATTATTAGCCTTTTGTTCATATAAAATGAATAGTTGAGGGACTTCCCTGGTGGTCCAGTGGTAGAGAATCTGCCTTCCAATCCAGGGGACGCGGGTTCGATCCCTGGTCGGGGAACGAAGATCCCACATGCCGCAGGGCAGCTAAGCCCACACGCCACGACTACTGAGCTCGCACACTGCAACGGAAAATCCCGCATGTTGCAACTAAGACCTGACACAGCCAAAACTAAAAACAAAATAAAAATTAAAAAATTTTAAAAATTTAATGAATAGTCAACACTTAATTTTGACTCTTTCTCTAGTACCCATGTCAGCAGGATCACATCCTAGGTGTTCACTAGGTGCTGTGCTTAGAATAAAACCTGCTGTTAAGACCCCAGCTGACCATAACTTCTTATGTGTAGCAAGGATGAGAGCAAAAGTGATTTTGATGAGAGTTGTCCTTACCTGTCTGTCCTAATCCCTTATCAATAGCAAGGGAATTTATAAACAGCATCGAAAACTGAGATGGTTTGATGGACAGACAGAGAAGACATGTGACAGAGCCAGTGTGGCAAAATGTCGACAGGGAGCATCTCACTGGTGGGCACATGGTGGTCACTGTGCAGAGCGGGAGGTGCCACACCTCCCAGGACACTGCGCAGAGACGGTGCCCCGTGAATGAGACCAGCAGAGCATGCTCACGCCTTAATTTAATCAGTTATCTGTGGTGTCTTACCTGAAAGTGGTTTGTTTGGAAATAGGACCTCCAGACTAATTGTAAAGTTCTAGGGAAAAAACTAAAACTCTGCCCTCTTGGATTCCAGGAGTCGCCCACGAGCAGGCCGGGGAGGGTGGGCTCCCTGGCTTGCTGCCGGGCTTCAGGTGGTGGCAGCGCTTTATGAAGGCCTCGGCAGCCCTGGCCCTGGGCCTCTTCCTGGTTCTGTGCAGCCTGCAGGCTGAGAGAGGTTTTATGTTTTTTAATGGTTGGGAAAAATCCAAAGAAGAATAATGCTGCACGATACCTGAAAGTTATATGAAATTCAAGTTGCAGTGTCTCTGAGTGACGTTTGCTTGTAACAAAGCCACATCCGCTAGTTCACATATTGTCCGTGGCTGTTTTCGTGCAGCAGAATAGTTATGACAGAGACCACAACACCTGAACCACTTACTCACTGGCTCTCTACAGCTCACCTTCGCTGCCTCTGCCTTACACAATGGAGGTGTGACGTCCACGCTGTCAGGGAAGGTCAGGCAGTCGGAGTCCAAGCACATCTAATAGAGCACAGGGACCATGCCCCGTGGCTTTTAACCTGAACTCTCGCATCCTTATGCTTTCAGAAGTGCGTTTGGTTTGGGTTCTCTCTCATTTATGATAATAGCTAAACAAGTTGGCTCTGTCTACTCCGAGATCTCACACCATCCCCTTTGGCCTTGACTTAGCTTCAGACATTAGGTGTGACCTGGAGAAAGAAATATTGACCCTACAAGTCATGTGTAATAAAAATCAACCTCGCACTGCAGTGTCACATCGACTAGCAGAGATGATTTCCCAAAGGGAAAAGTACTTCCCCTAAGGGGTGAGGATGGCATCGGAAACACCTGGAAGCATTTTCCACCTTCCTCAGGGTTGAACACATGCGTTTAGTTCTGAAACATGTTTCTGGGAAGACACTTGAACAACCTGATCTGAACTCAGATAGAAGTAAAAACATGCAAATTAAATAATCTAATATCAAATGTTGATCACGTGCCTTTAGGCAAGGTCCTATGCTTAGTGAGGCTCATCTATTCCTTCCACACATATCACTGAGCACCTACTAAGTGCAGAGCACCAGGTACCCCGGGGACTGAAACTGGTACGGTGGCAGCTCTCGTAGAGCTGACAGCCTAAGGGCAGTCACATGTCAGTTAGTGACAGAAATGGCTGTGAAGTAGCAAATTCAGTGAGGACTTGGGGGTTGAGGGTGGGGTGTGGGGGAGGCTACAGCAGGAGGCCCAACGAAGTCTGGGCATCAACCTTGGAGGCACTGTTCAGGGTTTAGTTCTTTTGCCAAAAGCAATAGGAAGGCACTGAAGAGTTTTCAGCAAGGAGGCAGAGGGGTCAGATTTGTGTTTCGAAAGCTCACCCTTGCTGCCGAGTGGAAAGTGGGTCGGAGGGGACGAGGTGGATGTGGTGTCACCAGTTAGGAGGCTGTTAGAAGGTCCAGGCAAGAGATGCTGGTTTGGTCAACCAGGCGGTGGCAGTGCATAGGGGACGGGTGAGGACACTTGGAAGTGCTGGGAGGTAAACTTGGCAGGACCTAGGGGCTGATTGGGTGTGGGAGGGCAGAGGAATGGTGAGGGGTTGGGAGGGACTCGAGGCTTGGGGTGCCGTTAGCTGAGACAGGAGAAGGGCCCAGGTTTGGTGGAGGAGCTTGAGTTTGGCTGTGTATGGACATGTTGGCCGTGAGACTCTTTGGAGGCAGCCAAGTTGGAGCCAGCAGGTGAGCCCAGGACATGCATATGGAGCTCAGAGCAGGGGCCAGGCTGTAAGGACCTGGCATGTGCTCGCCTGCCTCTGTGCCCTTGCCTTGGGCCTGGCCTGGAAATCCTTTCCAGCTCTCACAGTAGAGTCCAGGGAGTGCATTGCTTCCTCTGGGATCCTGCAGCCACACCACCACCCGCCCCATCATCCACCTGTTCTCTCAGTCCTCCTGCCTGCCTTCTGCCTGCGGTGCTCCTGCCGTCTCCCCACAACCCCACGTGGCTCTTACTGTTTGAACGTCAGCTGGCACACTAGTCTCTCTGCATCTTTACAGCATTGTTATGTCTGCCTACCCACCCTGCACTGAGCCTGGTGTCCTCATGAAGTGGGACCTGGATAGAGAGTAGACACAACCCACAATTGTGTTTTGTGTGTGTGTGGGTGTGGGTGTGCATGCACTCTTACAGAAGGTGGACTCAGGTTTACACTGTCAGCAGCCACCTGACTGGCGGCCTCCATGACAGTCAGCACTGGCTGTGGGGCCGTCCACTCTTCATGGAGAAATGGCATAGGCCACTAGTTGGTCACATCAGATAAACAGGCACTCACCAAGGAAAGCTGAAAGTGTTTCCTCTAAGATCAGGAACAAGACAAGGATGCCCACTCTTGCCACTTTTATTTAACATAGTATTGGAAATCCCAGCCACAGCAATCAGACAAGAAAAAGAAATAAAAGGAATCCAAATTGGAAAGGAAGAAGTAAAACTGTCACTCTTTGCAGACGACATAGTACTATACATACAAAACCCTAAAGATGCCACCAGAAAACTACTAGAACGCATCAGTGAATTCAGTAAAGTTGAAGGATACAAAATTAATATACTGAAATTTATTGCATTTTTATACAATAACAACTATCAGAAATTAAGAAAACAATCCCATTTACCATTACATCAAAAATTATAAAATGCCTAGGAATAAACCTACCTAAGGAGATAAAAGACCTGTACTCAGAAAACTGTAAGATACTGATGAAAGAAATTGAAGACAATACAAGCATATGGAAAGATATACTGTGTTCATGAATTGGAAGAATTAATATTGTTAAAATGACCATAGTACCCAAGGCAATCTACAGGTTCAGTGCAATCCCTATCAAAATACCAAGGGCATTTTTCACAGAAATAGAACAAATAATTTTGAAATTCATATGGGAACACAGAAGATCCCGAATAACCAAAACAATCTTGAGAAAGAAGAACAGAGCTGGAGGAATCACACTCCCTAACTACAAAGCTACAGTCATCAAAACAGTACATTACTGGCGTAAAAACAGACACATAGATCAATGGAACCGAATAGAGAGCCCAGAAATAAACCCACACATTTATGGTCAGTTAATCTATAGCAAAGGAGGCAAGAATATACAATGGAGAAAAGACCAGTCTTTTCAACAAGTGGTGCTGGAAAAGCTGGACAACCACATGTAAAACAATGAAATTAGAACATTCTCTAACATATACAAAAATAAACTCAAAATGGATTAAAGACCTCAATGTTAAGACTGGATACTATAAAACTGCAGCGGAAAACAGGCAGAACACGCTTTGACATAAATCGTAGCAATATTTTTTTGGATCTGTCTCCTAAAGCAAAGGAAATAAAAGCAAAAATAAACATATGGAACGTAATTAAACTTAAAGCTTTTGTACAGCAAAGGAAACCATTGACAACATGAAAAGACAGCCTACAGACTGGGAGAAAATATTTGCTAATGATATGACTGATAAGCAGTTAATATCCAAAATATATAAACAGCTCATACAACTCAGTATCAATAAAACAACCTGATTAAAAAATGGGCAGAAGACCTGAATAGACATTTTTCAAATTTATTGAAGAAGACATAGAGATGGCCAACAAGCTCATGGAAAGATGCTCCACATTGCTAATTATTAGAGAAATGCAAATCAAAACCACAATGAGGTATCACCTCACACCGGTTAGAATGGCCATCATTAAGAAGACCATGAATAACAAGTATTGGCGAGGAGAAAAGGGAACCCTCCATACACAGTTGGTGGGAATGTAAATTGGTGCAGCCACTGTAGAAAACAGTATGGAGGTCTCTCAAAAAACTAAAAATAGAATTACCATATGACCCAGCAGTTCCACTCCTGGGGTATGTATCTGAAAGAAATGAAAACACTATTTGAAAAGACACATGCACCCCAGTGTTCATAGCAGCACTGTTTACAACAGCTAAGGTATGGGAGCAACCTAAGTGCCCATTAACAGATGAATGGATAAAGAAGATGTGGTGCATATATACACAATAGAATATTCCTCAGCCATAAAAAAGAATGAAATTTTGTCATTTGCAGCAACATGGGTGGGCTTAGAGGGTATTACACTAAGTGAAATAAGTCAGAGAAAGACAAATGCTGTATGATATCACTTATATGTGGAACCTAAAAAATACAGCGAACTAGTGAGTGTCATAGAAAAAGAAACAGACTCACAGATATAGAGAACACTAATAAGGACCTACTGTATAGCACAGGGAACCCTACTCAATACTCTAATGTAATGACTATATGGGAAAAGAATCTAAAAAGGAATGGGTGTATGTGTATGTATAAGTGATTCACCTTGCTGTACAGCAGAAACTAACACAACGTTATAAATCAACTATACTCCAATAAAAATTAAAAAAAAACAACAGAGAACAAACTAGTGGTTACCAGTGCAGGGGGCTGGGGGGTGGGCGAGACAGGGGGAAGGGATTAAGAGGTACGGATACATTGTTCAACACAGGGAGTACAGCCAGTATTTTACAGTAACTATAAACGGAGTATAGCCTTTAAAAATTGTGAATCACCATGTTGTATACCTGTAACTTATATAATATTGCACATCAACTATATTTCAATCAAAACGAAGAAACAGCCACCAAGTTTAAAGGGAGCACTGACAGAGCACAGACTGCCTAGAAAATTATGCCTTCATGGAGCTTGTTTTACTGGAAAAAAAATGTAAATTATGGCAGCTATGGCAAAAGGCAGATTTTCAAACCATAGGTTAGCCAGACTTGAGCCAAAGTGACAGAGATGTGTTCCCAGGTTTTCTTGCATCAGGAGGGCCAGGGTCCTGCCGAGAGAGCAGCAGTGCTGCTGCAGGATGTGTCCTCGTCTTTTCTCAGCGCTCTTCCCACCTAAAGGCTGGAATCTGCCTTCACGGAGTAATCTGCAAATGTAAATGGGAGGGAAAACTTCAACGGGAGTATGAGAAAAACATCAGAATGTCAAGCCATACACAAGTGACTGTTTCTTTTTTAACATCTCGTTGACCACTTAGGATGAACTTTAAAGAATTTAAGTGTAATAAGAAACTGGAATGGGGCTCTGAGAGGGGACTTCCATGCGCATGACAATTGCGAAAGCTCTGGAGAAGGTGACGCAGATGGACACAGTCTCCCGCAGAGCCAGTTTCTCGGTCCAGTGGGTTTAGTAAGCGAGTCACCCAGTGTTAGATGCGTCCCTGGACACTTGCACTTTCGTGTGTGTGACACACAGAAACCTAAACACAGGTGACAGGATTCTTGCATTTTTCTCTACCACTGAGTTAATACCCTTAATTAAGCAAACAGTTTATTCTGAACTCCTTGTTAAGCAGTTGAGAATCGTATCGCTGGCTTGACAAAGGTAAGTGTTGTAACCTCCTGGCCGACTTCTCCCTGTTCCTCAGACCCTCTGCTTTCAGCTTAGCTGGCAGCGCTGCGCTTTGCCTGCTCGGTGCGTGCCAGGACCTGCCTCCTGCCCTGGCGGCCTCCCCAGTGAGCACCCAGCGTGCGGCCCAATGCGCCCGGGACCCTCCCACCAGAGCATCCACAGGGCTTTTTGCTTTTAAAACTGCATGGCACAGGGAGATCAGCTCGGTGCTTTGTGACCACCTAGAGGGGTGGGATAGGGAGGGTGGGAGGGAGGGAGATGCAAGAGGGAAGAGATATGGGAACATATGTATATGTATAACTGATTCACTTTGTTATAAAGCAGAAACTAACACACCATTGTAAAGCAATTAAACTCCAATAAAGATGTTAAAAAAAAAAATCTTGGGGAGTAAATGTAAACCTTCTGGCCTCCCAGTGAGTAATGTGTGCTTCTTCCCTAATGCGCTCCTTGTAAAACTATTAGTCTGATTGTCTTTATTTTTTCAGGACTTAGGTTCTTTCTTTATTTTCCAGGCATGAAAACAAAAAGAAACTAGCTACCAATTTAAAGTCTAAAGGTAAGAGAAATAACCAGAGACCAGACTCTCATTTTGTGTTTTAGCTAAAAGGGTGGTTTGTGACGTGTGGTGTCAGGCACGCCTCGGGGCGGGCGGAGGCGCCTGCCTGTGCTCACGGGCCCTGCAGCTCTCCTGGGGGAGAACTGGGGGCTTCTGAGAACACGGGTGCCGGGGTCCGTGGTGCCCAGCGCTTTAATCTGCAGGTATGACTTTGCAGGGGATCCTGGCCTCCCCCCCCCGCGCCCCCCCACTGCCATGTCTTCCACATGAAACGTCCTCACCTCTGTCCCCGTCCTCACTGCCACTGCCCGCAGGTACCCGCTGCTCTGACCTGAGGGCTCCTGCGGTAGCCCTCCCCCGCCCCTCCCCCAGCCCTGGCTTCTGAATCCTCATCCAGACCTCTGCCTGCTGGGGAAGCAGGGCCAGCACCCCCGCCACCTGCAGGGTAGAGTCTGGAACGTCCCCTTGTGGTCTGGCCCGGCCCCTGCTCCCAGCCCTGTTCCTCTGAGGTCGCGTCCTCTCCTCGGTGGATCCAGCCGCAGCCAGCCTTCCCTGTGCTCTACCCTCGTACCTCTGTGCCTTCGCTCACACCCTTCCTTCTCTGTGACATTTCTGCTAGGGAGCTCCTATGTATCCCTCAACACCCTCCTTCCACACTGGCAGTGGCGTATCCCCTGCCGAGCTTGGGCCGCCCCTACTCCTGCCTCTGAAACCCTGTTCCCAGCCGGTCCGGTGGGACTTGGGGCTTGAGCACCCTCTGTCGCTGTGATCGGGCCATGTACTTACCCTCTCAGCCTCGGTAAGACACGTGTTTGTACTCACCTCGCCAGGCTGGTGCGAGGATTAGATGGGGTCACATCTCAGGAGTCATCGTGGCGGTGGCAGGCTGTGCCTTGTAGATACGGGGGTCGCAGGGGTGGTCAGTGTCGCAGGCGGTGGGCCCACCACACCCTGGCACTCCAGGCCGAGCCTGCAGCCTCCCTGTCGGGCAGCTTGCGGCTCCACCCGGGGGATTTTCTCTGGCCACAGGAGCCAGGAGCTCCAGGGAGTCGACGCCTGGTTGAGAATAACCCCCAGCCACTGAAGGGTGGGAGTTGGTGGATAAATAACCCCACTTCCTTGCTGGCTTTTGGGGCCATCTGAGGAGCGTTCTGTGGTCTCTCTGAGGCCCCGGCAGGACTGACCCCAGCGGTCCACTGCCAGCCCTGCTCCTGGTTAACACCCTCTCCGCCCCCCATCCTGCCCAGGGTCACCTCCCAAATGAACTGCGTGTACCCACGCCCTCGTCTCAGTGCAGACCTCACTGCTGTTCCTCCACCGTGTCCCTGTGCTGAGGAACAGAGGGAGCTCACGGCAAGGAGCAGTCAGGCAAGCTGTTACCGGGCCTGGTAGAGCACCCAGCCGCCCTGCCCCCATGTTCACCCTGGTTACAGATTCCCATCCTACAGTGGAGAGTTGGGCAGAAGGGAGGAGCAAGTGTTCTGCCATGAGTTCCCATCGCAGCACGAGGAGCACGCAGAAGTGAGTCGTTGCTGCAACACTGGCCTGCGGCCCGGGCCTGTCCGCTCAGGTGCACCACGCAGGGCCCCCAGGAGGCTCTTTGCGGGCCACGGCTGATTAAGCCGAGCTAATCAGACTGCAGAGATGCTGAGCGGCTGTCTGCTTTTCTCTTCCAGCCTTCTGGGGCGAGTCTGACGACAGTAACTCAGAGATCGAAGCTGCCTTACGTCCTAGAAACCATAACACGTCCACCGATGATTTTGATGATTTTTATGACTTATAAGCTGTAACATCTGTTAGAAATAAAGTCTTTAAACAAACTAAACCCCTGTGTTCAGATGTGATGTTCAAAATAAACGTGTCCCTTTAAGTTTTCTAATTGTTTAATATGACAAGTTGGGACCATATTGTCATTCCAGTGAAATTTCATGACATAACTACGAAATGGCATATTTGCTTTTACGTGTCATCAAAAAGCACAGTGATGAATACAATGCCCATCAAAATCCAGGTGGTTTCTTTGTAGAAATTGGCAAGCTAATTCTAAAATTCATATGGAAATTCAGGGGACCCAGAATAGCCAAAACAGTCTTGAAAAAGTTGGAGGACTCGCACTTCGCAGTTTTGCAACTTACTAAAATGCTGCGGTAATTAAGACAGTGTGGTACTGCATGAAATATTGATTTATATGTAATCTAGAATTGATGATCCAGAAATAAACTCTCACATTTATGGTCAGTTAATTTTCAGTAATGGTGCCAAGACCATTCAGTGGGGAAAGAATGGTATTTTTAACAGATGATGCTGGGATGACTGGACAGCCTCACACAAAAGAATGCAGTTGGATCCCTACCTCACACTGTGTACAAACAGTAACCCAAAATGGGTCAAGGACCTCAGTGTAAGAGCTGAACAATCAAACTCTGAGAAGGAAACACAGGGGTAAAAACCCTTGTGACCTCGAATTAGGCAGTGGTTTCTTAGATAGTAAGACACCCAAAGCACTAACAACAGAGAAAAACACTCGTCAAGGTCATAAAAATACAGAACAGTCACAGATCAGAGGAGACAAAGGGGATGTGACAACTCAGTGAAATGGTGGGACCCTGGGTTGGATCCTTGAACCAGAAAAAAGGACATTAATGGAAAATTTGGTGAAATCCAAATAAAGTCTAGAGTTTAGTTGATAGTAATGTCCAGTGTTGGTTTCTAAGTTCTGACAAATGCACCACAGAAATGTGAGATAAGAGGAATGTACCATTAGGGGAAACTGAAACTGGGTGAAAGGTACATAAGAGCTCTCTGCATTATCTTTGCAAGTTCTGCAGTGACATTTGGGCGATACTCTTCCAAGCCTTTTCTATGTATATAAACCTTGTAAAAATTCCTGTAAACATTTCTAATTTTAATTCTAAATCTTACCAGGTTTAAATGATTTATATACCCACTAAAAAAACAAAAGAAGCCCTTCAGTCTGGACGCTCACTAGATATTGCCGGTGATGCTGATGGAGTATACAGAGTTCTGCCTCTGAACAGCCTCTCCTAGAGACCACATGCTGTGACCACTGGTGGTCAGAAGGAAGCCTGGTGCTGGCCTTCAGCACTAACGTGTCTTACACTGAATCGTGGTAGGTAGGGCAGGCCTGGGCCCCAGCGCTGTTAGCAGGCAGAACTTTCCAGCTAAACTTTAATGCATTTTTTTTCTTTTCAGTTACTTTCTGTTTATCTCCGGTGACCCTGGTTTAAAATGTAAAGAAGTGATATAAATTTTCCTTTTCAAATACATTTTAGGGGAAAGGAGATAACTGACTTTTAAAAAATAGACAAAGAGGGGATTTCCTGGTGGCGCAGTGGTTAAGAATCCGCCTGCCAAGGCAGGAGACATGGGTTCGAGCCCTGGTCCTGGAAGATCCCACGTGCCGCAGAGCAAATAAGCCAGTGCGCTACCACTACTGAGCCTGTGCTCTAGAGCCCGCGAGCCATAACTACTGCACCCTGTGCGCCTAGAGCCTGTGCTCTGCGACGAGAGAAGCCACCACAATGAGAAGCCCGTGCACCACACTAGAGAAAGCCCACGCGCAGCAACGAAGACCCAACACAGCCAAAAATAAATAAAATTTACATTAAAAAAATAAGTATATACAAAGAAAATGATAGTACAAGTGATAGGAGGGCAAGGCTGGCCGGCTGGAGCTAGGAGCTCTGCTCTGCTCACCTATGACTCCCTCATCTATTTTGGGGTCTCCGGTGGGGTTGAGCTCTTGGGGAGGCTATGCACTGGGCCCATGGCTTGTCTTGTTTCCAAGGTAAGAGCAAAGTCACAGCCTAAGTTAATAAACTGTGTTTTCCTTTACTCTCAGACGACTACCATGCTCACAAGACCTCTGACACCGGATGTGGGGTTTTTTCCCCATCTCAACCCATGCTCTGACACCAGCTGCTTGTCCTGTGATTCAGTTCCGTTCGGACAGTAACTGGAGTTAGTGCAGTCTCCACAGGTTCACAGCTCAGTCCCATAAGGCTAACTCCCACTTCAGATGCCAGTCACAGGTCCCAGATTCCCTAAACCTTCGTCTGACTGGTCTGTAAGGTGGGGTCCTCACAGCCCCTCCTTGAGTTTGATAATTTGCTAGAATGGCTCATAGGACCTACTGAAACCCTTCCTTACATTTACCGGTTTATGATGAAGGCTAGGGCACATCCAGATGGAAAGATGCATGGAGTGGGGTCTGGGGAAAGGGCACGGAGCTCCCTTGTCCCCGCCGGTGCACCCCCCTCCTGGCACCGCCATGTGTTTGTTGAGCAACCCGGAAGCTCTGCGAATCCTTGGTGCTTTTATGGTGGCTTCATCAGGTAGGCATGATGAGGTAGGATTATTAACTCCACCTTCAGCCCCTCTCTGCTCTCCACACAAGGGGAGCAGGGGGCTGAAAGTCCCAAGCTTCTAATCATGGCTTGGTTTTTCGAGTGACCAGTCCCACTCCTGAAGCTCTTCAGGACTGCCTCCTTCCCACCCGCCACCCAAGTCATCTCATTAAAAAAAAAAAAAAGATTCATTTACCCATGAAATTCCAAGGGTTTTAGGAGCTTTGTGTCAGGAACCGGGGGCATGTTTCACAATCCATTTTTCTCACACTAGTCTTTCAACTTATAAATCAAACTGTGAGGTTGGTTAATGTGATGAAATCAATCCCTGGAACCCACAGTGTTAAGGATACAACTCTAGATCTGGGGTAACCACCATCCCAGCTCTACCAACTGAAGTTCAGATACAGCTTGATCAAGCCTTTCCTGACGCTTCCTGTGTGCCAGGCTCTAGGGGGCCAGTCATTGGGAGTACAGAGCTGGATCTGACATAGTCACCGAACTCGGGCGCCCTCGCTCCAACAAGGGTGACAAAGCCTGAAGCACAGCACGTCGTGCATGGTCCCTAACGGGAGATGCCTTTGTCCCCGAAGTTCTGAGGAATGAAGAAACCATTCCTCCTGCGGCTGAGTTGGGGACCTTTCACGTGGGAGGTGACATTTGCACGAAACCTGGTGGAGCTAGGGGAACAAGGAGACTCCAGGCAGAGAAATGACCCCCACAAGGCCCAGAGGCACAACAGAACTTGTGCAAATGAAACAGTCCTCACGGGAGGCTAATGCAAGACACACGTGCAGCAAGGGTGAGGGCTGGAGGGGCGCCCGAGAGAAAGTGGGGCCGCAGATTGGGAGTGAGGGGGAAGCTACAAGGTGTGTGTGGTTGACGGGCTATACGGTTGTCCCCAAAGAAGATCCAGACGCTGGAGCAGAGCGTTCAAACCAGTGAGAGTTTTGATATAAGAGCAACTTATGAGCAACTTCAAAACTCAGCAGTATGGTGACACACCAGGAAAGCCAGTTTGAAAAAAAAAATTTTTTTTTTTGGCTATGTCACACGGCATGTGGGATCTTAGCTCCCCGACCAGGGATCGAATCCGCGCCCCCTGCAGTGGAAGCGCGGAGTCCTAACTACTGAACCACCAAGGAAGTCCTGAAAATAATTTTTTTAAAGATGCCATTTACAGTAATAAAAATTACATGTCAAAAATATTTTAAAATTTTAAGAAATTAGTGAAGGACAAAATTTTAAACATCCATTGACAGCAGAGAACTACATGTTCATGGATGGGAAGATTCCATCTTAAAAGCACAAGTTCTGTCCAGATTCATCCAAAAAGTCAATGCTATTTCAATCAAAATCCCGACAGGTCATTTCTGGAAGTTGACCAGCTGCTCCTTAAACTCGGAAGGAATTTAAAGGTCCAAAATGGTCAAGACAGTTCTGAAGAATAAAGAAGAGAAGGTCTTCCCATAGCAAATGTCAAGATTTATTATAAAAATCGTACTTAGGCCTGTGGTCCCGGATCAAAGGTAGAAACTTGGAGCAGAATAGATAGAGGCCACAAAAAAATCCCAGGCGTGAGAGCTGGGTACAGACAGATGTTTGAGAAATCAGTGAGGCGATAACAGACTTTTCAGTGCATGATGCTGGACCAGTTGGCAATCCACATGGCAAAACACAAAATTAAATGTGTTATTTGGCAATCATAAAGTATTTATTTTGCTTCGATTTACCTCTCAGTGGATAGTGGCATCTGCAGTGACTCTTTGTCAGTTCCCAAGGGAAGCACGCCCCACACCCACACCTCGAGCCTCGCCCTCCCCTGGTCGGGAGCGGCCTCGCCCCTGCTGAGACTGAGGTCGAAGCTCCCAGTCCTCCTTCCATTGTCATCTCTTAATATCTGGCATCTTCTCTCTAGATTAAAGTCCCTTCTCCTTCCCTCGCTGCCTTATTCTCTCCCACCATTCATTCATTCATTCATTAATGGTACATTTGAAGCCCTCCCACTTTCCCTAGTACATTTTTCTTTTCCTTTCTTTTTCTTTTATCTGGCCACAGTGTGCGCTTGTGGGATTTTAGTGCCCCAACCAGGGATCGAACCCGGGCCTTCGGCAGTGAGAGCACAGAGTCCTAACCACTGGACCACCAGGGAATTCCCTTTTCTATTTTTTTATTGTGGTGAAATATACATAAGATTTACCATCTTAACCTTTTTTTTTTTGAAGTACGCGGGCCTCTCACTGCTGTGGCCTCTCGCGTTGCAGAGCAGAGGCTCCGGACGCGCAGGCTCAGCGGCTATGGCTCACGGGCCCAGCCGCTCCGCGGCATGTGGGATCTTCCCAGACCGGGGCACGAACCCGCGTCCCCTGCATCGGCAGGCGGATTCTCAACCACTGCGCCACCAGGAAAGCCCCATCTTAACCATTTTTTAAACGTACAGTTCATTGGCATTTAATACATTCATAATGGTGTGCAACTGTCACCACCATTTATCTCCATAACTCATTTCATCTTGTAAAACTGAAACTCTGTTCCCATGACACAATAACCCCCTATCCTCCCCTCCCCCCAGCCCTGGCACCCACCATTCTACTCTCTGTCTCTGTGATTTTGACTAGTCTAAGTACCTCATATAAGTGGAATCATGCAGTATGCCTTTTTGTGACTGGCTTAGTTCATTCAGTGTAATGTCCTTGGGGTTCATTCACGCTGTAGCGTGTGCCAGAACGCCCTCTTTTTTAAGGCTGAATAATATTCCATTGTATGTATGTGCCATACTTTGTGAATAAGGCTGCTGTGAACATGAGCATAAAAAATATCTCTTGGAGGGCTTCCCTGGTGGCTCAGTGGTTGAGAGTCCGCCTGCCGATGCAGGGGACACGGGTTCCTGCCCCGGTCCGGGAAGATCCCACATGCCGCGGAGCGGCTGGGCCCGTGAGCCATGGCCGCTGAGCCTGCGCATCCGGAGCCTGTGCTCCGCAACAGGAGAGGCCACAACAGTGAGAGGCCCGTGTACCACAAAAAAAAAAAAAAAAATCTCTTGGAGACCCTGCTTTCCATTCTTTCGGGTATGTACCCAGAAGTGGAATTGCTAGATCATACGGTAACTCTATTTTAAAATTTTTGAGGAACTGCCATACTGTTTTCCACAGTGGCTGCACCATTTTACACTCCCACCAACTGTGCACAAGTGTTCGAATTTCTCCACATCCTCATCAACACTTGTTATTTTCTGGTGTTTTTTGATAGCAGCCATCCTACTGGGTGTGAGGTGGTAAAACTTCTACATCAAGCTTAACACAAAGAAAATTCCAGCTAGAATAAAGAACTAAATGTGAAAAGGAAAACTTTAAAACTCTTAAAGAAAAAAATAATAGGCAAATGTCTTTATGACTTCCAAGCAAGGAAGAACTGCTTAACCGACACGGAAAATGCACAAACCCATAAAGGAAAATATTGATAAATATTACATTGAAATTAAAATTTTCTGTATGACAAAATGCAAAGACAAATCATGGGCTAGAAAGTGACGTTTGTAAGATACATGTCCATCAAAGCTCTGTAGCTAGAATATATAAAGAACCACGTATCAACAAGAAAAATGTAACTCAGAAAAATGAACAAAGGATCAGAATGAGAAATTCATAGAAAAAGTAACCCAAGTGATCAGTAAACATGAAAAAGTACTCAAACTTACCAGGAAAGCAAACAAAGAAAAGTACAATTAGGTGCCTTTTCATACCCAGCAGACGAGCCAAGATTGGCAGGCAGATCACTCTTGAGTGTCGGGAAGGATACCAGGGAAGGGTGACTTTTGCACACTTTGAAGAGCATGTTTATAATATCAAGCAAGGTTGCAGATGGCGTGTCATATCCTGTGACCCTATGTTTCCATCTCTAAATACATACTTCACAGTCACGCTGTCCTATACGGTAATCACCAGCATCGTGTGACTCTTGAAATGTGGCTCATCCAAACTGAGAACTTTGTTTCGGATTTGAAGACTTTAGGAAAGAAATACTGGACTTCCCTGGTGGCACAGTGGTTAAGAATCCGCCTGCCAATGCAGGGTACACGGATTCAATCCTTGATCCGGGAAGATCCCACATGCCGTGGAGCAACTAAGCCTGTGCACCACAACTACTGAGCCTGCGCTCTACAGCCCACGAGCTACAACTACTGAGCCCGCGTGCTGCAACTACTGAAGCCAGCGTGCCCAGAGCCTGTGCTCCGCAACAGGAGAAGCCACCGCAATAAGCCCGTGCACTGCAACGAATAGCCCCTGCTCGCCACAACTAGAAAAAGCCCGCACACAGCAACGAAGACCCAACGCAGCCAAAAATAAATAAATTAATTTTTTTAAAAAAAAAGAAATACTGTAAGGTGTTTCATTAACATATTGGATATATGTTGAAATGGATATATTGGCTATGTTGGGTTAAAATATGTTATTAAAATGAATTTCATCAATTTCTTTTTATATTTTTTAATGTGGCTACTAGAACATTTTATGTTACATATATAACTCTCATTTGGGGCTTTATGATATTTCTACTAACAAAGCTGCTGTGGAGAAACTCTCACTATCATACACAAAGAGACATGCTCAAAATGTTAACTGCCCTATTGTTTGAAATGGTAAAAATGGGGAAACATTAGTGCCCACCAACAGGAAAACGATGAGAAACACATATTGCTGGAGGATTTAGACAGTTAATAAAATATACGTAAAAGTGAAAAACACAAAACAATCCAGTGTGTTATTACAGGGAGGGAGGAAAGGGTTCAGCTAAAGTGAAAGTGTAAAACATGGATGGAAGGGATGTGTCACATCTTCCAGAGAGCGATTGGCCCTGGGAAGAACAGGACAATAGGACGAGCAGTGCATACAGAGAACATCGATGCACCGGGAACAGCTTATTCCTTTAGATTAAAAACCAAATATTCTAGGCAAATATGGCAAAGTGCAAACATTTGTCATATTTGTCCAATCTGGTTGCTTGCGCCACATTATTTATGTTATGTTGTTCTCTACATGTTTGTGTGCTTAAAATAATTAATAATTTTTTAAAGAAACAGGTCGTGAAGAGTTTTGTATCCCATGCAGAGGGGTTTGGACTTTGTTCTTTTGGTCAATGTTCAGAAGCCATTGAAGGGTTTTAAACAGGGGACGAGATTTCCATTTAGAGGGAGCGTTTTGGCAGCCTCGTTTTAGGCTCATCCAGGCCAGCTAATAAAAGTGAAGAAGAGTATTTCATTGCTTCTGGCACACACTGTTTCCCCATGTTTTAACAACTCTGAGATTGGGCTATGCCGTGTTGGCCAGTCAGCAGTCAGGGCGTGGGTGTCGCTGATGCATCAGTACTTGCAGAATGGGCGTCAGGAACCTGGATGAACATCCTGGATACGGTGGAGCGGCCTTAAATGCTGCCTCACCCTCGCTGCGCTGCTCGTGGTACTGAGACCGGTGATGCTGGTAAACCTCGGCATCAGTGACTCTGAATCAAAAAGTGATTTAGGGCTTCCCTGGTGGCGCAGTGGTTGAGAGTCCGCCTGCCGCTGCAGGGGACGTGGGTTCGTGCCCCGGTCCGGGAGGATCCCGCATGCCGCGGAGCAGCTGGGCCCGTGAGCCATGGCCGCTGAGCCTGCGCGTCCGGAGCCTGCGCGCCGCAGCGGGAGAGGCCACGGCAGGGAGAGGCCTGTGTACCGCAAAAAAAAAAAGTGATTTAGAAGGAGTAAGTTCTACACATGCGTGAGTTTTAGAAAAGCATTAACTTATTGATTCGGCCTATATTTTCCTTTTTATATATGCACAAGGGTGGAATGATTTTTCTTTTCATTAAAAAAAAATTTTTTTTTAAGTTCCCTGGTGGTCCAGTGGTTGGGACTCCACGCTTTCACTGCCGGGGGCCCAGGTTCAATCTCTCATCAGGGAACTAAGATCCCATAAGCCTCGAGGCCAAAAAAAAATTTTTTTTAAACTTTTAATCGTGGTAAAATACACATAACATGAAATTTACCACCTTACCCATTTTTAAGTGTATGGTTCAGTGGCATTAAGGACATTCACCTTGCTGTGCAGCCGTCATCACTGTCCGTCTCCGGAACTCTTTTTGTCTTGTACAGCTGGGACTCTGTCCCCATTATGCAATAACTCCCGTTCCTGGCCACCAGAACGAAACCAGTCTCCAAGTCTCACACAGGTCCGTCTGATTGGTAGGACCTCCCTAAATCACAGCCGAACTCTAGTCGAGGCTGGAGGGTACCGTTTTGAGCTCTGCAGGCTCTGCCACGCAGTGAGGCGCCCTGAAGGGGGCAGATGGAGGTGGGGACCACCCTGCCATCCGTCCTGTAGATGTCCACTGGTCCTGGTCCAGGGATACACTGGGGAAGGATTGTTCCAAACAGGGAAACCCGATCAGAGGCGAGTTCTGTGAGTTTGAACCACCAAAGTTGGCCTCACTGAACTCTGACCCTAGGGACTCATCCCTGTAATTCCCAAGGGCAGCCACTGCAGGGTCTCCCATCACAGTGGGACCTCGCACATCCTCCAGGACTAAACCTTACCAGGGCCAGTCCAGGCTGAAGACCTTATGCAGATAAGGCCCATCAAATCTCCCACGTTTGCTGCCCCTGGGACTTGGCTAGCCTTGAACTTTTCATCTCAGTGAATTGCTCTTCTAATGCATTTCCTTTTCCAATGGCCAGAGCGCCTCTCTGCCCTCCCAGACGTTCCCGTCAACACGCGGTCTGCAGCGCTCAGCTGGTGGTTGTGCTATTGACCCATGAGGTGTTGTTTACGCCCAATTCTCTATCGTGTCAGCCTGTGAGTTCCCTCCTCCTTTTCCTCAACAAAAAAACGAGGAAAGCAAAGAACCACAAATCCCTACAGCTTTTCTCCAATTCTCAAGATTTCATCCACTTTCAGTGTTCCTGTCACCAGCGGTTGTGTCGTCAGCAGAGTGCTTCGGGGACGATCGGATTTTGATATATCAAACTGGCAAAAACACATTAAAGGAGATCACAGTAATCCCAGCCCCAAATCCAAGCAGATAAGGGTTATATTACTCAAGAACGTACCCCGAGTGACAGAAACTGAACTTATCCAGTGGGAAGACTCATTAGCATTCAGCAGCCAGGATTTCAAGTCTCACCGCTTTGGGTAGTGGTTTTATATATTTATTTCAAAATCGTCTGGAAATCTCTGGCTCCTGGAGGTGGCTCCCTGTAAATCTTTTTGAAAAGACACAGTGTCGTCATTTGCTCTCCTCTGCTGATGTTTCCATTTCCTCAGGCCAGTCCAGCCTTTGGCACAAAGACTGTTTGACGACAGATGGCTCTGTGAGCTCCTGGTGAGGCCATATCTCACTTTTGGAATGCAAGTGATAACCGGGTTCCTCTAGAGCCTTATTTATTATACTGTTATTCCACACAAACTCATTCGATGTAAAACGTTCTGCCCGTCAACTTGAACCCGCTCTTCCCCAGCTGTCGTGCTGGCAGCTCAAAGATGGTGACAGATGACGCTGATGGACAGGACGCCTGCCATCTCCTGCTTTCCCAAATTAAAAGCCGGATGCTTCCCAGCTGAGGGGACGTGCTAGAGAAAAGAGCTAAGAAGGCATTCTGCGGCATCCTGCAGTTTAATCACCGTAGTAGTTTACTAAGTGGCGTTCACAGGGTCCCGTTGCCAGGCCTTCCTAGCACTTGTGAGTGTTAGGCCAACGGTGTGAAATCAACTGAAAGCAGACCACATCACTCCCTCCAGAGCCACGGGAATGCTGTCAGTCTTGCATCCTTGTCCCAATGTTTGCCAAGGACTAGTTCTTTCTCCCTTTTCAGAGGTGCCTGCATCCGGTCTCCAGCTCAAACATTTCTCATAGATGTTTTGGCAATAACATGTGAACGATTTATTCAATCACTCACTTAACAAAGGCACACAGAAAATATCTAATGGTATTATTTGCTGTTCTGTGGAAACACACCTAAAGGATTGGATAGACTGTCTGTGCATGGATTCAATCAGGACATTACCTTTGGGGGTGAGTCTCAGAGAACCAATAGGAGTTTGGCAAGTGGACGCTGGGAGCTCAGTAGTTCCAGGCATGCGTGTGCCAAGGGAGGTTCATGACCAGGTGATCATTTTTACCTGTGAGAAATTAGAATGTTCTTATAACAAGAGAGCTCATGTTAGGCTCTCATGTCTCACATTCTGAGCCAAGGTGACCTTGAACCTCAGCAAATCCCCTTGGTAGGATGTGGGAGAAGGAAGACTATTAAGGTACATCATAAGAATCAGGGGACAGGTGCCATGTTGGCACTGAGGACAGGCAGCAGAAAAGCCAAGACTATGATCCAATGAGAAACTCATCCTCCACGCCTGGAGGACAAGAGTCCAAACAGGAGGAGAGAGGTTGCTGGGAAGGTGGTGGGGTGGGAAGCCCCAGGACTCTGTCTCCTCACCCAGACTACAACTGCACTGGCAGGATGTGGCTATTGTAACTGCCTTTGAATTCTGGAGCCTATCCAAAGGCTTGCAACTTCCAGGGGAGGGTTTGGATGGTAAACTGCAGTTAATTCCAGCCAATTTCAGCTCCCAGCATAGTGGCTGATACCCACCCCCGACCCTTAGCCACATGGCAGGCAGCTATGCATGAGTTCCTGGAGCAGCTTATGGGCAGCTTTGGGGAGCCAGCGTGGGCAATAGGGATCTTGACCTCCAAAAATTGGGGCTCTGTGTTCTGATTACTGATTGCTGCTTCTGATCTTGGAGGTGCAGAAACATAGGCAGGTGGCCCATGTGGAACCTCTCCTCGGTGTTGCAAGCTCCTCCCCCTCCAGCTGAAGCAACTTCCAAGGGAATTAAAGGGCCAGCACCCATTTTTTCCACTTCCATTCATTTTTCTGCTTTTCCCTTTTGGGAGCCAGACATTTAAAGTCTAGGATTTTGAAAAGAAACCACAAATACAGGGGAATTTATAAAGTCAACACATAAGACCAGAGAAAGGTACATGCCCAAGGAAATATGCAGGTTTAAAAAAAGACCTGAGAAGATCGACGTTTATACCTCAGGCTTATCCCCACCAGAGACACAGCTTACAACAAGCAACAAAACAAAACCAAAATGCAGCAAATCCTGAGGAAGGGGGAGAATCTGATTTCCAGAGTTACTACATTACTAGATTCAAATGTCCAGTTTTCAACAAAAATTCACAAGGTGTACAGGAAAGAACAGCCTGTTCAAAGGAAGAAAGAACCTGACGGAAACCATCACTGAGAAAGACCAGATGGCAGAATTGCTAGATGACAAAGACAATTGTCTTAAAGATGCTCAAAGAACTAATGGAAGACATGGAGAAAGTCAAGAAAACAATGTATGAGCACAATGGAAATATCAAAAAAGAAACAAAAATTCTGGAGCTGAAAAGTGCAATAACTGAAATCAAAAATTCACTAGAGGGATTCAAAGGCATATTTGAGTAGCTAGAAGAAAAAAAAAATCAGTGAACTCGAAAATAGGACAATCTGAAATTATTGAGACTGAAGAACAGAAAAAAAAATTGAAGGAAAGTGAACAGAGCCTAAGGGACCTGTGGGACACCATAAACTGGACCAACACTGTGGGCATCCCAGAAAGAGGAGAGAGAGAGAGAGAGAGAGAGAAAGGGACAGAGAGATTATTTGAAGAAATAGTGGCCGAAATTTTCCCAAATTTGATGAATGACATGACTATAAACATTTAAGAAGCTCAGCAAACTCCAATAGGATGAACTCAAAGAGACCCACACCAAGACACATTATAATCAAGCTATAGAACAGCCAAGACAAAAGGAGAATCTTAAAAGCAGCAAGAGAAGAGTAATGCATCACATACAAGGGATCCTCAGTAAGATTATCAGCAGATTTCTCACCAGAAACTTTTGCCCAGAAGGCAGCGGGGCTGTTATATTCAAAGTAATGAAAGAAAAACTGTCAACCGAGGATCTTATACCCAGCAAAACTGTCCCTCAAAAGTGATGGAGAAATGAAGACATTCCCAGATAAAAGCTGAGAAAGTTGGTTGCCGCTAGACCTTTCCTGCAAGGAATGCTAAAAGGAATACTGCAGATTGAAATGAAAGGACATTAGACAGTAACTTGAAGCCATATGAGGAAATCAAGATCTCAGTAAAGATAAAGATGTGGGCAATTGTAAACACTAGTATTGTTTTAACCTTGGTTTATAACTCAAATTTTTTATATTCTACATGATTGAAGAGACTACTACATTTTTTAAAATATTAGCTTAAAAGCTATTATTATAACTTTTGTTTGTAATTCCACATTTTGTCTTATACACAATGTAAGAAATTAATGCATAAAAAATTATTACTAGTTTATGTTTTGGACACACAACGTGTAAAGACATTTTTGTAACATCAATAACTGAAAGGGGTGGGGACAGAATTGTTTAGGAGCAGAGTTTTTTTTTTTTATGCTATTGAAGTTAAGTTGGCATAAATTCCAACTGGTGCTATCATGTTAGGATGTTAAATGTAATCCCTGTGGTAACCACAAAGAAAATAGCTACAGAATATACACAAGAGGAAATGAGAAGGAAATTAAAACATTTCACTGCAAAAAATCAACTCAACACAAAAGAAACCAGTAATGCAAGAAATGAGGCACCAAAAAAGCTATAAGGCATCTAGAAAAAAAAAGTTAAAATGATACAAGTAAGTCTCTCCTTATCAGTAATTATTTTAAATGTAAACAAATTTAACTCTACAATCAAAAGACAGAGATCAGCAGGATGGATTTTAAAAAACATGATCCAACTATATGCTGCGTACAAGAGACTCAATTTAGATTTAAAGACACAAATGGGTTGAAAGTGATAGGATGGAAGAAGATACTCCACGCAGAGAGCAATCAAAAGAGAGCAGGGGCGGCTATAAATAAGCTGGTCGCAAAAAGACAGACGCTGTATGATTTCACCCATACGAGTTCCCTAGAGTAGTCAAATTCATAGAGATGGAAAGTAGAATGGTGGCTCCTGGGAGGTTGGGAGGAGAGGGAAAAGGGGAGTTAGTGTTTAATGTTTTAGTTTTGCAAGATGAAGAGTTCTGGAGATGGGACAGCGGTGATGGTTACACTGCAATATGAATGTACTTAACACCCCTAAAAATGGTGAAGATGGTACATTTTCTGTTATGTGTATTTTACCACAATTTTTTAAAGTGTTATTAAATTAAAAGAAAAAAACAACTAAATTGGAGTCATTACAGTCCTAATGTACCAAATGATAGTCTTTTTTTTTTTTTTTAAGTGTGCACCATGGTCAGATAGGTTCAGGAAACACTTTATGTTAAACCTCCCACGCATATGAGCTTCTGAAATTCTTGGGGAGCTGCTGCATGAGGAAACCCTTGTTTACCCTTTTTTTCATGGAGCAGTTTGATCTCTGCGCTTCAACAGCCCTGATGTAATCAAGGAGCCGAAGGTGTTTGAAACACAGCCATCTCTCACGTGCCCTGTTCCTGTGGTTGCTGGCTGGCCTGTAGGAAATTGCCGCTGGCCACAGCCCCACATCCCTGTGTGTGGTGAACTGTCCATCTAGTGGCCCCCAGTGACCCTCTCCCCCTGGTAGTTAAGTCTTTTGAATCTGGCCTGGCCCTGTGACCTGAGGCGGAATCCACACGGTGCCAGTTCCAGGCCTCAAGCCTAGGAAGGTCTGGCAGCTTGCACTTTGGCACTTTGAGGGAAGCCAGGGCCCGTGTCAGAAGTCTGGCTGCTCTGAGCCCACACTGAGCTGTGAGGGAGCCCACGCTGGCCTTATGGGCAGGACACGTGGACGAGAACTGAGGAACCCAGCCGACAGCAAGTTGTTCTGTCCAGCCTCCAGCCTTGTGAGCACCAGAGCTGGTGAGTCTGCGTGAAGCCAAGATGAGTTGCCTGCCCGAAGTCCACGTTGGGAGCAAATAAGCAATTGTTTTAAGCCTCTATGTTTGGGGCTGGTGGATTTGTGCAGCGATAGATACTCCAAACCGCATGTTTCCTGTCTGGCTGAGTGAGGTTGTGAGCCGCCCAGCTGGGGCTTCTCATTACCTTCATTCTCCCTTCCCCTGTGGTCCCCTCTTCTTCCCTGATGATCTAACCCTCCAGCCTGCATCTCTGAACAATAAGGCCATATCCTACCTAATCACAGTACTATTATCATATTTAAGACAACTAGCATTAATTCTGTAATGCCCTCCAATATATAGTCCCTATTCTAATTTCACCATTTGTGCCCCCAAAATTTCTCTTATAATGTTTTTTTTAACTCCAGGAGCCACCAAGGCTCCTGGTTTTCATAGACATGAAGAATTCTCGAAAGGCATTTCACTGGAGAAAAAGATGGTGACTAGAAGTCCTGCTGTGGTTATTACCTGGACCACTCTTTGCTCCTCTCCTGGTCCACCTCTTTCACAGGTTGTAGGTTTCAATGAGAGCCATTGCTAATTTGTGGTGACCACTATTCTAAGCTAGTCCAGGTTAGTAAGAGCTTCCACATATAACATTTTCATTTATGCTCGCACATAAGCACCCAGTGTGCTCACTACTTGGTATATTGGCTTCTTCGTGGGTCTTCTCTCAGTTCTTATTTTATTTCTTGGTGGCTCATTGATTTCTCTGGATAGTAATTCCAAGCTGTGCATTTCCCTTGTGGGAACCTCTGGCTCCATCATGCTGTCTTCACTGCATCTTTTTTGGGTAGAGATGAATCATTCTGGAGGGGGTGCTTAGAAAGAGTGAGACCTGGGCATGGGAAGAGAGAGGAAGATAACATTTTTTTGTAGCAATGGTGTTAAGAGGGTGAAAGTAAGCAAACCCAGGGCTTTCCTGCCTCTGTTGGTGGACAAGGCAGTAGGACATCTACAGAGACAGAGGGGAGTCCAGGATGTAGGGGAGCTACCAACCCTAGTCCTGGCATTAAGCAAGATTTTTTGTGTGAAGAAACAGGTATATCCATAGTAATAATTCTCGGTTTGCACATTATCTTGCCCAAAGCCAAATAAATTCACAAGTTTCTTCTTGATATTGTGAGGAAGGATTCTGAAGTTTCCTGGGGCACTTACACTGCCCTCACACCATGTGGGGGAGTCAATATTTTATTCTAATAAATGTTTAAACATTTAAAAAATGTTTTACAAGGACTTTCAAAGGTTTATTGTGATCTCAGTCCTTTAAGGTGGAGTCCCTTCCTGCCCAGAGGGAAAGGGACAATGACCCTGTTTTAGCCAGTTCCTGCCTGCGACCCTCTTTCCCCAGGAAACCTCCAGAAAAAAGAATGCTGCAGGACCCCCACAGGCTATACCAGGACCTGGGAAGTCAGATGTCTTCCTGTTTCTTCCTACGGAGGCAGCTCTGCAAGAACTGGGAAAGGACAGATTGCTTCCCATCTTCTGCGTGGCCTCAGGGGAAGAACAACTGATTAAAAACGGAAGGTCAGGGCTTCCCTGGTGGCGCAGTGGTTGAGAGTCCGCCTGCCGATGCAGGGGACGCGGGTTCATACCCCGGTCCGGGAGGATGCCGCATGCCGCGGAGCGGCTGGGCCCGTGAGCCATGGCCGCTGAGCCTGCGCGTCCGGAGCCTGTGCTCCGCAACGGGAGAGGCCACAACAGTGAGAGGCCCGCGTACCGCAAAAAAAAAAAACCAAAAAAAAAGAAAAACGGAAGGTCAATATCACCCCTGCTGGGCAAACTTGAGATCTTTGAAGAGCCTCTCAGCTCAGCGGACACTCGAGCCCTGCTCAGACTGAGCAGAAAGAGACTCAGCTTTCCCCTTGGAGGCCCATCCTGGCCCGAGCTCATCATCAAATGCGGAGCGTTTTTTTAAAAATTTATTTATTTTATTATTTTTGGCTGCGTTGGGTCTTCGTTGCTGCACGCGGGCGGAATGTGGGATCTTCCCGGACCAGGACTCGAACCCGTGTTCCCTGCAGTGGCAGGCAGATTCTTAACCACTGCACCACCAGGGAAGCCTGCGGAGCGTTTTAATCTTTATGCTGCCCCTGCTGCCCTGGCCAGAAAAGCATTCCTCACAGCGCCTTGCTCTATCATTTCCTTCAGAAGCCTAAAGTTCATGTCACTCCAAGCCTCTCTTGTCGGAAAGCGGGAGATGACGACATGACATTGGCCCCCCGTGAGTACAGAGTAGCACACTGGGTCCCCATTCGCATGGCTTAGTTGCAAAGCTGGTCCGTGACCTTTCCTGACCCCTCCATCCTAACTCTGCATCCATTTGCCGAACACAACCGGCTCCTTTTTTAGGGCAGCAGAAAGCTTTATTCTGAGATTTTTAATAATGTCAAGTATTATAATAGCTGCAGTTTGGGGTCATGGCCATCTTTCCCCACCCTGGTAGTTACAGACAGGGGCTCTGGGGTGGCCACATTCCCATCATGGGGGTGGGGGGAGGGGAGGCTCCCTGGCCCAAGAGAGGCAGACCACAGGTCGGGGAGAAGCCCCCGTACCTTTGTCCCCAGCCACCAGCTCTCTTCCCCTGGCCTCTGCCGACCCTTCCCTCATGAGGCTGTCTGCCTGGGGTTCCCTGAGCTCTGTGCTCAGATTCCCCACCTCCTCACCCGTCAGGTGTGATAAGGAGAAAACCAATATCCCCTGGCGGGGACCTCAGCTGGGGCTGTCAGCCAGAATGGCTATGCCTGGCCTCTCCATGTGGCTGCTTGGCTTCCTCACAGCCTGGTGGATGGGTTGAGAGAGAGAGAGGGGGAGACAGGCCTCCAGGTTGAAGCTGTATTGCCTCAGAAGTCACATCCTGTCCCTTCTGCCACATTCCGTGCCTTGGAATCAAGTCACTGAGGCCAGTCCAAATTCAAAGGAAGGAAGTGATGAGAAGAGTGCTCTGGAATGTTCAGACACGTTTTAACTTTACCACACATCTGCACAATTGCCGAAACTCATTGGCTGAACATTTGAGAACCGTTCATCTTATGGTAGGTTGTGGTATTATGACTTACTATAAGAAACATATATTTGGTCTTCGTCCCAGTTCCTGGCACAGGGCTCCTGAAACCCCGGGAATTTCCCAGAGCTGATAGAGTTATCTTTTGTGATGTTAATGAGGATGGAGAACCAACCTTGATTAGATGATTGGAACTTTCAGTCCCACCCTCTGATTTCAGGGGAGGAGATAAGGTCTGGAAATGCAGTCAATGATCCGTCATGCCCACTAGATGAAGCCTGCAGAAGACCCCAAAGTACAAGTTCAGAGAACATCCGAGTTGATGAATATGTTGAAATTGGGGAGGGTGGTAGCACCCAGAGCTCCACGCCCTTTCCCCACCCTGTGCATCTCTTCCATCTGGTCCTTTCCTGAGTTGTGTTCTTTTACAACAAACCGGTAAGCTAGTAAGTAAAATGCTTCTCTGTATTCTATGAGCCACCCTAGCAAATTAGTCTAACCTGAGGAGGAGGTCATGGGAACCCCTGACCTCTGGCCAGTGGGTCAGAAGCACAGGTGACGATCAGACTTGCGAGGGGCATCTGAAGTGGGGGGAGGGGCAGTCTTGGGGGACTGAGCCCTCAGCCTGTGGGATCTGACACCATCTCCAGGTAGACAGTGTCAGAATTGAGTTGAATTGTGGGACACCCAGCTGGTGTCAGAACATTGCTTGATGGAGAATTGCAATTACACTTTGAAATTGGTGTCAGAAGCGTATATGTCAATTATACTCCAATTTTAAAAATGGAAACTTGGCTTTCCTTGACCCTAAAATAGAGGCCCCACCCCACTGTCACTCCCCACCCCTGTGCCCTGTTTTATTTTACTCCAGAGCACTTATCACAACCCAACAGTATTATACGTTGTTTCTTCACTTATTTGCCGTCTCTCTCCCACCCCACTCCCCATGCTAAGCAAGACTGTAGAATCTAGGAGGACGGGCAATTTTTGATGAACACCTAGCACCTGCAACAGAGGCTGGCACACAGATGCACAGTCAAGATTTGTCAAATTTACTGAAAGCATTCAAATGACTCCAGGGAGGGAAGCCCCACACAGCTGAAAACAAGTGGCAACAAGCTGTGTATGTCAACGTATTAAATACTGACCACAGATGACACAGGCATTCAGACAAGGAAAGTGGCGTCTAATGCTGACGGATAGAGCCGGAAGAATCCTCAGAGGTGACTGGTTTAGCAACTCGCTTTACAGGTGAGGGCAGTGAGGTCCCAAGAGGTGAGAGGATCGTTCAAGGCCACACAACAGTAGGTCTAGAGCCAGGTCTGTGACTTGGGTCACTAGGTAAAGTTAAAGCTCCAGGTGTCTATCCCTCTCTCCAATGCAGCATCTTTTAGGATCGTAGCATCCCTAGCCTGACAGTGCTGGCTGGCTGGGCAAAAATGAATGAGATTTTAGAAAGAGATTATGAATTGGACAGTAAAAGTCAGGCTCACATGCTGCAGGATCTCTGGGTACTAGACCGAGGGAAATGCATTCTTTGGAGTTTTATTTCATTTACCTTGGGTTGTGGGATCAGCTGCATGAAAAATACTACTGGTCTTTCGTATCATAAAAGCCTCTGTTTTTCCCGGCCATTGGCTAAAGTGCTCTCTGTAAAAGATAGAAGTTTCTAAGCCAGTTCTTCTTAAGCAAATGATCCCATGATAGAAAGATAGAAACACGTGACTGCCGTTCACGCACAGAAAAGCTTTTGGATTCTTCCCTCTGTTAACTTTCTGAGAGCACTAATTTAAGGTGCTCTCCCATGGTGCTGGACTAACTCCCACATCGTGCAGCCAGAAGTCAAATCATGCCTCATCTCTGCACCACACAAGCATCCAATTCTATGTCTTAGTTCTTATTCAAGTTTCGTGAGTGATTCTATTTGAGTAACGTGTTAGGACAAAGAAACGCACTAGTCCAGGTGGAAGATTCATTTCAGAAAAGAACATGAGGATTTGCAGAACAGTGGGAATCAGGTTTAAAAAAATAGAAGAAAAAACGGCACGTGCACACTTGTTATACCAATGTATTTTCTCCTTCAAATTGACATTGTCTTAACAAGCACAAAGGGCCGCTGGAGATTTTGTAAATGCACGATTCTTCTCCCCTCCATCCCGTTTACCTGGCTTTACCTGGAAGAGACTGCATCTGAGCCCAGAAGACATTACAAATCCTTTTCATGATGATGCTTTTTTTAAAAAATTAATTAATTTATTTTTGGCTGTGTTGGGTCTTTGTTGCTGCATGCAGGCTTTCTCTAGTTGCAGCGAGTGGGGGCTACTCTTCGTTGTGGTGCGCGGGCTGCTCATTGTGGTGGTTTCTCTTGTTGTGGAGCACGGGTTCTAGGTGCGTGGGCTTCAGCAGTTGCGGATGCAGGCTCTAGAGCACAGGCTCAGCAGTTGTGGCGCCCGGGCTTAGTTGCTCCGCGGCATGTGGGATCTTCCCAGACCAGGGATCGAACCCATGTCTGCTGCATTGGCAGGCGGATTCTTAACCACTGCACCACCAGGGAAGTCCCCATGAGGATGTTTCTAATAGCGATAGACATCATTGCAATTCAGCAGCACCAAATGGACACTTGAGGTTTATTTGCTTAAACAATGAATGAATAATGAGACAGGGTGGGCTGCTCATTTTTTCTTCCTCTTCGTAATTGTCATGAACTGTATATTCGTTTTCCCATTTGTGCTTCAGGTAAAATTGCATCAGCCCATGTGGTTACTTCAGGCTCCCTTAGAGCCGTCTGCTACTTCCCCCTTTTAGACTGCTGCAGTGACTCACACCCATCCTATAGAGACTCTACAAATGGTATCTCCCACTATGCTTTGTTCCTAGTAGATGCTCACTAAATGTTTGCAGACTGAATCTGTCAAGAGAATGCTCTCTGTACTCCCTTCCCTTCAAAAAGAGGATTTCTGAACTCCTAGAAACATGTTCGGAAGGTTTAGAGACAGACAAAATTTCGAGATTAATGATGTCTGTGAAATTTGCCTTAAGAATGTGATGTCACACATATAAGTTGGTGCCTTACCCTGACCATTTGGCTGGTAGGTATGTGGTCACATAGACAACGAGGCAAAAAGGGGAGCTGGACTAGTGCAAATCCATGTGCTGGAAGTACTGTCACTTATGTTTGGCCAGTTGTGGATGAGCAAGTAGTTCAATGGTGTGTGAGTGAGTGAAGTAAGCATATGCTAGGGTGGTGGAGAAGCAAAATAAGGGCAGATGGCAGAGGGCCAAAGATGCTAGTCTAAGGAGTATCAGTTCCATTCTATAGCAATCAGAGATCCTCCCAAGGTTTTTTTTTTTTTTTTTGCATTACACGGGCCTCTCACTGTTGTGGCCGCTCCCGTTGCGGAGCATAGGCTCCGGACGCGCAGGCTCAGTGGACATGGCTCACGGGCCCAGCCGCTCCGCGGCATGTGGGATCTTCCCGGACCGGGGCACGAACCCGTGTCCCCTGCATCGGCAGGCGGACTCTCAACCACTGCGCCACCAGGGAAGCCCCCTCCCAAGGTTTCTGACAATGACAAGAATGCTCATGGAGGCCATCCTTATAATCATCAAACGTCTGTTTAGGTAAAGATGGTACAACTATTTGTAAAACAGTTCGGCAGTTTCTTACAACATTAAACATATACCTACCAGCACCCCTTATCCCCAGTATTTGCTTGCTCCAAAGAAATGAAAGTGTATTTGCAAACACACACAAAAAAACTTGTACATGGATGTTCACAGAAGCTTTATTCCAAAACACTGGAGACAACCCAAATATCCATCAACAGGGGAATGGACCAACAAATTGTGGTACATCTACATAGTGATAAACAAAGGACTGATTCACACAACATGGATGAATTTCAAAAACATTATACTGAGGAAAAGAAGTCAGACAAAGACTATAAACAGTAGATTTCATTTATAGGAAACTCTCAAAAAAACTAATCTAATCTGTAGGGGCAAAATGCACATTAAGAGTTGTCTGAAGCCAGGGGTGAGGAGGGAGTTGCCACCGCACGCACAGGAGCACAGGGAACTTTTGGGGGTGATGGAATTGTTCTATAGCCTTGTTGTAGTGTTGGTTTCCCAAGTACGTCCATTTGTCAAAATTCATTGAACTTAAATGGAAGTATTTTAATGTATGTAAATTATACCTACACGAAGCTGGTTTAAAAAAACAGAACTGTATTTGGGCAAAATGCCATACAAGGCAGAGGAAACAAGACAGACCTTCCTAAGGTGCTTGTCCTCTTGACTGAAGGTGAGTTGCAGCCTGTGACATAGAGGCCCCGCACTGCAGCACCATGGACAGCAGCGTGGGTGCCATGGCCCGGGAAGCATGTGGACAGAACGGAGAGGAGAGTGCGTGTGTGTGTGTGTGCGGGGGGGATGGGATCCCTGTGGCCTGGAGTTAATTAATGCACGTCATTCTAGTGAAAATCTTACCTATCTGGCTCTTCCTTCAAGACTTGTTCCCAGTCCCACTTTCTCCATGAAGTCTTGCTTGACTCCCTGCCCATAACAGCCTTTTCTTCTTTCTCTCCCCTGAACTCTTAGAGTAAGTTCTGTTTAACTTGTTTGGAAGTAACCATGGCCTTTTTTTTTTCTTTTCTTGTACTGCTATTGAAATTGCTTATTGCTACTTAATTTTAAATGTGATTACACCTTATATCGTCTGCTACTGCAAGTCCCTGAAGAGAGAACCACAGCCTGGATCCCCCTTAGTTCCTACAGAGAAGTCGGGCAGTTTTTGTGGATGTTCTTGATTCATGTTGATTTTCAGCTCCTAAAACTGGACTCTGTTAACAATTTGGCATAAGGAAGAGACAGCTACAACTCTATCATAACTGAACTTAAGGACTATGTAGGGAGATAATGAGGTTTGTGAACCCCTCAGTAATTCATCTCCATTTCTACTTTATTAATTTATTTTTATTAATTTTTATTGGAGTATGGTTGCTTTACAATGTTGTGTTAGCCTCCACTGTACAACAAAATGAATCAGCCATACACATACAGATATCCCCTCCCTTTTGGACCCATTTCTACTTTAACTGACAGACCATAATTTCTACCACAAAGCCAATACCCTCTTCAGGTGATGTCCTCTCTGTGGCAAACTGAAATCTAGTTGATATATTTCCCTGATGATTTCATATCTCCATGATTTTTTTTCAGTCATGAATTTCAGCCAGGGCAGTCACATTTGTATTCCAAGCCTGCCAACTCTGACCAGAAATCAGGTGTCCGCTTAAGACACACCTTGACAAGCGGATTAGATGTTCTAGTGAAAGGCAGATAAATGTCACTCATGTCACTATAAATAAAAGTCTGGGCCTGCTTATCAGCTTGTAGGGTTGAGGTCATACCTTCAACACTTCTTAGTGCTTCACACTTTATTATCCTTTAAAGGAGGCCTTTTCCATCCAGTTTCTCCATTTATACCCCCAAAGGGAATTATTACTGTTCAACTCCTTGAAACATATGCCTTCTGTCAACTTCCTGTCTTTTGCTTTAGGAGACAATACAACCTGTGGCTTTAAACAGAAATCTGCCAGAATCTTCTCAAATGTTATATTATGGAATGAAATGGAGCAGGACCCTTTCATAGTGCTGACCTAGGGCGTCTTATACCTGCTTTACAAGCGAATCACATTCTGGTGGGCTTTGACTGTTTGGGGTTACATTTCAGAGCACGGGATTTGTCATTGAAATCCACGTAATAACAAGTATGGATTTAGATTTGTGGCTTTGGTCAAATCCTGTTCTTTGAAACCGAACTACATACAGCCAAAGTTTGCAAAAACGTCAGTCGCAGCCTGTATACACTGTATACACTCCAAAAGTATCTGAGGGATACAAGGCCTTGCAAAAAAAAAAAAGGATTTTTGTGGTTAGAGAAATTGCGAGATGGGGCATGCCAAAAGGCTCTAACGTGGCCACAGAAATGTAGTCTGCTTAACTCAGTTTAACCCAGAGCTCCTAAAGTCATGTGACTACAGATCCCCTTTCTCACATGCTTTGGGGGTACGATGCTCATTGTTTTATGTCTTTGGTCAATTTAAGGTGTGAGCACAGACTGAGAAAGTTTACAGGGAAATAAGCTTTCTGAATACATTTAGCAGTGAGTACAGATTGAGGCCTTAACAAATGCATCTTTCAGTTATCTCCATTTCTGCATTACCTTTCTGTACCTACATTTCTGAGCTGCATTCTTTTTTTTTTTTTTTTCTGAGCTGCATTCTTAAGTTCAGTGAGGACAGGACTGCACAGGAACAAACATGTTTTCACCAACGTCATGTTCATTTGTACCTGTGAATTACACCTGGTGATAATGATTGCACATTGTTTCGTGCTGCAAGGAGCATTTAAGACAAGATCTGAATACATCAGAATCCTAGAAATTTGAAAAAGTAGCTTTGGATGGGTTCTAAGAGCAGAAACTTGTCGATTCCATTTCTGTTTCTGTGTCCTAAGACAGAGGTTCTCAAAGTTTTTGGTCTTGGGACTCCTTTATACTCTTCAAACTTATTGAGCACCCCAAAGAGCTTTTGTTCAGGTAATAATATCTGTCAATATTTACCATGTTAGAAATCAAACCTGAGAAAATTTAAAAATGCTTAGAATACTAAAATAAATAATTATTAATTGGGACTTCCCTGGTGGTCAGTGGTAGAGTCCGCCTTCCAATGCAGAGGACGCTGGTTCGATCCCTGGTCAGGGAACTAAGATCCCATATGCTGCGGGGCAACTAAGCCCAGGCGCCGCAGCTACTGAGCTTGCAGCCTCAAGGAGAGAGCCCACGTGCCACAAACTACAGAGTCCACGTGCCACAATGAGAGAGAGAAAACACACACGCCACAACTAGAAAGAAGCCCGTGCGCTGCAACGAAAGATCCCATATGCCGCAACTAAGACCCGACGCAGCCAAAAAAGAAAGAAAATTATTAATTCACTTTAACAAAAAACCCATAACATGCTAACATAAGTAACATATTTTAATAAAACAACTATTTTTCCCAAACGCCCCAAAATTAGTGAGAAGATTGGCATTTTTATATTTTTTGAAATTCTTCAGTGTCTGGCTTAATAGAAGACAACTGGGTTGCCACAGCTGCTTCTGATATTCAATCTGTTGCGCTATCACATCACATAGCCTCTGAACAATACACTCGGAGAATAAGAGTGAAGGGGGAAAATCACATCTTTTTTTTGGCCTCGCCACTCGGCATGCGGGATCTTAGTTCCCGGACCAGGGATCAAACCCATGCCCCCTGCAGTGGAAGCACAGAGTCCTAACCACTGGACCACCAGGGAAGCCCCCAAAATCACATCTTAATATTACTATGAAAATAGTTTTAACCTCATGGACCCCCTGAACAGGTCTCTGGGATCTTAGGGGGTCCCCGGATCACATTTTGAGAACTACTGCTCTAAGAATTCAATTCAATAAAAATATTGACAATCTACTGGATGCCCACAACAAGATTAATAAAGACATGTCCCTGCTTCCAGGGAACTCACAGTGTCTCCTTCTACACACACCTCCTTTTTTCCCAATCCAATCTCACTGAGATTTCAAGACTCATTGTCATTCTACTTCCTCCTTATCATCTCTGATTTCCCCATTAGATGACTAGATCTCTATCTTTTTAAAATGTCTGTAGCAGTTATTGTCTGTGCAATTCATCTGGGATTTTTAATCATACACTGTGGTATGAGACTTGTTTACCATAGGTCAAAATGCAACTTTATTATGCTGTGGTTGTATCTTGTCCTTGCTACTGATGGTAGGCTCTTTGAAAGCAATGATTTATTTTGCTAATGGTGCCCAACACAGGCAGGCAGCAGGGACTGTGGACCTTAAATACATATTTAATAATTTGATTTGCAGCTTAATTAAAAAGTGTGGCAGAGATAAGGCGTGTTCACCAATCCTGTTTCCTGTTCCTATTCTTGAGCACTCCAAAAGACTGTATTTCCCAATCTTGTCTTCAGTTGGGTTGGGACCATGTGACTGGGATTTGGTCAAACGGATGCAAGTAGAAATTATGTAAGCCACCATCAAGCCTGGCCCTTCAGAACATCCAGGGCAGCCCTCCTGCCCTGTCTTCCTTTGGTAGTGGCTGTGGTGGTCATGTGTTGAGCTGGCAGAACCACAGGATGAAAGCAGCTGGATCCCTGAGTCACCCCGTGGAGGACAGCCCTGTAGGGTAGCTCAACCGCACATACGGTCAGCTGATGAGTTTTCAGGCATTACTTATTACCACAGCAAAGCCTAGCTTATCCTTATATGTTAGAGGAAAGAGGATGTTCACAGATGAGATAGGAAACAATGTAAGACACAACACCATGTGTTATAAGTCAAGGAGTGCTATGGAAGGTGAGGGCAGGCAGGAGCCAGTCTGGGCTCATGTGCTGGGAGAGATTTCTGGAGAAGAGGGGGAAGAGGGACTACATAGGATATGAATTGGCAGAAGACTCTTTCCTTTGAGAAGGATAGGAACTTAGCCCAAAACATCTTAGGGCAAAAGGATCATTTGTTGGCTCATGGAATTAAAGGACAGGTTTACCAACCAAACTGTAAGAAGAGGGATTTAGCTGTACTCAAAACCCACTGAAACCAGGGACTAAATCTGCTCCTCTCATTGCAGACTGGCAGTAAGTCCCATTCTTATCTTTTGGCTTTCAACCATCTGGGAGAGATTGCCTTACCATCCTTATGGCTTGAAGTTCAAAAATGCTGGGCAAAGGCTCTCAATGGCCAAGCTTGCCCAGCTACCCATCCCCGTACCAAAATGCTTGCGGCGTGTGTTCCTATAAGATACTTCCGCAGGGAAGCCAGATATTGAGGAGGGGCTGTTTCTAGGAGAAATGAAGGACTTCACCACAGATAGAATTCCCGGTAATAGTTCTGGCTGTCCTTAGGTAAAACATGGCCTCACCATTTCTCTAATTTCCACACCAGCAGTTTAAACAAAGTGCCATCAGACCACAGAGGAGGGGGCATGAATACTGCATGCCAGGTCGTAGGGGGAAATGCTTTCACAGAGGCCTCCTGAGGTGAGCCTTTAGGGTTGAGTGTGATTTATCAAGCCAAGAGGGGATTCCAGGGAGACAGGCTTCCAGGCTTGAGCAAATGGACATAAATAACTCCCCTTCCACACCTTCCTTTTTATATGTTGAAAAAAAATGTATTTGAAGCCATCAGAAAACAAAGGACAAAAGTATTCTGTTAGTGCAAGGACAGAGGATTAAATGATCTTTACCTGGACTGAAACACAAGCTGTGTGAATAAGCAAATGACTTAACCCCTCTACAACCTGGCCTTCTCATCTGTTACGTGAAGATGATAAAAGCACCCTCAGAACGCCCAAGTGACGATCAAATTTGAGAATCCCTTAGCCAATGCTTTAGCACATTGTAAACGCTCAATTAAATGCTGGAGAGTGATACCAGTAATTATTTTATACCCATAAATGTAGCTGGATGCTTGAATTAGATGCTGAACGGTACACTCCATTTTACAACTATTTAAAGTGAGTTACTTATGCAAACCAGCCATCATTAGTGCAAAATACTTTTCAAAAATACGGTTGCTAGTCCAGATACGTACTGTGGCATAAAACCGGGAGAAAGCAGGAAGCAGAAATAACGAGTGCGTGTAGATGCTTAGATTCTACGTGAATCAAGATAGGTGGGAAAGAGGAGGAGACCAGACCGGCCAAGGCTCCCTGGTGGCCTGCGGGGCGCAGGGATCCCGCCCGAGGGGCGCCCGCCGCAGAAGAGGCTCCGGGACACGTACCGCCGAGGACGCAGGCCGAGCCGCCCAGGCTGCTGCCCTCGCCACCCGCTCCATTGGCCAGCCCCGCCCCCGACCAGGCCCGCTCCGCCCAGCCGGGCCGGAGCTTCCTTCCCGGCTTCCCAGGCGGCGGCGCCATCACCTCACTTCCTGTCGCCGGGTGCACGTGGGAGGAAGTGCCAGTGCCCGTGGCCCGCTGCTGCCTGTCTCTCTGGTTACGTCCGTCCGCGGGCCGAGCAGCCGCCTACAGCTGCGCCGCCGCTATGGGAGTCCCGGCTTTCTTTCGCTGGCTCAGCCGCAAGTACCCGTCCATCATTGTCAACTGCGTGGAAGAGAAGGTGAGGAGGCGCCCCGAGGCCGCCACGCCAGCGCCAGGAGCCCCGGCGCGTCCAGGCCGCGGTCCTTGGGGCCCGCCGCCCGCCCAGCGGGCGTCGTGCGGGGGCCCGCGCTGCGTTCGCCCCGGCAGCCGCGGCCCGCCGGGCGCCGGGCGCGGGCGCTCGGACGCGGGCTCCGGGGGTGGCATGGGCGGGGCGAGGGTCGAGCGGCGGAGCTCGCGGAGGGATGCTCCTCCCCGGTCCGCAGATTCCCCGGCGGAAGGCCCCGCCCACGGCTTTGTTTCTTCCCTGCTCACCGGGTTTGGGTTTCGAAAGCGGCTCCCCGGCCGTCGGGCAGCGCGCGGCTGGTCAGCTGAGTTAGCTGGTTAGGGATGCGCGGGTGTTCCTGCCAGTCTCTAACCACTTTGTGAAGTAGGGGGGGGGGGGGGGGGAGGCAGCTTTTTGTCGTTTCCTGTACTAGCCTGAAAGGTTTTCTGCTAGGGGAGAGGCCATTTGTTGCTGTTGTTAGGTCCTATGGAGAGAGCAGCACCTCGGAAATGTCTAGGATAGGACAGAAGTCCCTTAAGTGCCCCCTTGTCTAGGTGCCCGACTGCTGGGCATGCCTTTGACATTTTCAGAATTCCTGGATGCACTTGGACAATACATTTTTTGCTGTTGGTTTGTTAGTGTTACGTAGACTGTTGGCCGTTCTTGAGTTTTGTATTTGTCGTTTCCTTGTTTCCGTCCCAGTTCGATTTTGTACTCTTAATGAGAATTTCCGGATTGGGAAGTTCAGGGGCACATTATGCTCCCCACCCCTTCGTTTTTGAAGGAAGTGCCCAGTCGACACTGGGAACTTTTTGCTTAGGCTAGTGAGATTTGTTTGTTCGTTTGTTTGTTTTTTGGACAGGTAGATGGATCTCCAGGGTTCATTCGATGTGAGATCTTGATTTTGCTTAGTTTCTATCCTAGGAGGAACCGAAACTCTTGTTCTGATGAATTTCCAGTACTCTCTGTGCTTTTCTCAAAGAGAAACTGTTAAACTGAATGCTCACGTCCTTTGCTTTTAAAACTTTTATCAAACTTTATTTAAAGTTTACTTACATCTTATCCCATTTCTACTCTCCACTGATAACTGCTTTAAACTATTTTTGGTTCTATCTCTAAATGTCCTGCTGACATCTGATTTATTGATTTTGAGTGTATCTGTTGCATTCTAGCTATGATAGAAGAGGATGTAGTCACTTATACAGTGCCCTTCCCCACATGCCCCCCCCATCCTCCTAATCATTATTTCTATTTCTTCTATTGGTAAACTTGATAAATTTAAGTAATATTCCTTTATTGTTTTATTCCATCTCCTTTACAAAGTATCCCGTGATTCTTCACATTCTGAGGTTAGGTATTAGCTTTTCTACTGCTGTTTCCTTACTCTTCATCCCAAGCTTCTCAGCTGTGCTCTTGCTTCGTTGGCATCCAGAATTAAATTGTCAGGGCTTTGGCTGTACAGGTTTGTTTCAAAACATGAAAAGTCAAATAGTATTGGTGATGATTGTCACTGAGTAGATTCAGATTATGTACTGTGACTGTTTCTTCTCTTGTGCTACTTTTGTCTTTTTCTGTGTGTTGCCTGTTTTCCATTATACATCGTTCCCCATCTAGACTCTCCTTCATCAGTTATTCTGTCGAGTCCTCTTTCTAGTTGGAGACTGCTTGAAGTCTTTATTTCTGTTGCTGTCACACCTGGTTATTTAGACTTGCTAGAAAGCCGCTTCCTGAGATTTTTAAAAATTTCTTCAGTTGGAGGTACTGTTTTCTAATCATTATCTCTCTTGGCTTAAACCCTTCCTTGGTTTTTGTTCTTACTTGAGTTCTTAAGAAGTGGTGTGTGGTATGTGAGTTTTCTAAGTCCATTCTACCCTTGTATACGTGAATAATCATTAGCTAGGCAGAGTTTGAAAATTACTTTCCCTCAAAACTTTGAAGGCATTGTTCTTTTGACTTCTGTCATCCAGAATTGTTGATGAGAAGTTGAATGTTAATGTGATTTATTTATTTAGCTAACACTTATGTAGTGTTTAACATGTACTAGGCACTTCACAGATGAATTTATTAAATCCTCATAACAACTACATAACTATTTCTCCTTCTCCTCCCCCCCTTCTCCTTCTTATTACAGATGAGAAAATGAAGCACACAGGGGTTAAGTAAGGTACTCAAGGTCTTGTGGCTAATACATGTCAGAGCCAGTGTCAAAACCAGGAAGCCCATGCTCTTGGTTTCTGTGTTCTTTTGCTTTCATTCTTTTGTAGTTGATCTGTTTTTCTTTCTGAATTTTTAAAAGATATTTATCCTTGGTGGTATAAGCTTTTGTAATTATGTACTTAGGTACAGATTTTTTTAAAAATTTCAATTCATTTTGATCAGTGCTTGGCTGACTCTGAGTCTGGAGGCTTGTGTTCTTTAGTTCTAGGGAATGCTCTTTGATTTTTTTCTTGTTTTCCTTTTACTCTGCCTTCTCTGAACTCTGAATACTGGTCCTCCTAGATTGATTTATTTTTCTTTTCTCTGTTCTCTCCTCCCTCCTCCACCGAGGTATAATTGACCTAGAACAAACTGCACGCATTTAAAGTGTACAATTTAATACATTTTGACATATGTGTATGTTCATGAACCCATCACCACAATCAAGATAATGAACATCATCTCTGAAACATTCCTTCTGCCCCTTTGTTGTTCCTCCCCATAACCCCTCCCCACTGCCCATCTTTAGTCAACCACTGATTTATTTCTGACTCTATAGATAAGTTTTCATATCCTACAATTTTATATAAATAGAATTATACAATATGTACCCTTTTTTGGTTACTTTCATTCAGAACAATTATTTTGAAAGTCATCCATGTTGGTACTTATATCAGTAGTTTATTTCTTATTATTTTTGAATAGTATTCAGTGTTGTGCATATATCATGTTTATTCATTCACCTGATTGGTGAACGTTTGGATTGTTTCCAGTATTCGACTATTAAAAAAAGTCTATGAACATTGGTGTACAAATCTTTGTGTGAATGTATGCTTTCATTTCTTTAGAGAAAATACCTAGGAGTGAATTGGTTGCATTGGATGGTAGGTGTTTGATTATTTGAAAAGAAAAACTTGCCAGACTGTTTTCCAAAGAGGTTGTACCGTTTCATTGCCACCAGCAGTGTATGAGAGGTCTGGTTGTTCCGCTTCCTTGTCAACACTTAGTATGGTTAGTTTTCCTAGTTTTAGCCATTCTAGTGTAGTGTTATCTCAGTGTGGTTTTAATTTCATTTCCCTGATGAGAAATGATGTTGAGCATCTTTGGGTGCTTATTTGCTTTCCATATGTCTTCTTGAGTGAGGTGTCTATTCATATCTTTTGCCCATTTTTAAGTTAGGTTGTTTGTCTTACTGAATTGTAGAGTTTCTTACATATTGATTTTTTTTTTGCAAATATTTTCCCTTAATCTGTGGCTTGTCTTCTTACTTAGTGCAAAGAAGAGCAAAAGTTTTTAATTTTAGTAGTCTGCTTTCTTTCTTTTTCCTCAGTATTCCTGCTTTTTGTGTTATATTTAAGAAATCTTTGCCAAGGTCACCAAGATTTTTTCTTGTGTTTTCTTAGAGATGTCTTATTATGCTTTTAGTTCATACTATGCTTTCTGTTTTTTAGGGGTTTTTTTCATGGTGAATTACATTGATTTTTAAATGTTAAACACACCTTGCATTTCAGGTGGATAAATCCCACCTGGTCATGGTGTATTATTTTTATATACTGTTGGAGTCAGTCTGCTAACATTTTCTTGAGAATTTTTACATTTATGTTCAAAAACGATGTTTGTCTATAGTGTTTTTATAATTTTTTTTTTTTTTTGCATTACGCAGGCCTCTCACTGTTGTGGCCTCTCCTGTTGCGGAGCACAGGCTCCGGACGCGCAGGCTCAGCAGCCATGGCTCACGGGCCCAGCCGCTCCGCGGCATGTGGGATCTTCCCGGACCGAGGCGCGAACCCGTGTCCCCTGCATCGGCAGGCGGACTCTCAACCACTGCGCCACCAGGGAAGCCCCTATAATGTTTTTGTCCAGTTTTGGTATCAGAGTAATCTTGGCCTCATATTGAGTTGCGAGGTACATACCCTCTTTAGTTTTGTGGAAGCGTCTGTGTAGAATTGGTATTATTTCTTCCTTCAGTATTTGGTAGAATTCATCATTGAAGCCATCCGGACCTGAAGTATTTTGGGAAGGTTTAAGCTAAAAATATAATTTTTTTAGTAGACATAGGGGTATTCAGATTATCTTTTTTTTTTTTTTTTTGCGGTACACAGGCCTCTCACTGTTGTGGCCTCTCCCGTTGCAGAGCACAGGCTCCGGACGCGCAGGCTCAGCGGCCATGGCTCACGGGCCTAGCTGCTCCGCGGCATGTGGGATCTTCCCAGACCGCGGCACGAACCCGTGTCCCCTGCATCAGCAGGCGGATTATCAACCACTGCGCCACCAGGGAAGCCCTATCTGTTTTTTTAATGAGCTTTTGTAGTTTGTGTCTTACACAGATTTTGTTTGTCTAAGTTGTCCAATTTGTTGCTATAAGGTTGTTCATAGTATTCCTTATTATCTTTTTAATATCAATAGAAAATGTAGTGATGTCACTTCTCTCATTCCTGCTACTAATTTTGTCCTTTCTCTTTTATTCCATTATCAGTCTGGCTAGACTGATCTCAGAGAACTAGCTTTTGGTTTCATTGATTTTTCTATATTATTTTTTCTGTTTTCTACTTCATCGACTTCTGTTCTTATTTTTATTATTTCTTATGCTCATTTTGAGTTTAGCTTGTGTTTCTTGTCCTCTTAAGGTAGAAGCTGAGGTCGTTGTATTGATGCTGCTTCTTTGAGTTGCTTCTGTTGAGTGCCATAAGCTGCCTGCTAGGTGCTGTTCCAGTGGCACATCACAAACATTGACATGTTGTCTTTTCATTTTCATTCAGTAAAAAATACTTTCTCATATCCCCTTGACTTCTATGGCCCATTGGTTATTCAGAAGAGTGTTCCTTAATTTTCAAATATTTGGGGGATTTTCCAGGCATTCTTTTTCTGTTACTGACTTCTGATTTAGTTCCCTTGTCAGAGAACATAACTTTCCATAATTTGAATTACGTATTTTAAAGCTTAACTGATTTGTTTTATGACCCAGAATATGGTCTTGGTAAATGTTTCATTTTGACTTGAAAAAGACACAAGTTCTGCTGTTGTTGGATAGAGTGTTCTGTAAATATTATCATGCTGGTTGATAGGATATGGAAGACTTGAACAGCACATTGATTTTCTGTCTCCTGTTCTATCAATATATATGGAAATCTTCTATAATTTTTTTGGATTTGTCTGTTTCTTCTTTCAGCTTTGTTGGTTTTTGCTCCTTGCATTTTAAAACTCTTATTAGTGCATAAACGCTTAATATTGTTAGGTCGTCTTGATGAATGTGTTTCTTATTTTTTGAAGATTTGATACTTTTCTTTTTTAAAAAATTTATTTATTTTTGGCTGCATTGGGTCTTCGTTGCTGTGCGCGGGCTTTCTTCAGTTGCGGTGAGTGGGGGCTACTCTTCATTGCAGTGTGCCGGCTTCTCATCGTGGTGGCTTCTCTTGTTGTGGAGCATGGGCTCTAGGCGCGTGGGCTTCAGTAGTTCTGGCATGCGGGCTCAGTAGTTGTGGCTCGTGGGCTTAGTTGCTCTGCAGCCTGTGGGATCCTCCCAGATGAGTGGTCGAACCCGTGTCCCCTGCATTGGCAGGTGGATTCCTAACCATTGCACCACCAGGGAAATACCTGAATGTGCTCCTTTATCATTATAAAATGACCTTTATCCTTGGTAATATTCTTTGCTCTGAAATCTGTTTTGTCCAGTATTAATATAACCAGATCTTTTGACTAGTGTTAACATGGTCTATTCCCCTACTTTCTATCTTATGAATTTGTCTATTCTAGGAGCTAATATATAATATAAGTGGAATTATATAATATTTGTCATTTTTTGTCTGGTTTATTTCACTTTTTCATCTCGCATAGTGTTTTCAAGATTCATCCATGTTTAGCATGTATCAATTTCTTTCTTTCTCTTTTTTTTCGGATTTTGGAAACCTTTTAATTGAAGTATATATACACAAATACATATATGCATGTATAGTCACTTAAATGTTTAAACTCTTCATATATTGAAGTTATATAACTGTGTATAGCTTGTTAATTTTCACAAAATAAAAATGTATGACTTGCATCCAGATTATGAAACAGAATATTATCGTAGTATTCATACCCCAGAAGTTCCCCTTTGCTCCCTTCTAGACAGTGGCCACCCCACAATCCTGTCTTCTGATAGCAAAGAGTAGTTTTGGTAATGCTTATCTTGTTAAAAATGGTACCGTAACCTCTACTTTCTCTTGTATCTGTGTTTATGAGATTTCATGTTTCTTTGATTTATCTAAATTTGTTTCGTTACTATGTAGTATTTCACTGTGGAGCCCATTGTATGAAAATGCAATTAATTTTATTGGAAAACAGTTTGGGAGCATCTGTAAAACCTGAAGATACATATATTCTATAACTGTTAATTTTTAAGTCTGTATAATGATATCCCGACACGAGTTATTTTTACCTTTTGACTATTGTGAATAATGCTGCTGTGAACATTGGTGCACAGGTATTTGTACAATAGATCAGTACTTTGGGTATATACCTATGAGTGGTCCCTGCTTTTGATTCTTTTGGGTATATATACCTATGAGTGGAATTGCTGGGTCTTATGGTAATTCCATGTTTACCTTTTTGAGGAATTGCCAAACTGTTTTCCCAATCTCTGCCTTGTAAATCGGGCATTTAGAACACTTACATTTAATATGATTATTGATATGGTTAGATTTAAATTTGTAATCTTACTATCTGTTTGCTGTCTGTCTCATCTGTGCTTTGTTTCCATTTTACAATTGTTCTCCTTCTTTTTTATGATTCCATTTTATTTCTTCTTGGCTTTTTAACTACTCTTAATTCATTCAACCATCAGTTTCTTTACTTTGTGTCCTTGGCTTATACAGTCCTCCACTCATTAGCTTTCTGGTCTTGGGAAAATGACTTAAACTCTCCTAAACGGTGAAGAACTGGAGTTTCTTGCATTTCACCACCCTGTTCCTACAGTCTCTATGCTCTGGTCATCTCTGTATGAGAGCTGAAATAGGGCAGAATGTTGCCTTGTTTAACATCAGTTGGGAATGTGTGTGTCAGTGGACTCAAATTTTTCACCCTTCTTGTGTCTGTGAATGACCTTGAGAGTGCAAAAATTGATTTGGGGGGTTACAAAAAATTTTAGTGAGCGGGTGAATTAGCAAATATGGAATTTGTGAATAAAGAAGATCAGCTGTTTATGTGCCACATAAGGTGGTTGTGTGGATTAAGTCAGTTAATCCAAGTTAAGTGCATGAAACAGTGCCTTGCACTGATATTTCAGAATTTTATTTGGTAAGTTAATTTTTGGTAGTTTATATGTCCAAGTAAAAGTGGGGATATTTTCATGTCTAACTCTTGGTAATGTTGTGTAATACAGAATTGTGCTGTTTGCATGTAGTGAAATCTAGGTTTCCCACCTTGCTTTTTTTCTTTCTTGGTCAGACTTGCCAGAGGTTTGTCAATTTTGTTGATCTTCTTTGGTTTCATGGATTTTTAAAAATTGTTCTTTTTATTCTCTGTCATTAAATTTTTCTCTAATACTTGTTGTTTTTTTCTTTCTGCTTGCTTTGGGTTTAGTTTGCTCTTCTAGTGTCTTAAAGTGGAAGGTTAGGTTTTTTTTTTTTTTCTTTTTTTTAAAATCTTAAACGATATGTGAAAAGATTTACGGGTATATAGGGCTCTTAATTTCATAAAATAATAATTCAAGTCATATCAATACATGTTAAAAAGAAGCTTCTAATTTTCCAAATATTTTGATACAAAAAAATTTTAAACAAATATTTTATAGACCTTTTGTGAGAAGAATATAAGGATAGTTACAAGAAACATGCTGTTCAAGTGATCTTATTCAGTTCACTTGGCCTTCTTCAAATCAGTTATAATCAACATGATTCCAGTGAAGGTTAGGTTGTTGATTTGAGATCTTTCTTATTATAGACACTTACAGCTATAAATTTCCCTCTGAACACTGCTTTTGGGCTCTACACTGTAAGTTTTCATATGTTGTGTCTTCATTTTTATTCCACTCAAATTATTTTCTGATTCGCTTTTGATATCTTCTTCAATTTATTGGTTATTCATTAGTGTGTTGTAAATTTCCACATGTTTATGAATTTGCCAACTTTTCTCCCATTATTGAGCTCATTACTTTGTTGTGGTTGAAGAACATACTTGGCATCACTTTTATGCTTTTATTGAGGTTTGTTTTATGGCCCAGCGATTGGTCTTTCCCAGAGAATGTTCCTTATGCAGCTGAGAATGTATATTCTGTTGAGTGGAGTGTTCTGTAAAAGTCTCTTAGGTCTGGTTGGTTTATAGTGTTGTTGCAGTTATCTGTTTTCCTTGTTGATCTTCTGTTCAATTCTGTCCATTATTGAAAGTGGACTATGGAAGTCTCCAACTATTATTGTTCAATTGTCTGTTTCTTTCATTTTTGTCATTTATTAAAAGTTGCATGTATTTTGATGCTGTTACTAGGTGCATGTGTTTCTAGTTGTTATGTCTTCTTGATGGATTGACCTTTTTTATCATTATCAAATGTCATTATTTCCAGTAAGTCTTTTTTAAAGTCTAGGTATTTTGTCTGATACTAGTACAGCCACTCCAGTTTTCTTGTGGTTGTTGTTTGAGTCTCTTTTCCCATCCATTTACTTTCACTCTGTATCTTTGAATCTCAAGTGTGTCTCTTGTAGACAGCGTATAATTGGGTATTTTTTTAAATCCAGTCTGACAACTTTTGTCTTTTGATTGGATTGTTTAATCCATTCACATTTAATGTTATTGATATCACTGAATTTACATTTGCCCTTTTACTTTCTGTTTTCTATATGTATTTTTAATGTAGCGTTTAGATTTCATTAGTGATCTTTTTAAAAAATATATCTTAAGGGCTTACTATACACATCTTAATCAGCTTTAGATTTTTTTTTTTGTCTTTTGGCTGCACCACGCTTACAGATCTTAGTTCCCTGACCAGGGATTGAACCCAGGCCCCTGGCAGAGAAAGCCCAGAGTTAGCTTTAGATTTATACTAGCTGAATTCCAGTAATATATAGAACCTTTACTGCTGTATGGCTTGATTACCATTTTCCTTTTGTTTTTAATTTTATTTTTGGCTGCATTGGGTCTTTAGTTACAGCATGCAGGATCTTTTGTTGCGGCGTGCGGGCTTCTCTCTAGTTGTGGCACATGGGCTCTGTAGTTTGCGGCACACGGGGCTCTCTAGTTGAGGCACGAGGGCTCAGTAGTCGTGGCATGTGGGCTTAGTTGCCCTGCAGCATGTGGGATCTTAGGTCCTCAACCAGGGTTTTGAACCCACGTCCCCTGCATTGCAGGATGGATTCTTTACCACTGGACCACCAGGGAAGTCCCCCCATTTTCCTTTTTTTATATGGTATTGTCATTATATGTATTATATCTGTTAATGTTACAAACCCAACAGTGCATTGCTATAATTATTACTTTACCATCTGTGGTTACTTCTGTAGCATATTGCTATTTTGCTTCTACCCACCTCTTTTTGGGCTGTTACTAGGAAATATATTACATTTATATTAAAGTGTGTATTGTAAGCCATAGTATTTTACAAAATATCATTTCATCCAACTGTTTTTTTGCAATAGCAGTTAAGAAAAGAAAGGATTAAAAAAATGTATTATTATCTTTAGTGGGGTCACTTAACTTTCAGCCTGAAGAACTTCCTTTAGTATTTCTTGTAAGTCCAGTCAGCTAGCAACAAATGCAATTTTTGTTTATCTGGCAAAGTCTTTATTTCACCTTCTTTTTATTTTTTTGCGGTACGTGGGCCTCTCACTGTTGTGGCCTCTCCCATTGCGGAGCACAGGCTCCGGACGCGCAGGCTCAGCGGCCATGGCTCACGGGCCCAGCCGCTCTGCGGCATGTGGGATCTTCCCAGACCGGGGCACGAACCTGTGTCCCCTGCATCGGCGGGCGGACTCTCAACCACTGCACCACCAGGGAAGCCATCACCTTCATTTTTGAACAGTGGCCTTCCCGGATATATGATTCTCGGCTAACATTTTTTTTTTTTCTGTTTCAGTACTTTATATATGTAATCCCACTGCTTTCTGGCCTCCATTATTTCTTCTTTTTTTTTTAAATTTCCTGTGGAGATTTTATTGAAATCATATCAAATTTATAGATTACTTGAGGGAAGGCTGACAATTTTGCAATACAGTTTAAGGGGCTACTCTTTGTTGTGGTGCACGGGCTTCTTATTGTGGTGGCTTCTCTTGTTGCAGAGCATGGGCTCTAGGTGCGTGGGCTTCAGTAGTTGCAGTGTGTGGGCTCAGTAGTTGTGGTGCACAGGCTCTAGAGCGCAGGCTCAGCAGATGTGGCACACGGGCTTAGTTGCTCCGTAGCATGTGGGATCTTCCCGGACCAAGGCTTGAACACATGTCCCCTGCATTGGAAGGCGGATTTTTTTTTTTTTTTTTTTTTTTTGTGGTACACGGGCCCCTCTCACTGCTGTGGCCTCTCCCGTTGCAGAGCACACGCTCCGTTCACGCAGGCTCAGTGGCCATGGCTCACAGGCCCAGCCGCTCTGCGGCATGTGGGATCCTCCCCGACCGGGGCACGAACCCATGTCCCTGGCATCGGCAGGCGGACTCTCAACCACTGTGCCACCAGGGAAGCCCTGGCAGGCGGATTCTTAACTGTTGCACCACCAGGGAAGTCCCTGGCCTCCATTATTTCTGCTAGAAGCCAGCTGTTAAATTTATTGGGGTTCCCTTGTAAGTGACTCGTCATTTTTCCTATTGGTTCTTTGAAGGTTTTCTCCTTGTCTTATACCTTCATCATTTTAACTCTGATGTATCTGTCTGTGGGTCTCATTGTGCTTGTCTTACTTGGAGTTGTTAGAGCTGCCTGCACGTGTAGGTTATTGTTTTTCAATACATTTGGGAACTTTTTTGTTATTGTTTCCTTGAATATTTTTTCTGCTCCTTGCTCCCCTTTCCTTCCAGTACTCCAGTTGTATGTTCATGTATTTATTTCTGTCTTATATTTCTCTCAGGCCCTGTTCGTTTTTCTTCATCCTTTTTTCTCTCTACTCCTCAGCTTGCATAATCTCTATTAATCTAAGTTTAAGAATTCTGTTTTTTTTTTTTTTGCTGCACGCAGGCTTTCTCTAGTTGTGGTGAGTGGGGGCTACTCTTCGTTCCGCTGCACAGGCTTTTCGTTGTGGTGGCTTCTCTTGCTGCGGAGCACGGGCTCTAGGCACAAGGGCTTCAGTAGTTGCAGCACGCAGGCTCAGTGGTTGTGGCACGTGGGCTTAGTTGCTCTGCAGCATGTGGAATCTTCCCAGACCAGGGATCAAACCCGTGTCCCCCGCATTGGCAGGCGGATTCTTAACCATTCAGCCATCAGGGAAGTTCCAAGGATTCTTTTTTTATTTTTTGGTGTTTTTTTTTTTTTGGCTGTGTTGAGTCTTTGTTGCTGCACGCGGGCTTTATCTAGTTGTGGCGAGCGGGGGCTACTCTTCTCTGCTGTGTGCAGGCTTCTCACTGAGGTGGCTTCTCATGTTGTGGAGCACGGGCTCTAGGTGCGTGGGCTTCAGTAGTTGTGGCACACGGGCTCAGTAGTTGTGGCTCGTGGGCTCTAGAGTGTAGGCTTCAGTAGTTGTGGTGCATGGGCTTAGTTGCTCCACAGCATGTGGGATCTTCTGGGACCAGGGCTCGAACCCGTGTCTCCTGCATTGGCAGGCAGATCTTAAGCACTGCGCCACCTGGGAAGTCCCAAGACTTCTTTTTCTTGCCAGTTCAAATCTATTGTTGAGCCCCTGTAGTGAATTTTTGATCTCAGTTATTGTATTTTTCAACTCCAGAGTATCCATTTGTTTGTTTTTTATAATTCTTGTTTTTGTTACTATATCTATTTGATAAAAGTTGTCATCATACCTTTCTTTAATTCTTTAACCATATGTCTCTTGAATTCTGTGAACATATTTATAATAGCTGCTTTAAACTCTATTCTGTTAAATCTGACATCTGGACACTATCACAGGTAGTTTCTTTTGCCTGACTTTTTTCCAGCATGTGGGTCATACTTCTCTGTTTTTCTGCATGCCTGGAATTTTTTTTTTTTTCCTGCGAACAGGATATTTTAGGTGCTGGTCCCCCGAAGCCCTTCCCAGATATGTTATTGTTATTTATGTTGCTACTGGCTGGATTATTTTAAGGAGGTGAGTTTCTTTCTCAACGTGTTGTTATGCCTCTAATACTGATCTTCAGGGAGGTGCAGTTTTGATGTGCCCACAGTCACCCTGCGATGACAGTGGCACACATAGGGCTGTCTCCTACTCTCACCCACTTAACTGCTGCATGTGATCACCCAGCAGTTAAATTCCATGGATTTTTGTCCATTGCGACATTGTTTTCAACAGCGCTCAGGGAATAAATTCCTCTACAGACTAATGCAGTGAAATTGTGGCACCTTCCAAGGATTAGCTTCTGAGGTTAATGTTTGGTATCTGTTCTAACCCCAGGAGGGTTCCTCCCAGCTGTCTTATTCCCCAGTTCTCTCCTGCAGACCAGCTGGTCTGTGGTCTAGGCTGTATCTTCATTAGATCCCTGATTCTCTACTCAGTTCTTTTCACCACACCTTATGCCGTTCTTGAGAATGAATGCCCTTGGGTGTAAACTTCTCCATGCTCTGTTGCAAATGAAGTCATTTCTGAATTTTCAAAGCTTTTCTTGACTAGATTGCTGTTTGCTCCTTGGACTGTTTCCAAAGGCTTTAAGTGTTTTGGTTTTTTAAAAGATTTTCTCTAGTTCAGCTGGGGAGCAGGTAGGCAGAAGTCCTCATGCAGTCATGCTGGTAGCCGAGCTCTCCAGTATGATCTCTGTCTTGGAGAGTGAAGATCAGATTCATACATCTTGCATATTATGTGTCCCCCATAGTTCTGGCTGTAGTCCTTGACACACATTATAGGTGTTCAATAAGTTTATGCTGAATCTAGTGAAATTGCAGTTAATCAGTCTGACATACCGCTTAAGATACCAGCTCTGAATTCAGATGACTGGGTTCAATCCTGGTCTCTGAACTTGGCAGAAGTGTGACTTTGGAAAGCCACTTACCCCCTCTAAGCATTTGTGTTCTCATCTGTAAGTGGGATACTCTGTACCTCACAGGGTTGTTGTGAGGAGAGAGGGAAATAATCCATGAGTAAAAGCGCTTAGAACAGTATCCCATTTTAAGTGTTCTGTAAACGCTAGTGATCATTAGTAGTCCTTGTTGACTAACACTGCATAAAAATGGAGAGCTGATATACATGCAACTTGAAAAAACACTAATCACTAGAAATACTAAGTTTTTTTTGTTTGACAGCTACATCAAAATTTATAGCCCGAATTTTTAATGCAAATACGGTAATCTAAATTTTTCAGTAGCCTTTTGACCCTTTCTCCCCAAAATGTCACCTGTGTTTTGCAGTTCTTTTTTGGAGTTCTGAGCTGCTTTAAGGGAAGTCTAAAACCAAGTTCTACAGTATGTTATCTACTGTCCAACAGTGGGAGCTCTTGTTACAGTGGAACCTCAGGCATGAGTCCTGATATTCCTAGTGCTGCTGTTAAATATTGTGCAGACTTACACAGAAATGCATTTAGTTAGGTATTACTGATAGTAGTGGTTTCCGCCTTACATTTGAAGAGCCAGAAAGCCGTATAAGGTTGACTGGAACAGTAGGTTGATGTGAAGCTCATTCTGGGGGTTTACTTCAAAACCTGTGGAGTGTATTTTTATACAGATTCACTGTTTGTGTATGTGTACCATCTTCTTCAAATACCTTCTTTATTTTGATTCCTTGGCATATTTGTGCACAACCAGGGTAATTTCTCAACTGCTTGTTTGGGATACATATATCCCTTCCTCTTTCCATGCAGTGGGCTTCCTGCAGGGCAGAACTGCCTTGACGGCCAGCCTTTGGGTGGGTGTGCTCCCTGCCCCTGCGGGGAACTGCTGCTCAGCCAGGGTACTGACTGCCCTTCCTCCGCAAGCACTCGTGTTTTATGGGAATAACTGTCTCAAGTTGACTGGTCCACATGGGGCCTGAGAGGGCCAGGGGAGAGGAGGGTGCAGGGCTTGACCCACTGGGCTGTTCCTGCTGCTGCTGCGGGATCATCCAGATGCTGTCCTGTGAGCCCCCTCTGGGCCCAGAGCCCTCTTGTGTTCTCCCATTTCTGCATGTTTGAGGCTGTGTGTTCCATCTGATCAGATCTACTAGTTTTCCACATTTTGGGCATCCCCTGTGATTTATCAGTCACAGACGGATCTCCTTTTGGTTTTTCAGCACAGTTATGCAATTGTGGTTATTTGTTTGTTTTTAGTCTTTTTTTTAAAAAAAATATTTATTTATTTGGTTGTGCTGGGTCTCAGTTGCAGCACGTGGGATCTTCGTTGCCGCGTGCGGGATCTTTAGTTGCGGCAAACGGGCTCTTGGTTGCAGGATGCAGTTAGTTCCCTGACCAGGGATCGAACCCAGGCCCCCTGCATTGGGAGCGTGGAGTCTTAATCACTGGACCACCAGGGAAGTCCCTGTTTTTAGTCTTTTATGTGGTCTGGGGATAGAAAGGGAAGACTGCAATGTGTGCTCAGTTTATCATCTGGAAAACCCGAAAGATAATGAAAAGCTATTTGAAATGAATTGGTTTTAGGGTTCAGAGTAGCTCTCCTTTTAGCTACTCTTTGATTGATTAAGAATCTCTCTTGAACCTAGCAGGAGATAACTGGCATTGTATTTAATGGCAAGGCTCTTGAAGAGTGAGTACCTTTGTTGAGTATCAGAATCTTCCCTTGAAGAAAGAAGCACTAAATTTATATAATTAATGTGTTGAAGATATCCTCAGAACTCTGGAGAGAAAAATATGTTCCATTTTCTTATTGGGAATGCTTGCAGCTCTTTTCTCAAAATTAGGACCCACCTATACCTCCTTCCCCAGGCTATACTTTCTAGGTAGTGGAAGTGGAAATTCTCATGCAGCTGCATTCAGCATTCATTGAAGAGCTGCAATATAGCAAACCAGTGGTTTCCTGTTTTTGTAAAGTTTTATTGGAATGTAACCATACTCATTCATGTCCATCTTGTTTAGGGCTGCTTTTACTTTATAAAGGCAGATATGAGTCATTGCAACTGAGATCATTCAGTCAACAAGTCTAAAATACTTACCGTCTGGCTTCTTGGAGAGCATAAAGAAAGTGGGTTTGGATTCTCCTGAGTGTGGTGTCTGCTTGGCTCAGGAGAAAGGAAAATGTGGACTTTGAATGTAGAGGTGAGGTGGAGAGGCACAGAGCCTCCTGCCTTCTTTGAGCTTGTTTTTGTTTTGGACTCATCAGATTATCTTGTTTGATAGACCTCCTAAATTGACCTCCTGCTTTCCTCCCCACTTATCCCATTCACTGCTTCTGATCAAGCCCCTCTTTCCTGATTTACAGGGTGTCTGCACAGATCACTGATAGCTTCTTCCCTGTTTTGATATCCGTTTCTCCCCATTATATATACAAACTGAAGCCCAGTCTCATTCCTTCCCTCTCTCGAAGATCACCACTTGTCCTGAAATTGGTGTTCATCATTCCCCTGCTCTTTCCTGTGCTTTCACTGCATCCATATTCATCCCTGAACAATGCCTAATACTGTTTTGTGTATTTTATAACTTCCTGTAAGTGGTATACTGTGTTTTTTCTTCTTCACCTTGCTTTTTTGACTTAAGATATTTATGACCTTCCAGCCCTATTTCTTTGAATCTTACTTTTGTCTGGCGTTCCGGTGTATGGATGTACTACAGTTCATCAGTCCTTTCTACAGGCTCTTTTTTTTCCTAGTTAAGTTGACCTTTTGTTTTTATTTCTTTTTTAAATAGCTTTATTGAGATATAATTTATATACCATAAAAATCACCTGTTAAAACTATACAGTTCAGTGGTTTTTAGTATATATGCAGTGGTACAGCAATCACTGTTATCTAATTTAGAAATTTTCGTCATTCCCCAAAGAAATGTTGTAACCGTTTTTAGTCACTTCCTATTTCCCTCACCCTTTCCCCAACTGCAGATTGAAGGTAATCTATTTCTGTCTAAAGATGTGTCTGCTCTGGAGCTTGTAAATGGGATCTTTTGTGGTCTTTTGTAACTGGCTTTTACTTAGAAGAATTTTTTTTTTTTTTTTTTTTTGCGGTATGCAGGCCTCTCCCGTTGTGGAGCACAGGCTCCGGACGCGCAGGCCCAGCGGCCATGGCTCACGGGCCCAGCCGCTCCGTGGCATGTGGGATCCTCCCGGACCGGGGCACAAACCTGTGTCTCCTGCATTGGCAGGCGGACTCTCAACCACTGCCCCACCAGGGAAGCCCTAGCAGAATGTTTTTGAGGTTCATCCATGACGTAGCATGTGCCTGATGGGCTTTTAAGTTGTTCACAATTTTTTATTATTACAAATGATACTTTTTATGTTATTTTTTAAGTGACTTTGCTATTAGTAAGAGTAAAAACCAGTCATATTGTTATCATTTGTTGAAGCTCTGGTAGAAAAAGAGAAAGATAATGCTTACCACAGAAATACAACTGATTGCCTCCAGGAGTGAGTATGGCGTGATCCTTGCCTTTGGAAGAACTCACAGTGTAGCTGGGGGTTAGAATGACAAACTAATTATAAGACCATAAAAGTGCTACAGGTGAATAAGCAAAATTGGGAGGAAATGCAGGCAGAGAAGTTAATTTTTTGAGGGATGTGTACAAAGTGTTATAAAGTGAATGGCATTTGATGTGAGTCTAGACCTTGGAAAATTAATAAGGTTTCCGGAAGTGGGTGTTGGTTGGGCGGAAGAAGGAGGAGCAGAGGTGTTGAGAGATGGAAGGGCGTCTTCCAGGAACTGGGGAGATCTGGCGGCCTGAGCAGTGTTTGGCAGGACAGGGTGGGTAAGGGCTGGACTCATTGGTCTGCACCTGCTGTGGTATCACTGGAAAAATTAGGGAAGATGAAGACACAGCCACATTTGTATTTAAGAAGGAAAACTGACAGCATAGAGTGTGGGCTGGAGACAGTAGAGTCTGGAGGTGGGGCAGCCCATATGAAGGCTATTCCAATCTTTTGGTGAGAGGTGATGCCTGATGTTGGTAGTGGGAATGAGAGGAGATGGTGTGGAGAGGCATTTTTCAGGTTAAATTGACAGGACTTACTGGTAACGGGCGATAAGGGAGAGAATTCTAAGATGACTCCCATGGTCTCTGTCTTGGACAACTGAGTGATTTGGGAATTTGGCAACTATCCCCCACGTAGTCAAGAGTAACTTGTTGCGATGGAATCTTTAAGGACTACAATAGCCTATCTTATAATTTAAAGATTACTAAAAGTATTTTATTTCCAATTCAGAAATGAAGCAGGTTCATACTGAGCCTATGATGTGTCAGTTTCAGACTTGAAAGTTCAAACTACTATTAATTATCACTTCCTTATAGCCAAAAGAATGCAGTGGTGTAAAGATCCCTGTCGATGCCAGTAAACCTAATCCAAATGATGTGGAGTTTGATAATCTGTATTTGGATATGAATGGAATCATCCATCCCTGTACTCATCCTGAAGACAAGTACGTAACCCATTTTTGTTACTGATGTCACAAATTACAGAGGAGTACTATTTGATATTACATCGTTTGCTTGTCATCGTAGACCAGCACCGAAAAACGAGGATGAAATGATGGTTGCAATCTTTGAGTACATTGACAGGCTTTTCAATATTGTAAGACCAAGACGGCTTCTGTACATGGCAATAGACGGAGTGGTAAGTGCTAAATCCCCCATTTTTGTTTTTGCTGTGTTCCCAGTGTCTAGAATGAAAGTAAGCTAAATCGTGAAAAATGTTGACTATAGTGAATTTGAGAAAGAAAGCCTCATCTTTCAGTTTATTCATTCAAATGTATTTTGTGTATGTGCCTGTTTTGTGCCGCATCCCGTGAGGGGCTGGGGATGTCAGTGACTGCCCTTGCTTTGAAGGGCTCGCCACTTAAGGGACAGAGGCAGAGGTAGACGTGCAAGGTTAGTTACCCAGGGCCTTCCTCGGGCCTTAGACGGCACTTGCAGGGGCCTTGAAGGAGGGGGAGTCAGTGCTACAAGGGAGTGAGGAAATAGAGAGGAGGGGGCGTTTGTCCCATTTTTTGAAGAGTTAAGAATAATTGGAGATTGGGAGGGCAGGGGCAGAGGAGAGAGGTGGATGTGACAGATGTGGGGAAGGAGGACCTTCCAGATGTCTCAAATGTGCCAGGTCACACACTTTCTGTGTCTCTGGCCACACTGACATGCTGGGGCAACTGCAGGTGTTTAGATTGGAAAGAGAAGTAGAGAGAGGGGCTTGAGAAAACCTTTCTTGTCACACTCAGTTTGGCTTTTATCCTATATGCAGTGAGTAGTCATCACAATAACGTCGGTGGGGACTAGCTTATAATAATACCAAGTGGTTTCAGTTATAAATGACCAGCAAACTGTATATCAGGTTTCAAGGAAAATTAGGGTAAATCATAACCCTAAATTTATTTAGCCATATACACATTGATTCCCTTTCTTTTAGATTTAATAATTTTGGTGGCTAATGAAATAATTTTGAAAATCTGGAAAACTTGGGTCCAAGAAGCTTAACTTTTCTGTGAGATACTATTTACTCAAAGAAAAATCTTAGCTACCTGAAAACTTAAGTTGCAGTTAAAGTGTAGTGAGGAATAAAGGGAACAGGAATATGTCCTATTTGGAGCAGATTGCAGTTCACATTAGCTAAGTTTCTTGAAGAAGCTCTTTCACTGTACTCCATTGGGCACTTCTGCTGAATCAGGTCTAAGTTATATGCACACGCGTATGTGTATGTACACGCTCTTGTCTATAACTCATGTTTTGTTAAAATATAAATGTAGATCATAGAACCTAAAAGAGTTAGATTAGGTAGTCTCATTTTACAGGAAAGGGAACTGTTTAAAGAGAATATGAAATAACTTATTTCATGTAGGCAGGATACTTGAGAGTCCCTTCCAGTCCCAAACCCAGTTCAGTAACTGCAAAACCTTGCAGTTCACTTCACTTCATTCAGGCTTACCCAGTGATTGTAAGTTACATTCGGTTCGAGTGATTTAAGAGTACTTTTGATTAAAACCTTGCTCCTTTTCTACCTGCTGTGCCTTATTATAGACACAGAGTGATAATTATGAACCTTATTGTGGGAAATACAAAAAGGCTTTTAAGGTCTTGTGAATCCCATTTGGAGACCATCCTTCCTTTTAGTCGTGGACAAAGGGAAGGTCTTCCTGATCCTGGTTCTGTAGAAACCACTCGCTTGCTGTGTGCTGAGTCTTTTGAGTAAAGTGAGTTTTCCGTCTGGGGTGCCTGAAAGCGTCGTAACCCAGTGGAACTGGCCTTGGGGCATGGACCCTGCAGTATTAAGTGCTGTGGCCTCATAGGATGTTTGTCTTTTTGACATGTCACTCACTCACCTAAGTTCAGCGTTCAAGGTTCTTGGTCCAGATATAAGCTCCCAGGATCTACTGTCTGTCATGAAAGGATTGTTTGGACATATTGCTTAACTTTTCCATTTTAGCATACTATTTTTGTAAGACTAACTGATTCAAAATAATGTACAGATTTACTTACGAATGTTTGGAACAGTATTATGTCACTATGAAATACCTGTTTTCAGGCGCCACGCGCTAAAATGAACCAGCAGCGTTCAAGGAGGTTCCGAGCATCCAAAGAAGGAATGGAAGCAGCAGTAGAGAAGCAGCGAGTCAAGGAAGAAATACTGGCAAAAGGTAAAGAACATGCACCTTGAGGTTGGACTTATCAGATGTATGCAGACGGGGGTGTAGGGGTGGAGACTTCTCCTTACAAATAGGTACGGTTTTAATTTAATCAGGACCCCAGGATAGCCAAGGGAAATTGACGTTCACTGTTGAGGAAAAGTAGTTAATAGAATCATTTATTCCATTAATAAGCTTGTTCATTTCCAAACTCTATAGTAAACGGGAAACTTGGGAATAAAAGGAGGGAATTCTGGTAGGGAGAGCAAATTGTCAACTTCTGTCAGGGCGAGTGCAGCCCTTCAGCTCACTTTATAGATCTGTAAACTAGAAACACATGAAGAGTGCTTCTTACTTCCTTTTTCTCTGGGGGCTGTTAGGGAGCTACAGTTGTGTAAGCATTTTCCTCAAGTCAGTCTTGGTGGCATGCTTGCTGCTTCTCCCTAGAACTCAGGTCTGGGTGAGGAGGCCTGGGATGATGGGACCATGTTTCCAGGCTTTCCCTGAGTCATGCACACTCTCACTTTGGGTTGAGGCAGCAGGCACCGAGGTAGTGAGGTGCCCAGGCCTCCCTCAGTTCAGGGAGGGGGTTGTGGGGTGGAATGTGGTCATCTTGGCAGTTCCTCAAAGCCCTGATGGGTCCAGAGGTGGGAGTTGGCTGAGTGTCATAGAGGAGGGCGACCAGGGCCCTGACGCCCCGGGACCGCTTCTTCCAAGATGCCTGTGGGTGTGGTGCAGTGCAGGGCGGTGCTGGCAGGGTGGCTTGTTTGGTGTTTTGTTCCATGAGGCAAAATGATAGACCAGGAAAGCCACGATTATTGGTTCAGGATGTTGCATTTGGCAAGTGGAAAAAGAGACATAGTGTAGTTGGCTGCGGCTTATAATTACGCTGCCTTTAATGTTATTTTAATTTGCTGGAAGTGTGCAAGTATGTGAGTATTTTAGCTGCAGCTTGGAATTAATACTCTAAAACCTGTTTATATTTATAACAGGCTGTCTTTGCTTTTAGAGATGTCTTCTTTCTTGAAGATGTTATAAAATATATTTGTGTCTTGAGAAAAAGCTAATCAGTGATATAGAGGAACAAATAGGATTTCTAAATCCCTCTAGGTGATATAAAGCTGTGATAAATTCAGCATTTTAACTTTGTTTTTCTAAGGCCCCTTCATCTTCAGAACTGTTAGTAGGATCAGAGCCCCTAACCTCTGTGTGTGTGTGTGTGTGTGTGTGTGTGTGTGTGTGTGTTCTGCTGCCAGGGGCATTAGGAAGAATGTCATAATTTTTGTATTTTTATGTAACAGTATAGTATCTTTTGTGTACCATGTATTGTTTGACAGTCATGTTAAAGCTTAGTTTAAATTTGAGGGGAGGAATCTTATTTTCTTCGGAAAGGGGGATCATTGTTCCTCAGGTGACAATACTTCTCCTCCTTTTGTATTTCAACTTATTGTTTTTGTTGTTCTGGCCTAATATCGAATAGTTACCTCACTGTTTATGGGGAGAACAAAGCATTGCCCCTTTTTCTCTAGGTGGCTTTCTTCCTCCAGAAGAAATAAAGGAAAGATTTGACAGCAACTGCATTACACCAGTAAGTAGTCTCATACTTTGCTAGTTATTGCTAACTCTTAAATGGTAGGTTAATTTATTTCCTTCTATCATTTTAGGGAACTGAGTTCATGGACAATCTTGCTAAATGCCTTCGCTATTACATAGCTGATCGTTTAAATAATGACCCAGGGTGGAAAAATTTGACAGTAAGTTTCATATTTTCGTACTTCAAAAAGATTAGGGTGGGGCTTCCCTGGTGGCGCAGTGGTTGAGAGTCTGCCTGCCGATGCAGGGGACACGGGTTCGTGCCCCGGTCTGGGAAGATCCCACATGCGCAGAGCAGCTGGGCCCGTGAGCCATGGCTGCTGAGCCTGCGCGTCCGGAGCCTGTGCTCCGCAACGGGAGAGGCCACAACAGTGAGAGGCCCGTGTACTGCAAAAAAAAAAATAAAAGATTAGAGTGACGATTTGAGGCTGTCCTTTGATACGACTGATATTATTTGTCCTTTTCCCCCCATAAAATACTGGTTGGCTGTTAGAGGAAGGAGAAGCTTCCAGGGTTATTAGAAATGGGGTGCCTTGCATGGTCCAGTTAGAGACAGCTGATTTTCTCTCAGTGCCAATTTTGTACTCTTACCATCACTGCGAAGCCATAAGATGGGACTCATGATTTAAAATACGTATATATGAAAGTCATTTCTGTTATTAGAAATCAAAATACAGCAAGATTAAAGTCATGGGACTGCCTCTAAAGAAAATTCTCCTGAGAATTTAAGCAAAACTTTTATATAATAGAAATTATAATAAGCTTGTTTCCCTGTTAATTAGATATGGTACATTATATTTAATGGGTATCTCTTACTGATTACTCTCAGGGCTTATATCGTTGGATGCTGTATACTTGAGTAGCAGTGAGAAGAGTAGAAACTTGTGAACTGAATCTGTTTTTCTAATGGCTAAGTTTGACACAAACATTTCATTTTTTTCTATTCCAAGTAGTAAGTTAACCAATGAAATAATTTTGATGTTTAACACATGCACACCTAATTAAGAAAAATTTCTAATTAATAACACTGTCTTAATAGAATTACCCCAGTTTATTTTAAGACATTCAATTCTGTTGATTTTTGTGCTAGAAAACTGGGGGTGAGCTACAAATGTTAAAAACTTTTTTATAGGTTATTTTATCTGATGCTAGTGCTCCTGGTGAAGGGGAACATAAAATCATGGATTACATTAGAAGACAAAGAGGTAAAATTCACTTATAAATATTTGATTATATGTTCCATTTTAAAAAAGACAAGCCACTGTATAGAAAATATTTGGTAAAATGTGATATTCCTGTAGTATAAAATATATTTACTTCAATATATATTTCCCTTCTCTCTAGCCCAGCCTAACCACGACCCAAACACTCATCATTGCTTATGTGGAGCAGATGGTAAGTTTCTTCTTTGGGATCTGAGTCTCTTGGATTAAACCATAGCAAGTTGATGGGTTGGTGTGTAGTAATGGATTATTTGTGGTTGCCTGGAAATTCTAAAATGCCTTGCTTATTTTATGTGTGAGGGGGAACTAGTATAGAGTTGTTGTTCAATCTGTGATTAACATTCACCTATCTAGAATTTTTGTTGTTGTTGTTACATTTTTTCAACTTTTTAATATGGCCACACATATCTTTAAAATGGAATGTTTCCAAGTGTTGACTCCTGAGTGGTAGTTAGATTCTAGGCCCACATTTCTGTAGGAGATCTTGTTGGCCTCTAGGAAGTTTTAGGCTTTTTGGCTTTGCTGCCTCTATGTGCTCATTTGGGCTTTTCTTTGCGTTGGTGTCTTGTGTTATGATAATGTCTTGCCTTTGGTTATGGGGTAAGGGTCTTCTAGGGTGCTCACTGTTTGCTGTTTCGTTGTTGTTGATTGATAGCTGATCTCATTATGCTCGGCCTTGCTACACATGAGCCCAACTTTACCATTATCAGAGAAGAATTCAAACCAAACAAACCCAAACCCTGTGGTCTTTGTAATCAGTTCGGACATGAGGTCAAAGACTGTGAAGGTTTGCCGAGAGAAAAGAAGGGAAAGGTAAGAACTTCGAGGTGGTAGTAGCCTCATTTAAAATTTCTTAATTTTATTTTTTATTGTGATAAAATATTGATATATATCAACACAACAGAAAATACACCTTTTTAACCACGTTTAAATGTACAGTGCGATGGCATTAAGTATATTTAGGTTGCCTCATTTTAAAAATGGATAAAGAGAAGACAGTGGTTGATTAGATTTTTACCTACTTGCTCCGTCACCCCTCATAGAGATGTATCTTTCAAAGCTCTTTAAAGTAAACACCAATTAACAACCACGCATGAACTCATCCTTTCTACTCCCCACTTTCCTAACACAGCTTATAATCTACATGAGGCTGAGGTCATATAGGTAATAATGCCCATTGCACTTGATTTGTTTGTAGAAGTTATTTGTCTCAAATGGTTATTCTTCTTAAAAGGAACTATAAATCAGGTATGTTAAACTTCTTGGTATTTTTTTAACGGCATATGTATTTTATTTTATTTATTAAAAAAATTATTTATTTATTTTTTGGCTGTGTCGGGTCTTAGTTGCGGCACACGGGATTTTTCTGTTGCGGCGCGGGCTCTTCGTTGCAGCACTTGGGCTTCTCTGTAGTTGTGGCATGTGGGCTCTGTGGTTTGCAGCATGCAGGCTCTCTAGTTGAGGCGCGCAGGCTCAGTTTCTCTGCGGCGTGTGGGATCTTAGTTCCCCGCCCAGGGATTGAACCCGCGTCCCCCGCATTGGGAGGCAGATTCTTTACCACTGGACCACCAGGGAAGTCCCCTTGGTACTTTTAAGTTACTCCTAGTTTCTACATATTCTGGGTTCCCTTGATTATATCCATTCTCCTTTAAAGGGGTTTCTGTTTTAAGAATATGGTACCTCTTTAAAAGACATGTTGAGTGAAAAAAGCAGGTAAGAAGTATACGTATTCACAGAGAAGGATGAGGCATATACATTAAAATGTTAATATTGGTTGGGTGAAGGTCAGGGTTTGGCAAACTGCAGCTCTCCAGATTTGGCGTATGAGCTAAGAGGGTTTTTTTTCGTTTTTTCAAGACTTGTAAAAACAAAACAAAACATGAAAGCATATGCAGCGGAGACCATATGCGTCCCGCTCCCCAGGCTAAAATATTTAGTGTCTGGCCCTTTGCAAAAAACGTTGGCCAATCCCTGGTCTAGGTCTGATTGAGGTTATGGGTAATTTTTATTTTTAACATGGTTTGGTGAGTTCTTTTTTATTTAATACTTGTAATATTAAAGTGAGTCTTGCTTTAGAAAAACCCATAATGTTTGTGTGGGTGGAGAAAATTCCAGGGTTCAGAGTAGATGTGTTGAGTCTTCATCCCCTTTCTTGCAGCACGATGAACTGGCAGACAGTCTTCCTTGTGCAGAAGGAGAGTTTATCTTCCTTCGTCTCAGTGTTCTTCGTGAGGTATGTAGCAGTGACTCTTGGCATCGGGCCACTAAACCAGGCTGCCTTTTCATGGCTTTAATGGCAGCGTTCCTTCTTGGTTGCAGTATTTGGAAAGAGAGCTCACCATGGCCAGCCTGCCATTCACATTTGATGTTGAGAGGAGCATTGATGACTGGGTCTTCATGTGCTTCTTTGTGGGAAATGACTTCCTTCCTCACCTGCCGTCCTTAGAGATTAGGTATGTATGTTTGTGTCGGTCTTCAAACTGTTGTTTTAGCCTTCTTGCCTTTACAGTGCACGCTGGTCCTAATACATAATGTTTGTTTCCTGGTGGCAGGGAAGGTGCAATTGACCGTTTGGTTAACATATACAAAAATGTGGTACACAAAACTGGGGTAAGTTCACTCTTGAATAATTTCAAAACAGAAGTATTTGCTTTTATAAGAAGATCATTTTACATGTATTTTATCACTTACAGGGTTACCTTACAGAAAGTGGTTATGTCAATCTGCAGAGAGTACAGATGATCATGTTAGCAGTTGGTGAAGTTGAGGATAGCATTTTTAAAAAGAGAAAGGATGATGAGGTAAAGTGTTTCTATTGCAGTAGCTAAATTGCTCCTGTCTCTAATAGGCTGTGATGATCCTGTGATTGTCCTTTTAACCTCTTTGAGTGCGCTGTTAAATCACTGTAGTGTATCAAACACCAATGTAATCACGAGTGGTCAGTGCTTTGATGATTTTATAAAGGCTGTGATGCTTGCTGTGTGGAACTATGTACTGCACCCTGTGTGAGTTGCATTGTAATTTCTTCTCTCTTAATCTTAATTAAGGTATAAATCCAAACACCTGTCTAATCAATAGGACATGAAATGAGGGTTCCAAAGCTAGAAGAATGCTGGAATTGAACTAGTGTGTTTTATAGGCACTGTTTATGCTCTGGACCTAGGAACTCTGTACTCTGGTGGCAGAGTATCGGGGGTCTGGGTGGGATTACATCAGTCAAGGCAGGTGGTTGCAGCTCTGTGTAAGAAATGTAGACATAAAAAAAGGAAATAAAGTCACAAAGCACCCGGGAATTAGTTACCTGTGATAGGGTGAGTGCTTAGGTGAGAAGTCCAGGTTTCTGGCTGGGGTAATTGGGAGTTTGCTGGTGCCATTCACCAAGGTAGCAAGCCCCAGGGGTAGAGCAGGATGGGGTGGGGATAAGGTAGAAGTCAGTTTCGTTTTGGAGGTACTGAGTTTGAGGGGCCACAGGACACCTGAGAGGAGAAAAGTCCATGAACCAATTAGATGGATATATGTAGAGCGCAGGTCATAAGTCTTTTGAAAGGAGATTTGAGAACCACTGGCATGTGGGAGATACCTCCCATCATGAGTGTGAACTTGATGTCCCTGGAAGCTCATATAGAGTGAAAGTGCCTCCATCAGGAACCTTGAGGAGTGTGGACGTTTAAGGAGAAGGTGGGGCCGGGGGAGGAGGTCCCTAGAGAGAGGAGAAGCCTTCCGTGCTGCCTGAGGTGTCAGAGCGGGATGGACAGGCCCCTAGTCTTCAGCCAGGGCTTGAGATGCCCTCGGGAGCTGAGGGCTGGAGGGGCAGCAGCCTGGAGGCAGAGTGGGCTGGAGGATGACCCCGGGGAGTCGCCAGGGAGACCAGCAGTGGGTAAAATGAGCAGAGAGCAAATGGAGGAGAGCGCTTAGAAACTGATTTTCTACAAGTCACATGGCTCTTGTGAGCAAATAGCAACATAATATCACTACCTTGCTTCACGATTTCCTAACAGATTAAAACATGTCATTGTCTCTGACAAGATTTTATGTTCTCTTCAATTTTGTGTACTGTAGTTAGGGACCTCTTCTTTAGAACTTTGGGTACCATTTTGTGTAACAGTGAGTGGACTGTAGGCATTCTTTCAAAGCCTTTGGTATTTGATAATCTTCACATGTAAAATTCAAATAACTAACTTTGGGATATCAAATGTCTACCAGAACAGCCGTTTTTAACTAAGTCTTCAGCAATTACAGTGGCTCCACTTGAACTGCTGCCATTTTGCTTAAGAAATAAACTATATATACTGTGTACTACTTGGTGTAAAAATCTCATGTTAGACAAGTCCTTTGAGGTGGCTTTAGCAGATTCTGTACTATTAAATATTGATGGTATTTGGCATTAGAATTGGATGTATAGGATTTGATAGACTCCAAAGTGCTTCAGATTTAAGTATGTCATGTGGTTTCCAGCTGGCCTGGCAGAGAGGGCATTTTACAGCTTTGGATCTTTTTTGGTGTCCTTGACATCATATGATGTCTGTTAGCATGGTTGGGCATTGGGGAAATTAATGAACCCTCGGAAATTCAATATAACAGTATCTGGCTCACTTGGTGGGGAAGTATCTGGGGAATTCAGTATAAAAGTATCTAGGGAAGTGTGTCCACGGCTTTTGACAGATTTCCAGAGGAATTCATAGCACACAAAAAAGATTAAAGATCAGTAAGATCCGTCCAGGTGGACTTGTTCTGCTTACGCAGCCACCTCCCTTAAAAATAGCAAAATAGTAGAATAGGAATACATCAATATTTGTTATTAAAATTGAACAGTTAGGTCAGAAAGGTATAGTTTTTATTTAATGAGTTTTGATGTTTGCCTTTCATCTTGCAAATGTTCATTTATTCAGCAAATATTTCTTGTTTACCGTGTGTCAGGTAGTATTCTGAGCGTTACTGATACAACAAAAAATGAAGCAAAAAAGCAGACGAAATTTCTGACCTCATGGAGCTAACATTCTTCCGGGGGAAATGGACAATCAACACAAAAACGAAGTGTAGTGTGCAGGGTGTTAGAGAGTGCTAAGTGCCATGAAGGAAACTAAAGCAGGGCAGGAAGTGTCTGGGGAGGTTGCAACCCTAGAAAAGGTGGCTGGAGAAGGCCTCACTGACGGATGGCTTTGAGGAAAGACCTGAAGGATGTGAGGGAGTGAGCCAGGCAGATGTGTGCGGAAAGAGCATTTCAGACAGGGAACAGTCCGTGCGAAGGCTCTAGGGCAGGAGCATACGCAGGATGTTTAGAACAGCGAGGAGCCAGGAGCCACTGTGGTGGGAGCAGAGGAAGCAAAGAGAAGCGAGTAGGAGAAGAGGTCAGAAAGACGATGGATCTGGTAGAGCCCTCTAGGTCAGTGACAGGACTTCAGCTTTCAGTCTGCATCATTTAAGCATAAAAGTGACAAAGATCTGACACGTACTATAAAGCCATCACTGTGGCTGCTGTGTGGAGGTAAAGGCAGAAGCAATGAGCCCAGTTAAGAGGCTCCTTTGCAATAATCCAGGGGAGCCAGCATGGTGGCAGTGAAGGTGAGAATAGGTGGCTGGATTCTGAACGTATGTTGAAGCAGGAACCAATGGGAGATGAAATCCTAGGTGTGAGAGAAGGAAAGGTGTCAAGAATGACTCTAAGGCATTTTTTCTGAGCAGATGAAAGACGGTCTGGTCTGAGCAGCTGTGGTGAGAAGACTGGGAGGTGCAGGGCTGGGGGTGGGGTTCTGTTTTGGACACGTCAAGCTTGAGACGTGAGGGTGGGGGTGTTGAGTTGGGAGAGGCTCTGGCTGGAGAGTCATGAGATGAGAGGATTCCTTCTGTGAGCGCAGGGAAGTGGGGAGGTCCAAGTATCGGGCCCGGAGGGGCACCAGCGTTACAGGGACAGCGTGGGGGCTGGGAGGCTGTTGAGTGAAGGCAGCAGCAGGAGTGAAAGAACCAGGTGAGTGTGGTGTCCTGGCAGCCCAGTGCAGAGGGCACCATTCCAGAAGGAGGAGTCGTGGTCAGATAAGAGACGTTTCCTTAACAACAGGGGCAAAGCTTCATCAGAGAAGTGGGTGGTGTTCACGTCTTAGGAGGTTTTCAGGAGTAGGTCCCCATGTGTCCAGCGTTCAGCCCCTCCTGCAGAAAGCACAAAGCTCACATCTCGTTAGGTGTCCTGTTGTGGGTGGAAGTGCTGCGAGTAGGGTGACAGTCAGTATAGTACCTGCCGTGGTCACCTTAGCTGTCGTTTCAGTGCCTGGACACTCAACAGAAATGCAGGCGTGGGAGGAGTGCTTTCTGGGGAAAGGGGGCCTTTGCGTGGCTCACTTGGGGGAGAGCAAGGTCAACCCTAAATCCTGTCTAGTTGAAACTATGGCTACATTTTGAAAATGAGTGGAGGGAAGAATCAAGGCAGACTGGACACTTTGCTGTGAATTTAACTGGCCCAGAATAAACAGTATAGACATCTGAATTTTCTTCCTTCTTTCATTAGGTCGACTTGTTGCAATCTTGGTGGGTAGTGTTTGCATAGAGCCCCACTGCTGTCTTTACCCACTTGTGCCACACATGTGACAGCGCTAGAAGCTGTCCAGCCCTTTTTAGGTAATAGAGGCCCATTATTAAATTGTCGTGTTGATTTTTAAAAATTGCCATCTGGATTATTAACTATCTTCAGCTACAGCTTAAAGAATTGTTTTCTTACTTTACGTGCATCTTCTCCATTATTGGCAGCCTGTTCACTCCAGGGAAGAACCAAGGGTCCTTGTCATGACTCTTGCATTCTTTCCTGAAATGATATTAAAAACTACCTGAAAAAAAAATTGAGGAACATTTAAAATTGTATCTAAACTCAATTTAGAATGCTCTCTATCCATCTGCAGTTCTGATAAGCAGCACTTTGAACATACAGTCCATTGCCTGGTTTAATTATGTACCTAGGTTTCTGGGGTCTTCCTTTAAAACTTTAATTGTCTCCCGAATCATTCCTGGTAATGTTTAACTCTTACATTTTTGTGTAATTATTTGACAGAATATGTGGATTTTATACTTTTAGGACAGTTTTAGAAGACGACAGAAAGAAAAAAGAAAGAGAATGAAGGTGAGTTTTAGCTAATATCATAAGACTGGCAATGGTATCAGTTTACGATTTGGGAGGAAGATGTTCATTACAATAGCTCTTTATTCCTTACGGGCTGGGAGTTGGTTAGGGACGTGGCACCCACCCAGCTGCCTTCCTGCCTGGTATTGATTTTAAAGAAGTCCTTTCTAAGCTCTCTGGAGTCTGAAGGGAAACACTTGATGGGCAGGAGGGGGCAGGTTGCATTTAGCTGTTTAAGAGGTTTTTTTTTTACAATAATCAGATATTGTTTTTGTAATAAAAGCAGTCAACCCTTTGTTTCCCCTTACAAGTCACTATACTCTGTCTATATCTTTGTCAGGTTAATCTTCCTAGAACAGGATACCCATAGCTTTGTTGTTTCTCTGCTCGGAAGTCAGCAGTGACTCCTTAGTCCCCTCAGAATCCAGTTCTCTCTCAGTCTGCCTTGCAGAGTGCACCGTGGCCTGGTTGAATTCTGGCCGCCAGCCCTTCCCCTGCTGTCCTCTAAATACACCATGTTGCTCCTGACCCAGAGCCTTGGCCCCCTTTGGCTGCTCCAGAAGATTCCTACCTCAAGCCCCACACACCTTGCCTTCTCCACGGCCTCCCTTGCTGCCTCTGCTTGTGGTCCAGGTTGAGCAGTCCTTTCCTTTATCTCTGGTGAATGTTGTCTTCCTTCCTGGATTTTAAATTCATGGAGTTGAGGGACTGCCTCTTATTATCATATTTTATTGGATTTGAGCAATTTCAGGAACCTAGAAGGGAGAAGAGTAATTTATTGTTGCAGGTAGTTGCAAACCACTTAGATTGGGAGGAGCATATTTGGTTTCTACTTTATTTTTTTTCCTTTTTTTAATTAATTTTAAAAAATTGAGGTATATTTGATGTATAATATTATATAATCAGGTGATTAGAGTATATTATGTACAGTATAGTATATATAATAGTGATTCACACTTTTTAAAGTTTATATTCTATTTACAGTTATTATTGGCCATATTCCCTGTGTTGTACATTATATCCTTGTAGCTTATTTATTTTATATATAATAGTTTGTACCATATATTATTATTTCCTTTCAGTCAATGTCTGTTTTTAAAACATCTGTTTATCAGTCAGCCACAACCGTCACCTAGTATAGCTATAGCTATAGTATAGCTGTAATTAATTGGCAATAAAGAGTTAAATTCTAGCAAGGTGAAAGGTAAATAAAAGCTGTATTTCCTGAGTAGAAGTCAAACTCTTGACTTATTTTTTTTTACCATTAAGGTAAATGTTATAGTTATTTATTATTTGTTATTTTTATTTGCCTAAAATTATGTCTTGAATGTGTTCAGAAATTGTAAGTAAACGTAGTAGAACAGCCTAATGAGACTTGAACAGTTCCACAGGGTGGAACTGCAAGTGACGGGCATTCTCAAACTCCACGTGTATATACCAGAACAGTGAATTATATGTACTTTTAGAGCAGAGTTACTATTACAAACGGTTGTTTACAGGGTAAGTTACCATTATATCAAAGTGTAGACAACCCTGTCATGTTAACAGAAATCCATTTCGTCTTTTAAGTGCTTACAGTGGGGACTCTTTCTATTGCCCTCTTTTCTTCCTGTCATCTAACTGTGTTGTGATTTAATTTTAATTTCTACATTCATTTATTTCCATGTATGTTAGAGAGATCAACCATCTTTCTCTCCTGGTGGAATATTAACCCCTCATGCCCTTGGTTCAAGAAACTCACCAGGATCTCAAGTAGCCCATAATCCGAGACAAGCAGCCTATGAAATGAGGATGCAGAATAACTCTGTAAGTGACTCAATTTTTTGTAGCTTTGAAGGGTGGTGACTTATCAGATGCCCCTGTAGTTGTGTGTGAATTTGATCATTTAGCCTGGGGTTGTTTTGTTTGATAGTTTTTCTCAATTTCTTTTGCCTTGAGAGATATTTTTAATTCTATTAAATTCTTTATCAATATGAAAATATCTAAATGATGTGAAAAGAAAGAAAATGCATGTAAATACAGTTGGCTAAGTGGCTGCAGTGTCTCTGTAATGCACCTGGGCCACAGTGCTTCCCTCTTCCCCCAAAGGTACAGTGGTGATGGTGCTAGAAGCATGAGGGGACATCCAAATGTCTCACGTCTCTGGCGTGAGAGACAAGGGAGGGTTTTGCTGCCTAATTTCCCCTTTCCTTCCAGGGATCAGTTATGGGCATTTTGCAGAATGGTATTCCTCAGTCTGTTAAATACAGGTACTTCTTACTGCCTAAGCTTCACTCTCCAACTCAGTCATAGAATAGATCCGAGCATGTGTTTTAAGGTAGTTCTCACTACTGAACTCAGAATGGATTTGCCTCATGGTATCCCTCCTTATTTGAACTTTGTAATCCAAGCTGCATGAGCAGATCATTTCAGCCAGCAAGGCTTTACTCTGTCCATTAGCTTCCTGTTGTATTGACAGAAGACCAAGAGCTCAGAGCACATGGCAAGACAGCAAGCAGGGGTGAGGGAATAGACCATGAACTAACACACACATACAGCAGATAAAGCTATTGCTTATTTCAGGCTAGTAGGCATGAGAGAGAGAGAGTTTTGTAAAGGGAGAAAAGATACTATGTAAACTTTTACTATGATAGATGCAAGGAAATTGCATAAGTTTGGATATTTAAGTTTTATTTTTCTATTAGTTATCCTATTGATGATAAAATCCCTTTTTATAGGGCAATCCTGTATGTGGAATTTTTGCCATATCAAGAGACTGATTGAATTTATATTCCCATAAATTCACAATTAGAAGTTTTAGGACCTTAGATTTGGAATTTGAGAAATGAGGTTTTGCATCTCCCAAGAGAAGAAGCCTGCCTGCCTTTCTATTGTGTTTTTTTTGTTCTGTTTGAGTTTTGTTTTCTTTTTTTAATTTTTATTTTATACTGGAGTATAGTTGATTAACAGTGTTCTGGGACTTCCCTGGTGGCACAGTGGTTAAGAATCCACCTACCAATGCAGGGGACACGGGTTCGAGCCCTGGTCCGGGAAGATCCCATATGCCGCGGAGCAACTAAGCCCGTGTGCCACAGTGGCTGAGCCTGTGCTCTAGAGTCCCTGAGCCACAACTACGGAGCCCACTGCTGCAACTACTGAAGCCCATGCACCTAGAGCCCGTGCTCCACAGCAAGAGAAGCCACCGCAATGAGAAGCCCGCTCACTGCAACAAAGAGTGGCCCCCGCTCGACGCAACCAGAGAAAACCCGCATGCAGCAATGAATACCCAATGCAGCCAAAATAAATTAGTTAAAAAACAAAACAAAACAAAAAAAACAATGTTCTGTTAGTTTCAGGTGTACAGCAAAATGATTCACTTATATATAGTTGGCCAAAAAGTTCCTTTGGTTTTTAAGTAAAAATAAAAGCACATTTTTAATTTTCACCAAGAACTTTATTGAGCAACGTATTCACCGTTTTGTTCCACTACCTTCTGCCATTTTTCAGGCAACTTTATAATTCCATCTTCCCAAAACTTTTTATCTTTTTGAGCAAAGAACTGTTCCAGGTGCCTTTTACAGCCTTCCAGGGAATTGAAATTTTTTCCATTAAGAGAATTTTGTAAAGACCAAGATAAATGGAAATCCACAGGTGCAATGTCTGAAAAGAGTGGATGACTCAGAACTTCCCAGCCAAGTTGTAATAGTTTTTGCCTGATCATCAAAGAAACATGCGGTCTTGCGTTATCCTGATGGAAGATTATGCGTTTTCTGTCTGTTTTCCGGATGCTTTTCATCGAGTGCTGCTTTCATTTGATCTAATTGGGAGCAGTATATGTTGGAATTAATCGTTTGATTTTCCGGAAGGAGCTCATAATAGAGGACTCCCTTCCAATCCCACCACATACACAACATCACCTTCTTTGGATGAAGACTGGCCTTTGGTGTGGTTGGTTGTGGTTCATTTCACTTGCGCCACAATCTCTTCCGTTCCACATTATTGTACAGTGTCCACTTTTCATCACCCATCACGATTTGTTTTAAAAACGGAACGTTTTCCTCACGTTTCAGTAGAGAATCACATGTGGAAATACAGTCAAGAAGGTTTTTTTCACTTAATTTATGTGGAACCCAAACATCAAAGCGATTCATTCACATAACCAAGCTGGTGCAAATGATTTTCAACGCTTGATTTGGATATTTTGAGTATGTCAGCTATCTCCCGTGTGGTATAACATTGACTGTTCTCAGTTAATGTCTCGATTTGATCTCTGTCAACTTCAACTGGTCTACCCGACTGTGGAGCATCGTCCAGCGAGAAATCTCCAGCATGAAACTTCGCAAACCACTTTTGACACATTCGATCAGTCACGGCACCTTCTCCATACACTGCACAAATCTTTTTTTGCGTTTCAGTTGTGTTTTTACCTTTCTTGAAATAATAAAGCGTAATATGCCAAAAATGCTGCTTTTTTTCTTCCATCTTCAATATTAAAATGGCTACACAAAAATTCACCAATCTTGATGTTTTCTTTAAAATGCACACTGATGTGACAGCTGTCACAATACAATCTAAGAAAATTGTTTCGGATTTCCCTGGTGGTCCAGTGGTTAAGAATCTGCTTGCCAGTGCAGGGGACACGGGTTCGATCCCTGGTCCAGGAAGATCCCACATGCTGCGGGGCAGCTAAGCCTGTGCGCCACAACTACTGATCCCATGCTCTAGAGCCCACAAGGTGCAACTACTGAGCTCATGTGCCACAACCGTTGAAGACCACACGCTCTGGGGCCCGCGTGCTGCAACTACTGAAGCCCGCGCGCCTGGAGCCTGTGCTCCACAACAAGAGAAGCCACTGCAATGAGAAGCCCACGCACCGCAAAGAGTAGCCCCCCCACCCCCACCCCCACCCCGCTCACCTCAACTAGAGAAAGCTGCGTGCAGCAACAAAGACCCAACGTAGCCATAAAAAAGAAAAGAAAATTGTTTCAAATGAAGTTAAAGACAACTGAGCGCTACTAGAGCCATCTTAATGGAAAAAGACCAGCAAACGTTTTGGCCAGACGTATACATGTACATGTATCTATTTTTGATTTTTTTTTTCTTATACAGAGTGAGATGTGGAGGGTCAGTGAAAGGGACTGCAGTGAGACACTTGAGTAGAACAGAAAAAGCTGATGTCCATCATTTAAGATCATAGTGACTACAGTCCCCACAGAGTGGAACTGAAAGTGACTGGCATTCTCAAACACCATATTGATGATATGATAGAATGCTTTTTTCTTAATGTCAGGGAGGCAGTAGGTTTAAACTTTGTCACCTGTGATTGCCCTGAGAAGGATTGCAGTATTACAGTCAGGCTCCACAGAATCAGATCCACTGTTGATTAGTAACGTCTCCCATGGGAGTGAGAGTGGGGAGGTTGGTGTTTACGTTGCTTATTTGATCTTGTATTAATTCCTCTTGACACATTTATTTCTTTTGGAGTCTTTGCAAAGAGGGATTTTCATCTAGAATGTTCTGAATTTAAAGTAATCATGAAGCCATATTACCAGTTCAGTTAAAGATGGCCTTTAAAGTTATGGAGTTTTGCTCTTTTGGTGTGTTTTTGTTTATTTTTGTTTATTGATTTTTTTGAGCTGTTTGGGCTTGTTAGTCTGCAGTACTTGACCAATGTCTGCTGACGGCGAACATTGTCAGTGTTTTATCAGACGGCTTCTGTTTCTTCATAAATATGTGTTTTTAATTTTTGCATTCTGAAGTATGGTTTCATTATATCTGCAGCCATTCTCAATTAACAGAATATGATTACAAAACAGCATTTAAAAAAAATGTTTATGACTTGTTATGAATCTGGTATGTTTAGGAAGGAATCCTTTTGTTGGTAGAGGGAGAGGAGAAAAGAGCCGTGGGGGGGTTAGCATTAAAGAGCAGACACCCGCCTTTCGTGTTTTCCTTGAAGGAATATTATTTTTGTTATCTAAAGATGGAATTTATATTTTGTCAATTTGGGAAAGTTTGCTTTTTACCCAACTTCCCATCATAATTTAATCCAAATGGATTAGTGTGGGGTTTAAAAATAAAAGTGATGACTTAGTGAGTCAGGTGTGCTATTGATCTTTCACATGTGGTGTTTCGTTTAATCCCTGCAGTAATCTGTGAAGATAGAGAACAGTAGCATCCCCATTTCAAGTTGAGGCTGACAGGTTAAATAAATTGCCCAAGGCCATACACCGAGAAAGGCTGGTTTGGTATTTCAAACTCAGGTCTGTCTGACTGAAAATACCCATCTCATTTTCCCAGTGCAACAGTGCCTTCCTGGATTTATTTTTTTACTGGGTTTTGTGAGGGGTTTTGGACAGTATTGGCCATACGGTATCATGAGTAAAATTGATACTATACGCTTTTAAAGGGAAAGTGTTATAAGCTCTGTGTGAAGTATAATTTTGCTTTGTTGTAACAAACTTTCTTAGCCTGTGGTGTGAACTGCCTTTATGCTAATTATAGTATCAACAAAATAGCCTCCTGAGCTCTCAATTTAAAAAATTCAATTTACTCAAAATATCTAATATATTGTGAATAATGGAACAAAACCTTTACTATGAAAACCTTTTTTGCCAGTTATGTTTTTGGTCATTTAACATAAAACTAAAGTTGCAGAAGACTTTAATTTTTTAGTTAAAATTAAAATACTGTAGGGTGTGCCTATCTTCATTGAGTTAAGTACAAAGGGAAGAGATAATACTGAATTTAAAGTGGTATCCAAGTCTTTGAAATACTAATAAGATGTGCATTTTTCTAAGATGACCAATAGATTTTTATTTGTACATTGAATTTTAAAATAGTGTATGTAAAATAATTTAACAGTTATCTGGCAGAGCCTTATTACTAAACTGTTGCTTTCCAGAGTGGTTATACTAGGTTGAACACATACCATTTAACTTCATTTTCACCAGCTTGACTATTTTATGTATTACTAATTTATTTATTTATCTTTCTCCCCCTTTACCGTTTTGCTGTTTGATTGGTGGAAAGTGATCGTGAATTCATAAGATCAGCGAATCACCAAAGAAAATAAATATTTAAGTATTAATTTTTTAAATTTATAAAATTAAATTTTTCTTTTTTCTTCTGAAGCAGTTTTTACCCTAAGAATGTTCAGATTCTTTTGAGTTTAAGCATAGGAAGCTTGGTACCATATTACTGTTTTTTGGGGAAGTGCAGTAGGCCAAGATCAGTCTTTGTGCTTTCTAAATACGTTTACTAGTATCTATTTAACAGCCTTAAAAAATGTATTACCGTGAAGCATGGTGGTAGTAGCAGTTGGATGTAACTTCTTATGTGAAATGAATAATTAAGTCCTTCCTCTCTAATGTCATAACTGTCTGCAGAGTCCTTCAGTGTCTCCTAATGCGAGTTTCACTTCTGATGGCTCCCCATCTCCGAGAGGAGGAAGTAAGCGAAAAGCGGAAGACAGTGACAGTGAACCTGAGCCAGAGGATAACGTCAGGTGAAGCCATTTTTTGGTAGCACTTTGTTAGCAAATTGCTGAAATAGAGGCGGTCTAATTAATGCTATTAGCTCAGAGCAGCAGTGCCTTCAGATGCTTACCTGTGATCTTTTTATCCACAAGTAATTAATGTGGAGGGTTAGAATAGTCAGTAAATTCCAGTGAGATGTGTAAGCTATAGCTGTTAAACCTAAGTATCTAGATTAGTATGCAGGTTTTCGTCCTCCAAGCCACTTTTCCCTCTGAGAGCAGGCGCTAGATGGGCTAGGCACGAGGTGTTTAGCTCTGACTGTGATCTGAAGGTCACTGCGTGGAGATTACATTTTCAAGCTGCTTAACCCAGAAAGTTCAGTTACACTTGGATACTTGATATGGTTTGCTTTAATCTTCTTAGTTGAAAAGTTTCTTCCTCAAGATGAAATATGTAGAACTTATTTGGTTAAGAAATAAATATGTATATTTTTAAAAAAACACAGACTTGTATATGCATAGTTATATTTCATGACAGAGAGGTCTCCCTGTAGCTGTATACTTAACATTTATTTTATTTTTTAAAAAATATATTTATTTATTTTTGGCTGCGTTGGGTCTTCGTTGCTGCACGTGGGTTTTCTCTAGTTGCGGTGAGCGGGGGCTACTCTTCGTTGTGGTGTGCAGGCTTCTCACTGAGGTGGCTTCTCTTTGTTGCAGAGCACGGGCTCTAGGCCCATGGGCTTCAGTAGTTGTGGCACACAGGCTTCAGTAGTTGTGGCTTGTGGGCTCTAGAGCTCAGGCTCAGCAGTTGGGGCACATGGGCTTAGTTGCTCCATGGCATGTGGGATCTTCCCGGACCAGGGCTCGAACCCAAGTCCCCTGCATTGGCAGGCGGATTCTTAACCACTGTGCCACCAGGGAAGTCCCATACTTAACATTTATAATGGGAAACTTTGATTCTTTAATTTGTCCAGAAGTTGGAGATCATCATATAATAAGATTAACAGCCTCTCCTGTAATTAAATCTAGGTTTGAATCCTGGGCTCCAAGTGCAAAAGGCCAACAGTCTTAATAAATGTAACTCATTAAGAATTTAGCAAAAATGATATAGTTCAGGGTTAAGCAAACAATGGTGGTCCATATCTCATGCTTCTTATATAGGATGTGGGTGGTGTGTTTATAATTAGAAATGTTCTTTGACGTTAGATTCTAATATCTGTGATGACTGGTCATTGAACATTTACCTGACCTGAGTTTTTATCCTCTGCTTCTATAACAATGGATTTCCTCTTAGAGTATCTTTTGTTTTACTCTGAGGTCATCATGATCAATACTAGCTTAATAGTAAACTTGATTTATTTAGTACTTTATTATTTAATTCAGGTGCTGGGGATAATCAAGGTAGAAATGCTTCTCAAGAAATGCTTGGGATTCTTAGCATTTATTTTGTTCATATTTTCTGTAAAATGGTGATAATCCACATCATGGATAGAGGATAGTTCTCCTGATTGATGTTCTGTGAATCCTTTGTGTATGCGGGAAATTAAAATCGGTAATGTGTGCGGGTTTCCCCCAGTATCCGAAGGTGGATGGGGCCTATGAAACCTTTCAGAGCCGAAATGGCGTAAAGAAGGAGTTACCTTAGGTCACAAAATTTTGCTCCATGGCATGTGGGATCTTCCCGGACCAGGGCTGCACAAAATAAATGGAGATATAAAGCCCAGATGCTCACAGACACAGCTCACAGCTCACAGCTCTGGCGGCAGATGCTAAGACGCTGAGTGTGATTCCTGGGGAAGGGGCTGGCGGGGCCACTCCTGCTTCTGGGGTGCACACTGAAAACAAACGTGCTAAACGAGATTCCCACTTTCTGCCTTTTTTTTTTTTTAAGCGAAATCTCTGCATTTCTTTCTATTAGAGAAAACAGGTATTAATGGGGGTCTTTTGTAAAAGCAAAGTGGTATAAAGTGAACTTTTGAAAAGCAGGGCATACCTGTATTCTGAAACATGACTGCAGTTAATTTGTAAGCTCTGGCACATGGTAGAAAATGGCCTTACTGTAGAATCATCTTGGTGTTCTTGATCTGTGCTGATTAAAAAAATTTTTTTTTGGCTTCTTTGTGTTCCTTTAAGAAGATGTTTTCATCTCTTGGAGAATGAGAAATGAGTACTTTGTGGTTCTTCACATTGTATTTTCAGTGATTAATGATAACTTAGTGAATTAATTGACCTGCTTCTAAGTTTTACCAGAATATACATACGTACGTGTGTACATGTGCATGTGTGTCCTTCTCTTCAACTCTTAGCTCAAAGAGGCCCAAGCGTAGGGAGAGTAGGTTAGTTATACATATAATTTCTGCCTGGTTTCTAGATTATTCTTTTATAAATCACTTTTTACCTTTAAAAGAATTACCCAGCAAGTCTTTTTTCTTTTAAGTAATTTAATTGACTTTCTCTGTATAGTTTAAATATATTTTAACAAACTGAGGAACTTGAACTATATAAAAATATCTTCAGCAAATTTTAAAGTGTAGCTTTAGGGACTTCCCTGGTGGCGCAGTGGTTAAGAATCCGCCTGCCAATGCAGGGGACATGGGTTCGATCCCTGGCTTGGGAAGATCCCATATGCCGCGGAGCAGCTAAGTCTGTGCACCACAACTACTGAGCCTGCGCTCTAGAGCCCAAGAGCCACAACTACTGAGCCCACGTGCCGCAACTACTGAAGCCTGCGAGCTCTAGAGCCTGTGCTCCGCAACAAGAGAAGCCACCGCAATGAGAAGCTCACGCGTCGCAACTAGAGAAAGTTCGCGTGCAGCACCAAAGACCCAATGCAACCAAAAAGTTAATTAAAAAAAAAAAATGTAGTTTTAGAATTATTCCGCAATCAAAAAGCATGTAAAACAGTATGAAAATTCGAGCAAACAAGTGTTCTGTATCTACTTTAGTTAAACATCAAAAACTCAAACACGGATTCTTACTGGAATCCGTGTTTGAGTTTTTGATGTTTAACTCTCTTCAAGTTGGTAATAAATCCTGTGAAAGTGGACTTTTTAGAAATAGTTAAATGAAACCGTGTTTGTTAGCATTACTGTTTAACTCATTTACAGTTCACCTGGACATTAAATATAAATTGATTTGGTGATAAACAGGTAGACAGTGACCGTATTAATTCAGCATACACTGGCTTTGCCTGGTTTGTAGGTTATGGGAAGCTGGTTGGAAACAGCGGTACTACAAGAACAAATTTGATGTTGATGCAGCTGATGAGAAATTCCGACGTAAAGTTGTGCAGTCTTACGTTGAAGGACTCTGCTGGGTTCTTCGATATTATTACCAGGTACAAAGAGAATATTTTCCTCTAAACCTCTAGTTAGTCATTTTAGGAACATAATTTCTATAATAATGTGTATTATTGAGCTGTATTCTGAGATTAAACCTAGACTTCTTTTTAAGCTTCCTATTTAGAAATTCATTACTTTGAATAATATTTGTTTCTAAAGCTCCTTAGGTGTTAATATATAAACAAAGCTATTTTTTTGCTCTGTCAAAAGATTTCAACACCAGGGAGTATGGTTGAGTATACTTTGTCTTTCAAATGACTAAAGTGTAGTTTTTTTTAATTGGAATAAAAAAATAAGTGAGGAACTAATAGATAGTCACTAAATGACTGAACAAAGGACAAAGCCTGGAAAATACTATTAAGAATTAGAAAGGAATTTGAATGATACCATTTCCTCCGTATAAGGCAGTGATGTTACTTGAAGTGCTTTCTAATTGGAGTCATCTGTATCTGACTTAAAGCCTTTGATAATTGGGATGCCAGATTGATGAGAGGTTAGGTAGACACGGGGATTGTAACACAGATAGTTAATATCTGGTTTTGTGCTCGGAGAGTGAAGCAAGTTCAGTTGGTGTGATCTGAAATTAGTAAGTAGAAAGTAATTTATGTGCTGAGTATCAACTATAAAATATTTTAATTTCATGTTTTACTCCTACCAAGATTTTAATTCACCAGGCACAGAGTGAAAACATATATCAGGAAGACTTCTTTTTTCTATGAGTATAACTTGTTTCCGTTTTGATGGGCTTACTTAAATATTTTTATAATGAAGATAAAGTTTTCCCTGAAAATATAGGGAATAGTAAGAAGAAGCTTTTGCTTGTTTTACTCTCAATCACAGTGAAGTCCCTTCCTCACCTGTAGGCTCAGTAAGTGTCAGCTGCAGCTGCTCTTCATTTTATTTGATGATGGCAGCTCTAGAGTTGAAAGAAATGCCACCAAACACATTATAAGGATAAAAATCTTCACCAAATTGTGTTTGTGAATATAAAGTTTGGTATTAACTACTGATTATTAAAGGTGTTTTGCTGTATTTTTTAAATCAAGGGGCCATTGATACGAAGTAAAAAGTTCAGATTTAATCAAAATAACTTAGGACTCATGGAAAAACTTAATGCATGGAATATATACTAGAAGTCGTGTTTCATAAATAGAATATATAGGTTAACAGTCTAATTTTTATTTGCTTTTTTCTGTGTATATCATTAACATAGATTTTTGGGTTTGCTGTTTTTAATGATTGCAGGGTTGTGCGTCCTGGAAGTGGTATTATCCATTCCATTATGCACCATTCGCTTCAGACTTTGAAGGTATTGCAGATATGGCTTCTGATTTTGAGAAGGGTACCAAACCGGTAAGCTTAACTATTTAGAGCCATAAAATTTATAGAATTTTGGCTTAGATAAAAATTGTGTGTTGTATGCTAAAGTTTTTTTTTTTTTTTCTTTTTTACAGTTTAAACCACTGGAACAACTCATGGGGGTTTTTCCAGCTGCAAGTGGTAACTTTCTACCTCCATCATGGCGGAAGCTCATGAGTGATCCTGTGAGTCTTAGTATTTTGAGTGTGTTGGTAACTGGATTTTTGTCGTACATTTTACCAACATTAGCCACAATTCGTCTTGCATCTCATAGTTAAGAGAGCGAAGTGCAGGAAAAAAAGTAAAAGTATTTGAGTTCCGTATATTTTTCACCACTTTATTCTTTTTGTGCTTTCCTTGGCCATCAGGACCCAACTTAGTAAAAAAAAAATCATTTGTGTTTGGGAGAAATTCTTAGAACAGTTTTTTTATTCTCAGCCTACCTGTAAGCTATTATTTTTGGTTGTTCCAGCCTGTGTGGTGGCTGCTAGAGCTAAGGCTGGCCCACTTGAAATCCCCTCCCAGCTGGTTTTGTGGGCGAGGAGTGAGACCCAGCTGGGAGGTGGAGTAAGTAAGCTCTTCACTCTACACTGGGTCCACAGCTGTCTGCTTTAAAATTCCTCTATAATTATACCTTTTTTCCCCTTTTAAAATATAATCGTTGGGGCTTCCCTGGTGGCGCAGTGGTTAAGAATCTGCCTGCCAATGCAGGGTACATGGGTTCGAGCCCTGGTCCAGGAAGATCCCACATGCCGTGGAGCAACGAAGCCCATGTGCCACAACTACCGAGCCTGTGCTCTAGAGCCCGTGCTCCGCAACAAGAGGAGCCACCTCAATGAGAAGCCCGTGCACCGCAAAGAAGAGTCCCTGTTCGCCGCAACTAGAGAAAGCCCGTGTGCAACAACGAAGACCCAACACAGCCAAAAATAAATAAATTTATTAGTTAGTTTTGTTTCACTAGACCTGCAATGTAAAGAATACTTTTTTTTTTTTGTGGTACGCGGGCCTCTCACTGTTGTGGCCTCTCCCGTTGCGGAGCACAGGCTCCGGACGCGCAGGCTCAGCAGCCATGGCTCACGGGCACAGCCGCTCCGCAGCATGTGGGATCTTCCCGGACTAGGGCACGAACCCGTGTCCCCTGCATTGGCAGGTGGACCCTCAACCACAGCGCCACCAGGAAAGCCCAAGGAATACCATTTTTAAAAGGAAAGGACGCTCATTTTCTTATCAGGCATGATAACGTGATCAAATGTTATGTCCAATTCTTTGTAACAGAAATATGTGACTTCACTTTTTGAATCTTTACTTGTCTTCCTGGTATAGGATTCTAGTATAATTGACTTCTACCCAGAAGATTTTGCTGTTGATTTGAATGGGAAGAAGTATGCATGGCAAGGTAAAATTTAGACATTATTCCTTTTCGTTAAAATAATTTTCTCTTGGTAAAACTGTGCACAAACGTGATTTACGGGATGAAAGAATTTCTATATTTTGCCATCCAAACTGGGATTAGCAATGATTGATATTTTAATAGTCACACTGTGGTAAACAATAAATGGGTTGAAATACATTAATCATATTTTTTATCTCCTTTGTGATTAATTAACAGGACTTGGGACTTGCTCCTTTCAGTCACTGACGCCTTGTGAGATTGCTGAGCAATGTAGAAACATGAGAGTATCCATGTGGAGATTTACTTACATTCTGTGGAAACTTTTGAAAAATGTATTAGAAATTTAGTTTACATACTTAACATTAATCATACTTAAAAGTTTATTTCTTATTTATGTGTATATTATTTTCTCATTCTATTCTTTTCACAGACTTTGTAGAAAGAATGGCAGTAAAAATTAGTACTAAATGTAAGGTGATATTTCCCACTCAAAAAATGTGTGATGACAGTAAAACACAAGAATGCCTCTCACACAGTAAGCCAATTGTTGTTTCACACCAAAGTCCCTTTCAGCAAATCATTTTAACCTCTTCTTCCACCATATATTTTTCTAGAATGATAAGCATGTTTGGTAATACCATGCTTTCATTCTTTTTCCCTGATTATTCTCTGGGGTACAGAGACCAGTAAAATAACTCAAAGAGAACTGTGGAGGAAAAGGGGAATAAATAATAATTTACCAATTGAAATAATTATGAGATTTTAGGGTTGACTTTTGATTTATGTAGTAACAGGAATTTCATATTACTTTAACAGAATGATAGTGGGAAGTGCAACCCGTTGATTGGGGCTGTGCAAGTGTTGTACTCTGTGGGCATATTGTGTTATAGGTAAAAAGATTGGGGACTTAGGTTGTTTTTGAAGATGCTTTGTAGAGGAGTCACATAGAGGGAGAGGAGGCATAGGAGAACAGGAAGTAGTAAAGTAAAAATAAGTTATTTATGTAAGTGTTCGTTAAATGAATAAGTAAGTATATAAACATGCAGATGACTTGCTGACTATCATTGTAGTATAAATTGTGTAGAGGAAAAGTAAGGCAGTGCACATCAGTTAGTTTCTCCACACCCTTGCCAATATTTGGTTTTTTGATAGTAGCCATCTGGATGGGTGTGAAGTGGTATCTCACTGTGGTTTTGATTTTCATTTCCCTAATGATTAATTATGTTGATCATTTCTTTTTTCATGTGCTTATTAGCTATTTGTGTATCTTGTTTTGGAAAATTGTCTTTTCAGGTCCTTTGCCCGTTTTTGAATTGGGTTTTTGTTGTTTTATTATAGGTGTACTTTATATATTATTGATTTTGATGAAGTCCAATTTTTGTTGGACTATTTTGTTGTTGTTGCCTTTGCTTTTGGTGTCTAAGAAGTCACTGCCAAATCCAGTGTCACAAAGCTTGCTCCCTACATTTTCTTCTAAGAGTTTTATAGTTCTGGCTCTTACGTTTAGGACATTCAGCCATTTTGAGTTAATTTTTGTATGTGGTGTAATGTAAGGGTCCAACTTCATTCTTTTGCATGTGGATATCCATTTTCCCACCACCGGTTGTTGGAGAGACTGCCCTTTCCCCACTGAGTGGTCTTGGCACCCTTGTTGAAAATCATTTGAGTGCGTATGATGGTTTATTTCTGGGCTGTTTATTCCATTGGTCAGAATGTCCGTCTTATGCCAGCACCATACTGTTTTAATTACTGTAGCTTTGTAGTCAGTTTTGAAATCAGGAGATGTGAGTCCTCCAACTTTATTTTTCTTTTTAAAGATTCTTTTGGCTGTCTGGGGTCCCTTAAGATTCCAGATGAATTTTAGCATGGGTTTAAACTCAGACCTTTAATATTTTTATATTTTATATAAATATTTTCATTTATGAGACTCTGTAGCAAGAACATACCTTTCTTGAGGTAAAATTTACTACTGTTAGGAGATGTAGTTTTTTTCTCCATACATATCTTTAAATCGTATGGAAAGTAATGATAATACTTAGTTAAGTTCTTGCCTAAGTTGAGTACATCTTAAAGTGATAGATGATAAAATGTATCTGGGTATTTTTCCAATATTTATTGACCATGTGTACTTACAATTATTATATATAATAATATAGCATAGGGCTTCCCTGATTCCGCAGCGGTTGAGAATCTGCCTGCTAATGCAGGGGACGTGGGTTTGAGCCCTGGTCTGGGAGGATCCCACATACCGCGGAGCAACTAGGCCCGTGAGCCACAACTACTGAGCCTGCGCGTCTGGAGCCTGTGCTCCGCAGCAAGAGAGGCCGCGATAGTGAGAGGCCCGCGTGCCGCGATGAAGAGTGGCCCCTGCTTGCCACAACTAGAGAAAGCCCTCGCACAGAAACGAAGACCCAACACAGCAAAAATAAATTAATTAATTAATAAACTCCTACCCCCAACATCTTCTTTAAAAAAATAATAATAATATAGCATAGATATTTTGAATGCTGTGTATTTTATATATGAACAGAGAATTTAAGTAATTTGATCAGAGTCACACAGTGTCAGAACTAAGATCTGAACCCAGAGAGTCTGACCACTGTGTTTAACTAAATATTACCACCATTTGGGCTGCCTCTGGACTGTTGAGAGGTTTAAATGAACCAAAGCATGTAACATAGGAAATAGGTGCTCAGAAAAAGGTAGCTGCTGCTGCTGTCATTTTTACTATCAACTCATTCTCAAGCACTACCACTGTCACACCTGGGTGTAAGGTGTTCCTTCCTCCCTTGGCCAGTAGGGCTCGTTTGTTACTTGTTAACCATATGGCTGTCATTAGCACTGCAAGTTGCTTACTGTTTGGAATTAGCTTCTGGAGTTGATATTGGAGGAAAGTCTTTCTGATAATTTGTTTAGATCCTAAATCTAGTAGGTAGAAAACGAAAGCTAGATAATGTTGTAGTTTTTCATGTTATAACTTTTGTTAAGTGAATGATTAATTACCACTTGAACAACTTTCTAGGTTTTTTCCATCTAAGTGTTTACCAGCTTTTTAGGCCCCATAAAATTCACACTAGAAGTTAGTATTCTCCTTAACTAGGTATTCTCCTTACTTGTAGTACAATTGAAGACGTTTCCTAACTTTGAAAATATGGTAGCTAAATAATTAATGACAACTTTGGAAACCTTTCATTTCTCATCATTTTAAAGGGAAAAAATCACAAATACAGCAGTTTTGAGTGGCAGTAGTTTCAAAATTATTTAGCTTTATTTAACATTTCTGTTTGCTGTTTATCTTAAAATTTTTATTTGGCCAAAATACTATTTTTACTGTATACAGCAGCGCTTACTATGCTTCAATAACTGCGTATGTTTTTCTAGTAATAGATATCGTGTTACTGGTGTGTTTCTTTGAAGATTATGCACATGGGTCCAGATAAAGCAATGATCTCAATTCTAGCACCCTCCAGGGGACAATTTTCAACCTGAAAATCATCATCTGTTCTGCCCGCCCCTAAAATTTAAGCAAACAAGTGTCTACAATTTTTGTGTGTATAAGTTAATTATTAGGTCTTAAAATATAACAGAATATTATGCAATTTTAGAGCTGCAAGAGTCATTTCAAGTATTCTAGTTAAACAGAACTTCTGAGTATTTTTGTTGAATGATCTCTGTACAAAAGAAGAAACCAAGGTCCTAAAAAGATGAAAGGATGAACCCAAGCCTTTGGGAGATTGACTGGTTTGCCCGAGGGCATCTAGTAAGGAGGGCGAGAACAGAGAGAGGCTGGTGTCTAGGTGGCCACTTGTTCATTTAATTTAAAAATTTTATTATCACAGAGTTAAGATCAAACATGGTTTTCCATATGAGCCATTTTAAGGGTGGGAAATTTGGAATTTTTTCTTCTACATTTGAATTTTGGCTAAAGATTAGAGTTCAGTTCCCAAATATTTTTATATTAGCAGGGATATTCTACTAGAAATGTTCATTTGGACCAGTTGGAATTTAGGTGACCCTAATAGCTGGGCGGTTGGTGTGCGTTTATGTCCCCAGGTGTGGCTCTGTTGCCGTTCGTGGATGAACGAAGACTGCGAGCTGCCCTGGAAGAGGTGTACCCGGACCTCACCCCCGAAGAGAGTAAGGCCAACGCCCCACTCAGGCAGCAGTGAGTCTGTGGGACACAGACTTCACGTTTCCTTATAAAATTAGACCTTTTGGGCTTCCCTGGTGGCGCAGTTGTTGAGAGTCCGCCTGCCGATGGCAGGGGACACGGGTTCGTGCCCCGGTCTGGGAAGATCCCACATGCCACGGAGCGGCTGGGCCCGTGAGCCATGGCCGCTGAGCCTGCGCGTCCAGAGCCTGTGCTCCGCAGCGGGAGAGGCCACGGCAGTGAGAGGCCCGCGTACTGCAAAAAAAAAAAAAAAAAAATTAGACCTTTTTTTTTCATTTGTGAATTTTTCACAAAGGGGGCAAAATCACTGATTTTACTTCTTTGTAACAAAAGTTAAATTTGTTTCTTAAAATTTATTATCTGTAAATTGAATAGTATTTAAATGAAACTTTTAAGTTATAAGTATTAGATTTCCTCCATCTCCCTTCTTCCCTTCCTCCTCCCCTACCCCCCAGATAACAATAACTTTGCTTGAAGGTTAAGTTGAGTCAAAAGCATTTGCTCTCAGAGTGTTAACTTGAAATGTTATTTTTCACAAAAAGTGGGATTTTGTCATTAATACTGACAGTTAAAATATTGGGAAATTGCAAGGCTGGGCTCAATTGGAAAATTTATTTAATACCAGTGTAACAAACCTATAGAAATAGTATCTCCATCAACCATCCTTAGGATAATTTTTGTTCTCAGATGATAAAATTAGTGTTTCCTCAGGGAATGTTTGTTTCTTATAATAAGAAATTGAGTTCTGTATAAATAAGAAAACTCTGACCCTTATCTTGCAATCCCATAATAATTCAGGTATATTTTAGTAATTTTTTTTGATAGTCATTGATTTTTGAAACCTTATCATCAAAGTTTTTTTTTCTTCTGCAGAGACATATCACCTATTTAGACCTATTGTTAAATTATTTTTCACAGACTTTTAAGTTTTTATAATTTAGATGCATCTTTTAATGTTGTTGTCATAAAAATTGCTCTTGCAGATATAATTGTTTGATCTTTATTCTTTTCCTACTTTCCCCCCAGCTAGAAGAAACAGTCTTGGAGGCGATGTCTTATTTGTGGGGAAACATCACCCACTGCACGACTTCCTTTCAGAGCTGTACAAGACAGGTTCCACAGAGGTACGGTCTCCCTTCCAACATGAAGTGTTTTTAAACAGTATATTTATTTGGTTAATTAATCAGGAATACCTAGTTAATTAATCAGGAATACCCTTTTTAAATTTGGTAAAATATAAACATGATTTACCATTTTAAGCATTTTTAAGTGTATAATTCTGTGGCATTAAGACCATGTACAAAGTTGTGCAACTACCACCAACTGTCCGTTTCCAGAACTTCATCTTCCCCATCAGAAACTCTGTACCCATTAAACAACATTAAACACTGCCTCTCCATCCTCCCCTCCTCCCAGCCTCTGGTAACCTCTGTTCTTCTTTCTGACTCTATGAATTTGTCTAATCTTGATGCCTCACGTAAGTCGCATCATATAGTAGTATTTGTCCTCTTGTGTCTGGCTCACTTGGCTTAGCATAATTTTTCAAGGTTCAGCCATCTTGTGTCAGAATTTCCTTCCTTTTATGGTTGAATAATACTCCATTGTGTGTATACGCTACATTTTGTTTATCCACTTATCTGTTGATGGGAACTTCAGTGGTTTCCACCTTTTAGCTGTTAGGAATGTTACTCCTGTGAACGTTGACGAACAAGCATATGTTTTAGTCCCTGCTTTCCAATCTTTTCGGGTGTATAATCAGGGCTGTGTTTTTCCACAGTCAGTGGATGTACCACCTGAACTATGCCATGGGATTCAAGGAAAGTTTTCTTTGGATGAAGAAGCCATTCTTCCAGATCAGTAAGTATTCATTGTATATAATTGAAGCGATTGGGAGGATGTATAGTTAGCATTTTTACTTTGTTGCCTAAATGTTTCATTTTCTAGTAATAATGAGAAAGTAGTGAGAAAACAAAACAACAACAGAATATCCCTGGACTAAAAAAAGACTTGGGGTCAAAGCCCAGCTCTTGGGGCAATCCGCAAGGTCAAAACTATTTTCATAATAATACTAAGGTGTTATGATGCTGTTTGCCTTTCTCTTTTCCTCCCTTGAGTGTATGGTGGAGTTTTCCAGAGGCTAAATGTAGTGTGATACCTCAAGAGATTGAATCAGAAGCGGATAACAGAATCCAGCTATTAAGATAGATACTAAGCCATGTATTAAAGAAAGTTAAAACAGTAACATTCTTCTCATTTGTTTTTGTTTTGCTTTGTAAAATATAGTGTTTTTTTCATAAAAATGTTATATAAATTAATGGTAGGTTTATTACTAAATTGTCTTATTAGGTTTTCAATAATAGGTTTATTAGTATTATCTTTAAATTAGTGTTTAAAAAATTTCTTAGTTTTGATTTTTAATAGGTAAATATTGACAGATATAACCAACATGAACAGAAGTTCTTTGGGGTCCTCAGTTGATAAGAGTGTAAAGGGGCTCTGAGATCAGAGTTTGAGAACTGCTGCTCAAGGGTATATAGATCCAGGAATAGAATTGCGGGTCATAAAATATGTGTATCTTCATCTTTTCTAGATAATATCAGGGGGTTTTCCAAAGTGATTACACTATTTTATAATCTGTGTCAGTTTGTGAGAGATCCTATTGCTCTGTTCTTGTAAACTCTTGGGATTGTCACAACCTTACTTTTTGTCAATTTGGTGGATGCTTGTTGGGATCTTGTGGTTGACAGTTGTATTTCTCTGATTACTAATGAAATTGAATGCCGTATGGTATATCTCTTAACTATTTGGTTTTCCTCATTTATGAAGTACCTGTTCTGTTTTTCTGTTAAGTTATCTGTCCCCCCACCTCCCCCTTTTTGGTTTGTAGGTATTCTTTACAAATTCTGATAAAAGCCCTTTGCCCATAATTGTTTTCTGTTAGTGAGATTACAAGCAAGGAAGACAAGGCCCTTTTTTAAAGATATATACGATTATATTGTTTTGCTGGTGCATTTTAATGATTCCTCAGAAACATGGCAACATCTTGCTTCCACTTATCTAAAAGGTTACGATTCACAAATAGATGGTTCTTCTCTTGTTTCTTTTTAGAATAGTATGTTCTCCTGTTCCCATGTTAAGGGATCTGACACAGAACGCTGCGATCAGGTAAGTTTCTCCAAACTGCTGACATTTGCCCAGAATGCAGCTCTGAACTTGCAGATAAGTTTAAGAAGACTGGTTCACCGGGAAATGGTAGCTGTTATTCCAGCAGTGCTTTGAGATTGGAGAGTCCCTGTGTTGCAGACCTCCTAGTAGAGCCTCTTGACTTTAAATTATGTATATTGTTAAGGCTACTGATTTAACAAGCTTGCTTCTCTGCTTTCTGGTTTCCCCTAACAACCTCTGATTCTTCCTGGATTAGAAAAGTGGGAGGTAGAAAGTAGGAGTTTCCAGGAGTAGTGTGCTGTGTATGTGCAAACAGACCTCTTCACCCCAGAGGCCCACACAGCTTCACCGTATTGTAAGACTATTTATTACATTTATGGTCGTGGCCCTGCTGAGTTTAAAAACAAAACTGTTAATATACTTTATTTTGGTTAAGATGAGATAGACGAATTTGTGGAATTTTTTAATCAACAATTTAAAACTTAAGGGGCTAATTTCTGCTATCTGGAAAACTTACACTTCATTTCTTCAATGGTGACAGCATTTTCTACTGAGTATGTAAAATATAGCTATTTAGATAAAAATCAAACTTACTACTCATTTATGTAACTGTTGTATGTAATTACTAATCTTGATGGCAGGGTTTATGTTTTTGTTTTCTTCAGTCTTTAGATGAGAGTAGGGCAAATATTCTAGTAATTCAAGGATTTTGTAAAAGCTGTTCCTGAATACTCCTTTCCCACACGTTATTGTTTCTCTCATTCTCAGGGAATATTTTGGATTTTACTTAAATTTCTCATTGTGACGTATAAGCATGTTTATTTTCCTGTCTTTCATGGATTTAGATAGCAACTGCCATTCTAGAAAGGCTTTTACTTAAAGAAAACCATTGTGAATTTGGAAAATCTTCCTAAACTAGTTGCCTTTATTTATCTCTACCCACAATTTTTGTTTATCTTTGCACATAATTTGTCCTGGCTCTTTGTCTGTGGGCTCTTTTGTTAAGGGTGGGATTCAGAACCATAAGCCAAGCTGCTGTGCCCACCACAAACAGTCTGGCTGCGGCAGAGCCAGTGTGGACTCTGTGTATTAACCCCTGGGGTCTTTGGCTCCCAGCCGAGCTTCAGGCCAGTTAACTCCCACCTGTCCTCTCTGTTTGCTGTGCTCCTCAATTTCTCAGCATGTTCTCAAGGGTCTTCCTTCACAGCCCTCTAGAAATAGTTAATTCTTCTTAACTATCTAATTAGGATAGAGACTTGCGCAAGGGAAGAGTTACAAACTTGACATCCTGGAGTTTTTGTTTGTATGATGATATGGTGGTGGTGATTTCTGAGCCTGAAATGGCCTTTGGTGGTGTTTGGTATCCACTGTTTTTACAAGATTTATTAATTTATAAAAGAAATCTGAGATTCAGCTGTATATTCAGGTATATATTGAATATAACTTCATAATAAAATTGACTTAATTGAGTTGATTTCCTAGAGATTTCGTGAAAGACCAAAGTGTTAACTCTTACCGTATGAGGTGATTTTCAGTGTTTTCTCTGAGGGGTCATGTTGAGGCTGAGACGCAGTTTACTGTAGTTTTGCGTGTGTTTGTTTCAGGGTTTCTTGTGTAGCCCAGTGTTTTTTTTTGCTTTATAAACAAAAAATCTGAAAAGGTAGCTTCCATAGTCAGCTGCCAGTTCTGTTTTGACTCTTGATATTTTCCCCCTTCTCTGTTTGCATGCATCTGGTATTGCATTCCATGTTTGAGAAGTTGCTTCCTCACATTGACTTTAGGTAGATTCTTCTCATCGTGTTAGGTCTTATCTGTAGTATTGAGAAAGTATATTTTAAAAGTTATTGAAGTATCTTAAATTCATAGAAGGATTCTTAAAGAATACAATCAGCAGTTACCTAGGATTTTTTTTTCCAATTCTGATTCCATAAATCGTTCAACATAGTAGTAGTTTAACTTTGAACAGAGCTGAGCTATCTCCCTGAATTTTCCTCAGTCTGCTCTTCCTCCACCATTGTAATTTGCTTAGCATAGTATTTTAGAATAATTCTTTGTCAAATTTAAACATATAAAACCTGTATATGATTTTTAAATTACAAAAAAGTTATCTTCCTGGTGTAGCAGCACAATTTTCTATCCATCTGGGGGAGTAGATGCACGCACACCCCCTTGGTCTCACCTCGGACTCTGTGTCCACACTGGCTGCTTTGTTCTGTGCCCCTCACACGCCTCCTTGCCCATCTCTCCGTTCTGTCCCTCGACCTCCTGTTCCCCCAGATGCCCAGATTTAGGAGCTTTGGCTTCTCACTTTACAGGACTCCATGTACCTACACCACTGCTCTGGAATATTTTTTTCTTCCCAATTATTTTTCATATCTGGCTTTTCCCAGTGAGCCTGCTCTGTACTCGTTCCTCCTGGATTACCGTAGTGCTCTCCCAGCTGATTTTTTTTTTTATGCCACCTTCCTTCCCACTGAATCTGTTGTCTCATCTTTCTTAAACACTGCCACCCCTCGGCGACCTTTGGTTCCTGCCCTAATTTGGTGGAGCCGTGCTCTGCGCCTGAGTGCCCACAGCTCCTCAGGGACACCTCCTCCTTGCTCTCCAGGCTGGTCCCTTCCGTGTCCCACTCATCCCTGTGCCTTCCTCCCAGTGCTTGGAATGCTCTTCCCTTTGCCTACCCTTCATTGCTTTTCTTCTCTTCTCAAAGGTAATCTGGGTTTATGTAATCTTTAGAGATGTTTTCATTAGTAGCATTGTCAGATTTCTCTTTTTCTCTCATGGCACCTTGCATCCTTCTAAACACCATGTAAAAGCTTGGCTTTCATACTGTTGGAACCTGTGTTTGCCAGATTCTTCTAAGAGCTCAGACTTACTTCTTCAGAGGACTGCTTCTCAAAGGTTCTGTGTTCACTTTTGGATGGATCAGGCAAGGGATAGAATGTTTTCTGTCTTCAAGGAGATGTTTTTAAAATGTGGATGCACGTGAAGATAGATTTTTAATATAATGACCATTACTGCCGTGTTTGTAAGACTCATGGTTGGCAAGCAGGTAACTTGAGATCCAAAACCTGAAGAAGTGGAGGACACACGGAATCAGTAACAGAGTTGATGGTTGGGAACACTTGGGAGGGTTTAACTTTCACTGCCTGTAATACTTCATAGGACACAACTGGTTAGCCTCTTCTGATAGGATGTCAGAAAAGACATTGTTAAGTCCTATAAACTCTTTAAGTGCTTTAAAATGTCAAGTATATGAATCGTGAACAGTTTGCAGTGGTTTGCTGATAGAGCATTAATTATGGAATGTATCAGGGAAAGGTAAAAATGAAAAGATTTCTGGAGTTTTCTGCTTTCTTTGTGATGTGTCCTAGCACTCTCAAACAATAGTAGTACTTAAATAGCGTTTCTAAGGATAATTCTTAAAGTGAATGGAATTGGAAAAGGTGTGCATTCTGGTTTTTTTCTATTGAGACTTTGCTGCAAAGTGTCTAAAGTGCTACTTGTGATAAAAATAAAAGCACTGTTCAGTTTCCTTACTTTACAACTATGCTTAGGTTTAACATTTTTAATTTATATTGTCCTTAGTGTGTTTATGAAGACAATTAAGTGATTAAAATAATAGGGAGGTTACCTACCAAGGAGGGGATCTACTGTACAAGCCCTCGTCGGAGCTGGTCTGGAGGGTAGAAGCTTATGCTGGCTGAGTCGGCGCTGTTCCACCTCGAGGGAGTGGTTAACCCCCCTCCCCTGTTCACCAGTTAGATGAAACAATATGAATCTACGCACCGTTCTCTGACCTTAGCCGGGCAGCCTGTTGGGTCCAGAGGTTGTTCTGTTAACTCGTCTCCTCCCTGAGGGTGCTTCTGACTTTATCTCCATATTACTGCTTTCCCTCCCCAGTAAACTCTCCACAATTAATGCCTCTTGTTTCTAATGGTGGGAATTTCTCAGAGTAATCTATATTTTTTCCCCCGTTATTTTTATTTATATATTTTAGTATAATGGAATTATTTCCATTATTTTTAATGCTCTACCTATAAAAATTTGAATTACGTTAACCTGAAAAAAACCAAAGGCACTTTGAAAGTTTGGATCCAAATAAAAAGTTACCCTTTGGACCTTTGCCTAATGGGTTCCTGCCTAAGTCTGTTTTACTTTTAGGAAGTTTAAGTTGTGGCTGATGTTATCACATTGGAAAAAAGTACAGTAGAGTTGTGCTTTAGCTTCTGTTGTTACTTTAGTTTCTAGAAACATAATAGTTCTTAGTATATATTTTGGGGAACAAATTAAAATACAAAAAAATCTCACAACCAGTAAAAGCTTAACTCTTTCTAGGAGAGAATAAGTCTTCAGATTGTTCTCAAAGATCCAAGGGGAATGAATGCTTTAATCTTTCAGATCGTAAGTTGTGTCCCTTGTCCCTTCAGTGGGGGACCTCCAAGCTTATTTTTAAATACTCCTTTTCTGTCTTCCAGTGGCTTGAACCATATTAAGTATAAGATCACTCTGTTGAGTGTAGTTCTGAGGGGAAGTGGGAGAGATATAGGAGATTGTTTTCTTATTAGCTTGGAAATGTTTTCCCTTTCAGAGCATGAACATGAATAATGGAATTTTAAAAACAGTTTTATTGAGGAATAATTGACATATAATAAACTGCACATATTTGATGAATAAATGGATTTGTTTTCTCAGACATTACCTTCAGCTCTCTTATTAAACCTCTTGTAACCGTTGTCTTTCGAGAGAAAGTATCCCTATGACTTGGGATTCTCTCTTCTCCCTGGGAGCTTGTTACTTGGCTGTTTCTTTCACTTCTTAGTTTCAGCTCTTTCTGTGCGCGCCTTGCAGGTGTTCCCCTAGAGCCCTCACCTAAGCATGATCTTCCTTCCAGCTCCAGCCCTGCCATTTCTTTAGCTCGCCCAGCATTCCCTAGGCTAGGACTGTGACCTCCTTTTGGTTCTCGCCCCATCTTTCTAATGCAGTGTGGCCGGGTGGTTCTTTCTGAATTGCATCTTGGATTGCTTTTACTCTGACAACTTGAAGTGGCCTTACGTTGTGGTCAGAACAAGCCCTTCATGACAACATTCCAGTTCAACCAGGCCGTCTTACTGCCCACTTCTGTTCACATACTTTTTCATTCCAGTTCAGCCCTTCTCAACCGGGGTCCCACCTGAGAATTAAGTCTTGAGAACTGAAAGCATTTACTGCATGTAATGAACCAGTTTGTATCCTGTGCCTTTAGAATGGCACTGGTTATGTATCTTCCTTGGGAGAACTGAGAATGTATGTAGTCACTTAAATCATTTTTTGTAGGGCTTGTTACTTCTCTCCCAGATCCCCATTGAGAAGGCTGCTCCAATTAAACGGAGCTACCCCTTTCCATGTCTGTTCTATCCTGCAGCCAGTCCTGTCCCACCTTCAACCATAGCCTGTTGGGTGCTGTCTTCCTTGGTCCCAGGTGAAAGGCCTCCCTCCACCATACATACATGCATTTAGCCCACACTCACAAGGGCGTGTGTGTGGAAGGCATGTGCACTCACATGCTTTGATTCAGCGTCTTTCCTGTGCCTGTTGTTGCCTTTTCCACTTTCTTCCCTATTAAACTGTTATTAAACCTTTTCTGTCTATTTCCCCTATTAGAAGGGGAGGCAGGTTCCGTGCTTGGTCAGTGTTTGTGCCCCTGATCCCACCGTGAGACCATGTATGCAGTGGGCACTCTGAAAATTTGTTTGGTAAACTGCCGAAAAGGCCTGCTGACACTAAGAGGAGTATTTTGAGATACTTTAGTTGCAAGTCTTGCTTTATCACCAGATTTCTCTCTCTCTCTCTCTTTTTTTTTTTTTTTTTTTTGGCCACTCCACGTGGCTTGTGAGATCGTGGCTTGTTAGTTCCCCGACCAGGAATCGAACCTGTGCCCCCTGCAGTAGAAGCTCGGAGTCCCAACCACTGGACCGCCAGTGAAGTCCCCAGTTTTCTCTCTTTACTATGTATCTACAAAGCCCTAACAGACCCAGATACCTATCTCTTTCTCTTTCACGCTCTTAAACCTTTCATACTGCCTGTTGTGCCTGGCCCTGCCCTAAGCCATCTGGAATAGAGAACATCTGAGATAAAGACAGTTGCGGTGAAGAGTGAGTTTGTAAGAGGAACAGATTGAATAAATGAAGTGTTGTTCAGCTGTTCTTGAGCTTATAGTATCTTTATTATAAATGAAACTATTTTTGTGTACTTAAAATATACAGTTAAATCCTACTGCAACGAAAATTTCTCTATAACAGATGGGCCTTAATTATTTTAAGTGGCAGTATTTGAAGAGGAAAAAAAAGTTAGCTATCTAAAATGTCAACCGGTTCAATAAAACCCTTTTTCACTGATTGCAACTGTAATCTGTAATCTTTGGAGGATCTTTGGAGAATATAAAAAAGCAAAAAGAAGGAAAGGAAATGGTTGAATGTACAAGTAACCTTTTGGTAAATGTGTGTCTAGTCTGTTGCATGTGTAATTTTCCCATGTCATTAAGTATTTTGTTACTACATTTTAAAAAATATCAATTGAGGATACCGTTTTTAGAAAGAACCATAGTTTCTTTAACCAGTCCACTATTGTCCATACACTTAGGTTTTACAGTTTTTCAATATTATGAATACTGATGTTATGAGCATCCTTAAGTATAAACCAGGCGCGTATCCAGAGTCCTAGAAGAGACGTTGCTGTGTCAGAAGGAAGACTTGTGTGCTTTGGGAGGCGCCTGCACACACACACACACACCCCACCAGAAAGGAGTTTGGTCCAGCTTGTTAGTCTGAATGTACAGCCTTTGTGTAGTGTTCAAATGGTGACTGTTACATTATCACAGAAACACACATTAGTAGAGCAGGATACAGGCTTCCAACTGGGAGGTTTTGTGTTTTTTCCCCTATGGATTATTTGTGTTCTTTTTTGATTTTGCAAATGTTTCTGTTGTTGTTTGCATCTTTCTTGTAACAAGAGCTGATCTTCTCTAAGATGCCAGAGGGAGGGTCTTTGCCATGGCCTGAACAAAATGAAAGGTGTTTTCTATTTTTTGTTGTTGGAAACCTCTTGGACCTGTCTCTGATATTATACTGGAATTTCTCAAGAGTTGGGCAGGCAGTGTCTGTTATTTCTCTGTGATCACTCACAATTAACTTGAACATGACTCTTGCACAGAAAGTTACACGAGGGCCATCCTGGAAATTAGTGGCAGTTTGGTGAGGAAGATGTTTAGCCATTTGGCAATTTGGCAAAATCCAATGACTAAGATCATTTTTGGAGAACATTCGAATTTTAGTTATTCTGTTTAAAGGTCAAAAGTGCCTAGTTCCTTGGTGGCCTAGTGGTTATGATTCCAGGCTTCCACTGCCGGGGCCCAGGTTCAGTCCCTGGTGGGGGAACTGAGATCGTGCAAGCCACGCAGTGAGGCCAAAAAAAAAAACTTAAATATAACGGTGAAAAGTGCCTGAGTTTACATGATAGTTAAGCGAGGCTAATCCAGTATAATCACCAAATTGTGTATTGTTCTCTTCTAGTATTAATTTTAAAGACCCACAGTTTGCTGAAGATTACATTTTTAAAGCCATAATGCTTCCGGGAGCAAGGTAAACAACAATGCATTTATAAAACTCTCCAGGTTTATTTTGTATAAGCAAAGTTCATCCCTATAACTAAATTTTGTATTTTCAAATGGTTAGAAAACCTGCACCGGTACTGAAACCTGGCGACTGGGAGAAATCCAGCAATGGGCGGCAGTGGAAGCCCCAGCTCGGCTTTAACCGGGACCGGCGGCCCGTCCACCTGGATCCAGCGGCCTTCAGGGCTTTGGGGTGAGTGGTAGGTTTCTCTGTGTGTGTATTTTGCTTTTTCTGGGTCTTCCACAAAGCATTAAGTCAGCATTTATGCCACAGATATTTAATATTTAATTAAATACAACTATTTTGCAGATATTTTAATGACTTTGATACTTTTCTGCTTTTCTTCATTTTTTAAAATTCACTTGTTTCTTTGGTCTATATATTGCTTTATGTGTTGCTTGAGAATTCCGTTATTTTCTCTTAAGAGATTTTGCTGTCTAGAAGACCGTTATTTCAAAAGAATAAAACGTGCTCTTTACCCTCAAGAAAGTTCTGGCCGAGTTCATGTCCGGGTGTCCCCAGTACCTCTGAGCAGAGCCATCACCTCTGGGGCTTGTACCCAAGCACTGATGTCTCCGTGCTGCCTTAATGTGTTTCCTGGCCTGTTAGTCAGGTTGAGTCTCTTTTAAGATGTCTGCTGGCCATTTGTATCTCCTCTGCTGTGAATTTCTGATTTTTATCCTTTGCCCTTATTAGCTATCAAATTGCCTTTTTCCTAGTTACGGAGACAACCGTACATAAAAGAGGGAGCTTTGAAACGGTAACACATAAAGCTGGGATAAAAAGAGCAATGTGCTGGGGTAAATATTAATGAGTTATCATCTATGAATTAATGATGATAACTCATAAATAGATATTTCCAATTCATAGGAAAACCTTAAGATTCAAAATGGGATTTAGGCAGTAGGTTACCATCAGCAGCATGTACGTTATACAGTGGCTAGTAAGGGACAGTAGGGTCATGGGCTTTGGATCCTAAACGTCTGGATCAGATGCCGTGTCTACCACTTGACATGTTTGTTCACGTTACTGCACCGCCCTGTGCCTCCATTTCCTGTGTGTAAAATGGGAATCACAATCACACCTACTTAACTCATGAAGTTGTTGTGGGGTTAACTGCTTAGCATAGTTTCTATTGTGGTTGTTTGGTCGTCTTCATTCTTAATAGTAAAAGAAATGCAAATCTAAAGTATTCTTAAAAGATTTCTTTTTTGCATTATTTCAGCCATTTTGGAAAGCAACATTTAGAAATACCTCTAAATAGAGTTTTAAGTTCTGAAGGTACTCTGAACTTTTGATCCAGATTCCTGCTTATTGGAATTTATCCTGAGAAGATATTTTAGAGGAGCCTAGTTATATGCCCAGATCTCTCTAGGCATTGTTGTCTATACTACTGGTACTAAATGGTGGACTAGTTTAGTAATATGAGATATCAACATGTAAATATTCTATAGGTATAGATGTTAACACCTAGGAAGACTATGAAAGATATAGGGAAATGTTTGATATATCAGTAGTAAACTGAAAATAGTAAGATATAGAGTAGTAGTATATACAGTTGACCCTTGAACATCTCTGGGGTTAGGGGCACTGACCCTCTGAGCAGTCGAAAATCCTCAACTGTGGATTGTATAGGACTCTAGTATTTACTATTGAAAACAATCCACCTATAAGTCGACCTGCGCAGTTCAAACGCACGTTGTTCAAGGGTCAACTGCATAGTGATAGCAACAGCATGGGTTTTTGAGGACAAAACAAAATATAATGCAAAAAAAGAGAAATAGACTCAGATTATTTTTTGCATAAAGTAATAAATATTTACATGATTATTAAAAATCTTTGGTGTGATAAGTGAATATTTGCTGTCACCATTATCGGGTACTGTTTTGAACTTTGTCCATTATAAATCTTTTAAATTTGCATTGTCTTAATCAGATCTAGTAGTACAAAGACGGCTGCCAACATTTATTTATTATGTGTTGGATATATGTCTATATAATTGTTTTGCTGGCTGGGGGGTCCTTTTATAGCCATGTTATGCCCAGAGGCTCTGGAACTGGCGTTTACAGCAATGCTGCACCACCACCTGCGACTTACCAGGGAAACTTGTACCGGCCACTGTTGAGAGGACAAGCCCAGATTCCAAAGCTTATGTCAAGTAAGTTTTCAGTAATGGATTATTCTACCTGCTAAATTAAGTACTGCAACAAAGGGTGGCTTCTGATCTTCATTGCTAAAAAGATTTATTATGTCAGTGCAGACATAGTGGACTTAAAAACATAATGTTTAGAAGAATTATAAGAGAATACTTCATACAGACTTTCAGATATTTTTATCTTATCTGTATATAGTTAATTGAATAATATGAATTGGATTTCTTATTTTCATTTCTAAATCTGCTTCTGGGTGAACATATGCAGAAAAAGGTATGCGAAACAAGCTCCTGTTTATTCCATTAATACAGGTAATGGGGCAATTAAATCAGGTGCAGTAGACATGGAATTGGAATTACTTGAAAGACAACGGTATCTGTTTCTTAATTCAAATCGTATCTTAGTAACTGCCTAACATAAAGACAGGCGTTGCTTTAGGTAGAAATATGCCTTTAACCTTGTGGTTCTGTGAAGACTGTGGCCTTTCCTTGACCCCTTATAACTTGTTTTGTGGGCAGAAGTGAATCAGAAATGTTAACTGTGAAAGTGATTATATGGCATTTGGATTGCAGTGGAAATCGGAGAAAATAGTTGAGTGTTGGGCTTCGGACTTTGTATTAATTTTAAACTGTATCCCCGTTAACTGTTGTGTCTGAGCTCTGTGGCCGGGCTCATTTTCAGGGAAGTGTAGGTCACGTGCCAAGTTCTCAGAGCCCTTCCTTTGTGAAGCCTGTGCTTCTGCATTCCGGGTTGTCTGGTTGCTGCCCCACCAGTCAGCCCCTGCGTGGGGAGGAGGGAGACAATGCGGCAAGATGCTAACATTTGTTAAATCCAAGTGTCGTAGCATTTAAGTTTTTTTCTGAATGTTTCAAATAGTTGATAAAAATTAAATTTAGAAAAAACAGGAAGGGCTACTCTATTGCAGAGAACCCTTAGAGCTCCTTTTAAACCAGTTACACCTGTCAAAGAAAGAACCAGATTAAAGTGAGGATTGTTGGGAAATATTTATGCTTTGTACTTAGTATTGTTTTCATGCTGATTTAGTTACAAAACCATTTTTAACCTGAAGCCCTGTAAGAAAGGAGTTCTGATGGTCTCCTTCTCTCAGGGTCCTGTTTTCACTGTGTTCTGTCTGTCTGTGTGTCTCTCTGTGTGGCTTAATGACACTGAATGGCGCATTGTTAGACTCCACCATGAAATCTGTGGACTTCAGCGGTTTTATTCTATTTAGTGAAGGAAGCACAGAAGGGGCACAGGGTTTAATGGGCTTCTTGGAGATCTGCTTGGTTACAGTAGTTCCCTCAGCTGCTTTCCCCCGAAAATTTAGCAAATAGCATTTCTGAGTATTTCCATTTGTAATGCATGCGGAATATGTATCAACATGTACCACATACAACAGAAAAGTCTAATCACTTTGTAGGAGTTATCTGTGCCCTGAGATCTCACCAGTGAGCAGTGAGAGCATCTCCAGCTAATTGTTAAAGCCAGCTGTTTACTCAGACGTTCTTTATCAGTTCCTTTTTCCTTGTGGCTCTTTGCCATTTATTTCTATCTCTACTGGTATCACAGCTGCCAAATACGGGGACAAAATGAGATGCAAGTGCTAGAACCAGGTATAATCTCTGTGGATTAGTTTAGCCAGTACTTCTCAAGACCGTGGTTGTGGGGAATTCCTGAGGTTGTTGCATTGAGTAGACTTTCCGAGGTGTGGCAAGAGGTTTGAGTAGCAGAGGTGAAAGCACACGTGCTCTGTGTTAAGTGGCTTCCTTCCACCTCCTGTTTCCTAAGGCCCAGTTGCTGGCCTGCTGCCACCATAGTTTATCCAGATGGCACCTGGACATCTTACTTAAAACTTTGAAGTCTTTTTTTTCCACTAACTTAAATTGACTTATTTTTAATTTGTAAAGTGTATCAATACATTATGGTTTTGATGCGCTTGCTGTATTTTTTCAAATATACATCAAAATGAATACAACCACGAAGAGAACAAGCTTGTTCATGGACCCCCAGAAAATCATCTTCTGTACCACCTGTGACATGTACCACACTTGGGGAAATATTGCCTAGATCAGTTTTGCTTAATCAGGGAATCATAGGCCATATGAGGATCTGTAAAAGTCATGGAGTCCCTTCCCAGAAAGTCACTCAGTGTGGGATTCATATAAATCCAAGTACTGCATCCGAGGTCCCCTTCCACCCTGCAGGATCCTGCCCCAACAGTAAGAGAAAGAAGTCAGAAAGTTCTTTTATTTATCAAGGTCATACCAGAGGTAAAGAATTTCATACCCTTCAGGGCCTGCAATTCTAGAGTTCTTAGTTTGCCTTTTGTGGAAACAGACAACTCTTGTCAGCATCTGGGCATTTTATTTAAAATAGTGGGGTCCCCTCTTCCCTTTTATTACTTTGACTAACTCGTCATTTGCTGTTTTATAGCACTTAATTAGATAAAATTTGTTTATACTTACAAAGAAGCTTTGATTAGAAACTTTGATTAGAATCTGTTCCACTTAGAATCTCTTTAATTACATCATTAAAAAATAGGAAATATGCTTTGTGAAGTAGGGATTCACTTTGAGCAAGAAACAAGTGGCCCTCTCTGCCTGGTGACTTGTAAACATTGAGTCACCTGAGGATCAGTGCTGGGACTCTCATTGTATTTAACATATCTTTTCAAAGGGGGTGGGGATGGGAGGAGTGAAAAAGTTTATGGAAAAAAAATCAACCAGGATGCGATATTTAAATTGAGCCAACAAGGGGGAATTTGGAATACTGAGAGAAAAAAATGAGCTTGAAGTACACTGCAAGTAGTCAGGTGGTATTAAGCTTAGAATATAAAATTAGTCACAGAGTATGCACTGGAACTGATTATGAAGGTAGGGAGGCTGATTTTTTTTTTAACTGATGTTTTAAATGTATGTTAACTGTAATACATGTTAGTTAAATAAAATATGGTGTATAATAGTAAAACATTTTAAAAACCAATAAATCCATGATCGTGAAATAAGCAGTGTTTCTTCTGTTAATTCTTCATATATGCAATTTTTGAAAATTAGGTTATTATACATGTTTTCACATATACTTTTTATTAAAATGTAACATACATAAAGTGCCAAATCATAAACGTACAGTTTAAATTTTTTTTATTTTTATTTTTTTGCGGTACGCGGGCCTCTCACTGTTGTGGCCTCTCCTGTTGCGGAGCACAGGCTCCGGACGCGCAGGCTCAGTGGCCATGGCTCACAGGCCCAGCCACTCCGCAGCATGTGGGATCTTCCCGGACCGGGGCACGAACCTGTGTCCCCCTCATCGGCAGGTGGACTCTCAACCACTGCGCCACCAGGGGAGCCCTACAAGTTTAATTTTTATGAAATGATCACAGTCATGTAACCACCACTCAGATCAAGAAACAGAAAGTTGGGACTTCCCTGGTGGTGCAATGCTTAAGACTCCACGCTCCCAACGCAGGGGGCCTGGGTTCGATCCGTGGTCCGGGAACTAGATCCCACATGCGTGCCTCAACTAAGAGTTTGCATGCCACAACCGGGGAGCGGGCGAGCCGCAACTAAGGAGCCCGCTTTGCCTCAACTAGGGAGCCTGCCTGCCGCAACTAAGACCCAATGCAACCAAATAAATTAATTAATTAAGAAGTTACTGGTGCCCAAGAAGCCCCCCATTGTGTCCTCCCCCAGGCACTGCCCGTGCCCATTAAAGACAACCTGACTTCCATAGATTAGTTTTGTCTTTTTTTGTTTTTAACGTAGTATCTAACAGTCTCTTAACACCGTTACCCTTTTTAAATTTGCCCTTTTAGTTGGATGTTTTGCTTCTGAGATTTATCCGCCTGTCGCTGTAGCGCGAGTTCATTTGTTCTCATTGCTTCCTGTGTCCCATTATGTGACTGACCGTCATTTATCTGTCCAGTTGGGATAGTGTGGAGTTGGTCCCCAGCTTGGGGGTGCTTGGAATGGACCGCTGTGAAGCTCTCACGTCCTGGTGCGTGTTGTAAACGCTTCTGGTGGGTCCGTTCCCAGAACTGCAAGGTCAGGGCTATGTGCACAGTCACCTTTCGTGAGAAGTGCCAGACACGGCCCGGTTTACATCCCCGCAGCAGTGTGGGGGAGGTCCAGCTGCTCCCTGCTCTAACCAGCCCCTGGTGTTGTCAGCCTGTTCGCTTTTAGCCACTCTGTGGGACGGGTAGTGGAAGCTCACTCACGTTGAATTAGCCTCTTCTTGGTGACTTGGAGCAATTTTTCATGTTTATTGACTGCTTGGATTATCTTTTTTGGTGATGTGCTTGTTTGGGTCTTTTGTCCATTTTTCTACAGGGTTGTCTACCTTTTTCTTTTTACTTTGTAGGAGTTCTTTTATAGTCTGGTTATGAGTTTGTTTGGGGGTTTTTTGTATTGGAAGTATCTTTTTCCACTTGAAAACTTGCCTTTTCCTTTTAGTGTCATCTGATGAGCCAGCATTTGGGGAAAGTGGGTGAGGCGCATGTGGGAACTCCTTGTGCTCTTGTAGCTTTTCTCTGGGTCTTGAATCATCACAATAAAAAACCGAGGACAAAAAAAATTCGTAGATATTTCATGTATTTTGATGTTTTTGTAAGTAATATCTTTTAAATGTCATTTTCCTGTTGCTTGTATATATAAAGAGTTGGTTTTTAAATATTGACTTTATCTGACAACTTCACTAAAATTCGTGTATTCCGAAAGTTTGTATGTTCTTTTGGATTTTTTCCCTACTCAGTCATGTCCTCTGTGAGTTGTGACAGTTCTATATATTCATTTTCTAATCTCGATGTCTTTTGGTCTTTTTGTTTTATTGCACTGCCTGGGACCTCCAGTGTGAGTCAGTGTAAGTGGTGATGGTGGGCATCCTTGTTTCATTCCCAGTCTTAAGGGGAAAACCTGTAATATTTCACCATTAAATATGATATTTGCTATAGTTTTTTCATTTATAGAAGGAGTTTCCTTCTATTCCTTGTTTCTAGTGGGTATTGAATTTTATCAAATGCTTTTCCTCCATTTCTTGAGATGGTAATGTTTGTTTGTTTTTTTCCTTCTGTTACATGGTGAATGTACACAGATTGATTTTTGACTGTTAAGCTAACCTGGCATTACTGGAATAAGCCTAATTGTTTGTGATATATCAATTTTGTGTGCGTGTGTCAGTATAGTGTGGGTTATTTTTTCATCTCTGTGTTATGAAAGATTAGTTTATAGCTTTCTTCACGTGTCTGGCCTCATAAAACAAGTTAGAAAGTGTTTCCTACATTTTTGTTCTCTAATAGGGGTTACTGTGAGCTTGTTGTCATGTCTTAATTCTTAGACTCACACAAACCACTGAATTCTTCTCTTTTTTGGCAAGAGTTTTAAAATTTTTAAAGCAAAAAAAATGTGCAGTTACATCTCGTTTCTAGAACCACAACTTGCTTGTGGAAAGACTTGGTGGTGGTTCTGTTTAGGGAGAGATGGTGAAAGTCTGGACTGATCTGTGGCGAAGTGGATTCCAAGTGGAGAAGGTGGGAATGGAGGCGCTAAAGGGCTGTGTAGTTGAACGTGCGAAGTGCAGGAGAGAGATGAGGCTCTTTGTGCACTGAGGGCACCTGGGGGACTAGAGAGTTTGGAAGCACAGGAGGATGGAGGAAGATGGAAGAACATGATAGTTCTGATTTGTGTGGAAGTTGAAATGCCTGAAGACATTGATGCCATCTGCCTGGAGGTAGCGATAAGGATCTGATACCTGCTCAGGAGAGAGGAAATTGGGAATCATATCCGTGTAAGCCAGAAGTGTAAAAGTTTAAGCAGGATTGCGATAGGTTAAAGATTTCTAATTGCCCTTGGTTATACGAGAACCTAGAAAAGCCTGGGGTTGTGAGATTGGACTTCCTAGAAGGCAACCATGTCATTTGACACAGTATTCCCTGATACCTTTGTAAGAGATGTGTTGGAGAAATAATCGGCCTAATCTAGAATAGTTGTTGCATGGTAGTAAACTGGTCACAGTTGTATGATAAGCACAGACAAATGCTGCCAACTGTCAAGAAAGGAAATTCCATGTTCTGGGATGTTTTCCCCAGTACTCTTTACATGTGGCTCAACAGAAGATTTGGTTTTTCTTTTCTTTTTTTTTTCTTTTTTTTTCTTTTTTTTTAGTTTACTGTCATTAATATTTTTCTGGCATATTTATTTCATGGTCTCTTGTGACCTCTAGATTTCATATTTATGCAGACAGACCTAATCCTTATGTATATGCCAACCAGTCCATCCATCCATCCGTTGATCCATCTGTCTATCCATTCATCTCTCTCTGTGTATTTTCTCTTCTAATTTGTATCTGATTCCTTACGTTTACATTTATATTTACATATCTTTTTTGAATACAAAGTGTTTTAAGGTAGTATTACCCTTTTAAGAAGAGCAGTGATTCCGGGGCGGGGGGTTGTGGTGGGATGAATTGGGAGATTGGGATTGACATATATACACTAATATGTATAAAATAGATAACTAATAAGAACCTGTTGTATTAAAAAAAATAAAATGAAATTCAAAAAAATTAAAAAAATAAAAATGGATACAAATGAACTAACAAAACAGAAAAAAAGTAATTATGGATTTTCAAAAAAAATGTCAGATGTCAAAAAGAATTATTTTCTAATGTTTAACTGTTTCCACATTAAATTACTAATAAAGTGAATGTAAAAATTGTATTAAAAAAAAGCAGTGATTCCAGATGTTTTACCCAAGATCTTTTATTTTCTCCCCATGAATCTGTTTGTCAAGATGCTTACTCCTGAAGTGCATGTGTTAATAAAGTATGTTTATTTTTCCTTCCTGTCTTAATTGGGTGGGTGTAGTCATGTGAATTCTAAACTTTGGAAATATTGAAAGTAGTTTGCAGAGATCCCCGGTCTTGCCTTCTTGAGACCCTGAGCTCCTGAGCCTCCTGGTTGAGGAGGCAGCTCTCCTGGTCCTTCTGACGTAAAATAACATGAAGAGTCACCTCAGCTGACAGCACAAGTGCACGTGAACCATGGAGCAGCATAGTGTGTTGGGGGGGGGGTAATCCTGGCTTTCCCTCCACCCTTATTAGCCTTGTGACCTCAGGCAGGCTTTTGTCAGTACTCCCTTTCCTCACGTCTAAAATGGTACAGAGAACACCCATCTCACAAAATATTCACAGTAAGTGAGTTTAAGTTATTAAGTACTTGAAACAGTGCCTGGCACATAGTAGATACTGTGAAAGTATTCAGTGATAAAAGATCAGCATTCCTCTTTATAGAATTTTGAACTTCAAAATTTGTTTAGAGGGCTTCCCTAGTGGCGCAGTGGTTGAGAGTCCGCCTGCCGACGCAGGGGACATGGGTTCGTGCCCCGGTCCGGGAAGATCCCACATGCCACGGAGCGGCTGGGCCCGTGAGCCATGGCCGCTGAGCCTGCGCGTCCGGAGCCTGTGCTCCGCAACGGGAGAGGCCACAACAGTGAGAGGCCCGCGTACCGCAAAAAAAAAAAAAAATTTGTTTGGAAATAATTTTAGTAAAATTGAGATCTAAACTGTTTAGTCAGTCTTTTAAAATATTTGTAGTATCAATATCATAGCTGGTTTTTCATGTGGGGCAGAGTTACATCAAGGAGAGCCATTGGTCATACTTCCAGCTCTGTTGAGTGTCTGCTGCAGGCATTTCTCACTGTCAGTCTTTGATGTGTCAGTTTTTGGCTGACGGGTGATTGTCCAGGTACTGGGAACTTGTCAGAGTCAAGTGCAGCCCCAAGTGCTCAGCATCAATAAAGCGTTCGCTTCTGCAACCTGGAGAACGTGACATGTCACTTCTCTTCATTTCAGTCGGTAAACTTGTCAATTAGCTGCATTTGAAAAGTGATTTTTGATTAGTGCAATCAGTAAACATGGAATCTTTTCCATGATTGCTACACTGATTAGGTAGATTGTCACTTGAGGAGCTATGGGTGAAGCCTTGGTTTCTGTGGCTGTAGAGCTCTAGAAAAGGGATATGTTTTTAAAGACCACAGGAAAAAATAAGCTGTCATTTTTTTTCTCTCTCTCTTGCTTGTAATTTGTGAAGTGCAATTCACTATCTCGGATTTTTTTTTCTCCTTCTCAAATGGATCTTCTTTTAGAGCCATACAAATGAATGATAATAAGTTTGTTTTACATTCTATTTCTCAGCCAGGAAATATTTCTGCTTTATGAACACTTAAGGGCCATATATATTGCTCAGAGCCACACGAAGAGATTTGTTTACAGGTAGCCTCGAAATTTGTCTTCAGTCCTTTTCTTCTTGGGTTGAAAGCAAGAGATATTTTAAAGTCTTAACACAATTTGCTTAGGTTTTTAACAAAAAACTATAGTTTTTGCATGTGCTGAGTTTGTTGTATGGAAAAAAAAAGTTGTCCTGGAGGTGAGAAATAGTGAAAGCAAAACAGAGTGGGCAGCACCTGGCATACCAGAATTGGTGGGGTAGGAGCTCTGGCTGTTTTTCTAGACATTTACAGGTATACAATTAGACTACTGAGAAGGGCTCCCCCTCTCCAAAAGCACTGACACTTAGTGAACATTACATTCCAATTCTACTTAGAAATACTGGTGTGCTTAATCTAGCACGCAGCGTATTTGGATCTAGTGAACATGTATTTCCTGATGGTGAGGACTTTCCCTCCACTTAATACTGTTCCTGGGAGGAAATATACCAGCTTTTTCCCTGACTTTATTTTTCATAAAACATTACGATAAACATTTCTGAAGGCTTTTCTTAATGTAAATGTGTTTTTTTATTATCTTCATTCAATTTTATATTTATTAGGGATCCTGTGTGGAAGCTTTTATTAGTACCATGGAGAGTGTGTTCTGTGATGACATCATATATAAAGAGACACCATGCAACCAGAATCATGGAATTAAGTTTTTATGTTAAAAAGAGGCATGTTTCCAGGGTGACCACAGTGATTCTGGGACATGTGAAGTACAGAGCTAGACAGGTGTCCAAATGAAATTTACTGTATTTCTTTTGACCTTTGCTATATTAGCTAGTTTTGTATAATAAGACACTAAAATATAATACTTCTGGGAACATTTTAACCAATTTTCACTGACCTAAGTTTTGTGCAGTATCTGAATAGTTATGGACTACAAGTTTAACAAAGTAATCATCAGGAAAAGTGGCCAAAATGTTGGTTTTACTTTCGGTAGATTGCCTTCTCGTAACTCATTGAAAATCGTATAGTGTATTTTAAGTTTCTCTATAGAAGTAAACTGCACAGGTGGTTTGCTGTCTTGTAAGAATTTCTGGTTTTCCCTCCTCTGATTTAGATTTTCTGGTGGTGTACAGTCTGCATAGTGATTCAGAAGTTATTCTGGGCCTAGACTAGGGATCCTGGCCCTGTTTCCTGTGGATTGTGTGGCAATGAGCTTCCTGAGTTTCCATTCAGGTTCTGAATATCTAATGACCAACGGGAAACCTCCTCAGCATTGTTCTCAGTTTGACCGCTACTAATTTGGTTTTTAAGAGATAAAAGGGGGACTTAATGCAGATTGACTAGGGATGCCACCTTTCTTTCAGTTCAGAATGGAATTCTGCTTGGAAGTGATGGTGGTGTAGGCCTCGCGCGTGCACTGATCGTTGGGCCGGGGGCTGGGGTGGCTCCCCTGGGGTGGTTTGTCCATCTAGGAGGCTTTCTTTGGGCCAGTACCTCGACTGTGTTGCTTCCAGAGCAGCAACAGCTGGGTGTTTCATGCTGGAACCTTTGTGAGCAGCCAGGTGCTTTACTTGTTCCAGATTCTCCTTTGCAGGGGGTTTTAAAGCACAATTCTACTTTTCTTTCTTCTTTTCTCTGCCCCCCCCCCCGCCCCCAAGTAAACCCAGATTGCATTTTTTTGGTTGGTAACCAGAGATAAGCTTTCATTTCTTCTTTCCTTTAAGAAAGTAATTTCGAAAAGCATGTTTCTAGTTTGTGTTTCCATTAAAATGTGAGCCTGAATACATTATGGTAAGCCTTGTTGTCCTTGGGCCTTGGGAGTCTGGAGGAGGTTACTGTCCTCACGCGGAGACCTCATTAGACAACTCCTGGAACAGCTGTTTTAATTAGGTCACACTCAGACCCTGCCGGAAGGTGGCTGAGATGACTGAGACTGGGGACTGGAATGGTGGTTGGTTGATACCAACCTGCTGACTGTGCTGGGGGTGCCCTTCATCCCATTTACACAGAGGACCAGCAGCCACTTAACTATTCCTTGTAATTCGTTCGATGTTCCCAGCTTAGCTTCTGTTAGGGGAAGAGGTTTGACTCTCAGAAAACAATAGGGAAGTGGGCAGTCCCTTTATGAACATGTCTTCTGACCTGTGTTCGAGAGATTGTGTACTGTCTGCTTCATGTTAGCACAGCTAGGCAAGTCAGCGTTCTTTCCAGTTTACACATTTCGGGGGCAAATTTTAGGATTTCTATTAGAGTTACTATTCGTTCAGTTTGTATTTACGGATAAAACCAAAATACCATCGTTTTGCACAGCGTTTAAAATATAAACGTAAAACACATGTATAGCTTTATATACACAGATGGTGAGGGAGAGAGAAACGTGAGTTCAATGACCAGGGCTTCTAAAACTGTGTTTTGTTATCAAAGGAGAAATAATTTAACAGATTTACTGACCCTGTTGGTTTCATATCTTTTTACATTTCCAGGGTATGTAATTATGCTAGTTATTTAATTTATATTCAGTCTCAACTTTTTTCAAGAATTTTTAATTATAATATATGTGGGTAGCTGAATAGTGATTACTTTTCAAAAAAAAAAAAAAATCTCCTGTTCAACCCTTTCCTGTTTATCTTCCAGATATGAGGCCCCAGGATTCCTGGCGAGGTCCTCCTCCCCTTTTCCAGCAGCAAAGATTTGACAGGTAATATTAAAGCAAATACGACTTTTCAGTAACTTTTCACATCAGCATTTGAAGTTTGGGCTTTCTCTGTGGTATGAAATATACTTTCTTCCCTCTAAATAGTTTCTCTTGTGCCCTTTCTTTAGGAAAATAGATGGTTAACATGTTGAGGTAAAAGATTCATGCCTGTATACTTTTCTGCTTTTCTTGGTTCTTGGCCTTTATTTTATTGATGCTTTTGAGGTGCCCTGAAAAATGCAACACAGAGAGCTTAAAGTTGTATTAGGTTTTGGTCAGGCTAAACAAATTTCTTTTGAGAAGTGTTGTGCAGCTTAATGAGGCATAACTAATGGAGTTCCACTTTCATCATTTCTGTGCCGGCGGCGCAGCGTCAGCACAGACCAACCATTGATTCTTGCTGCAAACCTCTTGAAGTCCTAATCAGCTTCTTTGGTACAACTTTTTCAGGGCTGACAGGCCTATTGTAGTGCAGTGTCACTGTAGGTCAGTAGTTATTAGTTGCCACTGAAAACAGTTTCTTTAACTACTTAAGACTGAACTGAATTAAATGCAGAAGGGACTCAGAAGAGGATTATGGGATCTGCAGTCTAATAAGTACCACGGACGAGGAGGAATGTGACATGGTTTAATAACAAGGGATGTTTGACATGTGTTCTTTCATTGATAAGTTGTGCTCTCCGAAGTCAGGTGGTCTCTGCACGACAAGGCAGCCGGGCGTGTTATGAATAATTATATTAACATCTGAAGAATAATTTTTTAAGGGCAGCTTTAAAGTCTGTCGTCTCATGCTGGTCTTGCCAGCACCAGTAAATGCTAAGACGAGTTTAAGCCCCCACATAGTACGGCTTCCTTCTTTGCCTTCCCCAGTTCTGATCTGTTTTGTTTGCCTCTCTTCTGCCGTTTTAGCAGTCTGAGCTGTTCACATCTGAAATGAATGAAGTGTTGTTATTTGAACAGGGTTATAACCTCTACCCCCTTTAAGAAAGGTCTTTCTTTAGAGACTCCAAAACCTCATTTCATTATTTTCTTCAAGAAGATAAAAGAAATTATGTTATTCAATTGTTTATTAATAGTATCAGCTACTTAGTGCAAGCTGCATTTTAATTTAAAATAACTGCTACTGCCTGTGTTTATGTTTTGTTTTCAGTATAAGTGCTCAAGGCACATGGTATGTACCACTTCAGCATCCTCAGAGTAGCACCATTGTCAAACAGATTAAATGAGTGAGGGGTAAATTTTTTCTAAATTACATATTATCACATTCACGCTGATCTCATTTTAATAACTGTCTTTCTCCATTACGTTTGTCAAGTTTGCTCTTAAGATTTGGTTTCTCCACTTTGTTGCTTGCCTTTCTCGTATATTGTTAATAATCGCCAGTATTATCTGCTTAGGAAGTGCCAGCACTGTGCTAACATGCTTTTAGAAACGTGAATTCACTGTTCCTCTCAGCGACCCTTTGAAGTGGATGTTGTTATTTTTACAGATGAGGAAACTGAGGCACACAATTCAGTAGCTTATCTGAGGTCTCTCTTCCTCACCATCCTTTACTAGGAAACTTTTCACTCAAGCGAAACTCATCAGAAAACTGACTGTGAGCATCGCATTCCATAATATGCCACAGGGACTTCATAGAAGAAAAGGAGCCCCTTCCACCTCCAAGGCACCCTTTCTTCAGTCCTAAAGCTTTCCTTCCCTCTACACATCGTTTCCCTAAGATGATCACCTTGTGTCCTGACATCCATCGTTTTTTTTTGTTCTGTCCTAGCCAAGTTGGTATCTTCTGGACTGACTCTGTGAACCCAACAGATCTGGGACATACTTTGTGGATGTTTTTGGTTTAGTTTTAGTCAGAAACTAAAATCATGCTGTAGAGCGGAAGTTACGTGTGAGCGTAATATAATTCTTTCTTACGTCTTAAATCACGGTCATTTAAGACACACACCATTTATTCATAAAGAAAACAAAGTTTGAATTCAGCCTCCTAAACTTCTCTATTAGCCAGCCTCTTAGCAAATACAGTACATCACTCGTTTCTACAGCACGTGTCAGTCTAACCTTTCTGACCTTACAAGACATAGAGGAGAAAATACAAACTCATAGTCACTTTGACTTTGCTGAGATGTCACAACTGGTAAGTAGAATTCTTCCTAGAACCAGGTTTTACTGATCATTAGTTCAGTACTTTTCCACTGCACAGTTTTGAGTGTTTGGTTGAAAACCCTATTAGAGAAGAAAATTTTGAGTGTACTTTTTTTTTTTAATAAACTACACTGTTTCTTGAATTAATTCCTACTTTGAAATAGTATATATAATTCATATATTCATTTCACTTAAAAATACACTGGGCGCATCCCTGCCCCCACCTTCTTCTCCCCACACAGAGACAACCTAGCAATCATTGTGTTGATGGTGAGTGAGGTCCAGCATGTGCCTCCTCCTCACCTGAGTTTCTGCCCTGTTGTCTGTGTCTTTGCCGGCGGAGCATTCTCTTTTCTGGCTGTATGCAAGGTTTTTTATCCATTTAGTTTTTAACTTAAATGGGTGCTAAGCTCAAACCTGATTTGCCACATACACACAGACACACAAACACACAGACACACACACACACACAGACACACACACATACACATAAAGATACCCCAGTGGTAGTATGTAGTTATGTCACATTACCAGCTACTTTCCAGAGCAGTAATTTAGAAACTTAAGAATATTGTTGCCATTCACGATGCCAAATGCCTCAGTTAAGTTGCCTCAATCAATGGCTACTGATTTTTAAAAGTTAAAATGTGTCAGCCTCAGCGCTTCCATCCCAGATTTAAAATGTATTTTCCAGGGTAAATTTCAGTTTGTAAGTATTTGCAAACTAATATAATTAGTACAGTGTAGAAAAATGATAAACTTGTGTAAAATAAAGGCCTTTCTGCCACTTACAAGCAAAAAAGAGAGTAGTACATGTCCCTCTTACTTGCTCTTTCCATTTAATTTTAATTAAATTATTTTTATAAACATTATTTTTGTCAAAAACAGTTCAAGTAATCATTTCAAACAAAAAGGAGAACTTTGTGCTTTTAAATTGTGGCTTTGTTCCTAACCTATTTTTAAATCATAAAATAATGTAAAATTGCATTTATAATGTATTTTATCCATACCAGCAGATTTTCCTGAAACTCAGTTGAGTGAGTTTTAGCATTATAAAACTGTAAAGAAAAAATGATCACAGTTAATACAATGTGTGAGTGGCACTTAACGCAAGTGGGTTTTGCATGCTCAGTTTTGATGAGCCTCCTTGGTCACAGCACAAACCTCAACCCCTCAGTCCTGCAGAGGGTGGAAGAGACCATATGTTCTCTACATATGGAGCTGTTCTTGCTAAATAGATGAGGCCTTCTCACTAAAATATAGTTGTATTAATGAATCCAAAAAATAATTAAAAGCCCTGAATATATGCATATTCTTTCTGAGGTACAGATTTTTCATTTTATTTTGACTCACAGAAAATTATATTATTAGAGTCCTGATTTCACCACGAACTGTGAAGAATAGCATTGGCCTTTCTAGAGTTCTTAAAAGAGCTGTTCTTAGAGCCATCACACAAAAATAATTATCTTTGGTGTTTGAAAAAAAACAAAACAAAACAGGCAAGCTCCAAGTGAAGGGAGGAGAGTGGGGGGTAGAGAGGATGGATTCAAGCTTGAATAGCTGTGAGAAGAATGCATTACCCAGTGAGCCCAGCTTTGGGCTTTTCCCCCTAAGACCTAGGAAGTGAAATTCATAAGCTATCAGTTATAGCTAATACCAGCTAGTCAGTGCTTTAGCAAATTTAAAGTTTGCTTATAATTCCTCCCAACATCTGTAATGGCCCCAAAGCTTCTAATGCTAAAATATACTGGAGAATTTTGCTACTGTTTATTCTTTGTAGTGACTGTTCTATAAACTGGAAGTTGAGGAAAATGCCTCAAGAAAGTTATGTCATACATGGTGATCGCTTTTAGAGGGTAATCTTTGCTACATTGTTGATGTGACAGTTTTAAATTGTTATGATTTAATACATCATACCTGTTGCTTTGTATCTGCAAAGTTAAAATAGGCACTTGAAGACAATTAAAACATTTCTTTTGACCATAATCTGGGCCAGCAAACTGGGTTATAATAGCTGTTGAATCTGTGTTCCCATGTAAACTGTACACCAAATGCCAGTCAGCCCATGCCAATTAGTGCTCACGTTGCTAGGTCACCGTGGTCAATTGAAAGCTGCATCAATAGAACTTGAAAAGGTTTCCTCCTGATCAGACCTTCTGACATATTGAGCAGAATAATGGATGGGAAAAAACAGCCAAGTCCCCTACCCTAGATTCAAAATACTCAGCAGTAAGAATTCATTTGCAGTGTGCAATTAACTAGAAAGAATGGACTCCAAGAACCAGCCTGGACATTTTTTAAAATAAAGCCTCATTCTCCTGTCTTGTACATGTTTACTCTTTGGATAGCATCTTATTATTATTATTTTTTTTTTTGCGGTACACGGGCCTCCCACTGTTGTGGCCTCTCCCGTTGCGGAGCACAGGCTCCGGACGCGCAGGCTCAGCGGCCATGGCTCACGGGCCCAGCCGCTCCGCGGCATGTGGGATCTTCCCGGACCGGGGCATGAACCCGCGTCCCCTGCATCGGCCGGCGGACTCTCAACCACTGCGCCACCAGGGAAGCCCTGGATAGCATCTTAAAATGTAGCCAACTTGGTGATCTTGGGCCCAAAACTTTAAGTGACTAAAAAGGAAACTTGACAGTTGAAGGTGAACAAAATTTTTTTTAAGTCAGACCTTTCTGATTCGATTGAGTTTAAACATCCTTTTAAATAAATGCTGATACTTCCTGAAACATGTTAAAACAACACTCACTGTGAGGGACATAAAGGCCACTCTGATACTACATATCCCCTACGACAAATCCAGGCAGATTGGATTCTCCTCAGATTTGGAGATGATGATACCTGCCAGATTTTAGGCTTCTGACTTTTAATGCAAACATGATGCTTTTCCACAGAGGCGTTGGGGCCGAACCTCTGCTGCCATGGAACCGGATGCTCCAAACCCCAAACGCAGCCTTCCAGCCAAACCAGTACCAGATGCTCGCCGGGCCGGGCGGTTATGCACCCAGACGTGATGATCGCGGCGGGAGACAGGTGATGCAGCGGGGACTGTGGCATGGAAAGCTTACTGCTCACTTTGAATGGAACCATGCCTCTTGGGACTCCATGGTTTGTTTTGGTTTTGGTTTCCTTAAACATCTGTGGATAAGTTACTGATAGAGTAGCTCAGTCGAACTTGGATCCCTCATTAAAAATGTATACGGGGTGAGTATCTGCCTCACTAAATAGGTTATCCTTTGATGACGCTGAAGAATTTTCAGACCAAAAGCCCCTTTAATCACAGCAATCTGATATTTAGCACAAATATGGTCTGTCACCAAAACATGTTTATCCTTAGGGTATTGCTTTTTAGTTTCATAGAAACTAGATCTCTCAAAATAAATGGTAATGTTCTAGAAGCTGAAAGTAATATTTCACCTTTTCAGCTGTTATCTTTATTCCTCTTGGGAGTTTTCTGTCTTGATTCATCTGTTCTCTATCTTCATGGAAAGAAACCTTTCCTATCTAATTTCCCACTTTTTTTTTAAACTAAATTTAAACAGCTATACATTGAGTGAGTATAGTAATTCCTAGACAAATTCAGTAAATGTAAGCTTTATTTCCTTCTCTTTATAGCATCCACTTTTAGCAACATTTAAGCCTGAGGTCTGTTTGCCTCAGTCTGTTTGTCCCCCAGCCATTTGACACCCTGGCCAGTATTTACATGCTCTTTAATCAAACGCTTGCCAGAGAACAGGATCTGAATGCCGTGATTCAGAGTGTGTGCTATTCCTGGAGTTGGCACCTGTGGTGATGTGAAGTGGTTTTTAAATTGCTTACCTGGTGTCGCCTACAGCCTTTTGCAGTGCTTCGAATATTAATTTTCTAACTCAGGTTCTTGCCATGTGTCCCTTTGTTCTGCCAGCTGAGAAAAATCTTCTGCCAGCTAAGAAAAATCTTTTTTTTCCACGCTTTTTTGGTGTATTCTTACAAGTCTCAGTTCACTTTACAAGAAAGTAATCATCTTGTCTTTTGAGAGAATTTTGTTACAGTTCTTTAGAATCAATTTGTAGAATATGACTTTGCATACTCTCAGCCCGAGATCTCTACAGATGCTATTGGTAGGTTCCATAGATTGAGACTATTTATGCTGCTAGTGTCGAGGGGACACTGGGCCACCTAAATGATGAATATTTTTGAAAGGAAGGCACACTTGCAACTAGAAGAAGTTCTGGAAGAAGTTTAGTCCAGTCACCTCATTTTTCCAAGTCAGGAGTCGAAAGCTTAACCCTCCTGCCTCTGGGTTGGGCAGCAGAGCTGGGGACGCCTGTGACTTCGGACCCCAGTTCAGCACCTCCCCTGCCTCCTTTAGGGGAGCCCGTCCCTTTAAAGGAGCTTTCTGCTGTTACACGAGGTAAAATTCTTATTCGCTTAGGAGATGCAAACTGGTTGTACATTATAATTCTTTTAGGACCTTTTGGAAATACATTTCTTTCTTAAGTCTTTTTTCTGTGGAGATTTTTTTTTTAATTAAATCAGAATTTTGAAGCGCTATTAAATTGTAGACGTTTATTGTTAAAAGCAGTAAAATTATGACTTCATTATATTTTTAGTGGAGTTTATACGACTAAACAAGTCCTTAGCCTACATTATGACCTTGAAGGACTACACATATTCATGTTATAATTTAAACTGGTGAAGCGCTCTGAGTGGCAACATGGGGAAGGGGGTCCATTTCAGAATCCTCCGTAGAAAGGGAATTGTGATGGGAGACACGTCACATTTACCTTCAGGTTGTACAGAAATGTTATTTGCAAGCATATTAGGAACTGTTATGAATATTGCCAGTAATTGATTATGTAATAACCTAATGTGGTACACTATTATTTAGCTAAACAAACAAAAAACCCTAAAATTAATAGTTCATTAGGCCTCAGCTGATGCAGCAAGCGCCTGCCTTTGTTAAGCAAAACGACTTTCCTAGTATATAATACGTGTGTGTGAAGATGATGTGGGCACCTTACCACAGTGTGGCTTGAATTACGAGCTGGGGAGGGGGTGGTAGGGAGAATTGAGAATGACAAGTGTTTTACACAGGACACTTAACTATCCTTCATTTGTGTGCATTTTAAGGAATTTCTCAAGCGCTTGTTAAGGCTTGTTTGGTTAGTTATCAGTGATAGCATTTATGCTGATGTCCCACTTTGCATGCAGCTTTCTATGAAGCTGCAGACCAAAAGCACCAGTTTAAGGAGACCTTCCATGTGATATACTTGTAAGACATATTCACCTTCTTTATAGTGTGTTTTTCCACAGAGAAGTAAGATTAGTTTCTTTGCAGGAGTGTTAATCCAGAAGATAAACTCTCTCTTTTGCTCTTTTTTCAGGGATATCCCAGAGAAGGAAGGAAATACCCTTTGCCACCACCTTCAGGAAGATACAGTTGGAATTAGGCTTTTGTAAAGCTTTCCCAAATCCTTTCATCATTCTACAGTTTTATGCTATTTGTGGAAAGATTTCTTTCTCAAGTAGTAGTTTTTAATAAAACTACAGTACTTTGTGTATTTCTTTTAACTGTGTATATTTCTACTGATCCGATCTCACTGTTTTATGTTGCTTTCCAAAGATGTGTGTTGCATAATACAGTGGATCTGAATTTATTATTGCTTGTAAAACACATTTGATGGAACAGGAATACTGGTTTTTCATTATGTTCAAAAATCAAACCAGCTGTGGATTTCAAAACACAGTGGTATTCTAGATCATCTAAGATCCATGCTGATTTTTAATGCACAATTAGGTATGAACTCTTGAGCTGGAACTCTCAGCTAACTAGAGTGTATATTGTTCAGTATTTCTTTGGGAACATTTCATTAATGTACTTGTCATATGGAAATTTCTGGACTTTAGTAAAAAAAAAAAAAAAAAAAAAACTTAAAACCCTGGTCTCTTGTTTTTCTTTTACAGTATTTAAACTTTGAAAATCTTGGCCAAGCATGTGTTTTTTTTGTTGTTTTTAATTTTTTATTTTTTTTTGCGGTACACGGGCCTCTCACTGTTGTGGCCTCTCCCGTTGTGGAGCACAGGCTCCGGACGCGCAGGCTCAGCGGCCATGGCTCACGGGCCCAGCCGCTCCGCGGCATGTGGGATCTTCCCGGACCGGGGCACGAACCCGTGTCCCCTGCATCGGCAGGCGGACTCTCAACACTGCGCCACCAGGGAAGCCCTTTTTGTTGTTCTTTAATCAGTATATCAGACAATAATTTATTTCTACAATTAGATGTCAAAAGAAAATCAGTGAAGAAGTAGATTTTAAGAGGATATGGTCAGCAAGACAACCCAACCAACCCATGTATGTGTCTGCTACTGATTTGGCAAATTATAAAATCTTCATGAGAATAAATTATTTACATTTTACAAATTTCATTTAGATTTATACTGCAGTTTTAAGGACTGGTTTTAAATCTCTAAGAAAAGTTGAAAAATTCCGGGGAGTGGTGATGAGTGAAATAGGTGAGAGGGATTGAGGTACAAACTTCCAGTTACAAAATAAATGAGTCATGGGATGGAATGTACAACATGGGGAATATAATCAATAATATTATTTTTGTGTGGTGACAGATGGTAACGACTTATTGTGGTGATCATTTCGTAATGTATAGAAATATCGAATCATTATATGCACCTGGAAGTAACACAGTGGTGTAGGTCAGTTGTACTTAAGTTGAAAAAACACTACACAGAACCCAATGGGAGGGCAGAAAGAAAGAAAGAAGAAAGAAAACTTAAAAAGTTTAATTCCTAGCTAAATTGCCTATGTTCCTTGGCAGGTTTTTGCATTATTTCACAATAGATTCCAATTTGTACTTAACTTTTTCTTGCTACTAAGCACACTATAATTCCTTACATTTACGCTTGCAGTTCACGTGCAGCACTTCCATATGCATTTTCCTTGCCACAACCAACCCAGACACACGTATGAAGACTTGCTGCCTTGTTTCCACCTTTCCATTGTAGCCTCAGATTGTAAAGTAAGGTTTCTGTCTGACTTTCTGACCTCGGACATTTTTGCTTTAGTATTCTACAAAGGCACACTTGTTAATCTTAAATCTATTCAGAAAAAGTCCCACCTTAAACCTTGGACAGGAAGGTACTTTGAAGCTATTGAGTTCATTGCTGATGGGTGAATAGAGCAGGGTCCTTTATTGTTGAGGTAAAGAGTCTCTCTGCTGAGAATTAACACAACCATTATATATTACTTCACAATACGTTAAAGTGGGAATAATACCTTCTGTTAGATTTCTCTGTCTTCCAAATACTGAAAATGTATAGCGCCTAAATCAGTATTGCATACTCCAAAGGAGCCCACATACATGTCTGTCTTAGTGTACAGAGCTTCGTAAGTACACCATACCCACACTTCTGCAGAACCTGTATTTTCTCAAATCTTTAATTTTGGTCTAGTTTTTGTTTTAAGCTATCATGAGCGTGTCTAAAATAACTTTCTGATTTGGCTCTTTCACCATTACAAACAAGTTTGAAAATTAATGTTTAAAGTGTTCTGAAGACACCTAAGCAAAAAGCCTGATGGAAAAATTAAGCCGGCTAGAGTCCCACTAGCGGGTGGTGAGACCTCGCTTCCTTCCCTCTCCTTACTCTGCATCTCTTTCTAACTTGCCCCCACGTTTGAATCTCCCAGAAAAACGCCCTGTTATTTCAACAAGTACACGCTTTTTAGAACTTTAAATGGCATGTTTAAAGCTATAACTATCCCCTCCATATTCGGGTGTAAAGTCAACGGGTCAATTTTATGTAATTAGCTCCACTGTAGTACGTTTACGTAGGGCCAAGTTTTTTCAGGGTCTCATTAAAGATTTGTAAGAATCTTAGAACCTGGAAACAGCCCGACTTCATCGCGGCGCTAAGAGCCCATGGTGAGCAGCTGTCTTCCCTGTAGGGTCCAGTGAGGCAAAGCCTTAGAGCCCACGGCCATCCATCGGAAGCGCTGTCCGGCCGCCGTGCAGCGTCGGGGAGGCAGGCGGGGAGATGACCGGCAGGCAGAGTCCGAGCCAGGGCCGGCCGGGCGGGCTCGGGGGGCGCTCGGCGGGGGCGGGGACGCCCGCGGCCCCGAGGCTCGGGGGACCCGGCATCCTGGCCCGGATCCCCGGCCGGACCCCGCGCCGCAGCTTCCCCTACAGCCCAGCGTCGTCTCAGCTCCGCACGCGTTCGAATACCGGGACCTGGAAGGAAAGAGCGGAAAGGGTCCTCTCCCGAGGCTGCTGATTTAAGTTCCAAGCCTGAACGTAAGCGAATTTCGCTTTGCTTCCAAATTAGAATGTAGACATTCTCCGAAGTCACCTGGACGCCCGGTTCACAGGCGGCTTGCGGCCCCGGCTGCATCCCGCTCGTCGGCGCCGCTTCCCGCCCCCAGGGCGGCCTGGAGCCGACCCACCGGACGCGTGCCCGCGAGCGACGGCTCTGCTACTTCTAACCGGGAAAAAAGTAAAACTAATGAAGTAGCAAACGCCCCACTCGGGGTGAAGTGAATGCCTGCGTTGCTTGTTGTCTGACACCGTATACATGCACGAGGGCCAAAGAGGAACATGCTTTAATTTGTGTGTGTGAAATGGGAATGGAGCTATTCACTACTCCAAAATAGCTTGCACAACTTAGACTTGTGCAAATTCGTGGTTAAACTTTTATTGGAAATCATTTAAGCAACTACTGAAATAAGAGGTTACATGGAATTTAGAAACTGAAATAAAAGGCATTTCATTCAACTGCAGGTAAACATTCTAAAGCAAAGACAAATGAAACCAAAACACCTCTTTCAGAAGCTTCCATTTAAGCTTACCTCCAGGCTTAAAAGTAATGACATAAAATGATCTTAAAATCACAAAGTTATCTTAATACTTACTGGAGAGAGCGAATTCCTGACTTCAAGTCTTCTTTGAATCTTGTCCAGATGCTCACCAATTCTCACTAGCAAAAGTCTATTTATTTAGTTCAGTTTTAATAAAATGTATCCTACTGCCCTGTCTCATTGTATTTGGGCATGGCAAGTAGCAGTTGTTTTTAAAAACTGGACTAGTAATTAACATACAGGGTTTTATCCACACGTTAGTGTTATATTAAACAGTTGGGCAGTATCATTCATGCTTTGAACTACATCTGAAATTTATACTGCCACTACACAGTGCACCATCTGATGCACAAATTCATAGCTAAAAATCCAGTCGATGGGTCTTTATGTGACTATGGTTCACCAATTTATTCTAAAAGTTTATACATCATCAGTATTCAATGCAGCTAACAAAGCAAGTCTTTGGAAGTTGCTTGCATTTAGTGAACAGGATTGAGTCTCTGATTTGCTTTAAATTGAAAGTAAACAGTCGATAGCAGAATGGAGTTTGAACACAACATCTGTGTTGATAAAAATCTGATTGACTTACTTGTTCCGACCATTAGGTTTTAGTTCTAAGCAAAGCCTTAAATAGAAGACAACTGGGTTACACACACCATCCCCCCTTCCATATACAAAACACCCTTCCTGTATCCTTCAACACTGCGCTCACACACACATACACACACACACCCCGCTTCAATTTACATCCCAACACAGATTTCAGAACAGTACCTGCAATCCCTGCCGTTCCTCTCTGCAACTTTGATTCTGGATCTTGGTTTCTGTGCCTCAATTGGAAAAGATACGTTAGAATGCTGTAAAACTCCAAAACATTTAGGAAAGTGTCACATCTGCAGTTAGCATTTCTGAAACCGAGTTTTACCGTGGCCTCTGCTAAACTTTGGAGGGGCTTTGTTCCACTTAGACCCTGCGCCAGCCCTCCCTCTTGGTCGTGAAGACACTTATCCTCCTCTTCAGTTAATGAGTTTCACCTAGTCTGGCCGTTTGTGTTTTTATAAAAGATCTGCAAAGCATTAATTGCAAAAGAAGAAAAAAGCTCTTGTTTTGCATTAATCAGAATGTGGAATTCTATAATAAAAACATTTTCTATTTTAATGTTTCAAAATCAAACCTTGTCCTAATTTCAGGATGTGCACACATAAACTCAGTAAGTTTCTGGGTATAGAATGTTAAGCCCTCTGCAGCAATTACTTCTGGCTTGGGTCCTTTACTGTTTAAAGGAACATTGAAAGGAAAAAGATATGCCTGTACCAAATACACTTTCAGAAAATATTGTATAAAGAAGGCTGTTTCTTCTTAATGGTCTTTTTGATAGAGAGTTCACTTAGTCTAAGGGATTTTTTGTTCCAGAAATTAGCAAGGAAAAAACTGTCCATGAAGATTTATTTTCTTTAAATATGTTACTTGGACCCCTTAGTCCATAAGCTATTCTTGCTTTTGTTAAGTATTGGGCTGTAAAAAAAAAAAAAAAAAAATTACAAACCATGTGAACTTTTAGAACATGTTTTCTAGAAGTAAAATTTCAGAATTTGAAGGAATCCGATCAATATAAACAAGCATTTTGAAATGTGGCACATCAGTAATAGTCATGCTAGCTTGGCTAATATTTTGAAAGTCAATTTTATTAGTATGCAAAAACCCAAACTGGGAAAATTTCCTTCAGGTGCATTGCACCATTGTCATACTATTTTTTTGCTTATTTTTTTATGTAAAATGTTTTAAAAATCAGTTATCATTTTACAAAAATGCATTCACAGCCCCTTGATAAAGGCTGATCCACTTGCTTCTTTAGTGTTTTGGGTTTTGTTTTTTCTCTTTGTGGAAGGAACTGGAGTTTTTAATTACTATTATTATTATTCACTATATAAAATACATTTAGAGAAAGTGCAACTTTTAAAACACTTTCTTAAAGAATGCACTTTGCACATTCAGAAAAACACCCAAACAGTGAAGTTAAATGTTTCGCTTCAAACTATAATTCTAAAACTTCAAATGTAGAAGAGCGTTAAGGTCTCTGGTAGATGTTTTGGTCATTATAAATCACGTTTTATCCATGTTAACGTCTTTAATTTTTCTTCATTTCATAAGCTCACGTTCTTCAGCTTTTTAGTATTTTTACTCCGCTACCAGTTCTTTAAATCATGAGTCAACTGAGCTGTGTTGTCACATCATGCCAAGTAGTGTTAAAAAAAAAACCTATACAACTTAGTGAAAAATAAATGACCATTTGACTCTTACCAAAAAAAAAGTACTTAAGGTTCTTTTAAGTTATATTTAAATATCCTTTTGAAACACAGGAAATATAAATCATCATATTAAAGAGTAAATACATTATTTGTACAAGAAAACACCAACAAAATCGGTGTGTAACCCCTATTAAGTTCTAAATATGAGAAAATTATAAATATTTTAGTTACTTATTCTTTACATACTGATTACAATTCAGTAAATCACCTTATTCTCTTCTTGACATGCTTTCAAACAGGTTAATTAATTGATGTCTATCTTAGCAATTTTGCTTACTTGTTCTAATGTTTTATCACGGTATTCAAATTAAGATAAGCAAATACCTTAGAAAGAGTAAATAACATGTCTACAGAAAGACAGGGTGTCATTTATTTTATCCATTCATTGGGGAGACCAGTTTCCATATAAAAAGTAGCTTACAACCCTCCTTTCTTTTGATGAACTGCATATTAGGGGGAAAATCCTCTTTTAGGGTAATATACAAACACTCATTGCCAAATAATGATCAAAACATTTAAAAAACAGCATTAAATTTAAAAAGCTATCTCAATTCGTATAAGCAATATTTTGATTAAGTTTATTCCATTTCTGTAAATGGCAATAACTCCTCTGCAATAATGTTGCTATGTGCATGATCCACCTTGAGCTACAATTAAATTTACTTTCCATCAAACATTAATGAAATTGCACTTAAGGGGAAGGGGATTCGAAAATTAATCTCCCAAGGTAAGTTCCACTCCAAGAAGAATTCATTGCTAAAGCTGGGTTGGTTTTTAGAGCAACAAACACCAACGAAGTCTCCAACGTTTAAAACTCTGAGAGCTTTGGTTAGGAACGTGGTGGATATTGATTCGGCCGGCTTTTCACATAATTTAGGAACCTCTGGAAGGAGGAAATGACCACCTCAAAGCCCCCTGGCGCGATGCTCGTGATTCGATCCTGGGGCTGTCGCGTCCCCACACCCAGTAGTAAGGTTCCGCGCCCGCCCGCCTCCACGACCCGTCCGTCCGTTTGCGAGCTCCGCGTCCGCCGTCGGTCCAAGCCGACCCTCAGGCGTCACGAGGGACCCCGCCCGGCCCACGCCGTCACCACGTCCTGCCATAGAGCAGGTTGGCGCCCAGCGCGCCGCCGCCGTAGTCCCCAGTCGCCGCGTCCAGGGCCGCCAGGCCTCCCCCCGGGCCGTGCAGCGCGGGCGGGCTGGCCGACAGCTCATCCAGCTCGGGCGCGGGCGTCGGCGCGGGCGGTTGCGGGCCGGCCTGGCCGGGCGTCGGCGTGGCCGCGCCGTTCTGGCAGGGCTTGCCGTCCTTGACCAGCACGGGCACGGCCACGCGGCGCGGGGACGGCGGCGGCGGGCCCAGGCCGACCTCCTGCTGCAGCTGCTGCGCCGCCTTGTCCTTGGCCTGCCGCTTCATCTTGTACCGGTGGTTCTGGAACCAGATCTTGACCTGCGTAGGCGTCAAGTGGATCATGCTGGCCAGGTGCTCGCGTTCGGGCGCCGATAAGTACTTCTGCTGCTTGAAGCGCCGCTCCAGCTCGTAGACCTGCGCCTGCGAGAACAGCACGCGGCGCTTCCTCCGCGGCGCCGCCGCCGCCGTATGCAGTGGCGCCAGCGACTTGGCGGCGTCCGCGATGCCCGGTAGCGACCCCATGCCGGCCACGTTCACTCCCGCTGACGGCCCCATGAACCTGGAGACTGGGGAGGGCCCAAAGGGAATGCCAGTGAGCCGCCGCCCAACTCTCTTCACACCGCTGCGGCCGCGACGCCGGCGTGGCCCCGGCGGGTCCCAGGACGCCCCGCGCGCCCAGGGGCCCAGCACCCCCCGCGCGCGCAGGGTCCCAGGACGCCCCGCGCGACCCCGGCCGGGTCCCAGCGCCCCCCGCGCGCTCAGGGTCCCAGGACACCGCGCCCGCTCCGAGCCCGGTCCCAGCGCCCCCCGCGCCTCGGACTGTGGCGGGAAAAGCTCGCGCGGTCCGCTGCCCTCCGTCCCGCGTTCCCGGCCCCGCTCACTTGACGAGAAGCGCGGGTCCGGGTTGGCGCCGTACCAGCCGGTGGCCGCGGCGGCCGCGCCGCTCCGCATGCCGTCCGTGTAGGCGGGCAGTTCGCCCATGTTGCCCAGGCCGCCGTTGCAGTAGCCGCCCATGGCGCCGTGCGGGAACTGCGGGACGCCGGGCGGCATGTGGTAGGTGGCGGCCGCCGCCGCCGCCGCCGCCGCCGCCGCCGCCGCCGCGTTGTGGCCCGCCATGGCGTGCGGGGGCTGCATGCCCGCCACGGCCGCCGCTTGCGAGGAGGGCCCGGTCGGCGGCGCGCGGTAGGCGGCGGCCGCGGCCCCCAGAGGCGCCCCCAGGCCGGGCGGCGCACCGTCCATGGCGCCGCCGAACTTCTTGTAGGTCTCCTCGATGGGGCTCAGGATGTCGGACACGGAGAAGGGCGTCGTGTGCTTGGGGCTCAACGACATGGCTCGGCGGACGGCCAGGTAGGGGGGCCCGGGGCGGGCGCGGGCGGGACGCGGCGGCCGTGGGTCGCCGCCACCTGGGCCGGGGCGGCAGCGCCTGTGACCAGGAGTCGGCGGCGCGGCGAGCCCCCAGAGCTGCGGGATCTGGGGTTTATTTTAGTCCCGCGCCAGGTTTACGACAGACTCGGGGGGCGGAGCAACATCGCACACGAGCAAACAATGGTCATTGACATCTTTTTCTCTCGGCCCCCCACCTCCCCATAGTGGAGACAAAAAAGGTAAAGGGGGCAGTTGGGTGTTTCTTGAAAAGATCACTCCCCTTTGCTTTCTCCATGCTTCCCGCCTCCATCCCGGCCGTTATCCCAACCCTGGAGCACCAGAAATAGAAACTCCGAAGCCGGCGTCGAGGCTTGAAGTGAAGGATTCCGCGCCTCTGCCGATCCAGACCCCAGTTCTCCTAAAACTACTGACTTCGTAGCAAAGTCCAGTGTAATTGGGGAGGGGGGATGTGGTGCTAAGTTGAGGGGGGGATGGTGCAGGGCTCGCCTATTCGTCTCTAGCTACCAGCCTCTCACTCGCTCCATCATCTAAAGTGTTAAAAAAAAAAAAAAGAGAAAGAGAAAAGGAAAGGCTCTTGGGTCCCACCATAAGAGCGCATAAAGAGTGAGGTACAATGACCGTTCTGTGCCTTTGTAGGGCTTCTAATTTATGCATCCTTAGATTCTCAAGCATCATTTTGTGGACAACCAAACGGGCGCTTCCAAATTAGCTCAAAGTATCCAAATCCAAAGAAGAGAGAAAACACATAGAGATACAAATACACAGATGCTAACTTGTAAGTATTCTGTTTCTTCTCTGTGGGGATGGAGGTCGGGTAAGGGAAAGAGGGTACATTTTTATCTTTCGAATGTTTCCTGTTCAGCTTGCACCTGCAAAGTTCTTTACAGGTTTCTTCCCCCCCTCCACTTTTTTTTCCCCCGCATCCGCCCGAGTACAAATATCCAACTTAGGGATTACTGGCCTATCCCTACAATGATCAAAAAGAAGAGAAAGAAAACACCGTGAAAATCCAAATATTTCTAACTATTCGAAATGGGTCTTTTTATTGTTTTATGAAAAATATAACCTGCTCAAGGATTATGAAATGGATGCACAGATCAGGTGAAAATGGTAGTCTCTCTTGAAAAATACTGTAGATAAACTGATTCTTAAAAAAACTTTGTCATCCTTTGATTTGCATATTTACCTGCATAGCAAAGAACTTAGACATTGTGAACTTTCCTCTGAATGCTGAACACCACAAAGAATAAGACAAAAGAAGTGTGAGAAGCATACTGACTAAATTTTTAAAACAGCCCTGCAGTTAAAAAAATGAAACAACCAGGGAAATGAAGATGCAGTTTTTAAGTTTTCCTGAAGACTGGGGCAGGAGAAAGAAAAACAAGGAGAGTGCTTTCTTAAGCAAGATTTTATTGTTTAGAAAGAGAAGAACAGGATGTATGAAAACAATTCCAGTTTAACCTGATAGAACGTAAAACCTAATAGTACACAGTCTTGAAGGGAAGAACAGTTACCATTTCCTTGTTTGGCTTCAGTGCTTTGGTTGAAATGTCTTCCATGGTTTTGCTCTTATTGTTTTAATCATTGTTTTGTTCATTTCAGTGAGTTTTGCAAAGAATCTGGGGGTGGGTGTTGGGGGGGAGGGACCAGTATTCACCTATGGGAAGAAAGTGTCAACCAGGCAAGTGCGTAGAGTATTAGTATTTTAAAATACTGAAAGACCCAAAAGACAAGGTATCATGATTGTTTCCAGATGTCAGTTGCTGACTTAGTAAGATTAGTATTGCTACAGTTTTTGCACCACACTACTTCTACAGGTCTTTCCGCAGCTTGAAACACTTGGGCTAGGTCTTCATCATCACCTGCACTGGAATTGCCTACTTAATTTTTTTTAATTAGTGATTTAATACAAAGAAGTATTCTTGTATCGTATGTATTTAAGTAGTTGCTAGAATCTTAAAAACTGCAGTTTGGTTTTTAAGTTCTGGTTTCATTCAAATTGTATTGTTTACTTGATTCTCTTAAAAATAGTAAGAAGTCTTTCCTTTCAAACTTTCCTCAGAGACAAGAGAGTAAGTAAAAGTAGTTTTTATAACATCTATGGATATAAAAGTCATTTGTGAACCGTTATATTTTAGTTTTCAAGTCGAAACATGTTTTAGAAGTGAAACCTATTATCACAGTCTTCATTCGTGTTGTCGAGTTACCCAAAGTGCAAAAGTGTTTACAGTTATAGTTTTTTTTAGACAATTATTATTTATTCTGTTTTCAGGCTATACATTTCATCTTGTGTAATATTTTTATAGAACTTTAGGATAGCAGTTCACATTGAGTGGTTAAACTACAATTTGTTGCTTATTTTGTTTTTCAGCTGTAGTGGGTCCTGCTACAAGTTCATTTACATCTGGAAAGTTCCCACCTTTAAATAAAAAAGCACTTTATCATATCTGGGGGCTCTCTGAAGATAGTCACTTTCTGGCTGCTTGGGAACTTGATACCCTAATTAGTTCTCCTTTACTGGAGGTGAACAGTTCTGGAAAAAAAATCCACAGTCTTCAACATTTTTCCCTATCAGTTGTTTGTGTTTCATTCCAGAAATTACATAACTTCATGCTGGAAACACTGTTTGGATGTGTGCAGATGATCCTGGAAATAGGTGTAGTCTGGAGGGTGTGTATCTACATTTATATACAGATACAAATTAGAATAATCCAACTGATGCTTCATTAAAGCTCTGTATCAAATTCATTTCATCATATTGTTGTCTGCCTAAATTATGTATGGAAATTTATACTCAGTAGATTCTTAAATACTATTGACTTGTGAAATTGGATTTCATAGGAAATACGTTTCTGAGAAATGTTTTCTTGTTGGTTTTTTTCTTTCCTTAAAAACAATGCCGGCACTCAGAAAAAAAACCAAAAACCAACTACTACCAAAGAAAACAAAGTGAAGAGAGATGTTCCTCCCCTTCCCATCCTCCCACTTTCCCTCAAGCCTCCCATTTTCCCTCCTCAGAGGCACTATTACCTGTTTCTTCTGGCATAGTCTGTACATCTTGAAGCATACTACCATTTTACACACAGGGGGTAGCATATAGTTTGATACCTTGCTCTTTTCACGTTTAGGTTTTTGTAATTTTATATATCACACAACTGAAAACTTAATAAATGGGCTGTGGCAGACATATAGAAACATTTCCTAGATAAAAAGATTCAGTAGAATCTCAGCTTTCTGACAAAAATGTGGTAGTTAATGAAAATTTCTCATGTGTTTGTTAACCTTAGGGCCAAAATTATTTGGCAAAAACAACTCTGAAGTAGGAGCCTTCCCCAGATAGAGGATTTGCTGTTGTCAGACAGGAGCTCGGAGAAAGGGGCCTGAGAGACTTTGAGAAACCAGTCAGTTACTTAAAGGGAAATGTTGTTTTTCTAAGGTGGCAAGTAGATTTCTAGTGTATCCTGAATTTCCTTATAAAGAAAAACTGTGTTTGAAAATATAACTTTCTGCTTGACACTCAAGAAGATAAGTGCCTTTTAGAAATGAGACACTTGCTACATTTGTGATTAGTTTAAAATAGTTGTGAAATAATTTGAGTAGTAAAATTCTCACTTTTGGGAAGTAGCTTTAAAATATTGTCTTTGCAGTTGGGAAGGAATAAAATGAAGCAGGTCAGGATACTAGTATTTTGCAGCAAAATTTATGATTATAAAGAGGAAACAAAACTGTTACAGAGATGAAACACAAAGTTTAAAAAAAATTATTTTTAAAATGTTTGCCAATTTCTGAAATTTGGTTTCTTTTTAGTCCTTCTAAAAGACTCTGTGTTTTGAATGTTCATTTCAATTATTATGAGTCTCTTATGATAATTTTACACTTGTATTTATATGACTTTGTTATTTCTCCCTCCTCCTCCTGCAACGGGGGATGGCAGAGAGGAGGGTTTCCACAATACCCACATGCCTCCCCGCCAAGCCTCCGTCTCTTAACCCTCAGCTCTTTCCCTGGTGTGCTGAAATGCAGCTAGGGCCGAGGGGAGTGGGACTCTCTCTCCTTGGGAGGACAGGAGGAAGAGACTAGAGAACTGGACAACCCCCACCTCATCCTTTCATAATTTCTTCACAAATGCAAATTCATTGCAGTTTAACTCCTATTAAAAAAATCTTGAGTCACTCTTTCCTGATACTCAGATTTTTAGATAGAAAATAGTTTTCTGACCAATGAATACATTTTAAATTTAAATGATTTTTAGTACAATGTGAGAATGAGTAGAGGGTGTTAAGACATGATTGTTGTTGGAATCATCATAATAATGAGGGCCAATTAAATGGTTCTTAAAAAACAAAAAGAAAAACTAGAAACCTCCCCTTCTAGGGGATAATAACGTTAGGCTACACCAAAGGGGTAAAAATATGAAAATTGACCAGTATGGCACAACTCTCTCACCCTAGGATTATGAGCTTAAGCTAGAAATTTAAATTTTTCTATGTTTTAAAAATTATTTTTATTTTTATGTATTTATTTTTTAAATTAATTAATTAATTATTTTTTGGTTGTGTTGGGTCTTCATTGCTGCTGGCAGGCTTTGTCTGGTTGCAGCAAGCAGGGGCTACTCTTTGTTGCGGTGCGCCGGTTTCTCATTGCGGTGTCTTCTCTTGTTGCGGAGCCCGAGCTCTAGGTGCGCGGGCTTCCGTAGTTGTGGTTCACAGGCTCAGTAGTTGTGGCTCACAGGCTCTAGAGTGCAGGCGCAGTAGTTGTGGCACATGAGCTTAGTTGCTCCGTGGCATGTGGGATCTTCCCAGACCAGGGCTCGAACCCGTGTCCCCTGCATTGGCAGGCAGATTCTTAACCACTGTGCCACCAGGGAAGTCCATAAAAATTATTTTTAGAGTAAATATTAAAATAAATACATGATATGGGAAACAAGGGCAATATTGAAATATATTCTTTATTGTGATAACAAGTTTACTTGTATATCTTGCTTACACAGAAAGTTTAAACTTTTTAGAATATAATAGCATTTCCATTGAACAATATCTGACATTTTTTACATGTCTTGGAATGTAATTAAATGGTTCTTTTATAGGAAAAAAAGAATGCTTTGAATTTTAAGCAAAATGGTATTTCTATTTATTATTTTGTGTGAGGAGCTTGTCATTCTAAAGGTTGTACCATATCTCTACACATACCTGCGTGTAGCTTTTTAAAATATATACTTTTATAACTTTTTTTCTCAAGTGCACTCAATTTTTCCAAATCTAAGTTTCATTGAATTTAAAGTCTCTTTCTCTCCTACACGTCACATTAAAGATGTATCACCTTACGTTTACAAATTAATTCGTGATTATCAAGGAATGTATCAGTCTTTACACCTGCTATTTACTTGAAGGAGAAACTTCAGTTTGGGGCATTTTTGATAAATTATTTGTTGCATTTATTAATAAAGTTTTACTATACACATTTTAGAAGAAAGAATTATGAAATTAACATAATTAGAGAATGTTGCTCAACGTTTCCCTTTTTGTTCTGTGTACTATGAATGTTGTGGAGCTATTTGTTATGTCTCTATCTGCATTCTTCGTTGAGAATTGTGCTTGATGCAGTCGGCTGGTGTTCACCTCATAAATCAATGTCAGTTTTGGTAGATTTTAAACAATTTAATTTTTGGTTCAATAATTCGCTTTACAAAGCTTGATATGAAATAATTTTATTAATTTACTTTATACAGACACTGAGTGCAGTGAGGAGAACTGATTGATGAAAGTTTCCTCATAAGGTTTCCTTTAAAAAAACAAAAAATAAAAACCTAGTAAAATGAGTCTTAAATCACAACATATCTGTCAGATGGACTTGAAGGTTACTGAATATTGCCTCAAAATACCCAGTTAAGTGAACTAATAATGAGATGACTCTTCAGTAAACCTAGTGTTTATTAAGTATTTGAAAATTAGGTACTAAATTTGATCTTGTAACTGTAGGGAATTACATGAGGTAATACTGAAAATATGATTCAAACTTTTTTTTTTTTTTTTTGCGGTATGCGGGCCTCTCACTTGTCGTGGCCTCTCCCGTTGCGGAGCACAGGCTCCGGACGCGCAGGCTCAGCAGGCATGGCTCACGGGCCCAGCTGCTCTGTGGCATGTGGGATCTTCCCGGACCGGGGCACAAACCTGTGTCCCCTGCATCGGCGGGCGGACTCTGAACCACTGCGCCACCAAGGAAGCCCTCAAACGGTTTTTTGCTTTTAGAATTAGTGGAAATTTCACAAGTGTCACAAGCTGCTAGCTATTGGAATTTGGCCAAAAATGCCAAGTAAGAATTACTTTAGAAAATCAGTACCAGCTTGAATGAAAGCAGTTTATCATTGGTATACAGCATGTCTTTAGAAATAAATATTATCTCACAGAAGAAATAGGTAAATTTGGAATAGGTCATATATTCTAAAATAAAAAGCATATATGTATATGCAAAATAGTTTAAAAAGCTAACAAAACTAACTTAACTGTAAGAATAAATGGCAAACTTAAGTGGGTGAGAGATTTTTTAAAAATTACACAGTATAAAAGAAATTTAAAATAGAATTTATAATTGTTTAAAGTTCACTTTTTAATAGGATAAATAAATCTTGAACTGTGAAGGGTGTATTACGGTTGGATGTTGTGCATAAGTTGTTCTAGGAGTTAGATGATGGAATACAAAGTCATTGTTTTGATTTGTGTTTTGTATGCTTACTGTTATAAACATATAAAATACTCTGAAAGATCTGAAAGAAAACTATTTCACGTACGAAGTTTTAGTTTTCTATAAATAGTCTGGTATGTGTGATGATTTCTTCTAGAGTTAATTCTTTTAAATGCAATGTTTCTTTAGAATAATCAGTGGTAGTGCATATATGATTGAACTGTCATTATGAACATAATTGATGACAGACTGCCTTGCTGCAGCTCTTATGAACAATTTGCAGAGATTAAAAGGGTGATGGAAATGGTGGTTTAGGAATTGCTTTCTAAAGACACGAGAGGATCGAAAAGAAACCTGGGGTTTCCAGTGCCCTCTGAAATCATTTTCACATAAAACCCAGGTTTAGTAGGTACAAGTGTTGTTTAAGTGCTCTGCTCTTGAAAAAAAAATTATGTGGCATAAAGAGATGATTTGGTCATGGATCTTAAATGATCAAATCAGAGTGTCTATTCTATACCCGTTTCAAAAGGAGAAATGCAGAATGTTCTGTCTATTCAGTATTCCATATGTGCCTGCATTTAACTACTTAGGCAATAAATGAATATAGGTAAATACTCATGAAAATCAAACACTTTTCATACCCCAGAAAGGCTAACCACAATTGTCCTTAGCTATCTATATATATAGATTGCCACATTTCCATATATTCAAGCAGAAAGTTGTATCTCTCATGTAAATGTTTTGACATAGACTCGGAGAATTAGTTATATGATGCAAAAAAGAAAAGCTTAATTATATACTTCTTCTGTCTTGATTCATAAAGGATATGAGGCAGCTTTTAAATAAGTATGTTTGTGTACTTCAAACATTTAGTAAGAATCATGACCTCGTAGATAAGGATCTTGTAATAAGTAGTAAGAAGTTAAGATATGGCTGAAAAAAACATCAAATCTATGGGCCATAAAGCCTACCAAGTTCCTGTAGTTGAACCTCAACCTTGGCTGTAAGCGTCCTAGTGGTCATCTGGAAAAGCCAGTTACACTTTCATTATTTTTAGGGGAAAAAACAAAACAAAACCAAAAACAAACACCACCCCCACCCCCGCCTCGATTCTTCAGGAAAAGAAGCGCTCTAAAAGAAATTCCTCACAGGGGGCTTCATATAGGAAACACTGAATACTGTAACATTCTTAATAGTTTTCTAGCAGAGTTATTTCATAAAGTTAGCTTGTTTTAGTGGCCATTCCTCAAAAATTTGAGACCTCAACACCAAATCAGCTCAATTAAGGTAACTGAGGGGTGGGAGCAAAGTAAGTGATATGGTCCAGATGGGTAGCCTTCTGATGTTCCAGGACTGAACTCCACACTTTTCAAACAAGACGTCATAAAAACCACAACATTGTTACGCTTTGGTTATTAGAAAGTTCTTATACTGAGGCTAACTATGTCCCTCTCATTTGCAGATATCAGTCCCAATTCAACCTTTTGATGCCAAATTATAAGTCTGGTCTCCCATAAAGCCCTCTAAATATAAGAAGATACTATATTAATCATATTATGTTTTCTCCTTTTCATACAAAAAGTGCCCCAAAACAAAAAAAAGTCTGTAGTGAACATACACAATTATTAACCAAGAATTTATCAAGTGATTACTATTTATCAGGTGATTATCAGGAGTGTCCTGAGTGCTTTAGAAAATTGGGAAGGGAGCCCTTCTGGTACCAGAAAGAGGAAACATATTCTTGGCATCCATATTCTGATCTTGAAATGGTACTTTTAAATTGTATGTACGTCTGTGTGTATTACTTTATTATTTAAAATTATATGTACATATGAATGTATGCTTGTGTGTACATATATATGTGTATGCTTGTGTGTACATATATATGTGTGTGTGTATGTATATGTATATATATATATATATATATACACACACATGCCAGGTTCTAAGCAATTGACTTACTAATGAACTGTTTAGAACATATCCCATTTGTAAGGTGGAGATAAGGCTAAAATCCTGAAACCCACTAACAGTAATCTTTACTAATGTGCTAGGTACGTTCGTGAACTTTAGGTGTTTATCTCATTTGATAGTTACAATAGAAGAGAACTTAAAGTGTGACTGACATTGACAGTGATTCAAGTGAAAAAATATTCTTTTTTTTCTTCCAGGTGTATTGAGATATAGTTGGCATACAGCACTGTATAA